>NC_134424.1:11830000-12455000 GCF_030867145.1 Opisthocomus hoazin | reverse complement strand
CTTTTGTAATTGAGCTATAAGATTCTAATGGATTATAGCCACGCTGGACCTAAATATTAGAGCAAGCTACCTTGGAATCAGTAACTGCCTGGTGCAACAGCCCAGAAATCTTGGGGCGACTTGATATAAATTAACAAGTAGAGGTTTATAATGCATTAAATATGACAATTAATCTCACAGTCAGTGAAGCAGCTTCTCTGTGAGTTATTTTGATGTGAAATTACATTTTATTTTACTCTCTCTGAATCTCCTGGTCTCACTCAAGATGCCATAAATTTTGTATTCACAACAACAATCAGCAGAGTAAAAACTGTTAAAGAGGAAGGTAAAAACATAGTCACTTATGTAGAAAACAGTTGGTGGCAGCAATCTCATATAGTCTGTGTCTCCCAAAATCTCTTGTTACTTTCAAGGAAGTTGAATTGGTGGCCACATAGTTTATGTTAAGCCTGTCCAGGCTGCAGGCTGTTTCCTAGGGTTGCAAACAATTCTCTATATATGTAATCCGTGTGCCATAACGCCAGATTAAGCTCAGCCAACAATGCTGCCTCTGCCATGACTTACAGAGAGCCTTATCACAGTTATTATGATCAATTAGTTTTCCTGTGTAGTTTAAGCAATTACATCTGAGGACTTTTTTGATGAAATATGCTTACAATACATTCTCCCTTCCAATTTCTCATTGCATGGTTGAGATGATTATTTCTTTATACCTTGTATGTGGAGATCAATGGCAAGCTAAGCACATTGCAGAGCCCACCATGTCTCTGGAAGGCACTTTAAGAAGTTTATGAGGGCAGCAACTTGTCATTTGACTGGTCATTTGCAGAAGATATATGAAACATAGCCAGGAGAGCAGAGGGTGATCTGTTGTTTGTTGCAGGAAATTTTATGGGTCCTCCCATTGAGAGAGGTGTTAGGAGCAGGATAACCTTGGGACTCGTGGGTCCTGCTGAAAACAGGCAGATGAGATAGATTAAAACACTTACCAGTATATTTGCCCATACAAAATACCGGGAAGAGTCAGTAGAGCTCATTGGGAATTGGGGTGATCTATAAAGATGGGTAAAGTGGATAGAGTATTTAGATGAATATGGTGTTTACATAAATTTGACTTTGGGGATTCACTGACATATGGTGAAGAGAGACTTGTCCTTGAGAGCAGAGTCCTTAGCACCCTGGTATGGAAGGTCATGTCTTTTTTCTGAAGCACTGGCCAATATTTCTGGAGGACCAACATTCAGGCTCTGGCATCTAAGTGCTCTTCTGGGGTTTCCAGGCTGTTTAATTCACTCAGCTAGAAATAATCCTGGTGTTCAGCAGGGCATGGCGGGGTGTCTGTTGAGAGGTCGTGGATTCATTTATTTAGTCTGTAAATTAGGAGAAAATACTGGCCTCAAATGTAAGCAAGACAGATGCTAAGGAGAGGATTGCAAGCCAAAACCATCAGGAGGAACTTGCACACACTGTGTCTGTGTATTAGCCTTGGGGTCAGCAGAGCGGGGTCCTGGAGCCCTCCCGATAGCTGACATGAGATGAAAAGCTCTTCAACAAATGGGCCCTGATTTCACCTGCACTCAGCTACCAAGGGGGCTGTTTCTGAATGGCCAGGTGTGGCCTTTCACCCCAAGCTTTGCCAACTTGCACATAGCTGAATGAATCTGCTATAATGATCAGCTGGGAAATAGCTAATATCATTAAATACCATTTAAGCTGTCATTTTTATGTGTAGAGTCAACACCCCTCGTGATGAATGGGTCAGCTCATGCCTCAGGGAGCGATCGTTGCAGGTGTGTTGCTGCCTTGGAAAAACATCAGAGTCTTGGTTTGCCCTGGCTTATATTTAAGACTACAACCCAGTTTATGTAAAGGCAAGATTGGACCCTGAGGAATGATGTCTGTCATAAGGCTCATGAGAAAGAATAAAGGAAGAAGCCTAATGTCAGATTTTTGATTTTGCTGAAGTTTCAACACAGCACAAATTCCCAAAGCCCCAGGAAGGAGCACTGAAATTTTTTTTACCAGACTAATGATGTTTGAGACTATTTTTCTTGTTGCAGACAACTGCACACCAATAGCAACAAAAAAAGAGCCTAATGAACCTGCAGAAATGTATGGCCCTAATGAAGATGAAAGCCTATCTTCCAGATACCTTGCCTAGAAACAGAAAAAAGAGAGGAAATTAAAAAAGAAAAGACAAGGTGCCAGCTGCTTGGAGAGATTTCAGAGGCACGACTGGATCTGCAAAAAGGAAGGAAAGAAAGGAAAAAAAAAAAGCTCTTTCCCTGGGGTTCTTCTACAGGACTGTTCTTCATTGCTGCTGAGTCTGCACTAAATCGCGCAGCTGGTTGAAGAAGGAAGGCTTCTGGGTGGAGGGGAATACAGAGATATATATTTTTAATGGGCTCATAAGTTCCTGGAGTGAGAAATGAAGAGCTGTTAAGCTTCTTGAGCTGAAAACTTCTGATTCCAAGGGCCCTGAGTGTTGCATTGCCTCTGGTGATTGTCAGCTTTCTGCAATCTCCACTCCATTTGTTATTTTATTTGTGTGAGAACAAACAGTCTATCACCTGATAAGATTTATAACTAATGCTGAGCAGGATTGTACAGAAAATACTGAAACTTGTACTGTTAGGGTTGTTGATTTTCACTGAGATCTGTTCCAGGATAGCAAGACATTAATATACCAGCTTTCTCCTCTAGAAGCTGCCTTGAAGGCTCGATTTCGTTTTCCTGGTGAAAGAAGTTTGTCCTTTTATCTCCAGCCCCTTGTGATCTCTTGGGGTGACAGGCAGTTTCAGACCTGGAGCTCTTTGACAGAGTTTTGGGGGCAGGCAAGGCTGGACTGGCAGGAGATGCTGCCTGTCACATTTGAGGTGGGTTGATGGAGCTGTGTGGGAAACCTGCCCGAGCCCCTCCCCATATGCTTGCCAGTGCCATAACACAGATCTTGCCTTTCTAAGAGCCAAGACTTTTCACAGTATAGCAAAACACTGACTCAAAAGACCCATAAAAATCAGCCGCCTAATGGATGTGGCTTTCTAACGAAGAGGAATAAAAATTATCATCAGCAGACTGAAGTTCTTCCTTCAGCTCTTCTGTTAAAAATCTCTGGGTCACCCTGAATTTAAGAGGGAGTTTGAGACATTATGTATGGGGGTTATTTGGGAGTAGGAAGAGCTCTTAAAAAGGATGATTGTTTCTACCCTGACTATTCCTTGCACTGCAGTGGTGCCTTGAGATTTCATTTTTGGACAGAGAGTACATGTGCGAAGTACTGTGCAGACACAAAGCAGCATATGACTGTGCAGCCCAACAGGATAACGTATACCTTAGGAAAGAGCAGAAATGTCTGACTTGCTTATAACAATGAAAACACTTTTTCCAGGGAGTCTATCTGGAAAATACATGAGCAGGAGGAGGAAATGAAAAGGACAAAGCTCCAGTGCTTAAAGATGTTTCAAAGGCACAACTGGAGCTGCACAGGGGAAAAAAAAAAAAGAAAGAGTGAAAAAAAAAAAAAATCCCTGCCTCACCCGGGCTGCTACTACAGGGTCATTCTTCATTGCTGCTGCTGCTGATTCTGCATTAAAAGGTGTAGCTGATAAAGATTTGGTTTTGAGGAGGGTTAGGGGTGAGGGAACACATAGATATATATTTTTAATGGGCTTGTAAGTTATTAGAAGGAGAAATGAAGACTGTTTGACTGGAATGGATGAGAAGTTCCCAGGACCTTGAGTCCTCAGATGTTTTGCCAATTGCCTTTCATCTCTGCAATCTTCACTCCTGTTATGATTTTTATTTGTGCACTAACCAACAGGAGTTGTCCTCTCTTAAGGTTTGTGACAGATGTTTGTTGTTCATCCCCAATGCAGACTACAATGTCTGGCAGTATCCTACACTGTCCTGCTGATGATATCTATATAACATACTCTGGTCAGGCACAGGTCAGTTTGGCATGGGACTGAAGACATGTAACCACTTCCTACCACACCACGAGACTCTTACACCTCTGGTTTGATGATACAATAAATGCAGTTCCCAGTGTAGGACCAGGTATACTGTGGCTGAATGATGCAAAGCACTGATTTGATGGAAGCTTGCTCCGATAGTTCAGATTTGCTCAAAAAACACTGATGGGCTAACTCCATCAGCTGGCTTTCTACAGGATCTGGTGTCACATCTTATCCCACAGTCAGCCTAAAACCTGGAGAAACTTTACATTGCCCTCTCCAGCTGGTTACAGAGAAAGCCAGCCCTGTTTCCAGACAGATTCAGTTCAGTTCAGTCCCTGAGACCGAGCTGATCCTGCACAGGCCTGATGTGAATGGTCTTGGGACCAAGGGCATAAAGCATTGGCTTGCAAATTCATCTGTGCGTGGAATACATCACATCGGCCTGCTCACTGCAATGAAAGCCTGCACAGCTACTTATCTTGATCTATGTGTCACATATTGTTGCTTGCTCAAGACATAAAGTGGGGGTAAAATACATCTTGTAGCAGCATATTTCTTTCTCTCTCAACCGGTAAGATGTTTCCAGCTAGCAACGTTCATGTTGCCTGAGAAGCTCAGGCTGCAGGCATGTTTTTTCCACTAAGAAAATAAAAAAAGGCAGCACAGGTTTCTTCTTCGCACCTCTCCAGCTCAAGTGGTTTACTGTGATTTAAAATAAACAAAGATTGCTACACAGCAACCTCTCGCCCTCTTCCCTGAGAGCCAGCCTTTGAGACGCAGAGCATGGATAGAAGAATCATTAGAGTGTGATAAATAATCCTATCATGGGGATTACAGAAGTCCTGAGCTATATGTATCAGGTAGATGGAAAGAGAAGGAGGTCACAGCAGCAAGGTTAAAGGGCATGGTAACATGCAGCTAACATTTAAAAAGGAATTAGTTAAAAAAAAAAACACAAACAAAAAACCAAAACAGAGTGAAAATAATCCTCAGAGAGGTGCTGAAGGGGAGAAAGGAGAAGCAAAGACATCTATTTGAGGCAAAAGTTATGGGGCTAATTACAGTATGCCAGGGTAGGATGACTGCATGTGTAGGGACAGCAGAAAAGATGTGGGTGTGCAGCTGCATGCTCCACCTCCAGGCACAGCAGCTTTAAAGGTTAGGGACCATTGCTGTGACATGTTGCTCAATGTACAGACAGACAGACACAGTGTGGCATGGTGCTTCTGTAGGTTTTGTTGAAGTCACATTAAGGCTTGGTAATGGCCTGATGTATTAGCTCAGATGCCGGTGAAACCAGGATTTACAGTTCTGTTATAGAAGCACGTTAGTGCCTATCACAACAGTACCGAATCTGGAAAAGCTTTTCATTCCTGGCTGAAAGGTGGGTGGTCCCAACAGCAGACTGCTTCAGCTCTTTCCTAGCTTTTCATGCATCCTTTATCATACTACCTGGGAACATGGGATTCAGAGGTCTGTTGTAGTCAGTGGGAGAAGCAGCAGAGATCTGAGTACACAAATAATCTGTGTAACAAGTCTTCAGCAAGCAAAGGCTCCCATGGAGGGCACGGCTTACAAAGTGTCCTCTGATGAGCCCCTTGATGTTTTCATACCTGTCCAGATTTGGCTAGAAAGTAGTTGTGTCCCTGTAAACTGATATTTCATTGACAAAGAGTAGACATAACAGTGGGGCTGTGCTGCCAGTAGGTAGGATGGAGTAAAGCCTGATATTTTTTTGGGAACAGATGCCTGCTATTTGGAGAGTTTCAGGGACATTAAGCACCAGCAATGTAGGTTCCCAAAGGGTCACAACAGGATGGGTTAGTGAGAGGGAACTGTGCCTGTCTGTTACATGTATAAAACAAATATACACCCACTCCATGAGCAGTTTTCACACTCAGTAACTTAAGATCAAACACAGGAAAGTTCATCTCAAAGCGAGCAGCAAGATTGTGGCTACAGCCCTGACCTTGGTGGAGTAATTTGAAAGGGTTCCTTTAACTTTGGAGGCTACGGTTTCTGCATCCCAGGGTCTGCTAGTTCACACAACATCTGGAAAACGCAATGCAGACTATGTTCAGTGCATAGTTTTCAATGGACAACAACCTTTGACACCCATCAAATCCAAGGTGCTTTCCCAAGCACTTTCAACCTGGCTTACACAAAGCCGTGCCCCGTCTTTGTTTGCAGAACATGTATATTCCCAAACAAGTTTTCTTGCATCTTTGCTAGCAACAAAAACCTCTCCCACAACAGAGATTGTCCTCTAACCCCTATTTAATATTGAACACTGATGTGAAATCTATAAAGCATCTATTTCTCTCCAGACTGGGGCAGAGTTGGGGCAGCAGTGTGGCAAGAAAGCAGGCACCAAAGCTGCTAGAAAAATTAACAGCATTTACATCTTCCATAAAAATGCAAAGATACTAGAAAAAAACCAGGCTGATATTTTCAAGGAAAATCTTACCAGAATGGCTTCCTGATGGCTGGCCAGCTTTGGTGAAATCCTTATTTACACGTAATTTTATTAATTGAGATTGTGAACATACTTGACTGTAAAACAGAACTTTTTGGCTATTGTTTTCTTTTTAAATCGAATATTTTTTTCATGTTTTAATGAACAATAGGGACAGGAAGACCTTGTTTTCATGCACTTTCCTCTCCTTTTTAGCATTACTAGTATATAATAAAGAGAAGGAAGATGAGATAGTATTGCTATTCTTAGCTCCTAATGCAGATGCTTGTGAACACTGGAATAAAGATGTGTGGGCTCAGATTGTCTTTCCCTCATTTACACATTTCTCTTGATAGAAATTAGAGATTCATCTTTGCCTTTGACTGGATTCCTCTATTTTACATTTAATTTCCAGTGTAAGGGGTTTTTGGTAATACTTCATGTTTCAGACCCAACATCACTATGTTTCTACTGACTCTGACACTATATCCCTTTTATGGGTCCAAATAATTTTTGGGGCACAGCTTCATGATACAGCCTTTCAGTCTGTTGTTCCTTTGCTGTGCCTCATTCTCTCTCTCTTCCAGACACTGAGTATGAGGTCAGGACACTGTGAGTCACAACATCACTGCATTAGTTGTGTAGCAAAAATCTGCAACAATCAGCCTTATCAATGGGAGGATGAAGCACGTGTTACTTTGAAGTCTCTCAGTATGACTTGTTGGTCAGTTTGGTTCAGACTGGTCAATAGGTCCACAGGCCTCTGCTGCAAGTGCTCACATTGCAAGGTCAGGGGATATGTCCTGACAGAATAGGACACAATCCAAGCAAAACTGGATTAAGCCAATGTCTGAGACTCTAAGTGGGCTTTGGAGTAGGTCCAGAAGAAGACCGTGTGGGTATTCCTTTGGAGAAAGAACGGGTGGCTTCCTTCTCCCTACTACATGATGCAAATTCATGGCACATTGTGAATTTATTTTTATTTGCATCTCTTTGGGAAAAGTGGAGAGTTGAGCTTCAGGAAAGTAAAAGCTTTGCTAACTGCAAGCTTCCAGACAACACCATTTTCACAGCATGTCAAAAGGGAGATCAGCTGGTCTTTAGGGCAGCCATATGACTGAAGAAATACCCAGAGCCATTTCAGAAACTGGCACCTGCTTGGAGAACTAGTACCTGTTTCACCAATAGAGGAGAGAGGCACAAAAAATCCCCATGGATTTCCCTTCTCACATCCCTCTGAAATCCACCACACCCTAAATGAAGATCTTCCTCTAGCACTGGTTGCATGTTATTGCCCCCAAACCGTGACCACCAACCTTTATTGTTTCAAAGCCATGGGCAAAGCACCAAAGATAATCTACTGCAAAGCTTTGTTAGTGAGTGGCTTTTGAGACTCACAATATTTTGTTTTGTGGTTGCCGGATCTCTGTGCTTAGAGGTCATCATCATCTGCCCTAGACAGAACATGATTAATAAGGAACTGGTTTAATGTAATTTTCGCCACTGACCTTAATTGCGCAGGTCAGAAATGAAAGCAGCTCACCATATGCCAGACATTAAGGTCTTGAGCAATTCCCCAGCAAATGTTACACTCCCTGGATTGGACTGGAGCCCAGCCAGGCTGCGCTCATTGAAACTTATAAATTGCCTTTATCTTGCTGGCAATGTAAAATTAAATTGGTATAAGGGATATTGCATTGTTGATGAAGATGTACAAGGCAGAGTTAACTCCAATACAGTGAACTTATCATGAGACATGAAAAATATCTTAATTGGCTCAGCACCTTCCTTGCATGGCCTTGAAGAAACCCAGTGTTCCTGAAAACTGCAGTACCATTAAAGGAAATAGTCTTTGTTCATTCTCTTTGTGTGTTTGAATCGTACAGCTTTTCCTATACTGCTCATGAATGGTAGAGTGCAAAACAGGATGTATAGCAGTTTAGATGATGCTGTAGTGAGCTATGATTGTATCTAAAAAGTCCTTTTCTTGTGCTATATTTATGGCCTATAATCCCTCTCTTGCTACAATTCTTCCCCAAGCTCTATTTCAATCCCTTGTCCATATAGGGCTCATTTTATCAAGTTTTCTCATCTCTAGCTATCATGACAATTGCATGATGTAAATCTAGGAGCAGTAGGAAGTTATCGGCTAGAGATGGACTCCGGTGAACATTAACCCTTCTGGGCTCTCTTAACATTTGGACCCAGACTTCAGAAGTAAATGAAAATTAAAATCTTTCCAATAATTTTATTTTCTCATGAATTCAGTCAGAGAAATTAAAGACAGCCAGGAGTTTTTGGGTCAGTGTGTTCTGCTTTCCTTGTGTCAGAGTCCTTATGGCCTCTATTACATCTCATTGAGAGAAGATTGGGAAATTATTGTATTACTCACTTGTTACAATCTTTCTAAAATTATAACTATATTATTCTAATTGTGCCAAACTGAGGCAGGCATTTTCCAGAGAGAAGGAGTGAGGAAGGCAGTGTTTGTACTCTCAGGGGCTTGTATTCTCAAACAGCACAGCTAAACAGAGACTGCTGAGCAGCAAAGCAGTGGGGCCTGACTGTTCAACCAGGAGGGACCATATAGCTTGCTAGAAAAGCCGTCAAAAATCCCAAGGGCCTTTCCCGCTCCTGTGATGGGTGTGCATGTAATCATGGAATTGTGTTGCACAGACACAGGAGATGGCATTGCCAGCAATTACTTGCATGCCTGATCACAAAACTGGAGTGCTGTGTATCCTGCTATGAGTTAGGGGGCTTTAGCTATGGGTGTCTTCATGGAAAAGGGCAGAAGGCTTCTGACAACTACACCTTCAAAAGGAAAACTAGGTTGGATGAGTGAGCTACAGACTGGACAGATCTCTGAAAGTCCATTAGTCACCCGTCCTTGACCCTGGGCAATGTGCCACGTGTATAACTGGCCAGAACTCCTGAGTCCTTGATAGCAGATTCATTAAGGGATTTATGCCCTCTGTTGCCACACTCATATACTTGCCTACCATCCTTGACATGAGATCCAATCTCTTATAAGGTGTAAGGGTGGCTGAATTTTTCTCCTGTGACCCTAGAGAAGGTTTCAGCACTCCAAGACTGATGCTGCCTACAGTACTGTACCTGGAGGGCAGTCAGTTCACCTTGCATGCTCCTCCACTCACATTTATAATAGCCAGTATGGACCATATTCAGTTTTGGAGGGTTCCCACAGGAGTGTCCTTGTGAGTTTGGGGCTGTCCTGAAAGTTGGCAGTCCTCTAAGTCCCAACAGTAGAGCTGGTGCAGGGTTGGGAGGAGGAGAGGCTATCCCACGAACCATCCATCTGGATGCAGGAGGAATCAATGCCTTTCAACCCCTAGGTGTTAGGGTGACAAGCTCTCACAAATGCAGCAGATGGGTATCTGGTAGAGAGTCTTTAGTAGGCTGGCTGAGTGCCTGACAAACCACAGGGAGAAAATCACAGTATTAAAAGAAGCCCCACACAGAAATGCACTGAAATATTGCCAGCAAAACATCCAACCAGCTCCCAAAAGGGCTTCCTGCACAGCGGAAGTCAAACCTGCTGTCTCTCGCTTTCGCTTCCTTCCCTTTTTCCCAACTCTGATGCCATGAAAAGGCCTTGGTGAGCAGCTCACCAAAGCAGCTGTCTCCCACCTTGTCTCTTCTCATGTTCTCCTAGCACCTGAGGGACAGAACAAGCAGCATCCAGGTTCTACATGGGCCATGTCTGGAAGTTTTTAAAAAAAGGAAGAGAGAGAGATTTCAGCAGAACATATCTGTTAATCAGCTTTTTCACCTAATTAGCTGTGGAAAAGTCACCAGATGGACACAGATTTTAATGATGGCTTCATTCAGAGTCTTGGAAGAGTGGGTTGGATATAAGAGATAATTATCTTGACTTTTAGATGTAAAAAGCTTCTATTTTATTCTGGTTTTTCTTTTTTTTTTCCCTAGTTCATTTTTAATGAAAGAGAGGAACAGTGAAATTCAAAACATCAAATAAAAAAGGAAGGTTGACAATCTATCGTTTAATCTCTGCTTAGTGCCAGCCTGGAGTGACATTTCTAAGGATTGGTTTGATAGGAAGCTTGTTTGTTCATAAATTGCCACAAAATGGCATTCTGGGTTTAGCCAGGGACTTTGCCCCTCCCCCTGTGAGCTGGGAGGAAAGTTAAAGTGATCTGATTACATGCTACAGGGGGTAGAGGTGTGTTTTCATGACACGGAAAGAAATACGGATAGGAAATGCCTCTTTCACAGCCATTCTCTTTCCTACCCTTCACAACCTCTGCTTGTATACTATGTCCAATAAAGGGCACCAAGATGAGACCATGAAAGCATAGCCACCGGTGTATACCTGCCCCAAATATTGATAAAGACCTCAGGGGTTCTAATGGGACCCTCCTTTAGCACAGAGAGCAGAGCCTGTGTCTGCAGAGCAAGAGAGCTGTTACTGCCGGTGAACCGGTGAGGGAGGATGGAGCAGAACGCAACCAGAAGAGCTGGATAAGGTTGCCAGAGGATCCCTCCTCATCACGGGTGCAGTCAACAAAGTTCACTTCCATGTGTGCCATCTGGCTCCTGCAACCTGTTTCCGTCTGGCTGGGGGTAGGAGAAAATCCATGAGCACCGAGCAGCTCTGGGCACGAGAGGCAGGTTTGCAGAAGGTTTTCAGGAGCTGGGTTTAAAGAAAAGTGAGTTTTACCAAATCAGCACCAGCACAGTGAACACGTGTGCTTTAAACGAATGTTGTGCAAAGGTCTGGGGTATGCTCAGAGGTAACACATGGAGCGTGCCTGTAGTCATATTTATCTGGGTTCAGTCAGAGTCTTGCAGCTGATGGCTGGAAGTGTATTTCGATGAAAACCTTATTAGCAGCATGGGCACTTAGGCCTGAAAAGGCTGGATGCTCATACATGTCTCAGGGAAAAGCCTTCTCTGACCTTTGATACGTTTTTTTGAGGGGAATATGTTCCCTTGCCAGCAAGTCCCTCTCGTCTCCACCAGTGCTCCATAACAATCTGATGGAAAAGTAGGAGTGCAAACAAGAATCAAAACTTATCAAATTCCCACATTTCTTTTGAAATCCCTTTGATGGCTGAGAATTTGCAGTATATGGCTATCAAATTTAGCTATTGTCATTCAAATTGAGTGCAGTCTCTAGGGACAAGTTTTGCTATCTAGTATCACAGCAAAGAGCCTGATAGTAGCACACACTGATGGAAATGCAATATATATAAAAGAATAGAGAAACAAAAGACAAAAAGCCTGTAGTTTCTGAGAACTTGTACAGGCAGCTGGATAAGTGGATCATGTTATTTGTAATTGAAATAACTGAGACCTCTGAAGTCCATAAAATGAGGAAATCACTTGAGAATGACATTGTTCGAGAGGCTTTAGCATTCACTCCGACTGGGTACCCCACAGGACCAGCCTTTCACACAGTGCTCCAGCCCTCTCTGTGCAGCTGATGTGCAGACGAGCAGAAGAAAGTCCCCAGAAATAGAAGTTATTGGGAAATTCAAAGGAGGCCACTCAGAGCTCTTGCAATGCCTCCCTCTCCTATTACATTTTCAGTAAAGAAGGAAAGGATGAATGGGAAAAGCTTTATTATTATTGTTACCATTTTTGTTGTTACCATTATTTTACTACCATTTTCCCAAGTTACCAGCAGTCTTGTGTGGAATGTGGGTATCTGAAATATTCAGGTCTAAACTCTTTACCCAAGACTTTGCATTAACTTCAGCTGAGAGTCTTCCAGCCTGAGAGGAAAGGGTTTGGGACAAAACCCTGTGTCCATAGGAAAAACCGGCACAACCCCTTAACTCAGTGAGCTGCTCATGAATCACAAGAGAGGTGCTGGACCAGTTGTAGCTGTACCTCTATAGATAGTTAGATGTAGATATGGACATATGCACATACACTTGTGTATAAAGCTGTTTTATGGATGGTGGAAGGTACTATCATTGCTTTAAAATTGTAGAAGAAAACTAGGATAAGAAAACAACCACCCTGTAACCAAAAGAAATTTCAGGGTGTAATTAGGGATGCAGAGTAGAATCAGCAAGTCTGGAGGTAAACAAGGCCCCTTGGGCTTGTGCAACTCCTCCTATAAGAAGTGCTATGTTGGACATGGACCCTCACAAGCTGGTAGCCTTGGTGTGCCTCTCAGCAGAAAGTTGTCCCTTTCACTACAGTAGTGTTTTCTGGTGGTTTACCGAGGACCTTAACGCTAGGTCAGACACCATTTCCAAAACCGTCAAGTTGTTTGGGCATTGTGATATGACTAGCTTTTTCATTCTAGTTTTCCTAGTAGCTTTACTGAAGTGTGAAGCTGCTTTCTGCATTTCAGACAGAAGTAAGTGTGGTATTCATCATTTTGAGCTGCTGGTATTGAACAGCTGCCTTTGCTTTCAGAGCACCCTGAAATTTCAGCTTCTTTGTGTGTTTAACTAGCTGATTAAAAGTAGGTAGAAAAGTCTCTGTGTTGCAAAGCTCATTCAATATTTGGAGAGAATCTTAAAGAGAAAAAAATGCCTAATATGGAACTTCTATGGCTTCAATCTTTAAAAAAAGCAAACACTCAGAGATTAGTGTGGGGTCTTTTCTGTTAAGCACCGAGCATTGTCTGGACGAATTCCTTGAATGACCAATACAGCCAGAGGAACTGGGCATGCTGGCAGCTTCCCTAGCAGTGCTCAGACTAGCAGGATCTGATCACACATTAGAAATGCCATGGTCAGGCCAGGATGACCAAGCTGTCATGAGGTTACAGCTATATCATTAGTGATGTCGCTTAGAGTGGGTGATGACCCAAGTATTTTCTTGTTTTAGCTGTGCTTTAATAATGCTCTTTTTTCGCCTCCATCCCCTATTTATTTACATGGAGTGAGGCCATCGGTGTGACAAGCTGAGTTAACGAGACAGTTCATCATTTCCTCTCTCTGTAATTTTAATTCAGCAGATTGCTACCTTGCATCTGTATGTGTGTTGGTGCATCTCACACTCTTCTGACACATCACCTTTCCAGGGCTATCATTTTTCATCTAAGATTATGGACAGGCATTTGGAAAGTGGCCTCGACCAATGAGGCGAGGAGAAGTCGGTTCATTTTTATGAACCAAGGGGTAGAGTGATCCATAAAATAGATGTCAGATTAGAACCAGTGCTTCACTTTAAGAAAGCCATCAATTAATGGGCTCCACAGGTCTGGCTTTAATAGAGCAGAAGATTTACCAGCCTTTAAAAGCTTAATACCAACACCGTGCATTGGGTGAAATCGTTTGTCAGTGGCTAACAGCTTCCTGACTTCCCTAGTCCCTTGCAAATGGCAACAGTCATAGATATAGAGATTGACCATGGCGTGCTGCTCCTTGCTAAAGAGTTTCTTCACCTTTTCCATGGATGGAGCATGAGTCGAGGATAGGGTGCATTTTCAGTAGGGAATATGAAGAACTAAAAGAGGCACAGATATGAATCTCTCTCTGCAGCTCTGGTTGGTTCTCACTGAGCAGGAATACGCTCCAATGAGCTCCAATGAGCATCAGTAGTATGATGAGCAACAGGTAATTTGGCTTTGTCAAGTGCTTCCTCCTCTTCCTGTTCTTCAGAAGTCTTTTCATCCTGGTTACCTGCTGTTGGTCTTAACAGCCTAAGTTGACAGACAAACATCATCCTTAGCACAGAACTATCATCTCATGTCAGGCATGGAAACGTAACTGATGGTCCAGAACTACTGGGTTTTCCTCTGTGAACCCTATAAAACCTGATAGGAAGGGTGTTGGAAACCATCATTTCTTGTCTCCAGGTAGATCCTTCAACTGCCCATTGACTGTGACTTGTCATTAGGGAAAGGAGTTATGCCCAGGTGGCACAGGAGTTATCCAAGTTTATACAAAGAATCTTTTTTCTTGGGTGTATTCAACACTAAGAATGACTTCTAGTGAGTCCATGAACTTGTCTTCAATATCACCATGACACAAAGTACACTGAGCTTAAAAATTTACATATGTTCTCTAATCTTCGTAAACAAAGGGATTTGCCATGCAAGATTATCTTAAGAGCATTGTTAAATTACTACTTATTCCTTAACTCTGTTATGTTTGGGGAAAGGCATGACTATGTGGTTTCTTACATAATATTATTCCAACATAAGAATGAAAAGAACTTTTTTTTTTAAAAAAAAACAAACAAGAAAATGGAATGTAAATAAAGGAGAAAAGCAAAATATTTGGACTTCTGAAATTCCTCCAGGGTTGTTTTATGTGTTTTAGAATGGATTGTATTTGTTCTGCAAAATTTCCCTTGCAAACAAGAAAAAAAAAGGAGAATTTTCAAGGATCTGAGGCTGTGTAAGACTTTGAGCAAAGAAAATCATAGTCATAAAAACCTTGTCTGTGTTTTGCAGCGACACACATCTGGAAAGACCCTTTCTTGGTGCTTTCCTTTCCTCTCACTGTCGTAACACCATACCAACTGTCGAAGAAAAGGTCAAATATGAATTCAGACCACAGCAAATGGTTATTCAAGCAAATCTCTATCTGAGGTCACTCAAAGCCCAAGTTTATAACGTTACTGAATGAAAGATAATGAAGGGTGTTACCGTAGCAAATGATGTTTGTTTGCAGCAGATTCTAAAAAACTTACCCAAGTCGTCTTGTGTAGCAAGATGATGTTTCAGCGCAGAGAGAGGAGAAGCTTGAGGTATTGCTGCATCAGTCCTTTGACCCAGGAGAGATCTTTTGGGAAGAACCATAATGGAGAAGAATCTTGTTGAATTTCATATCTATGTTTGTGTAAGCCCCACTGATGGAAATGAGAATGATGGCTCCTCCCTAGAGGACTTCAGAGCAGCATATCATGTTCGACATTGTGTTCCTCAAAGAACTGTAGAAATCAGTATTGTAATCTAATGAATTTGAGCAGATGTCTCCTGAAGGGGTAAATTACCATACAGAATGTGTTCTTTTATTATAAAGCTGTAATTTTATTTCACTGTTCTACTAATGATGTACAGTGAGCCGTGACTGGGGGAGCCCCAAGAAACATAATGATCATTGTTTATCATAGCAATATTTAATGTATTTCATTAATACAGAAATTTTTTCACTGAGGACAGTGGAAATTCTGTTGTAGGGCAGGATAAAAAGAAGCCTTATCTATGACATGTGCTATGCTAAAATACACGCCCTTAATTTCTTCTTGCTTTTTCAAACCCAATCTCAATTCAAATGGTTGGTTGATCTCCTCAGTAGACAAAGAGGACTCTGAAATGTCAGAAAGGGTTTGCTTTAAATGACCAGAATATAACATCCTAAAGCACAAGTGGAAGTGAGACATACTTTTTGAGGACCTGGTGGCAAGAAAACTTTCAGTGAAGTTAGTGGGCCAGTGGAGAGGGTTTGACGCTGAAGGATAAGGATGCCTTTCAGCGCTGCCTGGTGGCACTGACCTGCAGTGGTCCTGCCTTTTGACTTCATCTCTTGGTGAGTGAATTGCTCCCAGGGAAGCTCACTCAGTGCCATGCTTTGCAGGAATGAGAATGCTCTTGAATGATAGCTCTCTCCACTGTTCTCCATATTGTTTCACAAAGCTCTGCTCACACTGAAACTCCCAAGGCCAATCCTACACGCTGGTGACTGCTGGTGAGAAATGAAATCTGTGATGAAAAAGAGGCAATGGATGGGGCCAACTTGGTCAGGCCACCAACCCTGCAGGTCAGATCTTCCTTATAGCATCTCCAGCTCTGCTCTGGCAGTTGTGCCATAGCAGAGGTCCTGCTGTAACAGATCTCCTGCAGCTGTGGCAACACCATTGTCAGCCTTTCCAGGCCCCTCCGTCTGTCCACATGTTCTTCCCCTTCCCCGTGAACAGCAGAGAGTTTGGATTAAGAATTGCTGGGATGGGAGGATATTCAGTTTGCAGGAAGGGAATGCTGGGTGGGTTGGTAGTAGCCTATTTATTCCTTTGGGAGGAATGACAGGACTGCAGGAAAAGGGGTGGCATCAGCAGGCTGTGCCCACCACAATGCAGCAGAAGGAAGGAATCACACTGGCATGTCACAAGAAGCAGTGGTGCTGGAGTGGAGTTAGTTAGCAAGCACTGTTAATAATGACAGCCACCTGTTTCATTAGACATGGTTTCAAACAGAAAGGATGTGGTATGCAAATTACCACGCAAAGCAGGCTGGTGAAGACCATATAGGGGCAGGGAGTTGCCAAAGGCTCTGATAGCAGCTGAGGCAACAGATGTGTTGCACCAAAGAGTGCCAGGAAGGGAACAAATGGCCATGGCTACACTTTCCCCTGGGCAAAGTGAAACAGTGAAATTGCCATTTGGCAATATTTCGTTCAGGTCTTTATATGGGTAGTTGACCTTGATTTGCAAGGCTGATACATTAGGTGCCCTCCAGTTGGCACCTGCCGTATTAACCAGCACCTAAAGACATGTCAGCATGAAACCCAGACATAAAATTTTATCCCAGTCTAACTCATCGAAGGGACAGGAACTTATGGTGCACTAACATGTTACTTGCATAAATTGCATCTCATTGCTTTTTATAGCTTACTTATATGCTATAAATTTTATAAGAAGAGAAAGAAAGGGAGCTAAATAAGATTGAATAAATGCAGAAAGAGAAGTTCCTTTTCCTTCTAGCTGTACCAGAAGACCAGTTGCTTCCCTTTGTCTGGATGTGTGAGCAGTAAGGATGAGCAGTGGATGAATTTCAAAAAATTCAAAGCCTTGGCTTGATTCACATGTGGCACCCTCAGCCGTATTGGCCAAGAAAACATGCAGAAGCCAGCCTGGCTGAATATCATATGCCCCTGGAGCTCAGCTCTTAGTGAATGTGAACCGACTGTTGAAGGAATTTAGGATGATACTTGACTGAACTTCTGCCAAGATTTGTCAAAGGCTGAGATTTGAAGAAGGATAGCCTTTTGAGATTAAGAATAGCTAGACTGTGTTTCTGGCTCTGCCTCACACTCCTGGGGTGACCCTGGGCAAGGCATTTAATCATGCAAAAAGGAATACCAGCTGTATCCTTACTTTACAGGGCTGCAGGGGTGTTGAAAGGACAGATTAATTAAAGTTTAGGAGAGGCTTGAATGGAACAATGACAAGCCCTACATAAATATCTTGTTGCTAGAGCTAATGGGAAATGCAAGCTGCAGCCCTGTGTGAATTTCTGACATTGTAACATTTGGTTTTGAGCAGGTTGGTGCAAAACTGACAACTCTGGCAAAATAAAAAGTTTAATAATTTCTATTAGGAAATATCAGTATGTTTCATTTTTGTTTATTTCAGGTACTTTCTGGCTTTTTGAGCTCCTTTTCCCAAGATAATCTATCATACCAGGGCTCTTAGGGTGCATTGTGGCACTATAGTCAGAGCAGAAACTCTATCTCATCCTGACAGAGGCAATTTGGCTACATATCTCTGTGGTAATATGCAAAGCTCCTGAACACCATCTTTTCCAAATCACTACAGAAGTTCAGGCAAGAATCTGCTGCTTGTGAGATCAATCTAAAATTTAGATTCGATTCAGCAGATCACAATATTTGATTTGAGGTCCACCACCCTATCTCCTACAGGTTTTTCATTCTAAGTTTCCCATCTCAGTAAAATCAATGTATATTAAAGGATGGAGTTCTTGGAAACCATATGTGGCTGCTACAAGAACACACTGATGTCATATTGCTTGCTGGCAGTATATGGCATATAGTGACTACTTCCACTTTCCAATTCATGCTAAAGCCCTTTATGCTGTTCTATTGGTACATTAGAGTAGAAAGCCATAGAATTCGTTATGAACCTAAGCTGATTTATAATATCACATAAAAGGTGAAATAGGAGGGGTTTTCTGCTTTCATTATAAATCAGGCAAAAATTGTTAATTCAGCCAAGTATTCCACCAGCTCTGTAAATAAATCCAAATCCCTCAATATAAAATGAAATGGATAGGTTGTTAATCCATTAGAAATAAAATAATTGTCAGGTTTTTTTTGTATCCCTGACAGAAGTTTGAGGTTTGATAGATGCATAAGAATAATATTGTAGGAACTATTTTGTTCATCTGTGTGTAAGTTGGTCGGGGAAAATGTGGTTAAAAAGAATGTGCAGAGAAAAATAAGGGAGATTTGTGGGAAGATCAGGAAAGCGATGTTTCACGTGGAAAAAAAAAATGGATATTGTTCTACATTTGACAGTGACTTCCAAATAACTTTTAACTTTGCCATGATAAAATTACTCAATTTCCCCCCAAAATAAAAATTCAAATCCTTTTTGAACGTAATTTACTATCCCATAAAAAAACCCCCCAACTAACAAAATCACATTATTAAGATTTTCTTGGGAAAAAAATGATTTTTTTATGGACTGTCATCAAAATGCATAATTTCAGGGGAAATATGAACAGGAGAAATCAAAGAACTGAGTATTTTGAGTGAAGTAAGAGGAACTTTATGAGAATTTTTCTGCAGTTTCTCTGAATCCTCGTGATCTATCCATTTGATTGTCCAACCTTCCTGAGTTTCCCATAACACAGCAGCAGGTTTTGGAGCTGGCATGTGTATTAAGCTAACCTCTGCCACATATTCTGGCAGAAAAGGTGTTCTCTGTGGAAGAGTGTGCTAAACTTTGTATGTACCACCTGCATTGCCACCACTTGTGCTCTTGAAAAGGGTTGGACAGAGTTGTGCACGTATCAGAATTGGCAACGTTCCCAGAGCAGGAACAAATCTGTCCTTATGCGATTTTGTGTTGTTTGATGATTTTATCGTGCCTGCATGAACATCACCACCCGCACGTATATTAAAGGTAGTTTTCAATGGTCTCTCTTCCCCTTGACTCTCCTCTAAGACCCACTGTTAGCATGCCAGGCACGTGAAGGCATATTTGAGCACTGCTGAATGGGTGCAGAAGTATGCATTGCTCGGGGAAGGATGGCCTATGGGTGATGGGGATGGCAGAACAAAGCTGCGTGGCTGATCCGTGTGAGACATGCTCTCGCTTCAGTTGAGGCTTTTAGATCAGAAAGGGCAAACAAGCCTCTTTTCTTTGGAGGTGATGGTGAAATTCACAATGACTTTAATGGGACTGAATTTTCACCCTGCAAATGTTTTAGAGGTTACAATCTCTTCCTGGATATGTCCTTTTTTTTCACTAAAACTCTTAAGCCAGATTCCTCCTGGGAGGCCTCCAGCTCCTACATTAGGCTCTTTCTTAGTTGTAAGATCCGAATCCTGCTTCTGACCCAAGACAGTATCTCATTTTTCAGCTGAAGATAGAGGGAAGCCTTCCTCTCCCTGTATGAAGGGATGCAGGAATCCCTTCCTGGTCTCTGTGAAACTGTGCTGCTCCCAAGACAAGAGACACCAGCCTCATTTACAGGCTCCAAATGATAAGGTGAATCAATAGAAATCACAGCAGTGTTTTGTTTTCTGTGCCAACAGGCCAGATCCCACAACAAACTCCCAGGGTGGTGGGAATAATATTTGATCGCCCTCCACTCCCAGCAATGAGAGGATTCATCTGGACATCTGGCAACCCTGCTGCACAGGCATAGCACCTTCCACCAACTGGAAGACAGGAGCAAGGCGAGAGACTGTGCTCCCACCATGCCTGTCCCAAGAGCGATTTCGGTGCTCCCGATGGTTATCACATCTGCTCCTTCCACTTCTCCACTTCTACCCAGCTTCCCCCTTCCCTGATCAAAATTGTCGGGAGAGGGGAGGGAAGGTGCTTGAAAATTCCCTTTGAAATCTTGCCTGTGAGGCACGGATTTATCAAAGCAATGAAGTTGTGTGTGTGCACACCAGCCCTGCCATCACATCAAAGAGGAGAACAAGAAGGAGTTTCAAAGGCGTGCCCTTGTTCCCCCTTCCCTATTTCTATGTGCGTATGCATGCGTGCACACACATGCACACACATATTTTCTTTCCTTTAGAAATTACTGGGCTTCTGCCGGCCCTGCTCATTAAACTCTGTGCTGATGGGAGGAGATGCACAATCCCTCACCACAGTTGCAGCATTCTGGGGGTTAACCAGGTAAAGCACTGCACCGATTCCTGCCATCAACCCAGAGACTAACAAGACAGACAGATGCAGCATGAACCATTGGCTCAGAAATGACCCCTAAAAAGGGCAGGATTACCCACAAAAGCACGTCAGCTCCTTGGCCAAAAGACAAGAGAGTGTTGTCTTTAGTATGTGTGACAGCTGATAAAACAGCCTTTCCCATGTGTTCAATAAAAGCAACAGGCTCAGAGCCCCTTTCAACACCTTTATCCTGGCTGTCAGTTATGAAGCCTCCTGATACCGATAAGACACAAGTCAGGACAAATATTGCCCTGTTTTTTGAGGGGTGAAATAGTGGCGTATGCAGTGAAGTGACTCGAAGCCAGAGTGACAGGACAAACAGTGCAGAGCTGGGAGCAGGGCTCCAGCAGGTATTCACAGAGGGAACCTGAGTTTCAGGGTCAGAGAGACAGAGAGATGCCTGGCCTGATTTATGGCTCTGAGCCTCTACATGGCTGGGATGAGGTGGATGCTGGGCTCAGCCCTGTTTTGGGGTGATTTGGTCCCATTCTGCATCTGCCTGCGTTCACAGTGGGTGACAGACAGACAGTGTGACTCCTGACCAACGTGGCAGTCAGTGATACCAACAATAGGAAGTGGCAGAGGCCATATTTCAAATATTAATGCCATGGTACCATTCCTGATGATATTCTGCCTCTGGCAGCCTCCCTCCCTCCTCTCAGACCTAGGGCAGTGCTACATCCATCCCCACACTGCTCCAGCAGTGGCGAGGGAACGTGGGAAGAAAGCCATGGTCCTCCTCAGCCTTCTGCCTGAACACTCCTTCTCCGCAGGAGCAAAGTGTCGGTGCAGAGGTGCTGGACATAAGTGATGAATGGCAGGTGTGCTGGAAGGGAAAGGGGTCTGATAACCCCTTGGAGGGAGTCTTCTCTGTCCTACCCCAAACTGGGCTCTGCACCACCTGCTGATCCTCCAACTCAAAAGCATCAGGCTACTTAGTGCTGGTATTGCAAAAGACTGAAGTAATACCAGTGTGTTTAGGGCTGCAATATCAGCCTATGTGGCTGTGCTGAGCTAGCTTCACCCAGCAGGGAAAGCCAAACACCTAGCTGATAGCTGTGAAGCTGCAGCAGAGCAAACTGCCCTGGCCACCTGGTGCCCAGGGTGTTTACCCAGGAGCTCCGGCCAGTGCTGATGAGTGTCTCATATCCAAACATGAGCTGAGAGGTTAACTTCAGGGCGGGTATTACT
The DNA here is from genome assembly GCF_030867145.1 of Opisthocomus hoazin. NCBI lineage: Eukaryota > Metazoa > Chordata > Aves > Opisthocomiformes > Opisthocomidae > Opisthocomus > Opisthocomus hoazin. The sequence continues at coordinate 12,433,301 of NC_134424.1, read as the reverse complement.
GGAAGCTGCAATCACAGCCCTAATTGCAGGGGAATGTACCCACAGAGAGGTGGTACGCAAATCCTTAGAAAGATATTCTCTACCCTGGAGAGCTCTGTCTCACTATAGAACAAAGACAAAGTGCACTTCATTAAATGGGGCACTCAGCCTCTGAGCTGGTCACACAAGGTCACAGAAGAGGTATGTGACAAGGTAGCAATCCAAAACTCCCTTCCATGAGCCTTGACCACAACTTCCTTGATGATTTCTTTGATAATTTACTATCCCACTAGAAGAACTACAAGTTCACCTTCCTCCTGTTTTCCTACAGCTGGGTACTTGCTGTGTCTGGAGTTTTTCACCATGGTTGCCTGGGAAAGCACTGGTTTAAACTGTCTCTGCCCTGGGAGTGATGCTTGTCTCATCCTGAACAGGTTTGGAAACACTGCGCTGAGAACCTCCTGCATTGCTCTGTCCCAGAGGCCCCACTGTGTGAGACTTACCAGAGACAACTCTGTCTTCCATCCAGAGTATCTCCTGCTGAGGGCACAAGGAGGAATAGATGGCTACCACATGTCCTGTGTTCTGACTTTGAAGACTTCTCCCTGCCACAGCAAATTTTAGCACTTCCCTGGGCAAATGGATACTGCCTAGGGTGACTCAGATGTTCACATATCCCTTGCCCCAGCTTTCTGTACTGAAGCAAAAATAAAATACCTTTGGTAACTCCTTCACTACAACTCTGAAAGACCTAAATAAAGAGCGAGCATGTTGAATTTTGGTGGGTGGTAAAGTCTAGAGGGCCATAATGCAAGGTCTACTGGAATTGTACCCGATGATGATTTTTTCCTGCTAGCGTACTATACTCCTTCATGGATGATGACTGGTGCATCCACAGATGTCTAGACATAGCAAGGCTGAAAAGCAGCAGCCAGTGGGGCTACTGCTGTCGCTGCCAGATGACAGCAGCCAGGATCTTCCTTGGCTCTGCCCTGTGGCCTCTTGGTGAACCTGCTAGCTTTGTTCTTCAGTTTCTTCAAAGTTTTTCACCTAGTTAACTGGCCTCGGTGAAGGGGCTCTGCAACTAGTTTAATGGAGAAAAGAACTCTGTGTGTTAACCTGCACAGCATTTGTGTGGCAGTAGGGTAAATGAGTAACATTTATCTGGGGCAGCACTGGGCTTCAGTTCACAGAGGTAGTTTTCTCTCCACTATGCATAATGCTCACAGAAATTTACTGGTAGGTCCTCAAGAGACTCTGAGCATCTTAACAAAATCAGAGGCCTCTTTTTATAAATGTGTTTTTATTTTTATATGTGTGAGTGAATTTCTGGCTTGTGAAAGTGAAGACCTTCTCTTCAAAGTTCGTGTACACGCTCACTAAAGCACAAAACTGCAGTTTCGTTCCCCTTAGGAATGAAAGGCTCACACTCCTGCCTTTCCTGTCCTTCATCACTCACCACCACCTCTGAAACTCCGCTGAGGAACGTCGGTCCTGATCTCTGGCCTTTCTGCTAATGCTTTCCTGGGACTGTCCCCTCTACTGTGCTTAGTCTTGCCACACTGCAGGGCTCTGTTCTGCTGTGAGTCATACTGAAGGCACCAGCTGGGTTCCTGAACTGGGTCCAGTTCAGAGCCATCCCTTTGTACACAGAAAAGATTTTCATCCTTGAATAAATGAAGGAAGACCTGGCTCAGTGTGGGTAGGGACTGAGGAAGGCTTCACAGAGTGGGAATAAGGAGAGGGTCAGGATGAGAGTCTCGAGTACCAGTTCAGTAGCATAAGTAGATGTTTCCCTTTAGGACCCTTTAGAGCTTTCAGTCTCTCCAGGGTTCATCATCATGTCTTACTCAGTTTCTGCCATGGCCATTATCTTCGAAAGACACACCTATCTGAAAACTCTCCGCTTCTCTTCAGTCTTTCTGGGCATGGGCATCCTCCCTTAAACTTCAAGCACCTCTCCTCAGACCTCCGTTTCCTAACTAAGATCATTTATTGATAGCCTCTTTCTGTTCTTTTTTCTTTTTCTCTTTTGGCTCCATGGCTCATCAATTAACTGGAAAGGGTATTGATCAGTAATTGTGTCAAGTTTCCCAAAGCTTTCTGGGAAACGCTGCTGCTGCTGCTGCTGCTTCAGATGATTGCATATGCTCTGTCTTTGATTCACAGAGCACAGCTAGGGAGAATTCTCACTCAATGTGACTTAAACGAGCAATGAGCTCACAATTTACCCTTAGGAGGGTATTATTTGCAGCTCTTGCTGGATGGGTGTTTGACATTAGAAAGAAAACATAAGAAGCCAGAACCTAACAATTAATTCCCACTGAGCCAAATGGAAACTTTAAATTGGGGGTCTATGGCAGCCTGACATATGTTAGCTTATAGCATTAGGCTACCTGGCTGGAAGGATATTTGTGTCTGGCAAACTAAACTTACAGTAGTAACATGATTTGTACCACAGTCTGATTTCACCCTCCTCCTTCTAAAGGCTCAGTAAATTAAGTTCATGTTGGTGGCACTCTGTATTCTGAAACTTCTGTTGTAATCCCTATTGGCTCTCCCAGTAGTAGAGCAGCTCCTGAATTTGGAAATTATTTGCTTACAGAGATCAGCTATTGATTAATAAGGGATTCTTTTCTGGGTCTTCATCTGCTTTTCTACATGATGGATAATTCTGCCCTAGCAAGCATGTAATTCCCAAACCTGGGACTGGGAAGATGGTGTTGGCCTGTTCAATGTGTACATGTGCAGGTGTCCACTTCCTTTCCCATGCTGAACCCCTATTGACTGCATTTGAGGAGAAAACAACATGACATTGCCTTTGCTTCTAGGATGATTTACGTGGCCTTACAGCCAACAATACATCTTTGGCCTGAAAGATGTAGTATTCATCTCACTGACAAATGCCAGTGTATGTTTCAAAGCAGTTAAGGGTGGGTGGGTAACAGAGATGGCACCACTGACTGATCAGCAAATAGCCTGAGAAGAGCTGCTTTATATATATCTGAGTATGGTAGATATTTCACCAGTGATTCACTTGCATTATACAATGATCAGCTCCCTCTTGCTTGCTACTATGTCAAGAAGTTCAGCTACTGGGCTGGGTGCTGCACTGAGCTCCTCAGCGGTGCTCCAGGGAGGGCTGGGCTGCCCAGACAACTACGGGAGGTCTGGGACATTGAGGAGTCTTGATGGCTAGTCAATATGAATGTCCATTCCCCTGGACAGTCTGAAGTTCCTGCTGTCTCTGGCTGGTGGGTGATGTGATGCTGCAGAAGAGGGCTAAGAAGAAGAGGCAATTTTTGGGGTGCCAGTATTTTGGCAGATAGAAGAGGAATTGCTCTGTGTGATCCTGCATACGGAGAGAGCTTCTTGAAGTCTCACCTCACCTGTGTCCCTTGCTAAACATCCTTGAGTTTCCCCAAAGCTGATCAGAAATTAGTGAGAGAAATTGTTCCTACTGGCTTAGGATGAGACTTTGCCTCACAGTCCTATGTCTAAGACCAAGCTTTTTGCTCTCCAAGAAGCCACTTTAGCAAGAGGGACTGTTCAAACTACTCAGACTCTGGTCTTTAGCCCCTTACATAAAACTCCAAGGGAGCATTTGCTTGGAGTAAACTGCTGTCACCCCTTGTGTGATGTTTCCACCCTGAAGGGTAAGAAAGAAGAAAATGAAAGGTCTGCAGGAGGGGTTGAAAGGGTTTGGGGGGTCTCATCCACAGTGAAAACAGACAGGCTGATGTGAGACCTGCATATTTTGCTCACACTATCCCAAACTAGCTCTCCGTTCTCCTGTGTTTCTGGTATTGCCTCCTAGGGCTGTTCAAGGGAATGTGAGTCTTTGCTCAAGTCAAGGCCTAATTTCATACTTTAATGGGAGTAATAAAAAGCTTGTCAGATCAAGATTGTTTTCATAACACCCCCTGCAAGCATATGTCCAGCACACATGCAGACATACGCAAACACAAAGCCTTTCTCATTATCTCCAGCTTTGTACTATCCAGCTTCCACCATTGTTTTTTTCTCACTGTTTGTACATTGACCTGTCTTCAAAGCAGCATCCCTGCATGTGTTCTATTTCTCACAGTAACCGTTGTACATGTACCCACACAGATTATGCACGCACCAGATCTTCACAATTCCCTTGTGCTTGGCATAAGTTCAAATGAGTTGAATTGGAAAACGATAGCTTCTTCCCCTCTCATCACTACATGTAAATCTTCATCAGGTTGGTGACTTCCCAGCATACCACACCTACTGTTTGTGTTTTGTGTTTTGTTTTGTTAATCTATTAGCACAGCAGAAAATAAATCAGTCTTAGAAAGAATTATCATAGCATCATATCATTATTAGCACTTTCATGATGCCATTCTGCCTCACATAGCACCTTTTTTTTTTTTATGAAGGTGACTAGTATTTTTTTCCATGCAAAGTCAGCATGTGAATTTTCTAGCCACCAGCAGAGCATCTTCTGTAATTCCACACACTGAGCATCTTCACCAGCCTGTCAGCTGCTGCTTCTGATTGCTTCTCTTGTGCTATGGACTTTCACACTGTTCTGGAAAAGCTTCTCATTCCAAAGATGCCACCTGCTTCCGTGTGAACTGCTCCAAAATTGCTTTTGAGCCTGTCTTGTGGAAAGAGTGGTTGTTGTGGGGGATGAACCAACATACAGAGTTAGAGATGTTAAGGGTACCAATTGAATGTGGAGTGTCCTGATGAGGTGGGTTTGATTTAGGCTGTTCTAACTGTGAAGGATAACCCTTGGTTTTCAGACCTGATGCCATGTTCAGCCACTATTTCAAGTTCAGAGCTGCTGTCACCAGGTTGAAAGGTGATTTGAACAAAGAACTGAGTTCTAACAAATAAGATACAGAAGGTTCAAACTCAGCCCACATGAAAATATAGTTCCTAATTTTAAGACAAAAACAGAATCACATTAAGAAATTAAGCTGAAGAAGTGGCTTTATTTCTTCATAGCATCCTCGTATATATGCTGAAATGTATTCCTTCCCCATCAATCACAGTAAAGAGCGTATTTGCTTAAAGTAGTGGTGAATGAAAGCGATGTGATGCAATCACTGTCAATGGTCAGGCTGGGAATTCATCAAGATGTCTACTGATCCTCTTAAAAATGTATCATTGCCTGTTGAATTGTGGAGCCTAATGGAAGGAAAATTAGTCGACAAAGTTGGCTTTATTGTCCCAGAGTTATAGACTTCATTGTATTTCCAATTCGCTGCTAAACAAAGCTATGAGCCTACCTTTTGTTCAATTTGAAGCATTTAATGACTTCATAAAAAAAAACAGGCTGTTGAAATCTATATCCATAAGTTGTCATCTTTGCCTTATTTTCAATTTTCCTGTGAAGTTATTAAAACATTATGTGATCATAATATATTTATGGGGAGGGGGAAATGAGGTGTAACTCTGACTGAGGCACAATGATTTGATAAGAACAGTAAAGCATCAAGTGCCACTGACGTGTACAGGGGAAGATGTGTGTGTGCATGTCTATACACTGAGTGGAGTTGTACATATATTCCATACTTGTTGCACTGAGTTCCTGTTCTCCCAACTTACATAAGTATTAATGAGACTCGAAGGTATCAAACTCTGCTCAACAAGTTGAACTTAGACTCCCTCCTGCCTTTGAACTACTTCACCTTTTTCTTTTGGATACCGCATGACAGAGGATAGGAGTTTTGGAGCAAACTCGATGATAGTGTTTTGCTGCTAACAAGCACAGAGCCCGTTATTATTCCCTATGCCTTTATTCACAGGGGAGAAAAAAAGAAAACTATTAATGGACATAAGTAGCTTTCTAGGTTTCTGTTCTGCTCTGTCTTCCTTTAGGTTATACTGCACCTTCCCTGTGGTATCTGAACTTCTGGCCTGTTTTGTCAGCTGGGTGCAGAGCCAAACTTACCTTTGTAAGGAGATGCTGAGCACGTTGACTGTAACAGCTCTGGACAGGGATTTTCTTTCTGCTGCATATCTGCACAGTGTTTTGTGCAGGGCTCCTTGCCTAGGACTCCTATGGCTGTGTTAAGAGCTCCTAGTATACCACCAAAGACAGATCTACAATTTAGAGAGACCATTGCTTTCAGTCTCTAGGTATTTGCTCCACGGAAAGAAGTCACATGGAAAGAAGTCACTGTAACGTCCAAGCTGAACACTGACAGCAGGTGGGTCTGAGAGATGTCTGTATTGAAATAAAAAGGGACCCCTCATTTTCTGACCAAAAATGCAGTCCTGTTTTCACCCCAGTGTGGCAGTGTTTTGAACATAGTAATCATTTTAGGGAAAAGTTGAGCCTTGTATAAATCAGAGTAACCCACTGTCTTGTGCCGTGCTACTTCAGTCTCCAGCGGTCAAAAAATGGTCCAACCAAACTGATGGCATGTCAATATGAGTGATAGGAGGCGTATGTTTCTGTGTGCTAAAAGCAGCACAACACATTGCAAGGGATAGGAAACTGGAGCGGTTCCGACAGAGTCACATATGGCTTCACATACATAATGTGCAAATTCATCAGTCAAAAATATTGAAACACTTCATAAGGATAATGCTCAGCTCCTACAAGGGCTGCAGTCCCACAGACTTAAGGGGAGCAGAGTGGAATCGGTGCCAAGTACTTGCAAAATGCTTCCATAATAGTGTTTTCACATATAAACAACTTTCATCTTGGGAGATCAGGATTAATATCTGGCTTTAGTCATACCGAGCTGAGTGATTTCACTTCTTTTCCTCTGTCGTATGCATAATATCTTTGACTATCCTGGATCGGGAGCAGCTGTCCATGTTTAAGCAGACCTGTGATAGCGAAGGAGGTTGCAAGACAAGTGCCTCACCCTATATCTGTTAGATGAGGAGATGGGGCTTCATCAGAACTATATGGGTCGGTGGACTACATCATCCTGACAGTGAGGAGAGAGGTCTTTAGACAGGGTGCTCCAGAGCTGATGTAAGGGATGCCAAAGGTTGTTGAAAGCGATCACAGAGGAGTGTAGGCAGAATTAAGCCTCTGTGCCAGAACAAGGTGATTTCAGGTCAGGAATGAGGAGCCTTGGCAAAGCTGTGTGGGGAATCCAGCAAGGTATCTGCCCTCAGGATTCCTGTCTCCAATCTGCACTAATATTTGGCTCTTTCAGGGTTGCTACATCCACTTATTAAAAAGAAAATGCAAAGAAAATAAACACAGGAATTTGTCCCTGCTACATGTATCCCAGCACTGTTAAGCTTCGCATCTGCACACCCGAACAGCTCTCCAGCACCAAGAAATGAGTGTCTGGGCACACCAAAGGCATATGTTAGTCTTCCTGGGACCTGTACATATCCCATGCTTTGCACGGATTATTTTGATTGCTAATTTTGGGTTGACAAGATGTGTGGGGCTCCAGAGTACAGTTTACTGCATAGACGACGCTGGACTGACAGGACAGATAAGCAGGGCCATTTGCTGACACATGGAAGAAACAACAGAAAACATTAGCTACATTAGAACTATTTAAGATAACCCTGAGAGTCCTTCTTACAGACGGCTCTGCTCCTGCTGACTCTAACTGTATAATGCTAGAGCAGAAAGCCAGGCCCAGCATGGCTGGTAGGAGAGGGGTTTAATTATTTTCATTCTCCATTTTCATTTCAGCCTTCCTAGTAATTTTCATTGCCTTTGTTACCAGAACAAGGGAGACAAAAGATATTTGCATTGTAGATTCCTTTAAAAAGCAGTTCTTGTGCTAGTGAAATCAGCCTACCTGACAAGCTGCTAAAACCAAAACCCACAAATCCACGTAGGTTCAGCACGGAGCCCAGACCCAGGGTGACCCCGCAGGACCATGACCCTCTAAGGGCAAGAAAGGAACGCAGTCCTCTGGACCAGTCTCTAGTCTATTTGATGGGATTGCCAACAGCAAGGTCAATGCAAGCCTAGCCTCAGGCATGTATTATTTGCTGTTGTAGACCATTCCCTGGCAGGAGCTGAGCTGGATCACTAACCTCTTCCCCCTGGATCACCAAGGATGCTTTTGATGGACTTAGCTCATGGTGACAGTCACAGCGGCTGATTTGCAAGCAGGAGTTGCAGAGTGAAATAACTCTGTTTTGTTACTGAGCCTTGGTACTTGATAAAACTGCATCCGTTTAGAAAAGGAGAGCAAAACACTAGCACTAATGGAAGGGTGGATTGTTTGAGACAGTTCCAGACACCCAGGAGACCATCGTATTTTCCTGTTGGAGTTAAAATGATGGGTGTTCTTCCAGACTACACACATGGGAATGTTCTTTATTTTCATTTCCAGTTCAGAAAGCTTGTGCCCACCATTTTCTCATTGGGAAATCACACAGTTTTCTGTACCTGCTTATCACAAAATAAAAGCCTGATTGCACAGTGCAGCTTTTGCTCCAAACTGCTTGTGAACTTAAGAGCAGCAACTGCAAAACACTGTGGTATGTCTATGTCCACAACCAGAAATCTGTGTGTCCTTTCAGCCTGTCCTCTGAGCTGGCCATAAACAAACAGGCTGGTTTCCAGAAAACCATATTAACAAGGAATTCTTCCTTCAAAGATACTGGAGTACAGCAGTCACCAGGCCTTTCTCAGAGATAGAGCCACGTCTGGGGAGGGTGTGTGGAAATAGGTAGGTCTTTGTCATTAGCTGTCAAAACTGGGACAGAGGAGGCTGAGCATTTGGAGTAAGAGGTCATATAAAAATCCATGTGGATGTAGGTGAATTTACCTGTCGCAAAAAAAAAGAGGAGCTCCATTAGACCTGTTCAGAGACAGATCTCTTTTGTTAGAAAATATTAAGGTTTTAATGCAGAGATTACAGCATTAGTCTGTTGATGGTGACAAAATATGGCTGTATACATTAAAAATATTGAATATGGCTGGCTACTGCATTGATACACACAGCTGATGTAGTCAGAATACATTCATTATTCTGGAACACAGGCAGATTTTGTGCTTTGCTGCAATTTGCTGATGCTCTGCTTTTCATTCCATTTGAACCTGTTTCCCTTCATGTTAAATATTTTTTGAGTAGAGTTGGCTCTGGTGTTTTTAATGCCCTTAGCAGAGTTTGGAGGTCACTGCAGCAGAGCAACTGGTGAAGACAGCAGAATTCCAGCAGCAATTGAACTGCTTCCATGAACCGCTCTTTGTTGTGTCCTCTGGACATCTGTTGCACTTCCTTAATGGGGACTGTTGGATTTGCTCTTCAGGAACTGAGCAAAATATTCTCAAGAGTTCAAAAATACGCTGAAGTGCTGGTTATGTCAGATCTAAACACAGATAACAGCACAAGCAAACAAATACTTTGTAATGATTTGCAGCTCTTAATGTTAGTGTATACCTACATCAGCGAAGAGGAAACTCTACTAGATTATTGACTGAAATTCCCTTTGCACTTCTCGAACAGTGTGAGTTTCACATAACCTTAAATCATCTCAGTCCCAGGTGACAATGGGGAGGAAAAAGTGTTGGCAAAGGGAAGGTGAGAGAGGAAGGCTGGAAGGCTGTGGCAGGCAGGAGGTTTCCATAGCATGGCGGAGCAGCTGTCTGCAGCACAAGTAAGGGCAAAAACTGGCTCTAGCTTGACTGCAAAAGGCAGAGCCTCACCTGAGCAAAGAAGCATGGCAACACTGGGGCAAAAAAGTCTTCCCTGGTGAGGCCCCAGCAACAGCAGGTCAATGCGTAAAGATCCTGGGTCCAACAGCAGATACAGAGCAGCTATGCCACAGCCATGTCAGATGAGAACAGCCAAGACCTGTATGTCTCTTGATACATGGCAAGTGTTGCAGGAACACAGCAGGGTGATTTTGCCCAGTATCTTCTGTACTTAACCAGAGCCAAGCAGGAGGTAGTTTCTGGGGAAAGGACATTATTAACAGTGCTTTCCAGAAGTTTCCAGCAGCATTCTGAGTGAGCAAGTTGGTCTTTCACTGGAATTTTCTGCTTGAAAACATTGGAGGCTTTTTTTTCCTACACCGTGCTGCAGACTCCTGCATGTTATGTTGTCATACTTGGCAGGAGGATGAGGGGTAAGGAAGTGTTAAGTTATAATGTAAATTGAGTTTATTGCTGTCTGGCAGAATGTTTTGGCAGCCTTTTGTGACAAAGCCTCTGCCACAAACAGTTTTTTGCATTTGGAACCAGGTCAAACCGTTAATCTGGGTGTCTGCAGGGACATGTACAATACTACAGCAGCTCCTACTGTCAGAAGAAGGATGCATCCCTGGCTTCCCACTGAACGTGGCCACTTCTGACAATGTTAGAGTCAATAGGTTTTTCAAGCAAGAAAGGTTATTGGGGAATGAGGAAATGACTGATTCAGGAGGGTCTGTGTTAAACAGCTGTTCAAACCATGATGTTTCCAGTTGCTCAGTGCTTCAGGACAGGCACTACATCTTTCTTGAGGGCATTAGATCTGTAGCACAGATAATTACTAATCTGCCAGTCTGCTAACTTCAGAGCTATGGAGGAAATCTAGTAAAGTAGTTTACGTTTGGGACTCCTGTTCCTGTAAGTAAAGTTTCGTGTCACAGACCATCACAGAAAGCCCAATGATGTGATAACAACAGGGCACAGGGGGAGGTTGGCCAGTGGGTCTAGCAAGAGGAAGGACTCATCCCACGTGTTGTCCTAGAAAGGCCTTCCAGTTCAGTGTGTCTCTGTAGTATCATGTGAAATCATCCATTAGGTTATAATAAGTGTTTCTGTCATGATCCATTTTCTGTCATTTCAGCTGAGGAAAGGAGGGAAAGAAGGATGGTTGTGAACTGCACTTCTTTTCTTTCTTTGGTCCCATGATAGTACCAGTTAAAATTAAGGGGGCTATTGTGCGTGTGCAAGCATAGGAGAGGATTTATTTGACAGAGCTGCAGATGGAAGGGTTAACTATATGCCTAAAATGGCTTCACTACTCAAATATTTTCTTGGAAAGCTTTGAAATGGTAAGCCTTTGTAGTTTTCTTCTTTAATTAACATTGATCATTGGCTGTACCAATTAATGCAATTACTTGGCCCAAAATAAAACATACTATCAGATCTGTATCATATGCTAGTCCTCTCAGAAAAACAATTTAGGCAGAGCAGACTGAAGAAGTGGATTAGCCAAAGAAAACATTTCTGTTAAAAGAAATTATCATTTGTGGTTTTTTCAGAAGAAATGATACATTGCCTGCATGCAGAGTCATAACCCATTTCCTTTTCAATAGGAACTAAATATGTTTAATCACTGGGCTGTCATATTAACTATCTATTATTTTTTGTTTAAAAACATGAAGAAAACAAAATCTAGGAAACTGGATCAATATTGAAATTTTGTCTTGGGGTACAGGTAGGATTTTAAGTAGCAGCAACTGTGGAAGACTGGGTGTTCTGCCATGTATTTGCATCTGATTTTTCCAGTTAATTTCAGTGATCAGAGAAGTTTACAGATGCTGTTACTTTTCCAGATCTTCATCCAAAGGATACATTGGAAAACAGAGACATGACCTGAGCATAACCTCCTTCTGATCTATAAGCTATTAATGTGACTGTGGGTGGTGGGGATTTGTATACTTTGTTCCAGGGTTTTTTTTTTCTCTAAAGTGTTAATCCTTTACTTGGAACACACATATAAAAGACTTGGCTTTTCAGGACCAGATCATGTGTTTTCCAGGACAGCAGATGCCTCAGCCTATCTGCTGGTGGGAATTTGTTGCCATCAAACCTGAAATGAGAGCTTAATTCTGGATTTGCCTGAGGGCCAAACCTTTTTCACAGTTCCAATCCACATCTAAATACCACCACTTTGATATTCCCTGTTTCATGGACTCTACACTTTTATCCTTAGAAAAGGTTCAGCCAAATTTGCAGTGGAGATTACACCTCACTTCTTTGTATGTCTACTTGCATGAGCATCAAAACCCACGATCTCCCATTCATTCCCTCTCACTGGGTGGTGGAGACTGTCCTAGGAGAGTGTCCCATACCAGTCACGTGAGATGGTGCCCTTTAGGCAAACTCAGAGACAGGAGAGAGAAGACCTCTAGCTTCAATCTCCACCCAGCATTTCCCAGACCCTGGAGGGCTCTAATGATGTTCATTGGCATGTCCCACTGTGATGCCACACAGCCTTCTGAATGCTCCTCCAGCACAATAAGCAAAGCGTGCTCCTGTCTCTGCACCTAACACAATGCAATGGCCCTTCTGCTCCAGAGCTGTCCCCTCCTGCTGCTCCTCCTCCACTAACAGCGAAGGGCTGGCTTCTCCTCAGGCTTTGTGAGACACCACATGTCTTGCTGCAGCTTCTCCTGGACATGTGCCTGCTTGATGTGGTTACCCCTGTGTCCAGCTGAGGAAGCCCAGCAACATCTTTCAGACCAGAACAGTGGTTTTCAGCCCAGAAGACCACATCAGGTCAAGTGAAACACTTTGCAGAAGTTGGCAAAATGGGGAAAAAAAATTAACAAATAAAAGTAGTTCCTTCTCCCTCCCTCCAGTTCTTCCTCAAAACACTAATTAAAAAATAAAAACTCTGGGGTTTATGTATTATTTTTACTGCTTCTAAAACATTAAATAAAGCTGAGTAAAAAACAAAGGGAAATATTTCTTTGCTTGTCAACTTTTCTATTCACCAAAGCTGCTATGAGAAGGAGGGGGATTGTGATACATCTCCCAAATCTGTTTTGTAAGTATTCTTCTCCATTGTCAGTGAGCTGAGATACCTTTTCTTCCCCACTGACCTTCAAAGATCACCTGAGTGATCCATATCCTGAGCTTTGGCATGGGACATAAAAAGATGGGTCTGAGGGGTTACCTGCAGTCCCTTTTTTAGGTCACCCTTCTGGGGCATGAAGCACAGAGGAGTTTGACTTCTGTCAAACATGGATTTGCATCTAAAGGGAGACAACACAGGAGGAGCACAGAAAAGAGGTAGGCTTTGTGCTGTGGGGCATTTGCAAGCAGATGAATGGTGCCAGATCCGGACGACAGAAAATTAGGGCATGCACTGGGCAAAAGGACTGCAACACAGAAAGCAAACGTCACTGGTTCAGCTGGAAATCTCCAGGACCATGAGGAGTCCCAGGCTGCTGTGTGAATCCTCCAGCAGCCGCTGCCTCCAGGGGCTGGAAGCTGATATCTTTAAAAGAATCAAAGTGAATTAGGGGTCAAAATCAGTGGAAGTTCGGTGTGAAGCAGACACTTTTGGGGCTGCTTGAAGGCTATAGGAGATCTAGATTTAATGGCTAGGAACTCCCCAGAGCGCTGGCCAGGCTGTTGCTGTGTTTGAGAAGTGCACTCCCCTCGGGTATAAGTTGCAAAAGTGCATGCCAACAGCCAGGTCTGAACACCACACTCAATACCTGCACCACACCGTGAGAAAGAGAGTTTAAAAGTAGGTCACAGCTCACTGTAATGTAAACTCTTTCTTCTCAGGTGCATCAAGGCACTCTTTCATGTGTTACTGAGGCAGGAGCAGCAATTCCTGAGCATGCTGATCATCCGTGATCCATCTCCTCTGTACCTGCTCTAGGGGCTCTGGAGAGCCAGAGGCTGCTGCCTTCACTGCACACTGCAGGGTCTGACAGGAGAGGGAGGCGAGCAGCAGGTGCCACATGTCATGGCATACAGAGCTCGGCTGACAGTCAGTGGCATCAGATATCTTATCTTTCAGATCTTAGGTTTTTTTCCACACTTCTTAGCACTGTCCAGAGCTGCTGCGATGTCCTGCAGCTCACAGAGCAACCCTGTGCTGTTTTACTTTCCATGTCCTGGCTGCACTTTTATCTCTCTGCCCTCATCAGGTGCTTTCTGGCTCAAGCACACGTGTTTTCCCATGGGAAAACACACTTTTTCTTACCAACAAAGGCAAGGCCTAAGATAAACCATCTCAGTACAGTAAGATTAGCAGGGACACTGAGAGAAAATAAATGTAGAGTCATCACCTAGTGTTAGAAGCTTCAGGCAGATAGGAAGTTGAATGCTCCGTTCACCATTTTTCTAGATGAGAGGCAAAAAAGCCAGAAGAAATTCAAGTTGTCCGTTACTTGAAGAAATGAGTTCTCCACCTCATCCCATTGTACCTGCAGTGAATGGATGATAAGACTGGGAGCTTTGCCTTTATTTCTAGATTGAAATCCCACCCACTTGCCTCAAATATCACCAGGGCCACCACTCTTCATGGTTCCAAATTTTCTGTCTGAGAATATGGAAATTTGACTGTTACCTACATTGCTTCCCTGTACAATGACAGCCAAGGGCTGAAACAAGCAGATCATGAATGAGAGATGGAGTCATGAAAGCTCACCAGAAGAGGAGGCAAATTTGCCTGTTCTCCACATGATGAAAGAATGGAGCCCATATGAACATTTTCCATTGAAACTGGCTTTCCGAAACAAACAGTTAGCACCTAAATAATTCTATTCACAGGAAATATCTGCTTCTCATGGAAAATGTCAGTTTTTCAGATAGAGAAATACATAAAAATGTCAGATGTCAAAATATATCAAAGATATTTTGGCTGAACTGAAATTGAGGTGGAGTTGTTTGCAAAAATTCAAGCAGGGAGAAGTCAGACTTCTCTGACACCATTGCTGGATAATACCTAGCTCTCCTACAGAACGCTTCATTCACAGTGTGTGTCTAACTGTATCCTCCCCTTATACACACAGGAAAAAGTCTGAGATATCTGGATGATGAAATTAAGGTAGAAACAGAGCCTTGAGTATTCTGGATAAAATCGTTATCATTGCCAGCTCTCTGAGAGCCTTCAGCCCCAGTGAGATCAGCTGGCAACTCTTTCTAACTCTACAGACAATCAGCACTGTAGGCATCAGGGTTATCTCACTGAAGAAACACTTTTATTGGGCACACTGCTCATAGTAAATCTAGCAAGTGTTGCCCTTTTATTTTCCCAGGTATAGGCACTTGTTGATCATTCAGCAACTGCCGGTGCCTGTGGGTGTTAGTGTGGGGGCAGATGGAGAGCTTTAAATGGGAGTCCCTGCATGATGCTACACCACAGAGGTTTCTTCTCTCCCCCTCCATGGCAGCCCCGCGGGGCAGGGCTGTGCTCACCACCACCCCCAACCTCAGCCCCCTCTGAGGTGGCCTTGGAGATGGCTGCCAACAGGAGGGATGCTCTGGGTTTCTCCAGGAAACCTGCCAAATTGCACAGCATGAATGCAGTCTGGAAGAATCTGTTTACCATGATGCATTCGTGTAGCTGGAAGCATGGAGCTGCTATTTCAAGCACGCTTTCCTGTAAATGTAAGGAGGCATCTCAAAACGCATTTCAAACACAGAAATGAAGGGCTCTGCTCTGGCTCATTTTCACCTGCAATGTGTCATCTCTTAAGTCACCCCAATCTACCAGACACCAGCAGGAAATTTAGTCTGTGAACGCAACTCTTGCAGTTGCATATGCCAGCTAGACACATGGTGGCCAACAGGACTGCTTTAAATATATTGGGGTATAATTCTGACCCTGACTGATACCAGTAACAAAAACTGCCCTGGGTATCATCTTGACAGTCACTATGCCCAGGATTCTCAATCTGAGGCAGGGTGAGTTATGACACAGTAGATTCATCACAGCTAGAGAAATCCTCGCTGAAGCAGTGAATTGTTTCCATCCTTCATACACAAAGGAAAGAAACTTACACTGAAGTCCCAGTAGTTTGTCCAAGGTTCTGCTCTTAATATCTCTGCTGTAGAACACCTGACAAGAGCTTCCCAGGTGGCTGCCCACCCAGAAAAAGAGAGGCAACAGCATCAAGGACACACCAACAGATCCACAGATGGGTACTTGGATGCAGCCCCAAAGGTTAGAGCAATAGCATCATCCATAGTCAACTACAATTTCTCTTTTACAGGCAATAAATGTTGGATTATTTATTTTGCATCATGACTGCCTTCTCCTTTCCTCTTCTTTCTTTTTTTTTCTTTCTGTATGGTAAGGAAAGAGCATATGATGAGTGTGGTATATTATAACTGAATATTAATCTCTTTATTCAGTCAGTGCATGCATTCATTTATATGGATGTTTTGCAAGTTTTGTTTGAATACACACGCACACACACTTAACAGTGAAGTTTATTATGAAAAATGCCATCAAATTAACTCTTTTAAAAGATGCCAATATTATTGGCAAGAATTGCATTTTATTTTCTTTGTAAATGTGCTGCTTCCTTAGACATTCATTTCTTTGGAAATCCAGTACTTTTCCAAATGCAAAGACATTGGTGATGAGCAACTGTCATTCCTACATTAAAAAGCAAAACCAAGCCTTGATCTTTCTACAGCAGATTAGGGAGTGAGATAAAAATGAGATGAAAGCCTCAAATGTCTGTTCCACTAGGTTCGAGGCATTCTTTTTGTTTTAGTTCCGCACTCTGCCTCTTTAATTCCCGCTGGCTCAAATGCCAATTTTCTGCTATGTTGGCATGACTGCCGAAGAATTGCTTCTGTTAATAAACTGCACAAAATAGCTGAGCAATTAGGCAATTAAACTGTTTTAAATTTAATTTAAAACCCTGGCATTTTGCTGGGAGTACTTTTTTTTTTTTAATCCCATCTTTTTTGTGTGGTGGGAGGTAAAGGGCAAGTGGGAAGGGTGGGAAGGCAGCATGGTGATGAGGGAAGAGTCTGGTGGGCTCAGAGTTTACTCAGGCTCGCGCTGCAGATAAGCACAAGGGCTGTCCGCTCTGGGGAGCACATTTCAGCCCTTGCCCCTTATTAGAACAAGTAATTTTTTCCCAAACATTTAACACACAAACAAGCTTAATCTGATTTCTGTCCTGATCCCAGATGGGTATCAGGGCTTGTAAGCAAATGATTTCAAGAGCTGCCTACCTGCTCTTGGCTGCTAACTCAAAATAAAAAGGGGTGGTGGAGGAAACACAGGATTTACTACGCCTAGGGGTGAGCAACCTGTTCTGCTCATCACCATGTGTTCTCACTGTATTCAAGGGTACTTCTCCAAGTTACCTGAACCATAGGAATGATTGTCCTTTCAGTTTATTTGACCTGTACTTACCGAGATGCCTTTTTTGCTGCAGATCAGGTTTGCATTTTGATAAATGCTCTCTTGCTGTCTTGCCATCATTGATGGCACGGCGATTTACACTTGCCAGAGATGAGCCCAAGAGGAGAATGGTGAGGGGGCTTCTTCCCTCATGCCACAGCTGCAGCTCCAAGCCCATCATCAGCTGCCTTGCTTCGCTGCCAGCCAAAACCTCTCCTGGCCACTCACACAGTGTGGGCCAAGCTCTGGCAGCCCTCCCTCATCTTGCTACATCCCTCCCCAACCTAGCCCTCTACCCCTAGGCCACTCTCCAAAATCCATGCATGTTCCTCTGTTCTGATTCACACTGCCAAACCATCCAGTTCATGGAATCAAGCAAAGTTCTCCAATAACCATAAATCTTCATCTTCCCATTCCTGTGCACCGCAGCTGCTCTTCCACCCTCACTGCTTTGCACCATGCACCCCAGCTGACCCACAATTCTGCCGCTCCTAAGTTTTTCAGACCAAATATGTCCTCTTCACTTCTCAAGGCATTAAATCTCTTTTCTTACTGTAATGGCCGAAAGAAACAAAACATTCTCCTTAGTGCCCTGCTGAAACTTTCCCCTAACAAAACTCACTACATTTTCCAAGCCTTTTGAACTACCTACATTTGGATGAATGATGCCACAGCTATGCAAAATACAGCACAATGTTGTATACCCTGCAGTGCTGATGATCTCCTCAAGGAAAGCTCATATTTCCACGGTCACATAGCGGCTATTTTTAGTGAACCAGTCATTCTTGTTATTTTCCTAGTCTTTGAAATTAGAAATAATGGAAAAAGAATTAAAAGGATTCTTCTAAAGGTTACAGTAGTCATATACTGTTTGCAAAATTTGAACTGAAACTTCCCCCTCTGAGCTAATTTGGGGATATCAACATTAACAATATGCACGTCATCATTGCAATCAGGCTCACATTATCATTTCCACTTAATATACCATTGGGACCAATCCTGTGGTAGCTGGGGAAATGTACTATTAGTTAATTCATTATTTCTGGTACAATTCCATGCTTAATCGAGATCTCCTGTTCTGCACAATGAACTCACTTGTTACCCTGAGAACAGACAAGTCATTCCCAGGAAGTTCCTTGCTGCAGACCTGAAAGTCTGCACACCTCCGTGCTGCAGAGGAACTGTCAGCAGCGCAGGCTATGCTGGGGTGTTAACAGAGATACAAGGGCTGGAAGTGCTGGATGGCTTGGAGAAGTGAGACATGCCATGGAAACAGGCTACTCATGGCAGTGTTTTGTTAGAGCGATGCGGTGAATTGGGTCAGCAGGGAGACTTTCAGAGCACCATTTCAAAACCATTTCATTTTTTATCTCCATGTGTTAGCACAGATTGTGGTATTAATTTCTGTTCTTTCCTCCCTCCTGACATTAACTTTCCACCACTAGCCCTTTGGCTGTCCAGTCCATTTTGAGAGCAGGGTCTTCAGAGCAGCATCTCTCTCTCTGTGTTTATGCAGTGCCCATTATGAAAGGAAAATGATTTTTTTGCTGGACCTTTAGCTGCTACTGTAATGGACATAATAATATTAAATCCTTAAACTATCTGTCCTGTTTCAACACATCTGACAACCTTCTAAGAAAAAAAGAGGTATGTATTATGCATATGTAAACAAGCTCTAACATCAAGTGGACAGCACATAATTCCAGATCATCTTCTGAGTGTCACAAAAAAAACCAAACTGTCACAGGCAGGACGTAGGGAAGGATAATTAAGATAATGGGTTGGTCAGTATGTTTGTACATCACTTAGCAGTCATCAACAGAATTACTACTCAAGGCAGACCCCAGATCACTCCTCAAGCCTCCTTGCCAGCAACATGTAGTCAAGACTTCAGAATAAGAGAGTCTAGGCTTTACCATTGTACATATGACAAGATCTTTCAGGCACCATAACTCTTAGAAGACAAGCATCAACTTTCCTGATCCTACAGGTGGCATCCTATAATCTTTGTGTGGCCAACACCGCAGACAGAGAACCATGGTCTGGCAGTGGCTCCCAGGTGGGAGGTGACCACAGTTCCCCATGGGATACCAACACCTTGCTGGGTTGAACTGGACACATTGCTGCACCCTTGGGCATGACAATGATGCCATCCTCAGTGATTAGTACTGGTTTATTTCTACCAAGGTTTAGGATTCCACAGCAGGTCCTTTCTTTGCCAGGGGACTCAGCTCTGATGTGGTTCAAGAGCCACACACTGGCCACTTCTCCTTTGTTTTGTGGCATAGTGACTAAAGGAGGTCCCAGGAGTTTATTTATTGTAGTTCCTACAAATACCAGCAAAGGTTGTATTGAAATGTAAGATAAATACGTATGCAAATAATACATTGACTCTGATTCAGTCACAATGACTTTGCCAATAAATATAGAATCACTTTATAATACATTACATTTGTATATTTTAAACGACCTAATTGATAGGAGCATGAAAGCATTAAATTACCATATAGCAAGACAACTACATCACACTAGACATCTATTAACATACTACACGTCAATCAGTGTTTTACCAATTAATGGCTATCTAATTATCTTGCTATAATGAGCTTGCTAAATGCCAATTAAATGGCAAGATGTTTGAATGCATTAATAAGAATGTAATTACACAGTTATTGGTGACATAATTTTCACATCATTAACTAGTAACTTATCCTTATTGAGTTTAATAAGTATATTCTTTTAACTTCCCATTGATCCTGAATCAGGATACAATCACTGGTCTGTTAAGACTAAATGAGATGGCTATAATTGTCAGGATCATTACTGGAAAAGTTTCATGTCTCCGATGTTATAAACAAGCAATAACTGAAGAATGCACTGGAAGACAACTGAAAGTGTAACTATGCTCTGCACATAAAGAATAACCTGCGGTAGAGAATCTTCTTCTTCCAGACAAGAAATGTACCACTGATAAGAGACCGGCTTCCTAACCTGGAAACCACAGTTTGTTCGGACAGCAGAAGGTCAAAATTCACTTATGAAACTTTGCTACATGTGTGCTGTAACTGAAAAGAAACCATGAGGAAGGCTGAGTCATCACCTGGCATGTCCTCCGCAGGTGAGGGCACCCCAGGACACCCCAGGAGCTGGCAGGCTGCAATGATGCTCACCCTGCTTGCTCTGTATTGTTCTAGGGCAAATGGTTTCTGCCGCTTTTTCGTGTAGGTGGGGAGGGTGAGATGCAAGCAGAAGTACAGGGTGTTCTTCTGCATGGAGGATGGCAGTAGATGCTGGTGTGACCAGCACTCTGCCAGGACCCAGGAGACCGTGGAGTCATTCCCAGCTCCACCTCATACTTACCCTGAGGCTTGGACAGGTGACAATCTATCTACCCTACCCTCCTATTTTCTGGAACCTGTGAGAGTAAAATGATCACCAATGATACTGAGGTATCCAAGTCCTCCAGGCCAGGGGCTGCACAAACAGTGATGTCAACACCAACTCCCCACAGAGCAGGTATTAGAGCAAGTTAAAGCTGTCTACAGGAAACTGAACTAAGATCTCTGCTTCAGTCATTAGGGTGTAATAGCTTGTATGAAAGAAAAGCCATTCTTCCGCCCCAAATCTTTATTTATGAAAAGGAAGTAGATCACCCAGTGCATTTCCACACCAGGAAAAGCTGTTTAACCAATGAGCATGCATGAACCATGGCAAATACACAAATAGTTCTGAGTTAATCTCTTCCTTCTCCCTGTCATCCCATTTTTGTAAAAGATCAGGCTCATACCATATCTGCTGTATTTAAAATGAAGAAAGAGATTGACTGTCAGTTACTGAATTAGGCACTGTACTGAGATACATGTATAACTAACTCAGCCCTCAGCCTGGGTGACTTAACTAGCCACCCCTCATTAACCTTGATGAGTGCCACAGATCCCAGCGCAGCCCAGCATGTGTCCTGCATCCCCAGCTATATGTGCACTGCGCGTCTCCGGTGGACCTTTGCCAGACACCGGGAGACAAGAAGACACTCGGTGGTCCATCACGGCTCAGCAGCGAGCTGCAGCCTGAACGTTTTAAGTGCTTTTCTGAACTGGGGCCAGTGAAACTACCTCATCTTTCCCAAGGATGTAACCTAGCCCTTTTCTAACATTTCTTCTTTCTCTTTTCATCTATCTTTCTGACTATTTCAGTAGTTTATTAGGGGAAACGGGGAGGTCTGCTGAATTCCTCTGTCTTCTGGGATGTATCTAACAGGAATATGTTGTTCCTATCTTGGACAAGTAAGACGGGCAAATGCATACACACACATCACAGTAACATCATCTTCTACCTTGACTTCAGCAAGGCTTTCGACACAGTCTCCCATGATATCCTCCTGGGGAAGCTGAGGAAGTGTGGGCTGGATGAGTGGTCGGTGAAGTGGATAGAGAACTGGCTGAATGGCAGAACTCAGAGGGTTGTCATCAGGGGCGCTGAGTCTAGTTGGAGGCTGGTGACAAGTGGTGTCCCTCAGGGGTCAGTACTGGGCCCAGTCTTGTTTAACTTCTTCATCAACGACCTGGATGAAGAGTTAGAATGTACCCTCAGCAAGTTTGCTGACGACACCAAACTGGGAGGTGTGGTAGATACACCGGAAGGCTGTGCTGCCATTCAGCGTGACCTGGATAGGCTGGAGAGCTGGGCAGAGAGGAACCTGATGAGGTTCAACAAGGGCAAGTGCAGGGTCCTGCACCTGGGGAGGAACAACCTCATGCACCAGTACAGGCTTGGGGTGGACCTGCTGGAGAGCAGCTCTGCGGAAAGGGACCTGGGTGTCCTGGTGGACGACAGGTTAACTATGAGCCAGCAGTGTGCCCTGGCTGCCAAGAAGGCCAATGGGATCCTGGGGTGCATCAAGAAGAGTGTGGCCAGCAGGACGAGGGAGGTTCTCCTTCCCCTCTACACTACCCTGGTGAGGCCTCATCTGGAGTACTGTGTCCAGTTCTGGGCTCCCCAGTTCAAGAAGGATGAAGAGCTACTGGAGAGAGTCCAGCGGAGGGCTACAAGGATGGTGAGGGGACTGGAGCATCTCCCCTACGAGGAGAGGTTGAGGGAACTGGGCTTGTTCAGCCTGAAGAAGAGAAGGCTGCGAGGGGACCTTATAAATGCCTACAAATATCTGCAGGGTGGGTGTCAGGAGGATGGGGCCAAGCTCTTTTCAGTGGTGCCCAGTGACAGGACAAGGGGTAATGGGCACAAACTGAGGCACAGGAAGTTCCGTCTGAACATGAGGAGGAACTTCTTCTCTCTGAGGGTGACGGAGCACTGGAACAGGCTGCCCAGGGAGGTTGTGGAGTCTCCTTCTCTGGAGATATTCAAGACCCGCCTGGACAAGGTCCTGTGCAGCCTGCTGTAGGTGACCCTGCTTCGGCGGGGGGGTTGGACTAGATGACCCACAGAGGTCCCTTCCAACCCCTACTATTCTGTGATTCTGTGTGATTCTGTGATTCTATTGATCTCTACTGATCTAGGCACATTGTGGATGTGCTTTTTTGGTTTAAAGAGTTGTTTTCAGTGGATACTTGTCAGGTTCCTTCTCTCCCTCATTTTCATCTCCTTATATGAGAGGCAGTTTTATGTGAAAACACAGAGGTGCTCTCCTTTTCCTCAACAAAACAAAAGTAAAGAACGCAAAAAAGGAAAAAAGAGAGAGAAAAACTCTCCTATCCCTATGCAGCATTTTTGTTTTTCACCCCGAAAGCAATATGAAATTGCACTGAGCAGGTATAGTAATAATCAGCACTGACTGCAGTAATGATGTGTCTCCTGCACTGAAGCCCCTGACAGCAAAATCATGACCTGCTCCCCACAGGTATCAAAGTCACTAATTACCCATCATGCACTCATGATCGGCATTCATTAGAGGAACTGACACTGTGTTATTCAGTCGCAGGGAGCCTCTTTCAAGTCCCTGCACTTTTTGCTTTGATAGCAAGAGACTGCATCAGCACAGGCACCATGTTTGCCTTCTGTCATTGGGCACCATGCTGCACCTTGTTGGCCGCTGTGCTCTGTGGCGTGTGAGATTCAAAGCTGAGGGCGCGGCAAGCTCAACTGAAGGAGCAGCTTTTGCTGGTGCGTGGCAAATATTTAGTAACAGAGCATGGATGAGCACGTTTCTAACCTCTGCTGCTGCCCACCCAGTTTAGCAAAGCCAAAAGGTCTAAACCTCTTCTCAGCAATGTCCTAAGTGCTGCCATCTATATCCAGGTGTTTCCCATGCCTCTCACATGAGCAGACCACCTAAAGAATATATGTTGTTCCAGCTGTATTTTCAGGGCTAGCCTAATCAGGATAATTCTGCTATACTTGCATATATAGGCTAATGAAATGATAGATAGGGTCCACCTTACTAAATTCAAATCCAAAGGTCCTCAGTGCTTGCACAGACCAAATTTGCCTGGATCCCTGTTTCAGACAAACCCTGTGATGGGATTTATGCTTCTGCCTTTTATCCGTTTCCCCATTACAGCCTTTCTCCTGATCTTCCAATTTTTTCTCTCTAGTTTGCTATTTGTTTTTACCTTGTGTCTTAGAAACTGAAAATGGTAGTTAAGAATTAAGAATAATTATTTTATTGGCATACTATCTCTACAGTGGCACTCACCAGAAGAAAATAATGAGTCAGCACTGGTAATGTTAAACAATTTATAGGTTATCTAGTTCAGAGAGACACTAGAGCCCTTCTTTACACTGAAACATCCAGCACTGATCACTGTTATAGCCAGAGTATCTTGCTTGGGTGAACCATCAGTGTATTGTAGCATAGAAATCCCTATAGTGGCTATAAAACATATTTATATATCTATAAAACCAGGATGCTTTGGCCTACTGAAAGCACTCAGATACTTTGATAAAGAACAACATATAGAGGCTGAATGTATGGCAAAAAGAAAGAAGACATGCTCACGTGTTGCGATCAGTGTTTATTTTCAGCTGTCTGCAAGGAAAGCTCGTCAGTTCGATGATTATCTGAACGAATGTGGAACATTTGTAAAAAGCTGAGAGAATTCCATTATGTATAAGCTGCTTTAAAAAGTGGCTCACTTAAGGTTATTACATTGCTGCTTTGGGTTATTCTTGTTTAATTCAGACTCTGCAGTGGGTGAGACTCAATTTCAGTTTAAACAATCACTTCAGTGCCTTATCTTGCTCATCATCTTCTGTACCTACAAAACCCACAGTGTGGATTCAGATAAATAAATACATGATTACATACACATTCCCGCATCATTTTCTCCATGACATTCTGTTTTCTGTGAATAAAGAAAATGTCTTTCAGGGTGTTTTTTCCTTCTCCTTTTAAGGAAATGTTTTCCAAAGGGCCTGTCTGTCCAGGACAGATTAACTATCTTGCCTTAGAATGAGGCCAAAGCACAATTTTTAGTGTCAGAAGCTCAGTTTTGAATCCACAGAAATTTCCATTCAGAAGTCTATCTAAGAATATGCTTATAAAGAGGCTTCTCTAACCTGCTCCATGTGAAGAAAGAGTTCAAATATGTACCCATAGACCCAAGAAGGTGCTTCAAATGAACAGCCCTGTTGATGAAATGAATAAGATAATATGGACTGTGATTTTGTCCCACACTCTTGCCTATAAGAAAATGCATATCTGACAGCTTTTGAATTAGCTGCACCTCAGAGTCCCCAGTGAAAAGGCTCTGTGATGTTTCCAGAGATACCGAGTACATACTTCAAGCATCCAAAGGAAATACTGCAGCAACATCCTCTTTGGAAAGACCTTTCCACCAGAAAAGCCAGTTAAACCCTTTTACCTAAAAAGACTCCCAGCCACATACACCAAACCAACAGTAATCAAAGAAGTGAACAAAGAAAAAAACTTTCAGAATTAATACTTTTTTAAAAGTACTGAAAAGAGAGCATTAAAAGACATGAAAAAAACCAGCCTTCCACTCAGGAGAGCCTTCATGGCAGAACCTACTTCTGGGAATATTTTTTTCACGATTCTGTTTTCATATTCATATTCTTAAGATTTCCTAAGTCCATGTAAGAAGAAAGAAACATTTTCTGTAGATCTCTTTCAAACCCTGTGAAGTCACCCTTTCCACTAGGGCAAAGCATGCGCTTGGCTATTAAAATTCAGCCCAAGCCACCCAGTCCTTTCCAATGTCATGGCAAAAGTTTCCAGCCACTGCAGTGTGTATCTTTCCTTTGTTCATGATACGTCATTTCATTTGGGGGTGGCAAATGGCTAGCGTCTGTGAAACAATGCAAAATTGTTCTCTCAGGCATGTTCTTCATTCCCCAAATTAAAGGGGAAGTGCAAAAGTTTAATTGTGCTTCCCTCTGCGTCCCTCATCGCAGAGCTGTGGATTGGGGTAAATTGTGAATGCACTTTAATTCTGCCTCTTATAAGCTTATTACAAGTCTAGTAGCTGATTACGCCCTCTGTTTTTTCTCCTGAGATGCTATAGAAATACAACAGTGTAACTAACACTTCTCCTCATTTAGAACCGCAGGTGGTGGGAGTACGTGTGATTTCATTGTCTTTACTTGGTAATTACAGGTCTGTTCCTATTCCCACTGTCTCAGCAGGGTGCTTGTATGGTACATGTAGTTAAGTTCTTTCAGGTGCTTGCAAGGTGGATTAACACAGAGTATTGTATCACTGCAGAACAGTAGCCGCTCTGGTGCGCTTGTGATCGCTGTGTGTAGAAGGGATGCTGGCACAAAGGCCGGTCCAACTGCTTGTATTGGCACAACGGCAGTGTAAAGCCTGGCTCAGCCAAAGGGCTGAGGGTGAGGATAGTTGGGGTTCGGGTGGTCTGCCTTGCAGAGCGTGTCTCCACATCCATGAACACAGTGCCTCTGCAGAGGGAGCAAATGCACTAAGCCCCAGCCACTGCCGACCCCCTAGCATGCACACATCAATCCATTGCACTAACCTTCACGCACGCTGTATCTTCCTTCCTTTCTCCAGCTACACATGTCTGAGAATGTGACATGTGATGAGCTACGGGGTAATGGCACCAAGATTGACGCAGCCTGTGATTTAATGCATGTGGCAAGTCCATTTAAAAATCTAAAAATTATTATCCTTTGATTTCAGCTTCTGATTCCTCCAGACATTTGTGGTTGATAAACCAGGATCCCTTCAGGTTCTGCCACCTTTCATCAGTGCATATTATGTTTATCAGACAGAAATCAATGTGTAGTAGGAAGGCACATTGCATATACACCCAATGAATGTGCCTGTATGTTAATTGTATGTTAATACACCACATTCGTGTTACACTTTGAAAAACACAGTAGCCGGAGCCAACGTTGCTGACAGAGTAGATCCTTCCTGAACTTCTCTTTGAAATCCCTTTTTCTCTTTGAATTGGGATATTTGCATGAAGGCTGGAAGCCCTATCTTTCTTCTGTTAAGGCTCTGGTGATCTTTGCCTTTCCTCCATTGGAATAGGCTTGTGAGTTCAAGGACTGAATTCAGCAGAGTTCATAAGCATATGCTTAAACTGATAGGATTAAATCTTGTGTAAGGCAATGAAGCTTGGAGCATGTGTTTATCCTTAAACACAGGCTTAGAAGCTGTGCTGAGTAAGGACTGCAGTATGTCTGAAGCAATCCAAAGCCCTTCTTCCCTGAAATCCTTCTGCTCTCCTACGGTCTCTTGGTTAAATGAAGACAAAAGTTGGCTGTGCAGCACATGGAGGAATGTCAGGCTGCAGAGGTGTTGACACCTGATGTCTCCAAGGCACTGCCATAGGTGCATAAAGCTATTCTGAGGCATGTGAAAATAATGAGGAATTCATCTTCAATTCTTGTATGGAAAGAGAGAGAAAACCCAGAGCCATATAGGCTAAAATAGGATCCCCAAAAGGATATGTTTCCAACAAGATTCTCAAAGGATACGCTGACCATATGGGGTGCCAAGGGACTGTCATCTTTGTATTAGTACATTAAATGTGACAGATGGTCAAAAGTCAGAATCCAAGGTGCAGATACCTCTTTTCATTGGGAGCACTTGAAATTTGAACCCCTCCCTGTGCTTTGGACACCACTGGTCCCATACACCATTTAATGTTCAGGAGCCACATAAGAAAGAAATAACAGCTATGTTTTTTACCTTCCATTCCCTAAATGCCTAAAAAGCAATCAAAACCAGAGGTGAGTCATGGAAAATTGTCTCATTAGCCATGGTGGAAGTTTGTTTGTTTGGCTTTAGTAATAACTTACTCTTCTATAAATCCAATCGCCTCAATGATCTTTGGCATCAGTCTGTATTAGCTCAGTAGTAGCTTCAATGGAAATCTCAAAAGCTTACTGTTTCCAAACAGTGGCTTAAAACCCAGTGACAATTGTCCTGCCTCTTTCTATCTGAAATGTAATTAGCTAGTAAGATGCCTGGATGACCATCTTACCACAACAGATCCTCAAGACAACATGGACCGTGAGACTGAACTCTCCTTTTCCTGCTAGATTTCTTGGCCCGTGTCAGGGCACATGCATGGTCCTCACAAGAGCTGCAGTCAGCTAAAGCACTTCACTTTGTAGTGCTCACCAGTGCCTCCTCCATTTAAAGAAAGCTGAATACCTGAAGATGCGCTTTGGCCCTGCATGTGTCCTCTGTTTGCAGTGCAAGAGCAAATGAAAAAGACCCATTTTTCTCCAGAGGAATGTAGGAAATGTTGTATATAATTGAAATCACACTGCAGAGTCCTCTCTCCATCAATAAATAAGTCCAGCATGTCCCAGCCCACCTCATAGTCCACTCCTTCTTATTTTTCATCTTTTTTTTCTATATTTTCTATATTTTTGCTGTGTATTTGTTTATAAATATTGCCATTTAAGAAGGGAACACTTGAGGGATATTCATCTGAGGTCTGAAATTATATTTTTTTGTATTATGAGTATTGGAGAAAGATGCACAAGGCATCAGCAGAATATTGCAACATGGATTATAGATTGCCGCTCAGCAGTTGGTGGGTTGGCTATTTCTTTTAATTGCTGATACTGTATTTTCAGACAGTGCTGATCTTAAGACAAATTTTTTGCCTACTTTTCTGCAATTAAGCAATTTAGCTGACAGTTTAAAAAGTTTTTTCATAAAATAAATACTCCATTGTACAGATACACATATGCCTGTACATGTATCGATATGCATACACACACACATGCATGCACACGAGGTCACCCACACATAAAGACATGCACGTACCTCTTACAGCAGTTCTGACAAGGGAGGTTTTCTTCCACATAACTTTAAAGTTTTCCTTGTACTAACTGAATACCCCAGAATTTTGATTTCACAAACAGTTCTTATTTGTAAGGAGGTATTTTCCAATATTTTCTTTTAGTTGAAAAGCCAAAATATCCCGTGAAAAGCTGTTTCAGTGAAAACTTTATGTGTGTGCATGTATGTGTGCACCATTTTCAACCTTAATGTGCATGTCCCAATTTCAGCTCCCGAACTCTGAATAAACTGGGCTCACCTCCAAGCATTACAGCTTTAAGGAATATAGGTAATTGCACCATTACCCTTTTTATTTGTTTAATTTTTTTCCTTCAGCTTATTCTGTTAGTTTATCATACATGTGGTCTAATTAAAGTTTCCTGCAGGACATTTCATCCAGAATAAATAATGAAGGGCTCTAGTTACTTTCTTTTTTCCTTCCAACTGTGCTGAAAGGGAGGTTGCTGTCTAAAAAAACTGCGCCTGGGTGGAAGAGACAGTTTTATAATTGCATTTCCAGTCTTCTTTGTATTCTTTTGTGTTACATGCTTGTACAAGGAGAAACTGGACAGGCCTGTTGGATCGCAGCCAGGCAGAATTGTCAGAGAGAGAGAGAGAGAGCAGACTGAAAATGAAATAGTAAGGGGGGAGAGAAATAAAAAAATATCAGGACGATCTCTCAGAACAATGACTTAAGAAAGTGAAAGTGGAGGACAAAATAGCAATTTGTTTTGTGTCAGCTTCTGAGGCTTGAAAATTGTCTTTTGCTTTCTGTTTTGGGTTTTTTTCCCTGTTGTGACAGAGAGAACTCAAAGTATGGGGGACATGTTTCAGAATTGGAACTGGGACAAAACATTTGTTTTCTGACTAAAATCCGAGCACTGAGAAACGAGGGTGCACGCTGAAGAAAGCAATGCCTGGGAGAGAGGCTCTGGCAGTCTCAAGGTCATATTTCTACTCTGGGTGAGAGCAGCATTTCTTGGTTTGGGATTTCTATAAATTAATTAATTAATTAATTAATTAGTAAGTACATATTCTATATCACTGTGAACCAAGCAGAGACAGGATCAACATACCCAAATCTAGGGACAGTAGTACCTCAACCTTCATGCTGCTGAGTTTGAATCTTCTGATTTTCCCACTTCTTCTCATCTTTTCTAAGTCCCTGCAGGTTTCAGTTTCCCAGGCTGACATACTAGAAAGTCAGAAAGTCGGTAGCAAGCAGGTCAGCCCTGCTTTGAGCAGGGGTGGGACTAGCCAACCTCCAGAGATCCCATCCAACCTGACTTTTTCTGTGATTCTGTTCAAGTCAATCACGAGAGCATCCACTAGCTAGCTGTACTCTTTGTTCCATAAAGCCCACAAGTCATGGTCAGACAGCCTTTGCAACTGGTAAACAAAGAAAAGAGAGAATAAAAGGGAGGCAAAAAACCCCACCCTGTAGAGCCTTGGGATGTGATTATTTGTGCAGAGGCACATTGAGAACAACTGAAACGAAAGGAAAAAAGTAAATGCGGGTCTGTGAGAAGCTGAATGGTGAGCACGTCTTTTCCACACTTTCCTTGAAGGCACAGCATGTAGATGTACTTTATTCATAATGACAATATGATGTGATTCA
Source organism: Opisthocomus hoazin (assembly GCF_030867145.1). NCBI lineage: Eukaryota > Metazoa > Chordata > Aves > Opisthocomiformes > Opisthocomidae > Opisthocomus > Opisthocomus hoazin. The sequence goes on along the minus strand of NC_134424.1, from coordinate 12,403,450 downwards.
TAGCAATTGCTTCTTCCAAGTAAATTATTCTAAGATGCGTTGTTGTGCCACTTTGCAATGGCACAAATGAATGATGTTAAAATACTGAGCAGACAAAATGATAACACCTGTTACAGAGCCACTTATAAACCAGAGTGCACGGAGGCATTTGTACCTGTCTCTATCATACATTGTGAGTTACACATCTTAGGATGGTTTATGAAGGAGAAGGCAATTTCTGTTATTCTGTATTAAAACATTTCTCAGTGTTCCCTTAATTTACAGACATCCTCTCTCTGTTTACCTGACATCAGCTTCTGCTGTCTGGCAGGCAGTGTAGGAGAGAATTCACAACTGGCTCAGCCCTCAGATTTCCTACCCAGGTCAGGTCTGGGAGGAACAGAGTAACAATATCTCCACATGTACATCAGTGTTTTTAATCCTGCCCCATGATAGCACATAATTACGCAGACTGAAGAGGAGCAGGGAGCTGCACCCCTTTCCAATGCACAGTGGGGCAACCGAGGCTACGAGCTGGCATGAGCGGTAAGGGCATTACCTCGTAGGGGCAACAATGTCCAGAATTTCCACTGATTTGCACAGATGGTCAGCACCTATATGGGAGTCAGGCAGGTCAATGCCCTTGTGGGTCTGCCTCTAAAAACCTAATCCAATGCTTCCTGCTACCAGTGGAGGAGTGGCGATGGCTACAGCCATCCCTGGGTAGGACGCTGTGCCTTCCACAGGCTCTCACCAACGTAGTTGCAAAAGACAGATCGTTCACTGCAGAGCAGCCAAAACTCAGCGCATGATGGCACATGGCTTTCCTTGAGGAATGGCCAGACAACACTGGCTCCCAGCCCTCTGCTCCTGGGCACCCGACCATCCAGCGAGAGCAGTGCTGTCGGGAGGTCCTCTCCTGCCACACCGTTTTCGCAGAGGTGGGTAGGGCACAGTGCTGTCACTATGGAGAGGCACTGGAGGGCTACACCTGTCCACTGCACTGAGAACATCTACTTTCAATGGCAAAGCCAGGAGCACAGTCAGATTTTTGGGGGACATGTGAGGGAGAGGTGGAACAGCTTTTCTCTGATTTCTAAGGAAACCGGTTTCATTGTCTGGCCAGACATCTCCTGTTACCTATCTCCCACAGAAATGGAGCTCTAGCGCAACCAGCTTTACGGGGGTTTCTGGGCCAATTTCTAGCCTTGCAAGTGAGACACTAAGCTTAATTTCTGTTTTTCATTTTCCTCTCATCCTTGTTCTTTTTCCTTGATGCAGTGTGTCAGCTTTATTAAGATGCTACCTACAGGATTCTCTCCTAATGCTCACAAGTGCCTCCTCCATCCAGAGGCAGCTGGAGAAATTGCTCCTCTAAGCACCAGACGCTTAATTAACAGTGAGATGAACTCTCCAGTTTGCTTGCTTTCTCACTCATTTGTCCTCTTTCGCATTGTCTAGTGCAGTGAGAAAGTGTGTAGCAAGTTCTTGACCAAACACTTTGAACTGCAATCATCTTGGGATACCCAAGGAAGCTAATTACGAGCTTTGTTTCTCTCTCCCTTACCCCTTCTTCCCTCTGATGACAAGGGGATGAAGTGGATACTCAGCATATCTTCCCGTAGACAGAAAGGCCCAGATTTCCTTCTCTCTTTCCCTGCTAAGGAGTCCCCTGTGAGATATACTCTGTGCCCTCCGATGACAGCGCTGATGTCTCTCCACTTAACTAGTCTAGTCCCTCTGGGAAGCTCTGGGGAAGTAATTTGGCTCCCAGCAAACTTTGAAGTTCAGGTTGTTGCAGGAGTGTTTGTCAGCACGGAGACAGATGGCAGAGCCTCTGGGTCAGATACCTGGCTTTGCCGTGGAAAAAGGCAAGCTGAAAAGATTTTAAAAGCCTGATATTGCTGTGCTCCACCCCTGCACTGTCCGCTTGCTGTGGCTGTGAGCTGCAGCATTGGTATGGAGCCATACCGTGAGTGTGTGGGGCTGACCAGTGCATTGCCCCGAGGGCAAAGAAAATGCATATACCATCCTGGAAGACCACCACTACTTCTTTTATTGTGATAATTTCTGCTTTAATATACAGACATTTCTGTTTATCATCAAACCTGACCTGTTTTCCTGATTACCAGTGGTCAGTAAGGGGTTCTTCATTTTTATGGAAGGTGAAGCATAATTTATTCCATAACAAAGTGGGCATTAGTTGTGAAAACTGCTGCCTGAGGGATTCCCGTCCTTTTCAGCACCATCCATCTCTGATTTGATAGCTGTGGAGCAGGAGGGAGAGGCAAAATGCAGACCTGTCCAGGTAGTGGCTCAAGGAAGGAGGGGACCCTGACATACCCTTGGGGAGGGCAGACTGCTGTGGGGATAGGCAATGAGCAATCCCCTGCAACCCCACCATGGATGAGCAAGAGCTGCCTCCACACCAGCCCTCAAGAGGGGTTTTTGCCCCAGGAGGAAAGCAGTGAGGGGGGGACCTGAAGAGCAATGCTGAAGGAGGCTGAGGAACGGGGAGAGGGAAAAGGCAAGAGCAAAAACAGGCATTCAGTAAGAGCCAAGAAGGTCCATTCTAGCCAATACAAGAGTTGTGAACAGCCCTGGAACTTTCTTACGGATCTTTCTGCATTTCTTCCCAAATACAAGCATCAGCAGCAACACTCCCTCCAATCCATGTGCCCATGGGACACTGTCTGTGTACCATGTTGCAAAAGCTTGACTGGGATTAATGTCTATGTTACAGAGACCAGAAAGTCCTGGCACAGCTCCTTCAACATCACTTCTGAACCAGACTCACTATGTCCTAAGTCCTGCAGCCCCCAGAAAGCTTGGACTGTTTCCGAAGATGTAGCAAGCCTGCTTTATGACCTGAAGAGACATTTCAGCTTCATTGTAGACTCGTCCTACAGAGCTGGTTAAGAGAACAGGTCCAGCTCTGTAACCCAACAAGCTAAGACCCTGTTTGCCAACATATTCTGCCTCTTTTTTTTACCTGCAGATCAATGTACAGCAGCGAAAAGCCTAGTTAAACCAAGCCCTTGACATGTTTAAAGCTCTGTACAAATATTAGCTAATCAATCCTCAAAAATCCCTTCTCTGTACTGAGCAAGTAAATGTTGCTGGGCCTGATTCAGTCTTACAGTGCAAGACAGCCCCACCGGTCCCAGGTGGGAGCAGGTCAAACAGGAGCAAGCACACAATCGCACCAGGTCAGAGCAGAGAGGCTTTCCAGTATCTATTTCAGCACTTCTACTGCCTAAAATAGCTATTGGCCACAGTGTTAGTTTAGACTCATGTGCCTTCAAATCTTTTGTCACTAGCAGTCTAATTTCCCTGTAATCCAGCAGCCAATCTCTGCCTCTTCCAGCCCTGTTCAAGACATGATCCTTTCCTCTCTTAACCTTGCCACAGCCACCTGACCTTACAAACCGGTTTCTTAGACTCCAACTATTTCTCTTTATTCTCTGTTTTTTGACTGTGCCCTTGCCTTGCCCTTAGGACTGGCACATCTCTGGCTTTCCTTGGTTCCTACCCAGGGTAGTTGATTCCTGTCTTAGGTTCCCTCACTCCACTCCCTAGGTCTATAACTTACTCCAGCCTAATCAAGTGCATGATCCACCCCAGTGGTCCCTTCCCTGGAGGTGCCTGATATCAGTAGTGGAGCCCCGAGCTCAGCTGGGGAGGAATGCACTTACAGCCTCCCCCATACACTGCACACATTGCTCTGAAAATGAGACCCATTTTCTGAGTAAGTTCCCACCCCCTTTTTTTTAATTATATGCACTGAAGATTCACATACCCTTAAGTCAGCGTCCTGGATCTGCTCCTGCCTCCCTACCCAGGGTAGGTCTTCTTTTGTTTCAGCATCCTGCTTTTACCATCATCTTCTGTTCCCCCCTGTGGCTGTTGCCCTCCATGTGGCTGTAATCCCACAGCCTTATCCCTGCTGGAGGAACCCTCTGCATTATCAAGTGTGTATTTATAACCTTTTTGGTCCTGGTAGGCTGGGATGTGTGTACAGTGAGAAGGACTGAGGGAGACTTCACTACCAAGCTTACGCAGACAGCACAGCACTTGACATAGAAGATTTCTCAACTATAGTGATCATTATACACAGATCTCTTTTGGACTTTACATTACAAATGCTTTATAGATGCCAGCTGTATCAACAGCTGGGTTCCTCATCTGCAATGGCTTTGTATAGCCTGAAGTCTTTAAGTTTGCCTTCATGGACCAGAGATCATTAGCAGTGAGAATCCTTCAAATGTTGACTTGGGTAATTTGTCTGTCAGTGGAGACTGTGTTGCAATTTAATACAAAGCTGAGAATGTGGAAGTGAGTGACTGTTGCCTTATCCTGTAGGGATGGCCTTGGTGCTAGTTCTGCCAGAAGGAGCTTTGCTTTTCAGAACAACTGAAGGCCACCAGGCCACCAAGCTCAGGATGAAGACAGGAGTGTATCCTATCTTCTTCTGAGAGGACATCTGTATTGAAAGTTTAGAAAATCACTTGTTGGTTGGCTGCTCCCTTGCTACGTGTAGGCTGGGCTGTGCGAAATTATCAGGCTCTGAAGAAAACTCATGGTTTTCTAGTATCTGAGCACCAGACACTCCCTTCTCTGCAGAAAATGAAGGTGGCCATGGTCACTGGCCGAGAAAAATTTGTATCAGTGGGTGTTGCAGTTTTCGTTCAGCATTTTATCTCATTTACTCAGCCTCCAGCAGAGCTAGGCAGATACTGCAAAAAGAACAGGAAAACAAATCTCCCCTCCAGCATCTGCTCATATGCAGAATTAAATTCATTTTATGCTTCTCCATTGTTGAAAGCTCGGAGTGAAAGAACAGTGGTGCTGCTAGCTTGGCCATCTGTCTGGGGCTGGAATCTGAGGGCGCTCCCCAGTCCTGCCACAGGTTTCTTGATTTGCCTCAAATTAGACAAATAAACTATTTATGTCTCAGCTTTTAAGCTGTAAAATGGTGATACTACTTCTCTGTCCCCGAGAGATACCTTGTCCCAGCCACCATGGAAGCTGGTGACTGTGGCCATCTGGGACATCAAAGAAAAATGTTGCTAGCTGTGCCCAGCCATCCTGGCATGAAGAGGGGTACCCACACCTCCCCTGGTGTCTGTTGAGACATGTGCTAGGACATGGCTCTGGTGTTTGCAAAACTGTTTCTCCATGTAGTCCATAGACCCACTGAAACCAAAGCCATGAAGATGTCCAGCAAAACCATGCCAACTGAATTACTGCCCTGGCTACTTGCATGGTGAAACAACAAGACTCACATATTGGCGTTCACTTTAAGGCTTCTTGAATCAAAAATAACTTTTCTGTTCTTTCTTTCTTTATTTTTTGGTTCTTCTGATACCATATGAGTTTAATATCACAATAAATAAGTGCATGAAATGCAGAAAAGAAGTGATGGAAAAGGGTTTGTCACAGGGAGTTCCCCCTTGAAGCCTCCAGCTCCTCCTATGGAACCTACATAAAAGTCTCTTGAGGGAGATAACAGAACAACAAGCCAGGCCACTAAAGTGGGGAACAATCAGGAATCAAGTAAGATGGAAAGTGGAAAAGGTAGTAATAACAAATACAAGAATGAAAATATTTCAACAGTAACTGGTGCTGAACAGATCACAGTTTTTAAGTCAAAAGTGTGGTTTGCAGATGATAATAAAAATAACTAACTTCAAGATTCTTCCTTATTCTTCCACCCTTTACTCCCACCTACAGAATCTCACAGGATCCTTTGACACATAAGCAAATTTTGCCATGTTGGTTTTATCCTTAGCAGTTTAATACAGCAGTTTTAAGGCCTTGGCTGTAGACTTCATGAATGGGTGGTTAGTTTGGCTGAGGACTAGGCTCTACAGGGATCCTTCTTCACAAAGACTTGTTGGAAAAATCTATATTTTGAAACATGAGCCTTCAGCTCATGCAACACAGCAGGGTAATTCCCTGGTCTCTACCTCTTGTTCTCTGGTACAAGTGGATAGGGTGCTTTTGGTCTAGCTTTGCTCCTGACTAGAGAGGAATAGAAGTGTTTTGGTTTTTTTTTTAAGGATTACTCAATTCAAACAGATCATCCTTTTTTATCGTCCTCTTTGGGTCTGCCCACAAGTCCCATCCACAAGGGCCAGACTGGGAAACACATTTCACATCCTCGCAGGTTCTTTGCTCCAGCTGCTATCAGCATCCTTCTCTTGGGGTGCTAGGGCTCTTGCACCAAGCCAGGATCGGTCACGCCAGGCCAGAAGGGTCAAGGCTCTCAATTGCAGTGCACGAGTGGGATTTTGGGGAAAATGCTTTGAAGAAGGACTTTCTGAAGTAGCTTAGTGCCCTGCTTTTCTGCTGCAGGAATGTGTGTCTAAAGCAGGAATTTCAAAGTCTAAATTTTCAGGTGAATCATTGTTAGGGTTTAAAATCTGTGCATCTGGGGGCCTGGCAACTGCTGGCATGACTGGGTCATATTATTGCTATGCTTTGGCCCGAGAAGTCAGCCAATAATCTGTCTCTTGGAAACTGTTTCTTTTGGAGATTTTGACAATGGAGCCAGGTGTTTCTTTGACAAGTGATTTTATTTCTATATAAAGCATGTTTGAAATCCCGGTTCCCAGAACATGGTCAGAATTGAGTAGTTTCCTTCCTTACAGCTCCCAAAACTGCCTTTTCCAGAAACTCCATTGCCCCAAAGAGCATCTTCACCTGCTATTTCACATCCCACATGGGATCCACTCATTTTTTGGCTCTCCCCAACATGCCCCACTGCCCAATCTCTCGCCAAGGCTTTGCAAAGCTCCATCAGCAGCCCAAGAAATGACTCAGTCAAGCTGTGACTGGACCAGGCCATACCTTAGCAGTGCCTTCTACTGTTCTGGGTCTCTTGCTCCTACTGATTGCTGATGACTAGGCTAGAATTTTAAGCAAGATCTCTAGTGACACATCTACCAGTAGCCAACATTGAACACAGCAGAGAATGACTCAGCTCTAAGTGTTGCAACACAGAGCCAACACATTTGTTTGAAAAAGTAAATTATGAATAGGTTGTTTTTCTTTAAATATCTGATCTGATCTAGTCATTATCCTTCATGCATCGCTGCAGTAGCAAATGCCAGCACTTACTGATGTGTGCCGTCTATCTCTTGCACGGAGCCTCTGGGGTTTGGGGGAATCTTTTCTCTGCCTGGAAGGAAAATGCCTCGTTATAAAGGCCAAGCTCTGAGTGGGACAGGGAGGGAAGGGAGAGGTGGGTGGCAGGGGGAGTTATCCACTTCCTTCCTCCTGACTTAACACAGCAGAGCATGTCCAGGGACTGGGGCTTGGATTTCACAGCTCAATGGCAAACACTGTGTAAATCTGGCAGCGTTTCTGCTTCTGATGCACTCAGGTGGAGCTGCAACACATGCTGCTGTTTGGGGCTGCTGTTTTTTATATTCCTCTCCCTCAAGCCCTCTCCAGGCCCCCTTCTCCATAAATGAGGTTGTTTTTACAGGACTCCCAGCCCCATGCAGCTGAGGCAACGTACTTAAGGGGGTGGCAGAGCAGAGGTCTCATCCTCTTGGCTGCCTTGGTGGCTTGAATGTGATGACATATGGAAGGACAGGAGATCCCAGCTGCTGTGTGACCCAGGCATGGGGCTATTTAGCTATGCAGAGTTTTCAGTCCTCCCTTCCACTGCAAAAAATAAAAAAAGAACAGTAAAATTTGAAAATGTGCTGATTTTCTTACTCAGCTGAGATCCCAGTTGGTACAGGCCTGCCAGTTCCTTGCTATAGAAGAATACCCAACTTGTTTTGCCTTGTTTACACCACCAGTAATTTGGTACAGCCCAAGCATAGCTGTGTCACCCTCAAAACAAATTTTTTTGGCATGACCCTTAAATGCTTTTTCTTGGTATTTTGCCTTTAAAACAGAGAGAGGATTAAAAAAAAGTGCTTTTCCCTGGGGCGCCATCAGATGCTAATAAAATCTTTAATTAATTCAGATTCGGATGGGCTCACATTTCTCTCGCTAGCTCACAACTTCAATCAAGTTTTTTTCTTTCTGTGACGCTGCTTTCATGCCACTTTTCACTGCATTTCTGATTTATCTGGAATTGTGCTATACGGGCATATTGGCAGGAAAGGCTGGGATAAAAGAAGACTAGGATGAGAGAAATCATTAGCACAGGATGTATTTTCTGTTTTTTTTTCTTTTTCGGAAGAAAACCCAAAAAGTCCTATTGCTGTTACGAATCCCCCAGGAGACCTTTAAATTACAGACAATTTGCTTGATTGGACTACACTGGTCTTAAGCATTAGAGAGAGACAAATCACTCTTAACAAACGCTAAATCAAATAAGATAGACAGAAATCTTGATAATGTGAAATGAATTCTCTAAAATTAAGACATCTGCCGAATGCTCACTCCATAATAAAGCAATAATCTCCCTGAAATGAGGCCTGTCTCATTATCAGTTTGATGACTGGTGTGAGTGATCTTATCTAATACCTGTTAACCAATAAGCAGTAAAAGAGATACATTTTCTTTTCTGGCCCCAGAAAGTAAGAAAGGCCTCTGTGTGCCTAGCTGTCAGTTCTTCCAGGGTCAATCTCCCCATTCACTTGCCATCTTTTGGATAAAAGATTTACTGTACAGGGTACAAAAATTGTTCCAGGATTGTCAGAGGGAAGCATTTCAGACACTTGCCTTCAAAGGCAGCCAAAGGATTTTCCCCTGGAGCTTTAGAGTCTCTAGACGGAGGAAGGGATGAGATGTCTTCCAGCCCAAGGAGAGGCTGCATGACCAAAGACCCCCTCCCCAGTGCTCCCAGGGGAGGTCTGCTTGCCAGGGGCTCCCTGTGAGCTGGTGAGCAGAACAGGCTGCTGGCCAGGATGGACAGTGCAGGCAAGGTGAAGGAGGGCACTTAGGAAGGGCTGATTTAATTTACAGACTTTAATTTCCCTCCTTACCTCAGCTCCTTGCTGGAATGATCTTAGAGGACAACCTGACCTGAAGTCTCTTCTACTCTGTGCTCTTAGATGGTTGATCAATAAGCCCAGGAAGGAAGAAAAAAAACCTGCACTTGAATTTCCTTAAAATATACATGTGGACATGTACAGCAGCTAGGGATTGAATTCAATGCTCAGAAGACTGAGAAGCATTTGCAGCTGCTTCCCTCCCATGACACTTGCCCATGCCCCTTGCTCCCAAGTTGCCTCTGCAGGAACGTGTCTGTGACGCCTCACTTCTGCAAGGAATTGTAGTCTTTCTCTTTCTTTTTCTTCCAGGCTCTTGGCACAACTTCTGTATGGAAAAGAGGGATTTAATTGAAAGAGAAATGCCATCCTCCCCTGACGCTTTAGGGATCCTGTCTCTGAATGCACCTTCACCTGATGTGCAGTGAGTTACCACGAGGTGATCTACCCTCCATATGTCTTGCAATCTTGCTGCAGATCACAGAGCACTGCCTACTGCATAAACAAAGTGCCACGGCCTAGGGCAATATTATAATTGAATAGATATAAGAGATTATTATCTGTTTGATGTGCAGCACGGACTGCAGCACTCCCTATCATATTCCAGCAGACTGAAGCCAGGGACTCTTTCTAAAGCATCCATACAACCAGGGAATGTAAGCAAAAGGCTCTCGAAATAGTAATAATAACACAGCATATCTCTAGGGCTGACAAGTGTGTTGAGTACTGCAGTTTCACCCGTAATCTGTCATAAAGTTAGACAGTTCTATCAATGGGGAAATAAACAGTTGGGATAATAAAAGGTGAGTGCTGAATAGCAACCCTTCAGCTCCCTCCAGGCTTTATTAGGATAATTGATTTTGGAACATTAATAAGGCTATTGATTAGCTTTAAGGAATTGAAACTCAGGGTGAGGGAGGGAGCAGGGGAGGACTGAGCCGTTGCTGTTGGCTACAGACTGGTGGTGGGAGCAGGAGCCCTGTTATGAAGAGTTGATCAGCTGTGCCAAGGGATTAACTTTTATCTTCAACATGAATTAGGAAAATGGTTTCTGCAAGTGTGCCATCCACATGAGGAGGACCCGAGAAATTACAGAGCAAGAGTGCTTCAAATGCCACGAGTCTTGTCTTATCATTTGTAACCTCACAGTCAGTTTCCATTTCGTGATTCAGCATTTCAAAGTAGGCAGAGCAATGGTTTGACCACAGCTGGTCTAGGGGGCGCAAAGTCAAGCGGGACGTCTATGTGGATGAGGTTCCCATGCAGCAAGGAAGTGGTTAGATCAGGAGTGTAATCAGCTCCCTGAACTTGCAAAGTGAAGTTTCACTGATCAGTGAATCTCCAGGTTAAAAGAGAACTCTCATAAATATGGCATTCCACTTTTTTTCTTTTCAAGATCAAGTGGTTCACATGATTATTTTTTTCCTTCAAAAATTTAAAGCAGTGGCTTTCTGATACATTTTAGAAGAAGAAAATTGTTTCCAGCCATGGAGTGAACAAAGTTATGGGCATCGTGTTCATTCTTCCAGTAAAATAATAGCCTTGAGTAATGCTATAGCATGTGGCAAAATAAGAGTGAGCTTGCGTTCTAGATACCACTGTGACTTAACAGAAGTGTCAAGTGGTTTCTCAGGGTCTTGTTTTGAGTGATTTAAAGATGAACCTGGACCTGAACATGGCTGCTGGCCAGATTTTCCATATCGTATCTTGAACTTGCAAGGTGTTACACTCCATGCTCTACACAAACACATGTACACATTTAAAGAAGTTTCATATAACTGGAGGGGATGTGGAATGAAATAAATTTAGAGGTAGAAGCTCCCAGGACCAGCTTTGTGTCTCAAAATCATCTAAATCCTTGTGCACAGCAGAATTTGAACGTCTTCTTTCATGGGTCTTCAGTAATTGCAAGATACTATTTTTCGAGTGTGAAGCTTTCGGTAGTTCCCTATTGATGCACAGTTAGTTGACATGGTCCCACTGGAGTGAGCACCCAATGACCCTGACAGAAACACTACTACACAAAAAAAACCCCTTCTTTTAAGTTCAGGTACATTTTGACCCAAGAGCTTACCAGGAAATGCCTGACAATTCATGAAATGAAAGACAGCCAACAGCTGCAGCCAAATCTGCTTGGTTCTGAATGAAGATATTTTATTTCCATGTTTTAGCCAGACATCACTGGGCCACCCAAGGTAGCCACCCAAACACTTACTATGCAAGATGAACAGACCGAAGAGGTCTGTTAGTGGGAGTTATGCTCCATCTTCAATCTTTTGGAGAGTCATTCCAGGATTTTCAGTATTTCCTCCTAGCACTCCACCTTCCAATGCCCCGCACAGGTGTGGGAGACCCTTGTGCTCTCTGACCATTCACAAGAAGTGAGATCTGAGTGGTTTTCCAGCTCCACTATTCCCTTTGTGATTCAGAAATGAAGGAAATGCTTCTATCATGTTGCTGCATGTGGGCACAGAGAGCATCACTAGGGCAACAGGGGCTCATGACACACAGCTTGACTGTTTCGCCTCGGCTTCTGAGCGGTAGTCACGTCCATGCAGCACGCACAAAGACTAACTGATGTCCACATTTTTTAATTCCCTCAACTTGCCTTATATCTTGGCCCCCAAAAGTAGATAGTGAGTGGAACATTTGAAAGAATAAGGCAATGGATAAAGATTATAATAGACGGGTAATTATAATAAAGAAAGAATTATTAGATAACTGGATAGATAACTGGATGGATATATGTGGATAGAGATCTGATAGGGTTTTTTTCTCTTTTGCAAAAGCCCTAAAATAAAGGAACTCTTGCACATACATAAATCATCTAGCTCTGGGATAGGAGCAAAGACAAGTTCCCATAGCAACAAGATCTACGCTGTAAAGCTGCGCTGCCCTTTGTTATGTATCTTTGTGATATTTCTCTCAGACATGTCATTGGCAATTACCCACAGAAGGAGAGCTCAAATTGTTCAGGAGCCCAGCAGATCCACCTTACATTATTTTCTGTAATTAATGAGATTATTGAATTTCCACGCTAATAAAGCATGGCAAGGAGTCTGAAAACAACTCCTCTCTGAGCCAATTTAGGGTGATTCCTCGGCGCTGCACCCCCCCACCCCTCCACACACACACCTCTGCACAGACCTCGGTGCGGAAGAAAAAAATAGCGTGAGCCTTCTGTAAAGCTCTCCTGATCTGCTATGAGTCAGCTTGCCGGAGCAGCATTGACGTTTCTGTGTTGCCAGGAGGTGAAACCCTGTGTAAATGTTCCTAAAAGCAGTTTTCAAGCTATTCATCTTTGATAACATTGTTTCTTTATGAATGCTTGAGCTTCACTTAGCTGCCTATGCATTACTTTTTGACAGGTCTCCATCTATTCTTCTGCTGCCTGCATACAGAAAGCTCTCTTTTGTATAAAGAAGAGGCGCTTGCTTGAGTCAAACCCATCTGAAGCTTTTTTCCGATGCAGTTTCCTTTCCAGGTGGGCTCTGTCCTGCCCTGGATGCCAGCAGACGACACCCTCTTGCAGTGGGGCACGAAAGCAGCAGGACATGATGGCACTGGAGGCTCGTACTGCACTGGGAGGGCCAGCTCAGGTCCTTCACAAATCAGGATGTCGTTTGTGCACTGAGTGGCAATGGTTTTGTGTGTGCTGTTTGGCTTTTGAGGGACACAGAGAGACAGGGCTTTCCCCTCTTCTGTCCCCTTCCCCCCGCCTTTCTCTGTTCATATTTTTTATATTTAATTGTATTTTAATATCTGAGGAGAAAGAAATATGTGGCAGGAGGCAATTTTAGAGTAAGTACCAGGAGGGGACCCCACAAAGATCCCTTGCAGTGGAGTCTGGTTCTTGTGTTACTGAATGCATGGAGCAGGATGACCTTTGCCTTGTTGTGCCTCCTGCAGAAAGAGGGGTCAGCATCCCCAGGAGGCCACTGGACTAACCCTGCATCCACTTGTAAACACTTTAAGATCTTCTAATGCTACATTGATAGATAGTGAGATGAAACACAGAGAACTTGTGCCAGCATATTGGAGAGTATTGAAGAGTCATTACCTCATTTTGCAGCTGTTTTTTCTGCAGTAATGCCGTTGTGGGTCTTTTAGAGATCCTTCCTGCTATTCATCTCCTTCAAAGGTTTCTAACTTGCATCTGCCTCCTCGGCTCCTGGAAGCATTTCGAAATTCTCCCACGACATGTGCTTTCTGCAGGCAGAATGTTGCTAGGATCACTGCAAAGTCCTTTTCCCTGCCTGTTCCCTTCCTTGCAATAACAATAATTTATTGGGAAGGTGTTTGCCAGGCCCTCAATATCATGTGGGAGACACAGGGAGATGAGGCCCCAAGGACTTGACATTCTCCGTAGACGGCAACAGTTCAGGCAGAAAGTGCAATGGACGGCTGGGGGATGATCCGTCTTCGAGCACAGCAACTTATCTTTCCATGGTGAGTCGGTGGTGGCAGTTCCTCACCGCTCTCCCTCCAGATGACTTACTGTGTTGGGCTTTCAGAGAGTAGTTTCACAAAGAAATATTTTCCCTGTTTTGCTGTGGAGCGCTCCCATCTTCTAAACGTGCTGGGTTCTGTCTCATAGAGCACTGTGGGGCTGAGCAACACAGCCAGCACCTCTTGATCCTGCTCCTAATTCACACACTGGCCTTTTGGGCAACCATTTTTCTCCTCCTACCTTAGCAGTTCTCCTTGTAGAGAAAACCCTTATGCCTTTTTTTTTAAGTGCTCTGAGTTCTAAAGAGGAAAGCCCAGAAATGGCATTTACGCCCACCTTTTATTTCACTAGCCTAATTTCTCTCTTGCTTCTGTTCAGGTTTCTTTCTATTCCTTTCTCTTTACCTACCCACCTACCCACCTATCCACCTGTCGAGGCTCTCTAATCTCTCCATGGTAATTCTCTCCATGTTTCCAAGACAAAAGTGATTATATTCTCATGTTCAAATGTGTTCTCTGTTCAAACTCAATTGCAAACCTGTTGTTATTTCTTGCAGGTTTTCCAGCTACCTGCACTCCTGATAATGATCAGATAAATATCTATGCTCAACATTTCACCATTCCTCTTGCTACAGTTTGCCAACTAGTTGAAGAGCATCCTGTTTCCACATGAATATATATATTGAAAAGCTCAGCTAGTAACCTAGCCAGCAGCAAACTGCTGTATCTATAGTCTGGCGAGGTCTGCTTTTCCTGAATTATTGGCAAGTTTCAGGATCAGAACCAATGCTACTTTCTTTAAAGCTGAACGGAAATGTCAAATTCTGCTGCTTAAGAGCTGCATAATGTTGAATTTCTGCTGATATGACACAATATCCTGGGAAATTGCGTAAACCCTCTTAGAAATATACCTCACAGCTTCCGAAATGAGTACTCATTCACAGGGAACATCATCACAATGAATTGGCAAGTCATATCCTTAAGTTCACTGGAAGCAGATCTTTTTAAAGCTTCTTTCTAATTTCTAAGATTAATTGTTATCTTGTCACATGTACATGCCTTTGTCAACCATGAGCACAAACAACCCTGCAGTGCTGCTTGGAAACCCTAGGGCAATGCTATCCTGGCTGAGGAAAACATTTTCTTGGCCATCTCACTGCAATTCTAGGCTTAATACACCTGTGTTAGGAGGAAATTTTTCACGGCAAGAAAAGTTTAGAGTTTGACTATAGATTTAAGGCAGGCCAAGTATCAATTGCATTCCAAAGAGGAAAATGGGAGTTTCTCCAGCCCACAATGAAATCTACTTCATAAACACTGCCAGGGCATCAGCTCTGTGGGAGAGAGGGTGTAGCTCAGCACTAAGGATCACCTGAATTCCATTCCTTCAGAAACAGTTTCTGTATTTATCATGTTCCTCCCAGTCGAGGCCTGGGAGGGAAGCGTGATCTGCCAGGCTTGGAGATGACAACAGCCTTCTCGGCTCTGACTCAGCCTCTGTGCCATTTTCTGCCCCTGCACTGGTCTAGGGAAGAGATGCTGCTGCAGCTCACTATTGCTCACACCTGCATATTAAGCCTAACAGTTCTAGTGTCAATCTTGGGAATATTGTCAGGATGGCAAGAAGGCTCAGTTCACAGCAACTTCCACCATGTACAAACTCTCATTTACGGAGCCTGTGGCTGAAACCAGACCACAAGGCTAGTGCAAAGAACCATAGCTTCATGCTGCCCGTGCTCCAAAAGCTCTGCAGATACACCAGCAGGATGCCCAGACTGACCAGTCTGCTCCTCCTCAGCACTGAAGTCCTCAAAGCCCAGTAGAACTTCTCCATTAGCTGCTGGATTTCCATTAGATCCCAATTTTTAAACAATGTGCACACCAATGAAACAAGAAATCTCTAAAGGCTCATTGACAGGGCTGAGTTGACATGATAGGAAAAATCATTCTATCCAGGAACTGTTTTTTATCTCCTTTCCTTGGAAAATCCATTCTACTGGCCACCGTTGGGACATGATACTGGGTTAGGTGGACCACTGGTCTGATCAGTACAACACACATTATGTTAAACGAAACATAAATCAAAATGAGAACAGGCTCTTTAACATGAGAGTAGGTTGCTTTTGAGACCAAACTGGAGAGGAGCTCAGACCTAGCAGCTGCCCTCGTCCTGCCTTGCTCCACACAGAGACCATAGCTGTGCAAATAATGGAAATTGTGCTTTGCCCAGCATTGCCTTTTTTTAGCTTTGCTTCCAGTCTGGCTTAAAATCAAGCACGGAAAGCGACATCATTCTTTGGAAAAGAAAACATACCGCAGGGATTCATTTAGGATTAGTTTAAACTTTGTAGATCAGCAGTGTTTGTTTTGATATTCATGGTTATTTTATGGACAACCTATTAAACCATTTCAATTAGAAAAATTGATCTAAATGAAAATTAATTTGGAGATGAAAAATAAAAATATGTTATTCCCAGTGGTATTTTCAATGTTAGCATGCATTCCGTCGCCTTTCCTTTCCTCCAAAACAACATTTGGGCAAAAATTGGCATAATTCAGGAATGCATTTCAGTCTTGACAAAGCCGCACTCCTTGATTTTAAGTGGTTTTGTCAAAGTTCTTCCAAACCGTTCCACCTTCAATTTACCTCTGGCCTTTACCTTTTTACCCCCTCCTTTGGCTCCTGTAAACTATTACTTCAAAAAGAAAACACATACAGATGACAATTTTCTATGAACCTTTCTGTTCAGACCTTCTATTAACCTTTCCCTTTGTACATAAAAACACCAATAAAAATAGAATCTCCCCCTGGAATCCTGCAGAGATTTGTTCCTTTTTTGACCTAATACACAGGTTTTAGCCCGACCGTGTTTCACTTACTGTTTACCTTTGTTTCTTTTTCTCAGTTCTCACCAGGTTGGTCAGAAAAATCCTGAAAATTCATCCAAATTACAAACATTTTTGGCATATTTTGCCAATTGTCTGTTAGCATGTTTAGGCTATTGTGCGAGAAGAAGGAAGCAAGAGCCTGTGAAAGAAAGACTGCAGTGAAAGATTAGGCTGGTAAGTGATAATGTTCCCTTCAGGTACTGCAAATGTAGAGAAATTCTTACACATGATGCTTGCTGCTTCTTGTTAATAAACTTAGTTTCCCGCTGAACCTCGCTGAGTGTCTCCAATACAGCCTCCTCTCGGCGAGGAACCTAATGGTGCAGTTTTCACAGGCAATCGGTTGGGTTGAGGCTGCAGACTCCAAAGGCAGGTGGGTTCCCGGCTGGCCAGGTGAGTTTTTAAGCAGGAAGGGGGGAGAAGCTGTGCTAATGTGCTGGCAGGGATGGATGTGGCTAGGAAGTATGTCCCGTTGGCTGGTGTGTATTTGCTTCAGCAGAGAGGCACAGTGGATCAGACGGGAATGGGCTGCGTAAATCATCCTGCCATCAGAAATCAGCATTTGTGAAAAAGTGAGAAACCAAACATAAAAAACCCAATCCTTGCAGCAAAGTTGCTGCTTTCAGGTGCTCTCTTCCTAAAGGGTCAGTCCATCACCCCCTTGGCCAGGGTTAGGCTGGCAGTAAAGAGACCTTATTCCATAGCTTGCCTTGTGACAGTGTTTACATGGTTTATAAGTGTTTCAGGAAAAATCTTTCTGGATGCGACATCCATAAACACCCATGACCCTGCAAAAATAACGAGCACGTTGAATATTTGAAAGCCGAGAAACGCTAACATTTATGGATTTTTACTGCTTGACACAACAGTGAAAAATGAAGGGAGCAAATTTTACTGAGAAGTGAAGCAGGCAAGGAGTCTCTTTAATCTCTGGTCTTCATAGTTTTGCCATATAGTCAAGATGCAGTTCAAACATTGCTACAGCAATCTGCCATGCTTTTGTGTTAACAAAGAAATTCAAGGTGTGCCATCAAGTGTGGCATCATTCATCATCATTGTCATTATCATCCCAGTCCTTTCTTCATGATGACATGAGAATAATGCAACACTTTCAAAACTTTTAGGGTTTTTTTGCAACCCATGGCACAGTAGGGTGAGAATCGCTGTTCTTGGGTGTGCATTAGAAAATATTCACTGAATTGCAAATGTTTTTCAACAAGGAACCCACAAATTGCTCGTTTCTTCATTTTTTCTGACTCTAATTCATCTTTTGCAGATGGCTATCTATGGACTACTGTTTCTGCTCTCTGATGGCTTGGCTAAATAAACGTATATTGGGAGACCAGCTAACTCAATACTGCACTGTACCCCACCTAAATATGACTGTGAAATGAAGGTAGAAGTTGGGCTAAAATACATGAAGCTTTGGGGAGATTTGCAAATAACATCCAGATATTTGCAAATAGCAAATAATCTGATCCTGAGAACTGAAATGAGCCAAACCTAGCCCCTTCCTTTTCAGACAGAATCATGCATCAGAGTATGGGAGCAGGAGTCTGTCTATTTGATGATGGATTTTTTTTTCCTAACCCAACTGGCTGTAACCATTTGCATCCCACAGACATTTTTCCCCCCCTCTTCTCCTTCTCTTTCCTGATCCAGCATGGGTCAGAGCAGCTTTCTAAAATGTAAAATGCTTTTTAGCTGTAATTCTTTCCTTACAATTTCATATTTTAGAGATTAAGCCAGCATGTCCAATATGATTTCATCCCAAAGTCTGATTGCCACATTTCTATTCCCAGCATGTTGAGAGACGGGCTTCATGGTAACTGTGAGCTTTTTTATTCTGGACACCTAGTCTTTAATCTTCATAGAACAACGCATGGAATGCTGCTGAGATGAGCTCATGGAAAAACTGTTGAGCAGGACAGGGCGTGTGGGGAAACTTGAGTCGTGATGCTGACAGCTGTGCTATCTGGCCACCAGCTTTCTCCTGCTCGGCAGCTACTGGGAGAGGGGAATGGCTCTGCCAGTTTGCACAGGGACAAGGGTAGGCAAGTCCCCACATTGTACCTGTTACCTAGCCAGGCACTGCTCTTCCTTAGCTTGAGATTTTGGAGGTGGAAAGGGGGCAGATTTTGAGGCCACTGCTTCTAGAAGAACAGTAAATGGTGAACATCACCTTTTTGGTGCCTTTACAGTCTCTGCTCCCACCCTTGCCCTCCTGCGTGTGAGATCCCCGCAGGATCAAGGCCTTTGAAAAATAGCCCCCAAAGAAGATACAACTCGAGTATTTTGGATACCAGGCTTCAGGAAGCAGTCATCTTGCTGCCTGACTGTAGGGAAGTGGATAAATCTACTCTGTGCCTAAGTGCCCAATCCATATAATGGCACAGTATTGCCCCATCTCCCTTCAGGTGCACTGTACTGATAGTGTCTGTTAATGACCGTTGAGTTCCCAGACACCATGGTAGGGGGAAGTGGGCCCACTAAAAGGTGGAGCTAAGGGAGCACAGTGAATACTGACAGCTTTATCCAGTTTATTCAGTGCAGACATGTCATATTAAATACAAGAAGGATGGGCTGGAGGTACTTGGGCAACACAATCATGAATATAAATTTCAAGTAGGATATTTATATGGGTGAGATGAAACCTCTGATAAAACTACACATCTGGTCTTGTTTTTCCACAGCATCAGCATAGGGCTTAAGCAGGCACTGGCCTCTTAGATGACAAAGGACTGTGTTGGGCTTAGGAGTGTGTGATCCACAGTTTACGTGTCCTTCATGCTCCTGAGGGCTTGTGGCTGTTCAGCCCACTGGGAACACTACTTGATCTGCTCACAGTTTCCTCCAGCACCCTCTTGAAGGCACATCAAAGCTTTCATCCCCATGTGCTTACATATTTCTAGTGCCACACGAGACCACATGTCTCCTGACAACTGGAATTACTCTGAGGATTTATTTGGCTTAAGAAGATTTGCAGTAGTAAGATTAAGGTATATATGCATCCTATAGAGAAGAACCTGGAGATGTGTAAAGGGTGAACATGGTCACCCCTGAAGGGCGAGGATAGTGACTCCTAGTGAGGAGAGCTGCCATCCTGTTCAAAATTACTTCCCAGGCTCCAACTAGAATTCAAATCCAAACATGACGTGAGACTGAGCAGCTGTGCTAGTATTGCAAAAACGCGTGAGAGATTTCTACCACCTTGCTGCAAACTCACACCTTGATCAGCTTCAACTTTTAATGAGCCAGGCCAGCAACTCGTATAACCTATTTTGTCTTCAACATTCCTCCAGTGCCTTTTAAATGGCAGCATTTATGCTGGATTCCTGAGCTCCAAACATACAAACACAAGCCATTTAATTAACTGCATGTCCTCACAACATCTCTGGTACTAATGTGATGGCATCGGGGTATGTTTCAGTATTTTTAAAGGCTGCAGGCTATCACCTAGGGCAAGTGACTCTGATTGCCAGCAATATACTCCACCACACTCAAGTAGCTTTTCAGTAGCTTTTCCAGTTTCCTAGCAACGAGGCCAGCAAGAAGACCTAAAAGTCTTTCTTAACAAGCTCTGTTTGTCCAGAATATGCACTTATCGCTGCATTGCAAACAGCAAATGATCTCCCAGGCCAGCTGATTATTAACAGAGGAAAATGCAATGGAGAAGCATATTTCAGGAGGGACTATCCCTGCAAATTTGTTAGGCAATCAAATATTTGTCAGTGGGGGTGGGTGCGATAGGGGGTGGATTAGAGAGCGACACAAATGCCCTAATTTGAAAGCTTTGTGTTTCTCTGTTCCACTGGGCATTTATAACATGCTTCAGGGTTGTTTCTGTGGGGTTTGCCTGTGCCACTGTATGGTTATAGGAGAGATGCTGTGTCCTCTGCTCCCCTCGCAAGGCCAGTTTGCTGACTCCCACTGAGTTTGGGGTGTAGCACAAGAACACAGCAAGTGAGAGGAACTTGTGCATTATTAAACATGTACATGTAAAAGCAAGGAAGCAGCCTCAGGATTTAAAGTGCATGTGAGTGTTAACTCCTTTATTTCATTCTTTATTTTTTCAGAGCTGACTTACATAGCTAATTAGCTTATTTTCCTCCTCCTCCTTTTTTTTCAGAAGCTCATCTGCCATATTTCTTTTCCTGGCAAATAGATGTGTTGAAAGACATACCTCCTCCACACAGATTTTTTTTCACTACATCCACCTAACTATGATACACTCTGGATGATATATGTAGCTCTGCCCCCCAGGCAATCACTTCCTTTTATGGCTGTGAAGGGACAAAACCAGGTGACATGCTGAGAAAGTTAAATGCTGAAAGTTTCCAAGAAATGCTGGAGATGTTGTGCCAACAATCAGAGATGCACAGAAGCAGAAAACAGAGGGTAGAGAGTGGCTCATGACCATCTGCTGGTACTGGAAAATAATAAATACTGAGAAGAAATAATAGGCACTTTTTTAGACGCTGTGAGAGGGCACAAGTGGCAGCAGCACACCAAAATAAAGAGGCACATGTTGGCACATGGGACACGCTTCTGACCGGCCACCCAAATACTGAATTCCCTGGTCACAGCTCCCCCAGGCAGGACTGCTGAAGTGTGCAGCGCTGGAAGTCAGGAAGGATTAAAGCTATTAGGATTTACCCGTGCAAGAATATATAATGTCTGGACAGCAGACAGAGATGTATTAGAGAGAGTTGGCTTGTACTGCTTTTGAACTGCTTAGTGCTGGAATAACTCCCTTCACTTTAATGCACTTATTCCCATTGATTTATGCAGGCATGAGAGGAGTCTAGCCTACAAAGCTCAAATAGATCTCTCAGACTGCATCGTTCTGCCAGAAATAGTGGTAGGATCCCTCATATCTATAGGAATATATATGTGTGCCTGTCAATGTGCATTTAATTTTTCCATTTAAGGATATTCATATCATCCTTCTTGGGTACCCTCTTAGAAAGGAATAGCACTTTGAGGTGTTCTCTATTGACTAAAAGAATGCATTGGTGTCAAGATTAGGTACAGATGATGAACTTTTAGATGAATCAAGAAGAGAAAGGCAAAGTCCTGTGGTTAAACGCTTAAGATTTTTATCCTGAAAAACTTACCCAACTGCCTAGAGGTTGTGAAAATGGCCAGCAGATAAGAACAGGAGTCTTCTGCTAAGTGAGGGTGATACAGCGCAGAGCCCTTTGCTGGTGACTGCAGCAAGCAGAAGATATTTCTTCTGTTTTCTGCCATTTCCACTAGCTCTCTGTAATTCTAGGTGTTGACTATACTCTGCAGGTGCTCATTTCTTTCCCCTGACTATAAAGGCAACCAGACTGGTGAGGCATTTCTAGGCTGCTTGCGTACTGTTTGGGGGATTGTGAGTTTTAAAATGAAAATGGGAGGAAGAAAAGCACTTAATAAGATTTGATCAGAACAAGAGAGAGGAGAAAGCCAAAATCTCCCTCAACTCAGATGTGAATTTATTTTGCTTTGAAACAAAAGAGCAGGATTTTCTGAGGAAGTTTGCATCCCAAAACATAAATCTGGACAGTCCTTGAACAGCAAGTGATGGCAGAGTCAAGATCCAAAGGCAGCTGCGCTTTGAGCTTGTCTCAGTACTTTGGAAACATCTGCATTCTTTATCAACTTCCATAACCAGTAAAAAGATGAAACAGTATTTCTGCAGCTGCAGTAGAGTGATGTAACTAGTACACATTTAATTTTATTTCAAGTTTTTGCTACCTCTCATGCAGGGCAATGGGGGATGTTACAGACGGCTAACATGCACAAGATGCTCAGGGACTGTGGAGCGGTGACAACTGAGTTTTTCATGTCACACAACTTCAGAGACAGGAAAGAGACCGAGAAAAAGAAAGTCCCTCACACAGGTATCCATCTGCTGTGGGAACCTGACCCTTTGTTCACTGGTGAAGGCTGAAGAACAAGGCTGTTGTTGTTATATGTGTGGAACAGAGGAATATTTGAGAATTACTCCAGATCAAATAAGAATTAACACAAATATTGTGTCTAAACTTGAACTATGAATGATTGCTGTTATCAGAAAATATGTGATTGAGCATTATAGTCTGCTTTTTCTTCATGTAGTCAGGTTTTGGCTGTCTATGCTGAAATACTAATAAGAGAGCTTGATCCCATGCTATTTCTTGCCTTGAGGTCAGGGAGACAGCCATACCACATGCTAAGCTCTTCTAAGCCATCAACCTTTTGAAGTTCACCCATGCTGATTTATCTCTCAGTCCCAAAAAAGCTAGAAACACTCTAGTATCTGGCACTCCAGAGATCCTCTTGATAAAGATAATATTTTTTCATTTTATGAATGCATTTATTTAGATGTCTGCTAACAAAAAGATGGGACAACCATCTCTGTATCATAGATCGCTTTGATGAGACTCTAAAGGACTTCTCCAAGCTCTCCAAAGACCAATTGTAAAGAATGTTACAGTCCAATTCAGTATGAGATTTCTCCACAAGTCAGAAAAATAAGCAGTGCCCAGTTTATATGACAGATAGAATACTCCTTTTATTGATAATTAGCCAGCACCATTCCACTATTTTCCAGGGCAGGATAGCTTAAACTATTACGGGCAGATCCTTCAAGAGGGAGAAACCTAGCACATGGCCAAACATACACATGGTTCCTGTGCCTATGTGTGCAAGGCTGATCAATGGCTGTGTAGACGGCTAATGAGCCACCTCATTAGCTGCATGCAGGAATATTTACCCGTGAGTCAGGCTCTGTTGTAGTAATGGCATGCTGAAGCACAGCAGCAGGCTGGCGAGCTCTGAACCGTCCTGACATCTACCATTTGTGAACTTGCCCCCTTAATGCTGTTGTGTTAACACAGCAGCATGTCATCATGGTGTGATATTAACCTGAATAGTTTCCTCCTCCACCACCGACCTCAGCTGCCTTGATGCATGTGAAAACGCAGCTCTTCGCAGCTCTTCACTCCTATGTGTGCTGCTCTGTCTCTCCTCCCAAACCCTTGTGCATCTTTGTGGCTTTTGGTCCCAGGAACACAATTATCCTGGGAGTAAGAGAGTTCTCCCAGCCTAACTCGGATGCTCGGAGAAGATATATGTGTGCTTATTTTCAGAGGTTCACTACTCTAATGGTGAATCAGGTCTGATGGAGACTGGTACACTGCAACTCCTGATATGACTTGGCAAAGTAATACAGAGGAGCCCATGCTTCCCATTGATTGAATTGCAGGCTGACCTCTCCTGCCTCTTCTCTGGCAAGACTTTTGTTCATCTTTTTCTGTTCAGTATTATCCTACTCTGATAGCCTCTGTTCCAGTCTGCCAGCAGTATTTATTACCTTTTCCACAGTATGACTGTTTTCAGTTTTCTTACATTTCCAATTATACTGCACAGTTGCCATTGATCTGTTTTCTGTTAGCATGAAAACCAGAGCTGTGATCTATATAATTTAAGACTCTGCCTTCATTAACCTTCCTTTTGTTTTTAAGGCAGACTATTTAAATTGATCTTTATTAAATAAAATTACAAGAGCTATCAATCCTCAAGCTTCACGGTGTAAGTTGATCAGTGGCTAACTCAGGAAGTAATTTCCAGAGGACCTCTTTGTTAAGATCCTGTACAATTAGATGTGTTTCAGCGGTTTAATTCCTTCTGAGGAGTATATGGCCACCATCAGGGACAGTATTCTGCACTTACAGGATCACTGGTTAATTCTGATGTAGAATAAGAAAGCAACTGGATTGGATGGACTCCTGCTATAGCAGTTCATCTCTCAGCTGCCACAGTGGCTAACACCTCCATGCTGATGCATTTCCAGGGCCAGATCCTTCGGTGACATACAACAGCACAGATGCATAGACTTGATGTGATACAAAGATCCTCAGCTGGTGTAATACAGCACAGCTCCACCCGTCTGAGCAGTGGCCTCCTGTTATTTTGCCTTCTCCTGTTGCCAGATAGAGATGGGCGTGTGAATGATGACCTTATTTATGAAAGGCACCATTCTCATCCTCTTTCTCCAGTTGCGGACTCCAGCTACTGACTGTCGTGGAGATACTTCGGTTTTGCACCGCTCAGACTCCTGTACCATCCGGGGAAACAGAAAAGGTTAAGCTACAGGATGTCTGCATTCTCTAAGATATCTCCTCCTTTGCTGTGCTTGTATGTATTCTAGCTTCTTAAATTGACTTTTCACATTGTCTAAACATATTTAGACACAGGATTTCACAATTACAGGAAAGTTGCTTTCAACATCCTCCTACTTTCATTCAGATCCATTCTCTTTTGCTCTCATGTTCTTATCATATTTAAGAATTCTGGGTAAATGAGCATTAATGAACCAATTTTAAATTATTTTTCTATGAGCAATTTCAGCTGCAAGTCGCTTGATTATGTGAATCCAAATGATGGGGGTCGGGGGAGGGAGAGCATAAAACGTGTCTTTGCTGCAGTAACCCGTGACCAATTTAAGTGCTGGAGCAAAGGTAAATGCGGAAGGGCTGAGCTGCCACCTGAATGCTGTCTGCACAGCACTGGATGGAGAGGAGATGGTGCAGGACTGTAGAAGTCGGGGAAATGCACATCATCATATAGAGACAGGGGAAAAAAAAAATCTCTTCCTCTCTCTCTGTTGAAGCTCACTTCCCTGCGCTAGCTCTGCAGGACATGGCATTGGTATGTGCAAGCCCATCTCCCTCTTTTGATGGGGAAAGCAGCGAGCACAACCATTAGCTGGCAGAGAAACAAGCATTAGGTGGTTTGTGGGATGGGTGCCAGTGTGGAGGAAGAGGTGGGGGCACAGGGAGGTTGGGTGGATTTGTGTCACCACACACAAGGTGCGTCAATCCAAGGTCAGAAGAGATTTAATAGCCATGCCTGTAAGGGACAGTAGCATGTAGGGACTGACAAGATGATATCTTAAAACCTTGTGTGCAGCAGCTGCACACACTAATATATTGTTTTCCAATGCCAGGTAGATTCTATATTTTAGCTCTATAAATTTCCAAGTTAATCCAGAAATGAGTTATTCAGCATCGCAATAACATGTGACTACCTTCTGATAGCTTTGTTCTTTTCTTTCTTCCTGAATCATGAGCAGAGAAGAGAGGATGCTCTGGTGCAGAAACGAATACCACAAGTTAAACCACAAGAGTTCAAAGGGCTTGGTACACTTCCTGTGGAAGTTAAAAGGAGTTTTCTACTACTCAGAAACCAAATGGAATCCAACCCACAGCAGCTGGATGGCTGCGAGGGACAGAGGAGCCCAAATGAGGCTAAATCATGACTCCAAATATCTTCGAGAAGGAAGATCTCAGTCTCTTCCCAAGTTTGGGGTAGTTTCCATTTTGTCTCAAAGCTTGAGGATGGGGTTTGGAGTGGTCATTCCTGAGTTTCGGCTTTGATCACTCTGCAAGGGAGGGCTGTCTGCTGGTTGCAGAGAAGGCCCTGGTTTCAAAACTCCTGGTTTTTTTTTCCCCAGCTCTGCTATTGACTTTCTCTCTGACCTTGGGCACATCAATTCTTCCACTGAAGTAAGTGGGAACTCAATTGCATTTTATGTTTCTTTATGAGTCAGATTCCCTTTCTGCAAAATGAGGATCATAACACTTAACTACCTCTCAGAAGTGCTCTGAGGCCTAACAACAAATTAATGTTTAAGATCCTTGGAATTTTTTTTAAAAAAAAACCTTTATAGATATGTGAATTTCAGTGAAAAATGTCAATTTGTTGAAACTGAAAAGTTCTGCAGATGAAGATTGTTTTCAATGCATTTCTTGGCTTAGAAAAAAAAAAGAGATTTAAAGCATCATTCTGAAATGGTTGAAATGCCCTGTTTCAACATTTTGGAAGTGAAATATTCTTCGTTTTCACTTTGAAATTACTTTCCATTTATTTTTTTTGTTGTATTATGAGCTATAAATATGACACAAAATCAACGCAAATTGAGGCATGACATCTCTGTTTGTTAAAAGCAAACTGTTTTGAATTACCTGAAAGGACATTACTTTTTTCTTTTTTCTTAATTTCCTCTGCAGAGAACTCTGACATCTCCTGGATTTGCTCTGACTGAGCTTCTGGCCCAATTTCAAAATCTACTGGGAAATGGGATTTTTATCCTCCTCAGAACGTGTGAGGCATGAATGGTCTGTGACACTGCCCCAGATGTCACACGGGGCTGCTATCCTGAGAAACTATTCTGCTAAAGTGAAAATATCATATCACAAAGCCTTGGGAAGAAGGTGAAAGACATGATCTGAAGATGTCCACTTCAATGGAGTTGTGCCCACTGGACACCGATTTACATAAAACTGCAGGTATTTAAGCATTGGAGCACGCTACCTTCAATGGCTGCAGAGTCTCTGTCATGGGAATATTTAAAATTATGTAAGACATTTGTAGGAAAGGCATAAGTAAAGCTGACCCTGCATTTAGCAGGGTGAGGGATAGATGAACACCTGAGGTCTCCTCCAGCTTTGCAGGTCGATGCTGTCATTTGCTTGGGCAACGTAGTGCTGACACCAGGCGGTCCCCTGAGAAGGCAGAGGGACTACAGCAAGGAGAAAGGCAGGAAAAGAGATGGGAAAGTAAGCTTTAAAAGGGATCGTATGAGCAAGAGAGAATGAAAGTGAAGCAGAAGGGGAGCTGGCTGGAATCACATGGCACATCAGCCAAGGGAGGCAGCAGGAGATAACTCCAGAGGGGTCCAAACACAACAAATCCTCAAAGCAATACTAAACTCAGCTGAAACATTTACCCATAATGACCCTTGTGCATTGGATGTATAGTAATTTTTAAAAGAAATCAACTACTAGGAGTTAGGCTTCTCATGATGAAAGTCTGTTCTCATGTCCTTTGCTTTCTGCCCAAGCTACTACATCCCAGTCCTCACTCATATCCCAAGCATAGCTTAATTTGGGCCCCCCTTCTGTGTTTGTTTGGGTTTTTTTTCTCCTGTTCCAGCAGCACATCTGCCCCAGCCGTTCACCAGGCAGGATCAAACCAGGGCTGCGACTGTGTCCCTTAGATGAGAGATCGCCTGGGCAGAACACAGGGGTGTTCATCACAGTGAGCGGCCAATCCAGCAGAGTTCAGTGGAGTTGGACAAGGACCAAGCTGTGAATTATGCCTCATCTTTTGTGACGCCAGCTGCCAAACATCTTAATAGCAAGCATCCCACTTTATCCTCTATTGCAGGGGATGCAAAACCTCTCCTGAGAGATGTTGCAGGAGGTGGAAAAGGCGCAGCTCCGGCCCTCCTGTCCCAGTCTCTCTCCATTTGTTCACACACCTTAGTAATGCTGTATCAAACATTGCACACAAGTCCTGCGGCCAGAGTCGTCTGACATGGGTCTTCCTGCAGAGTAAAGGTCACTGGGCACTTGCAAACTGATCTTAGCTAGCTGAAATGTGTCCTGCAGTTGCATAGTGTAGTTTTCTAATGCCTCCGTAGAGCCAGCACTGC
The DNA here is from genome assembly GCF_030867145.1 of Opisthocomus hoazin. NCBI lineage: Eukaryota > Metazoa > Chordata > Aves > Opisthocomiformes > Opisthocomidae > Opisthocomus > Opisthocomus hoazin. The sequence continues at coordinate 12,375,709 of NC_134424.1, read as the reverse complement.
AGTTGGCAGGCCACATGCCTGTGTTGCCACTGCATCTCAGAGATAGGGCATCTCAGTGGCCTGTGAGCCCCGTGACCTTGCTTACTAGGATTCTCCTGGAGATCAGATTAAAGGGAGCAGGGTGATCTGAGCTCTATCTCTGCTGACACCCTGAATTCCCACTATGTATCAGCTTCTCTTTAAAAGGATTTCAGATTGCATTTCTGTATCTAGCATATGGAGACTTTCATTTCTTTGACAGGTTGATTCTTTTATCAGACGTTTATAAGGATTTACAATACTAATGCACTCCGCATGCAGCACTGGATTTCACACAGAAAAAGTGCTGACAAAGGGACAAGCCGTCCTCAAAGCAGTTTTGGCTTCTCGTTCCCATCCCACCTTTCCTATACTTTACAGAGGCAGGTCAGTATGACAAAGGCTGTGATAACGCTAATGCCCTTTCCAAGCATTTTCTGCCAGGATGAGTGATGATGGGTGCAGACCTCTTCAGAGAGAGGAGTATATGAGGCTCTTCTCTCCTCGTGGTTGTACTCAGAGGCAAGGGGATACAGGCAGTGAGAAAGCCCCTGCCAGTAGAGTGAGCAGCGATAGGCAAAAGAAAGGCGCTGAACCCTGCAGGAGATCTGCAGAGAGGAGACAGATACTGGCTTTGCTTTAGACTGAGAGATGCAGAATAAAATCCTCCAGGACAGAGCCCTCAGGGCAGGGATTTCTCCTTTTTGACAGCCTACAGTGAATGAAGCACAAAATAGCCTGCTGTCTCCACAGACAGCAAGGATATTTGGAGACGTCAAACTGTAGTACAGAGGATGAACAAGAGGAGTGGAGACACAGCTAACTACCTCCCAGACTTCTGATTTCTTGTTCCAAGTGGAAGGTCCTGAAATCATGCAAGTTTTTCTTGTGGAGTCAAAAATATAGCTTCTTTCTGCTTTGGGATAGAAGATGGAAACAAAGCTTACTTGGTTTTCATTATCTGCCCTCATTTCAGATTCAAAGGTGCTTGGATTCAAAGTCTGCACATTTTCAGTCCTAGCAAAGGGCAAGGGAATAGCAGTGGACACAGCCAGGCATAAAGTCAAGTTTCCCATTTCCAAACTACATGCAGAACCAGTTTCTCAGATTCTTTCAGGGGTTTTTAAGGACAGGTTATTTCTGCTGCGTAGTTGATGATTTGCCTAATATAGCTCCAGTCTCATACTGAGATTTGCTTGCTGATTTGACTTTGATTTGACAGTTGCATTTCGTAGTCTACAATAATCAATAACAGGTTAGCTTTGGTAATATAGTTTCTTGATTTTTAGTTGGAGTTGGTTAAGTGCATTGATAGAGTGTGTAAAGCATCCAGAGGCCCATTAGGCTCAGTTAGGATCCCAGGTGCAGCTCTTCAAGGAGAGGCTGAGCTAAAACTCTGCCCTGCTCCCTGCCTAACAGACCACCTAGGGAGAACAGTGTATTGCTTCATGGCAGCAGACACTGCCATAGTCCTGCCCTTTCCATGCCCACGAGCGTGTTCCTACTTGTTTTTGTGCAGACACCCAGTGAACTGATTGAGGGAAGCAAGTCACCAGAAAAGAAAATTAAAAAACCCAAAACTTCTGTACCACTTCAGCTCACCAAACTGGCTCAGTGCGTCAGGCATGCTGGTTCCAGAGACAGCAGAGCAGCAAAACTGGGCAGATTTAGAGAAACAGCCACAGGATTGCACCAGCAGGGAAAGCTCATCCAGGATAATTACAATGCAAATGCAAAGTGCTTTGATGAAACTGCACTAACCATTTATTTGGATTTTCTCATTAAACATTAAAAGGGTCTTCAGCTGGTTTACCATCACATGATACCACCACTTGAATTGTGAATGGCCACAACTACTTGGGGCTTAATGAGGTTTAATTAATTTATAGCCACACCTTACTTCCCTGGTATTAATTTTCCTGCAGATGCCTCTGTTGTCCTTAGTCTCTCATTGAGCTTGAAGGGACAAAAAGATACTTTGGATTAATATTTAAGAGTCTTAGCAAAGTGAGGTCAGGGTAAGGGAGTGGGATTATGTAGTGAGTGCTTAGCTGCAGCACCCACTAGTACTAACCTGGTGGAGCAAGCAGTGCAGGGATTGCAGAGAAGGGTCTCACCTCCAGTCTGTGTGGGGCAGAGCAAGACAGAAGGGGTAAGTGATGCTGCCTGCACGGAGCCTCTTCTGACACTGCAAGCTGAAGATATTTTTGGTCTTGTGAGGGGATGCTCTTAGCCTCTTCCTGCTCTGTCCATGCACTGCTAAACACATATGACAAGAAAGAGGGCACAGGGCAAAGTTTCAGGGTGTTTAAGAAGGAGCAGCACTGAACAGGCCATTAAGGGTTTGGTTTAAACCCACTCGCATCTAGAAACATAGCTAAGTGCCAGCCATCCAATATGCAAGCACAGTTGGATAATGTTACGGGTGATGGCTAGCTGCAAACAGATCCTGGGTGCCTGCTATTTTGCTGTGAATTTCCATGCTTTTTGGAGAGTTTAAATCAGAACTTTAATGGGCTTTTGATGTTGTTTTAGTTTGGTGAATAGTTTCCCGTTGTATCTGCTTATTCAGTGAAATAGCAAGGAAGCGCTGTTACAGTGGAAGATGACAAGAGACTATAGAAGCCTATCTCAGCTGCATTTGCACAGCAGAAGCCTTTAAAAATCACTGTGCTATGAACGAGACATTTCCATATTTCACGGCTATTTTTGCCGGATGCCTAAAGTTGATGATACAGCAAAAAAAATGTGAATGAAAGGAGAAAAGGAAAAAAGTCCTTCTGCTGTTCCTTTCTTCTTAACAATTTACATCTCAGCCATGTTGCTTGGCAAACCCAACAAAGTGAAGTATGTTGTGGCTGTAAAATGATAAGCACGTGGGCTACACTGAGGACGCTTTCTCCCTGGTGTTTGGGTAGGGAAATGGGAATTCATTTTGAAGTGGAACATTAGCCTCTTTTTTTTTTTTTTTTTTTTTGCTTTGCTGCTACTCTCTATCCGAAAGCTTATCAGAGCAGATATGTCTTTTGGGAGAAGGTGGTCAGAGAAACTCGGGGACATTGATTATCTTTGTGTGTTCCAACTCAGGCATGTAGCAACAGAGAAATTAACCCTTTGCATGCCCGAGAGCCATCATCCGCTATATCTCACTTACTTATTCAGGCCTGCAGAGATCTACCAGGCTCCATAGTTCGTGGTGTAAGCAAGCAGGCAAAAAAAAGCCATTAGTGGGGAGGGGCAGTCCTGCTAAGTGCTGCTTGGTGAGTCTGTGGGACATGCCACTAGATTGAGAAAGCTAAAAATAAGCAAAGGAAAATAGAAACGGAACTTCAAGGAAAGTTTCCTGCTGTATTAGTCTGGTGTGTTTCCAGAGAGGCTGCTCAGGACTCTGGGATATTACGGTCTTCTGTGATGCCATGCCCAAAATTATTGGTTGCTTTTCAAAGCCCCTAGAGTCTGTTTTCTGCTTCAGTATCATTTATACTAATTATCATCTGTGAGCATTTCTGAAACACCTTCCATGTGTTTGACAGTCTTTGTCCCACTGTGAAAGACATAGCGTATACTGAAATGCTCAAATAAAAGCGCATGTTCCTCTGCAATTACCTCAGTTCTTACAGCACCACTAAAGAAGACAGCTTTGGGGTATTTTTTTCCAAGGAAGGATTTGAAAAGACTTTTTGGACTGCTACTAGGAAAGCAGCTTATGAATGATGGAAATAGATCCTACCCATGCCCGGTATTGACATAGACTCCCACTGTGGTGGGTGTTTTGAGCCTGCCCTGTGACTACCTGGCCATTTGGCACGTAGCCTGGCACCCAAAGAGCCTTGCTTGTGCAATGCCGAGAGCAAATGCTGCTCAGGAAGCTCTTTTTAACCCAGATGTAGTGAAGCATCTCGTCCTTGACTTACCTTCAAAGGCCATGAAGGGGATGAGGTTTTTTCCTTAGATCAGCAGACCAAATAAAAGCAGAGGCTTGCAGTTATCTTTCACTAAAGGATTAAAGTTTCTCTGGGTTGACATTATTACAGTGACCACAGGCAGCCCCAGCCTGGCTAGGGGCTGCCAGTGGAGACACAGGTTTAAACTTTGGGTTGAGACATCAAATTAAGCAAAGCTGTTTCATCCAAAACTTTGGACTCTGGGGCTCAGGCATGCCTCACACCCCACAGAGGAACCGAGCTGGAGGCCACAGCAAAGGGCTGGTGGTCAGAAAATCAACCAGCTCCTCCCGAGTCGCTGAGCATCTCTATTGCTCACTCTCTCCATCTATAAAAAAAGGATTATAACACTTGTCCCAGATGGGTGTGTGAGGATCCATGTCTGTAATAAACCTTGCAGCTGTTGGCTGGAATACACCATACCAACACTCACTGTTGTTACTAGGGAATGATTCTTTGCATATGACCAAAAACAAACTGAAGGAGACTTTGGAGGGTAGCTCCATGCCATATAAGTTATGATGACATTGGCTCAGGATAAGCAAATGATTTGAGTAAGTCAATCCTCTACCAAAGGCTGAAATACAGAAAAAGACCATTTGATGGTTTTTTAATAGTGGCAAGATCATACAATTTTTTTCCTTATATGCTTTTGGTTCTGGGAGCAATGAAAGAGCATTAGAAGTATTCAAAACACCAGGAAAGCAAAGAGAACAGCTAACATTAATCTGACCCTCGACAGAAGGCCACTTTCGTCAGATTTCTGCTATGTTCACAGGAGAACTGGGAGCAATTCTGGAAATCAAATCTGAAATATGGGATCTGTGGCAGATTGCATCTGCTGAAATATTTGCAGAAGTTAGCAACTCCTCCTGCAGACTGAGGTGGAGTTTATGGAAACAACTAAAACTTTCCAACAAGTAAAACGTCCCTTGCTTTGACTGTTTGGGTCAAAATTTGGGGAATTACTGGAGTTTCCCCAGACTAACAGGAAAAATCAAGGGACGTAAACCCACATGAAACGCAACTGCAAATTACCTTTCACAGGGTCCTATCTTAACACAGATGTGTCTAACACTAGAAGAGAATCCAAACCCAGCAAAGCCACTGAATCTTTCCTTTCCCTTCACAATTTCTGTTTTGATTCAAAGCTCTCCCTAGGCTGAAAGAGGAAAAATTTAAAATTAGGTCAGAGCTTTGAACTCCCATTAGAGATACTGAGGTCACTGTGGTTATTACCAGAATAAAGTCTTTGGCTGCAATCAGGACATATCGCATACTCAGAGAGGAGCTGGTCCCGTGTGCTACAGCAAGGATTCACTGGCCCCAGAACAGCTGTGGTATAAGGTTTAATCAGGTTAGCGAGGCTTTCTCTCTTGATTTCACAGCCTCCATTCAGCACACCAGATTATAAACTTTCCACATGTAATTGAACCTGACTCAAGGAGCCAATTGTATTACAGTGAGCTTTAAAAGGGGGAATGGCAAGGGCTAAAGTTTTCATTCAACGAATGCAATTTCTATGCACAGAAATCAATTCAATTGACATCAGTTGAGCTTTAATGCTGAATTAAAGAGCTGCCAGGTTTCCCCCATGGGGCTTTTACAGTCCGGGTTTTATGAATTCATTAAAATGCACACACAAACTTTTAGGGAAATAGCATTACACTGTAATAAGAGCTACAAATCGACCATATTCCTCTGAGAGAGAAGTCTAATTTGAGTTGCCTAGTTGGCAAAATTGTTTTCCATCGCTTTGCATTTATTAGCAGAGGGTGTCATATTTTCCCTTGTTTCCATTTTGCTTTCTTGCTGTTTGCTTAGCAAGACAGAGCATCATGTTTCGAAATATCAGAGGGAGATGGAGTCTTTCAAAAGCAGGTTCCCACTTGGGAAGCTGTAGTGTTGTAGGGTTCTTCGGGGCAAACCATGCTTCAGGGCAAGCCAGGATGGTTGGGCTGGAAGTCTGAAAGACTCGGTGGACACTTCTAGAATTGCAAGACTGATGGTCTCTGCCAACTGGAAGTTGGAGTCCCTCGGCCTAGGATGCAGGAGATGAGCAGGATGTCCTCAAAGGCATCTGTGCTGAAGTAGAACCCAGCTTCAGTGGGAGCTGAAATCAGATTTGACACCAGTGGAGAAGTGAAGTGACAAAGCCAGACATTTTAGAAGAATATCTGGAGTTTCAGTGCCCTTTCCCTCCATGAATCTCACAAACGCACTGAAAAGGAGTATCCTTGCAGCAGCCCACAGCTTCCATCTTCTCTGCATTAACTGAAGGCACAATTAGACTCACAAACATTGGTAACCTCCGAGATACTGACAATGGCTGGGAAGCTGCAGGTACAGCCACAGAAGCCATGCCCATGGAAAGGGCATTTGAAAAGCCCACAACATCCAGGTTGCCTCTATGTCTGTGTTGTTGCAGTCCTCCTAACGCACACATCGCAGCACTCTTTCTGATAATGAGCATTCACAGGGTTTCTTTTAGTATGCTCTCTAATTGGATTGATGACCCTGGTGATTGGAGGTCTTGACCTATCCATAAAACAAGTGGGACTCAGAAAGAACAATTTCCTCATCCTGCTGTTTTCCTAGCGTGACTTGGCTCCGGCTTTTGACGGATGAGGGAGTCTCTAGGGCTAATTCAGCTCCTGTGCTGAAGGCACAGCTGATGTCATTTGGGATGGTGAATTTTGCAATGGGGACACACATGCCTGTGCAAGGAGACTCTACAGACAGATCTGACAGGCAGCCAACCCTCTGTCATGTGGTAATAGATAACAGTCACTGCCAACTCCCATTTCCAGGCTAACTTAGTGATGTGGAATGACTCCATATGCTCTAAACAGATCTGATCTCCCCCTCGGATGGGTCAGGAGGACCTAGAGAAGTAGCAGAAAGGGGCACAAAGGGAATCACCCAGGACAGGGCCCTTTGCTCCCGAGGTTGAAGATATTCCAGTGCTTCCTTCTTTGCTGGATGCATGCATGGGACTTCCTCCAAGCAAACAAAACTAAATGGCACCTCTATCCCTAGTGATGGCATACAAATTATACAGAGTAGCTTAAGGAGACATGTTAGAAAACAGATTTTTACAAAAGGCATATGCATCTGTTGACTTCCTTTGCATGGGTCTCTAGATGCCAAAGTACCCAACAGATCATAGTGTTACAAGAGCGGGGTGGGCAGTGTGGTAAGGAATTGTGTGTGCCATTTCCTCAGTGTTTTTCACAGAATGTTTCTTGTAGCTATTCATGAAGGGTTGTGGAGAGGAACCTAGGAGAAGATTAGTTCAAAAATTATATCAATGCATTTTGCTGGACAGCTATTACTTTTAAATAGCAGATATTTTCCTTTTTTTAAAATGCATATCTTTTTTTTTCCCCAACAGAGGTTTACACACAACAAGGAAAAAAAAATATACTACAGATTTGCTGATGAGCCAGGGAAGATATTAGACATGGGGGAGGTCCTCTCCTCCTTCTCTTTTTCTTTTCAGTGGATCATACTGAGTCTTTCTAGATGAAAAGAAGACAAGCTATCATCTCTTCACACTCCGAGGACTCACAGGAGAAAAGGAGGATCAAGAGGCAACTAGACCAAGCGCTCTTACAATGAACCCTGGTGGACTTCAGGCCAAGAAAGAAGTGCATATCCATATCCCCAAACACTGTGAACATCCATGTGGAAAGTTCCACCCAAGCTGTCTGGAGACCCATCAGCAGCAGGACTGGGACCCTTCTTTTTAACCTGTAAATTGACATAAATGGGCAAATTACAGACCCAGCAGGAGGGATTATGCCTGCCGCGGGCAAGATGTGATTCATGCAGAAAAAGCAGGGAGAAGGGGAAAGCTCAGTGCCTCCGTTCCTCGCCCAATCCCTTTTCCCAGGCCAAGCAGCATAGCTCGCTGGAAATCGTAGTTGCCTCAGCAGGGCGCAGATCCTGCTGCTGGCCAAGTCCTGCAGGCAGTGGCAGTAGCCACGTGCTGAGTCAGCTTTCCTGAGGCCACCTGGCTCACGTGCCAGAAGCTGCCAACTCCAAATGTAAGGCTTTCAAGCCAGAAAATCGTAGACACTTGACAGTGTGCCTGCATGTGCAGAAAATGCCTGTGTCAGATAGACTGCTAGATAGATCTTAATAAGAACTGTTCTTAAAACCAAATGTTCCAAGAACCTGGTCCAAAAGAGAAAAACCCTACGGGTCTAAGGACAAGTATGAAAACCCCGGTCGTTTTGGTACTAACCCCTGCTCATTAAAAGCCATTCGGAAACAAAGCCTGGAAGGCAGTTTGAAATGTGCAAATATTAATAGTGCAGGTGATTGCAAATCTCCGTTTACTTGATCCCGCTCTCATTTACACTCCGGCTCGCGTCCCCCTCTAGAGCTGCCTGTGTCCGCGCTGGACCATGACAACTCCTCTCCTGGGCGACTCTGCCTGCAGCGCAGGGAGGAGGAGGAGGCCACGATTCCTGACCAGCAGCAGCCAGGTCTGCAGCTTCTTGCCGCGGGCTGTAGCCACCGCAGCCATCCCCGCCCCCCCCCCCCCCCCCCCCAGCGGCGGCGGGCCCGGCGGGCTCGGGGAGCGCCCCGCGGCCGCTCGCTCGTGGGGTGCGAGTGACACCCTGTGGCCGCCGCTCCCCGCGCTCCTGGCCAGGGGCGGGGGGAGCGAGGTGGTTGCGGACCCCTCCCCGCGGGGATTCTCCCCTCTGGGGCCCGCAGAGCAGCGGGGCTCCCGGCGGGCAGGAGGGACGGGACCCCCGCTTTGGCCCAAACGGCTCCCGGAGCCCCCCCCGAGCTCCAGCCAAGCCCGAAGCTCTGGAGGCTGAACCAGAGATTTGCAGTCCCCACCGTGGCGAATTCCTTTCCACCTGATGCGCTCCTGGCCATTTTATTACCTGGCACCGCACAGCTCATCACTAATCAGGTGTGATTTCAGCATCCTTCCATAGCTCTGGCCTGAGGAATGCAGCAAAGAAAGTACTTACGTTGAAGGCTGTCTTTGCTGGTGAGATTGCAGGTTGGGCTCGGACAACTGCGGAGAGTTGAATGGTTTGGGCAAACATTGGGGAACGACCTTGTAGTCCTCTGAGGCAATGCAAAGTGCGGCAGAGAACCGGTCATTTTTTAATCCAGATCCAGACTCTCAGAGCTGTTCGGGCACACACAGTGCAACCAGCACGATGTAGATGCAAGACCGTTAACCCAAAGTGCTCCCAGGCTCAGCGACAGCCAGACCTGGATGCAACCTAGCTTTAGGTGGAAGTCTCTCTCAGCTCAGACCCAAGTCCCAGCTCTGCAAGCATTTCTTACCACGCATAACTGCATATTTGGTTTGCTCTTTTTCTTATTTGTTTTTACATGATGACATGAAATAATGAAGATGTCTTATTCCCAACACGTAGGGGGAATCATCCAATCCACCATTGCTTAATTCTGAAGGTGCAGAAGATTCTGGTTAGCTGTTGAGATCAGGGAGGAAAAATATCTCTTACATGAGGAAGAAAAGCCCCACACTGCAATCACATCATTGCTGTATTACTTGTCTGGATCAAGTATTGTTTTGTTCAAAATGTCAAATTCTGGGTGTCTGTGTTTCAGCAATCCAGAGAGGAGTTAGCTTGAAAATCATCCTTCTGTCACTGAATTTCCAAATTACAAGGAAAAAAGGCAAGTGAAAGGAGCTCTGCCATTAGATTTGCCAACTCCTTCCATTTCAGCAGCAGGCCAACAGTTTTCACATTAATTCACTGCCCCCAGCCCAATTAGGTGTTTATGATTCTAGGGTTTCCTGTAGTAGGAGGGAGAAAGTGATTAATCTCTTTATTGGAGATGGGTGGGAGAAGAGATTTCAGTGTACATCTATTCTACTGAATCCCCAAACTTTGGGGTACCTGGCACTCCTGACACTCTCACAGCATTCCTCTCAATTGGATAATTTTAGAACTTTGCATACCTACTAATAGCCTCTGCAAAAGAAGGTGGGGAAAAAGTAGATTGCAAATTTGCATACATCTGCACATATTTGCATATATTTCAGCACATTCCCTCAGACGTACATGCCCTCCCGTTAGGAAGTGATTGTCCACCAAACTCCAGTGTGAAAATGCTACCACTTTCCTGTGTTCATCCATGAACGAGGCGCACAGAGGCAAGATGGGAGATTCACAAATACTTCTGGGCGAAACAGTCTGTTTTGGAGCAGGTCAGCCTAAAATACAGGTTATGAAATAATTTCAGATCTCTCTGCTCTTGTCTGTCCTAAAACACATACCAAGGGCAAAGGCCTGTTGCAGGTAGTTCCACGCGAGCCCTCATCATTCTGCTTCTGCTGGATGGCTGCCTGCAGACCCGTCTGAACTCTGAGGGGTGGTCCCCAAACCACCACAACTCCACTTCTCCCTCCACAAGTGTGAAAACATTGGCAAATGAACCACCAGCTTGTAAGTTCCAGTAACAACACATAAACCAAACCAGCCAAGAAATCACAGAGGCTTTGGTTCTGCCAGGCATTTTCCAATGCAATAGCCTAATTCAATCATTCTCCATCTTGAGAGAGATTATTATGACAAACGCCACTTTCATGGTCAAATCTGAAGTTCAGTGGTGGTCCTGGAGGATGGTGCACCAGGTTCTTATTTTCCCAGGAATCTGAAGACTCAGCCTTCACTGAAAAACAAAACACGATGGAAAATAAAACTGCCCACCTGCACCACCTCCTTCTAACCCTTCAGGCTGTGAAAATTGTCTTCCTAATGTAAATAGCTTCAGTAATTAGGATTGTTGAATATACAGTACCAAGGAATGCGCAGTTCATGATTTTTTCAATGAGAACATATTCAGTTATGCCTTTTGATATCTCTTTTCGAAATGTGGATTATCAAATTTTTATGTGCTGGATGTGTGTGCTGACTCTGTCCATACATAGCAAATGCACTTAATGTACGAACATTTCCTCGTAATAGCTTGACTGATGAGATTTTGCTTAAAAAAGGGGGAGGAGAGGGAAATCAGATAAAAGAAGCTGGCTTGGGGAGTTTTGATAGGAATATTTGTGAGTCCCGATTCACCCAGCTTTCAAATGATCCAGAAAATGACTGAGCCCCTTCTGAGCAATCAAGAAATAAAACTGGTTGCTGTGGGCAAGACCTTCACCTGCTGTAAAGTGCCTTAGTTGCAGCTACTTGAATGAAACCACTGCTTTACAGCACGTGACGTTTCGGCCCCGAAAGGCAGCAATATGGGAAAACCTCTCTGCTCTGTCATGTGTGCAGCCTGTTTGCGGTGCTCACTCCTCCAGCAGCTCTGTCCCTGGGTCCTCCAGATCTCAGGCTGATCCTGTGCTGAGTTTTATCAACTAATGAGCAGAGGAGATGGGATATCCACCCAGCATGTCACCCCTCACAGAGAACCACCATCCTTAAAGACAACTATCCCACATCCTTTCCCCCTGTCTGTAGGAAGGACTAAATATGACGGTTCAGCCTCGGAAATCCGAGGTCTCCTGTCTTAGAGTTGCCCTGGCCGCTAGGCAGATCGTTCACTTTGAGGGAACTGAAGCTCCAGTAATTCCCCTCATGCTGCAGCCTCAGATCCATCATCCTTCAGCTACTGAGAGCCGGAGGGAGGCAGGCATATCTGTGCTTCAGAACAGGGACTGGAAGATTAGTCAAGCCAACCCGAATATAAATCCAGCACCATTAGGTCTTTCCCTGCAGCTACATACTGTTTACCATGTGATTTTAGGCAACATTTTCCAATCTACTTTCTGATAACACCAGCATCTAGTAGCACTTAGAACACTATCCAGATATTAACACATACACAAACCCCCTCTTCCTGCAATCAAGTGTTTCCTTCCACCAAGAGAGCTACCAGGTTGTGGGCACATCTGTTGGCTTGTTTATATTTTAATGTCATCCAAGTAATAAGAGCACCAGGAAAAAGAAAACAAAACACAGAAAACTCTCTAGTGGGGTTGGTACTGCTGTGTGTGCCTATGGTAACTACTGTGAGCATCAAGATGAAGCACTTCAAGCACGAATAATAATAAAAAAAATTCTAGAAGATAGATTAAAGCACCCCAGTACTTTGTAATAGTATTTGTAATGCAGATAAAGCATTTGTACTCCAATTTCCAGCACCACCAACAAAATAAGTAAGTGTGCTTGGATAGCATTTTGCTTTCAAAAACTGTTCCAAAAATTATTCGTATTGAAGGAAAACAACTTAAACTGGATTTAGAAACACAATGCAAGCGGGAAAGTTACTCGCTGTTATCAGCATGACAAGTGCAACCTGTTCCTTTGATAAATGGTGCTTGAAGAAAGACACAAAGCTCATCTGCTTTGTGCTTTAAGTTTAATTAAGTAGTGAATTTATGTTTGCAAAGTGCTTTGAGATCCTTCATCAGACAGTGCCTGTACAAGTGCAAAGCACTTTCAGCATGAAATGCATTTCCAGGAGTTGTACTAACCTACTCATGTCTTTCTGACAGCCTGATCTGCAGCCTGAGGTGGTCAGGGAAAAGATCCCCACTGACTTCAAGGTGTATCAGATCAAGACTGCAGGACACGAGTCTTGATTTAGTAGGCAAGTCCCACAGAAGAGAGCTGGAACACTTCCACGTTTAGAGTTAGGCACGTGTTTAAGTAGCTTGCTTTAGAGTATATTTTTATATGCATGTTATTCATAGAGTCATAGAGCTTAGGGCCAGAAAAGGCCATTAGCACAGCTCGGCCGACCTCTTGTTTATTTCAGGCCATTACATTTCAGCCAATAGCCCTGTGCTGAGCATAACAAGCTGTGTCTGCTAAAACAGATCTTCTGGAAAGTGCCTCCAGGCTTGTTTCAAGGCCAGGTGGATATAAGGAATCTTCCACTTTCTTTGAACTAGTGCTTAATCAGCCTCAGTCTTCAAAATGTGAACCTTCTTTCCTTATTCCTCCTTTGAATTTAGCTGGCTCCAGCTCCTAGCCATTGGTTCCCACTATGCCTTTCCACCCTGGACGAAAGAGCCCTTTAGCACACAGAGAAATTTTCTGCAGCAGCATTTGCTAAGGTAGCATTACAAAGGCTACTTTCATGCTTGGGAGTGGAAGATCACTGCTTGGGATAAGAAAGAAATTGAAAGAATTAACATTATTCTACAGGGATCCAAATGCAGGTCTGGTACAAACAGAGACATCGGTGCTCCGAAGATCCCATAGACAAAACAGTCAAGTGTGGGGAGACTAAGGCCAGGGACATGACTGCCACTGGAAAAACATCCTCTTAGCTCTGTTTTATTGCCACTTATTTGCATTGAGAGGGATGGAGATGTACAAAATCCTCCTTTTCTGGCCAGTTACAACCTGTGCCTTGGCAACATGTGGCTCCCAGGAGGAGCAGCAGAACAAGGACTGATTCACTGTGGCAAACCTGGATGCCAGCGGGGCCAAAATCCCACAGTATTTCCATGCCAGCATGGAAGTTTTGGGACACGTGGATAACTCTGGGTCCAGCTTCGCAATACTGCTCGTGCTATGGGAACATGTAGTCAAAGTAGATGGGAACTGCATTTGGCCCATCACACTGGCAGGCAGATGAAGCACAGAGATGGGGACCTGCTGGAAGTTAGGAGCTGGATACAAACCCAAACCTCTAAACTAAACAGGTTTAGAAAGCCATATGCCGCCAACCCAGGCAGTAAGGAGAAACCGTCTGTTTGATCAGAGCCCGGTGCAACTCCCTCGCATGGCAACGGAGATGGAGCTAGATGGGGCCCCTGGAAAGTATTTCTTGTTTCTTCTTATTATCTCTCGGCTCTCCTCACAAAGCCTCCAGTTCAAAATGGCAAAGAATTTGTGAATAGACAGGTGCCACTCACCCCCTCATAAACATCCAGCATTTCCACGTCCAGGATGCTGAACTGCTCTGTGATCACTCTACTGGCGCTTCTGAACCGCAGCAAGTGAATACCATTAGTGGCATCTCCCAGCCCCTCGTGAGGGCTTCGTTTGCTTTACTGTTGGCTTGGTAACAGCTGCTGTTACTGTTCGAGGTGGCAGGAGGGCAAGAAAGTGCTTATTGCTTTAGAGCTCTTCAGGAAAGCCTTGTAGCGTCTTTGGCAGGGTTTAATAGCAGCCAGGCACTCCCTGGAGCAACGTCCAGCAACGCTCTCGGGTTGTGCTCTTTGGTGTTGTAGCAGTGCCCCTGCTGCCTGCGCACAACGCCAAGGGCCAAGGGCCAGAGCCCAGGGCCAGGCTGCGGTACCAGCAGCACCGAAGGAGCATCTGGGAGCAGCCACTGGACACAGACAAACCCTGACATACTAACTGTACGCAACACGGCGATGATGTGCAGCTCTGCCCCATCCTGACTTGGGAACAGGGAGAGTGAAGCAGGCGTTGCTCCAGCAGTTCCTGAAGCAGAGTCTCAAGCATTTTTCACATTTGGTGGGGCAGGTGACAGCGCATCAAGCAAGGGAGATGTCTGGAAGCAAAACTGGGGTCTACATTTAGATTTCCCCAACAACTCTGTGTAAAGCAGATGTAATGCAATTACTGCCCACCTTTAATATGCCTTAAGATGGCGGACGCAGGCTGCAAGAAATCCAGGCCTAGATCCTATTTTTATTTTGACTTGAGTTCCTTTCTACCTATAGTTGTCAATGGTGTAATGGGAGGTGGTGTAACAGCAGGGCTGCTCAGTTGTGCATCAGCCCACAGCACTGTCAACTGACATGAGACAAATATGATGGGAGCTGATGCTTTTGGATGGGGAAGAGGTGGGCAGAGTCCTAGCACCAAGGAACTTGGTGACCTGGCAATGGCACGAGAATCACAAAATGCAGGTGTCCAGAGCTGTCATGGCATGGATCTCAGCAGCAGATGAGGGTGAAGGACAATTTAGGATATGTTACCTGGGAAATGTGACATTAAAACCACAACAGCAACAAAATCAAAACATTCAACAGGTTTATGCCCAGATTCCTAATGGCAAAAGAGGTGGAGAAGAGCTCACTGCCTTTGAACTCCTAAACCATCAGGAGCCAAGACAAACCCTCGAGGAGGAGCCCTCTGCACAGAATGCACGTAGGATATGAGTGGGGAGAAATTCAATGACAAGCACGTAAGGATGCAAGAGCTGGCACTGAACATCACCTTTCTGCCTGTGACAGTGGAAGATGACGCTGTGGCTTCATGTGCAGCTGAAAGTCTTGAACCTCAGCCTTGCAAAACCACATTAGGTTCAGTTGACACAAATACTTTTGGGTGAAAGAGAGAGAGGTTTTTTCTGGGTGAGGGTTTTTTTCCATGCCCTTACTGTTGCTTCCATCTGATTATAATTGGGATATTGCCAAGTTTTCTAGGCTATTATTTTTAATTCTCTTCTCTCTTCCCTCCAGCTCTCTGGCTCCCTTGACCTGCTACCATAATGCGCTCGCAGGGAAAAGCAATTGTGGGAACTCTTGGCCTTTCTGCATTGTGAAGGACAGGACTATCTCTGGGCTGCCATTCATTCCATCAGCCAGCGCTCAGGGAAAGCACAATTTGCTGCAAGCCGATAGCAGCACGCTGACACTTAGCGGGATGGGAACGTGCTCCAGCCTGACAAGGAACAATCATACATTGCATTAAAGGAAGAAAGGGGACAGGTAGGAGAGAGGAAAAGAGGTAGAGAAGAGAAGAGGAAAAAAAAGAAAAAAAGAAATGGTTAGCTATTCAGAAGATGCCCTGTAATTTGAGTGTCAGCACTAAAATGTTAGGTCAGATGTTTTGATTGAATGTCAGTAGGAATAGTATGCTGGGGAGTCATGCTTCCCACTTTACTGACAGAGCAAACTAATGGGAAAATATTCCAAAGTGACTGATTTTGGTGCCAAGACTCTTTTACTGATGTCTCAAACAAGCACAGGAAATGCCACTGCATGAATAAATATATTTTTCCCATGTCTTTAAATAAATATATAAAAAATTTTAAAGTATACTCAAAGCCAGCTGAAAGAACAGCTGAGTCTCTGCAGCCCACCAGCAAGAGCTGGCAAGTCCATAAAAGAAGCAAGTCTCTTTTTTTTCTCTTTTTTTTAGGTCTCCCAGTGAGATCAGCTTGATGATCTTCCCTCTACAGCCTATGCCGCTTTGGAAGAACAGCATTGTTAATTTGCTCTCTCACATGACTGGATGTAATACAGTTCTGTAACCTTTTAACATTTTGCTGCTTGCGTGGCATACCTGTGTCTTACTTATTGCTCATCAAATTATGCAAGGAACTCAGAGCCCTGCTAAGAAGTTTTAAATATGTCCGCATCAAAAATACGCTTCTGTAATCCAGGCAGCACAAAATCATTATCATAGCCTCATCTGCATATTAGGATTCATTCTCTCAGCCTGAGAATGCAGCACTGAAATAGCCAAGCATAACAGAGTTGGAGAATTTTCCTCAGGTGGCATCTCGTAAATCATCAGTTTCTAATTTATGGATATTTTTTTATCCAGATCTCCATCTATTTATTTATTTATTGCTTTCCAGAATACGGAGTTATGAATATTATCTCCTCTGTAGACAGGAAAAAAAAAAAAAGGGAAGAAAAAAAAAAAAAAAAGATGTGTTGCCTGAGCATGTTCACCAAGTCCTCCTCATTATGAGCTTGTGTGGATGCAGACAGTTGCAGAGCAGGAAAAGTGTGGTTTAGGTTTTGGCCAAGGACTTCTGAGCACTGGACACAGCTCCTACGTCTGCTCCATATGCCCTGAGCAAATTCATCACACTTTCAAGGTGGCTTCAACGCTGTTGACTTTCAGTGGGACGTACTCCTCAATTTGGGCAATGGGAGCTGGGCTTCTAAATTCAGGTGGCTGGTTTAGAAGTCTTTACCTTTTGTCTCTGTGCTTTCACCTGTAACCCTGAGACTGTGTAAGTTTGCTCTGGGTTGTGTGCTATTCAAGGCATAGCCTCTTTTTCTCACTGTATGCCTATATGGTGCTTAGGATGACAGGCTTTCCATTAGAACCAGTAGGTTTCGCTGTACACATAGAAAGAAGCAGGAGGTATGGAAGCCTCAGTGTTTCGTAGCTGGAAACAAAAGCTAATATTTTCTCAACCTGCTGATGGTTTTCAGTGTCTCCACGTATGGGTGTTCAGCCTGAGAAAAGTTAAGGTGACCTGATTTAGACAGAGTAGATTCTCAGCACTTTTGGTAAAGCTGAATGCCAAAAAATCACTACTGGTGACTGAAAACGTAAGCCAGAGCTTCTTACTTGCAAATCTCCAGTTCAATTCTGGCTCAGGGAAGCAGGCACTGGAAGTTGTTCCTGTCTGACAGTTGCATCGGTGGCATCTGGAAAATGAGCTGCTAAGTTTCAGCTTAATTTCTAGTGAATACATTACTAAAACCCTATTCAGCGCATACATCCTGGTACCTACCAACTGCAATTGCCTATGAATCATCAGGGATGCGTTTGTACAAATGATGCTACCACAAAAACAAATGGTAGTGATTGCATCATTCTATCCTCAGCACAGAAATCAGACACTAAATCATAAAAACCATTTTGTTGCTTGAGGCCAAGAGCACAGAAGGAGAGGAAAAAAGGCCCAAATTTTGGAATATAGAACTAGATAGGTTTGTATAGCCTGTGAGCTGCTCCTGAAATATTGCTGCGAGATGCTTTGTGGACTGACAGAAGGAATAGCCTCGAGGGAAGGCAAGGAGAGCAAATTAATTACAATGTCAAAGTTAAACTGGGACAAAAGCAAGTGGAGGTAGAACCAACTGTGAGCCCAATGAACCTCTCTAAAGTACGAATTTTGCAGCAATTAATAGGACTGTATCCTGATAAAGGTTACCCTGTCACTGCTAACAGTATGTGATTTTTTTTCCCTATGCCATATCTATATTGTTTGTCAGGAATGAACTTTAATAAGATTATGCTGTCAGAACTCATCACCACAGTGACCACACACATGGTATGGTAGACGCAGTGCAAAGATCTGCTTTGATTTTCTCCTCTGAGGTGCCAAACTGGTTTCAAACATGCATTGGAGCCATTGGCACTGAGACAAGTGCCACAATACCATGGCAGGACCATCTTCAGAAGCCTTCTCTCAGAATGGGAAGGAGAGGTGCAAAGACAGGCTGGTAAGAGGTGTGATACACAGATTCTGGTCCCGGCTCTGCTAACAGCTTCTGGTAACTGTGTCAGGCTGTCTAGGTCATGATTTTTCCAGTTGTGCAGTTGCATGTGTGAAAATTCCCACATAGCTGGATTCTTAATTTGGCCAACAACTTGCAGTGGTGGAGCATAGTGAGGTGGGGGATCCCTATCAAGCCTACACTTGGGCTGTGGTATGCAATTTAGCTATAAAATGACACCTACACATTTGGAGTCATAAATGTGCACATTCATGAATGAAGGTTGTACCTTTTATCCCCCTGTATCTTCACTTGCTTCTCCATCCCTCTCTCCCTACACACATTTAGAAAATTGATAAGATTTTTAGCTACCTCATCAGATTACGTCTGAGAATGAATTAATGCCTGTAAGAGCACTGCGATTCTTGGAAGGAAGGTGCCATAGGCACAGAGATTATAATTAAACTACTAAATGGTGCAGTTGGATTTACTTAAAGTGCTGCCAACAACTGTGTTGCAACACACACCCCCTTCCAACCAAAGGGACAGACATGACGCATATTTGTGCCCTCAAGGCTGTTTGGCAAAAGAGCAACCAGCAAACTTCATCAAGCATAGAAGGCTGCTCCAGGAAACAGAAGACTCCACAGTAGTTCTTTGGTGCAATGAGCCCACTGAAAGCCACCTCCCACAACCCATAACAATATTAAGTGGCACTGAATATTATTGTTTTATTCAGCACAGGGGACTGAACTTAGTCCTTACTTCTGATCCATAATGCAAGAGCTCAGTGAGGCCATTTTTTCTTATAAAGAGACTCTTGTTAGGCTTGCTCTGTTCTACCTCCCAGCCATGATTTTTCACGAGGACCCTCTCTCATGAGGTCTTCTCCAGCAGGCTGGAGGAGACATGCCACTTGCAAGTCTTCAGAATTGCATCCTGATTACCAGCCCTTCAAAATAACTTTGGCTGCTGTGGAAACGTGCAGTCACAAGTGTTTGTAGCCCTCTAGCATCCCCAAATAATAGGAAGAGTATGTATGAGATCAAGTGGCCACCAAAGCATTAAGCAAACCATCTTTCTGACATTCTTTCTACAGTCAGTTACACATGATGCTGAGCACATTCTTATCACATGCACTAATCTTTGGATCTATGGAGAGGAAAAGTCTGAAAATACTTCAGTGTGAGTGCTTAAACACGAAGAAAGTGCATTACAGCCCAGCCTGCTTCAGTCCAAGATGAACGGAGTAAGATGAATAGCCACAGTGACAGTCATGGTATTGGCATGACAAGCCTGCTCTGATGCTCACACCTTCTCCTCTACTATAGCCAGACTCCTAGGAACTGTTCCCGTCTCCTCCTCCTCCACGTGTTCTTCACTCCTACAGGGAGGGAAGGACCAGTGCTGGGTGCTCAGCACTTCCTGGCACTGAGGCTTTACAGGAGTCAGGGATATAGAAACAATAGGAGCCTCTGAAGGATTCATGCATTGCAATGATAATACAAGGTGCAGGAAGGATATCTGGAGCACATTTATTTATTAACCATTTTGTAATCACAATACATGCAATTACAGTTTGACAAGACACTGCCAACGTGAACAACATCTGGAAGTATACTGGGATCTTCAAAATGAGTACAGTTTCATTTCCATTATTATTTGCTTCTGCTGAGAGTGGCAGTAAACTGTAGTTAATAAAGGAAAGCCAGCTTTTATGGGCGAGTAAGACAGTAAATATATGCAAAATGGTTTGTTGAATCTAGCAGTGGGGTGCCATAAGAGGGTTCATAAAGCAGGGATAGAATTTAGCATCTTTCTTCTAGGCCTGGGAGTGATGCAGAATAAATCTCTCTCGAGTCTGCTTACTGGCTGGCCCAGTTCAGATAGTGTATACACAGTCAGTACTTCTTCCTCTGCAGAGTTTCTGTTAATCACTGTTAATGCCAGCCATCAGATCACTAATCATTTGAAACAAGAAGCTGCAGATATTAAGACAGAGATTCCAAATGAGATAAATAGCACAGATCTCCCCAGGGCAGGAAGAAGGTCTGAGCCCACCTGCCACTGATGCTGCCTGGTACAGCATGAGGCTGTTTGCCTTCCTAATCTTTATTATGATAGGAGTTACTCCATCTGACGCAGACCAGGAGGCAGAAAGCTTGAGAAACCTTCACATGGACACATGGACACAGGGGTGGATGTGGCCAGACCTTGATCATGTCCCTCTGCAGCAGACGGGAAGAGCACAATAAATCTACCTCACAGCTACGCCCTACCAGACTCAAAAGTCCACATGTTTTGTAGCAGTTTGAATATCGAGCTGCAAGCGCCCATGGCCATACACTGAATCACTTGAGCAGCCTTGATGGGAAGCCAAGATATCTTAAGTCCCACATCACTCTTCTAGCCCAGCCTGATCCTTTTGGTTAACTGCCCAAATCCGAGAGCTGAAGCAACACCATTTTCATAAAATCATAGAATCATAGAATGCTTTGGGTTGCCAGGGGCCTTTAGAGGTCATTTAGCCCAACCCCCCTGCAGTGACTAGGGACATCTTTAACTAGATCAGGTTGCTCAGAGGCCCATCCAAACTCACCTTGAATGTTTCTAGGGATGGGGTCTCCGCTACACCTCTGGGCAACACATTCCAGTGTTTCACCACCTTTACTGGATAAAATTTCTTCCTTATATACAGTCTAAATCTACTGGCCCTTTGTTTAAAACCATTACTCCTTGTCCTGACACAACAGGCCTTGCTAAAAATCTTGTCCCCATCTTTTCTGTAGGCCCCCTTTTTGTACTTGAAGGCTGCTATAAGGTGTTCCGCAGTCTTCTCCAGGCTGAGCAGCTCCAACTCTCTCAGCCTTTCCTCCTAGGAGAGGTGTTCCAGCCCTCTGGTCATTTTTGCAGCCTCCTCTGGACCTGCTCCAACAGGTCCATGTCTCTCCTGTGCTGAGAGATCCAGAGCTGGTTGCAGGACTCCAGGTGGGCTCTCACCACGAGCAGACCAGAGGGGCAGAATCCCTTCCCTCAACCTGCTGGCCATGCTTCTCTTGCTGCTGGGGAGGATTTAAGAGAAGATGCACAGGCAGAAACTGTGGTTCTGCTGATGGCCAGTTGTGTCTCAGTTTATCACTTGCAGTCCTGGAAACAAGTCCTGAGTTGTCTAAAACAATCCATTTCTCTGCTCAGAGCAAAGGCAATGAAAAGGTTATGCCACTGCGGTGCAAATTTTCCTTGTAAATCAGATCCAGAAGTCAATCCCTGGCAGCCACCTTCTCTGACATATTTCACATCCTGAACCAAGGGCATGTTGCCTGCAGGTGTCAGAGTACAGATTTACATGGCAGTTTGGGATGTGGGTCTCTGGCTGAATTTGCATGTACTACCAACTTCAGCTTCATTTCATCTGATGATGGCATTTGGTGTCCTTGGCATAACATATTTTATGATTCAGGATCTGCCATTTGAACACAGGCTCACCTCAGAGGTGTTGGAAGGGGGTAGACATGCGGTACCCAGTGACTCTTAAAGGCAAGACTTCACAATGCAAGAAGCAACAGAACTTGATGTGCAGGGGAAGAGTAGGGGAGGAGGGAGAACAGACTCGTGGCTTGATCTTGCCCAGAGCTGATTTCGACAGACTCCATGGGAGTTAGGACTATTCCATACTTAACAGTGGGAGTTCAGGTAATTGTGAGATTGAATCTTACAGGAGACCATGACTTGCCAAAGGGGAAGTCAAATAACATCAAAGCAATCAAAGGAATTCTTCAGGAATTACTGAGTGAAATTCTCTGGCTCAAACAGGACCTTAGGCTAGATTAATTACAGTTGGAGCATCTAGATCTAAGATCTGCAAATATAGCAAGTTACGTCCAGTTCTATTTTGTTCTTGCTTTCAAGACTTTACCTTGAAATCCTGATCTGGCTGAAATAAAATGAGGAACAAAGAAAAGAGGTGATGTCTTTAGAAGAAGGGCTGTCTAGAGACAGAAGCATGGAGCAGATGGGTGAGGGCTAAGTCCTGCCTTGTTCCGTGAATAAATGGAGACAGAGCCAAGCAGGGTGATAAGAAGGCCCCATGAAGCCTGGGTATAAATAAGACTAGAGATACCTGCATAAAGAGATTCTGTCTCATGAAATTCCTTCGAACAGCTCAGAGACCCAACGCAACCACCAGTGGGGCTGGTTCCAGACCAGCCTCTGCTACACCACGGTACAGACCAACATCACAACCATTATCTCACTGATCACAGAACAACTGCATCTCCCCAGGTCTCACCATCAGATTATATACCAAGCAGAAGGCAACTGTGAAATCCTGCAGCACTGCAAACACTCATTTTACTAGTGAGGAAGGACACAGTGTGCCCATAAACACTCCTCAGGCAAAAGCACAACTCAGATCTTGCCTTCAAGATTGCTTTTCGGGACAGCCCTGACCCTTTCAAGTGCTATCAGAGCTGAAGAATCTCCGTAGTCATGCTAAGGATCTCTTTGGGCTGTGCTGGTAAATGCTTCATTGGATTGGCAATGATTCAATAAATTGTTTAATCTTTCTCAGTCGATTCACAGAGAAAGAAATGAGACAGCTGATTTCTTTTTTATCTCCTCTTTCTCTAAGCTTCTTTAAGTGTGAGTTCCTTCCTCTCTCCCCTCTTCCAACACTCACACGCACTCACACGCACACACTCACCCAGGACCTCAATACCAGCTTCCCCTGGTACAGACCAGGTGCTGTATCACTGCTGGTGAGTAACATCTCTGAACAAAAATATCTGGGAGACGGTGACCCTTTACAGAGCAACTGAGTCACTTGCTTTTATTTTGAGTGAAGTGCAAGCCGATGTGCTATGTTAACTTTATGAGTTAGAGTTCCTCCATATCCTCCCCAACCGCCTACCAAAAAAACCCCCAAAAAGTTGCAAAGCATTTGCATCATATAAAGAAAGGTTGCTTCTCCAGATGGCTAAAACAGTCTTGCATGTTTCTTTTTAAAAATTCCCAACTGTTGCTGTCCATTTCCTAACTCCTCACTGCAGCACCTCAGCCTCTCTGGAGATGCAGTTTAGCTGAATGTTGAGTGCAGTTTATGCACACTTACAGGAGCATCTGCAGTGAACAAGGTATTACTGGCCTGCATTGTCTTGATGAAGCTAATATCCACAGCTTGTACGTCTGCAGCTTACTGTGAACATTTTTTTCAATTAAATCCTTACGCAGGCAAATAAGAAAAACTGCATTTCTTCATTTCAAAAGCAGAAGGCTGAAGCAAGCCCTCTAAAGCCTTGCTTAAGAGCCTAAGGAAGTGGTCTGACTTCCAGGAGGTGCTGAGTACCTGGCATGTCTGATGTAAAATCAAGGGCTGGAAATCATACTCTTCAGATGAAGCATGCTTGTTATTAGACCTATGGAGAGATCGCTTCAGCCTGTCAGCACAATGGCGAAGCCAAGTTTGCACTCCAAGACAGGGTATAAATCTTCCATCTGCAAAAATTCCGTGGTATTGGATCCAGAGTTTAGGTTTAGCTTTCTTCCAGAAAATACACACAAACATCAGCAGGTAAATAAAACGGCCTGATGGGAAAATACTCATCAAAATTTACCCTTCCACGAGAGCAAAGAAAGAATTTTCCTTCAGTCTGAGCTATTAGAAAATTGGCTTAATGAAACTACTAATTAAGCTAGTCTTCTTTCTCTGAATCATCAGCTCTGTTGTAATTGCTACCAGACAAAAGGGTCCCATGGCTGATCTGGTGTGGTCAGAGAAAGGATATCGCAAATTATTGTTGTTATTTTATGACAGGCTCTACCCTCCATGCTGTTTGACTCCTTCGTGTATATTCTCCCCAATTCCCTCCTGCCTTCCTCAGTTTGATTTACAGCTTTAAAGAGTGGGTCCTGTCTTAAAGCTGTTTTCTAAATGGAAAAGATGTATGTTGTAAGTAAAATAAGACATGTGAAAACTAGGAACTATTCTTATTAGAAGTACCAGATCCATCATTATAGATGTTATTCCAGTTTACTTACGCTGTGTATGTCCTCCTAACAATCTCCCTCAGGTAGAATTAGCAATAATTCCTTAAGTTCCCCTCTTAGAGACACGTAGGATATTTATGATGAATGAGCTTCCAAGAGCTCAGATATTTCGTTTGCAGCTACCATGGTTAGTCATGATTAAGATCCTCCTGTTTTTACAGTGTTTCTTAAATAAAGTGTAAACACGTCCTGTCCGACTCTGTTAAACAGTGAGACACATGGGAGTGCTAATGGAATTGCTAAGAAAGATACTGAAACTGGCCAGGCACAGAATAAATACACATGATCACACATACATACACCTATGCATGTAGCTGTGTTTGTACACATGAAAAAAATGCATGCTTACACCGATACAGATATATAGGTAGTTACATCTATTCCTTCTGTCAGGCCTTGATTGCAAGTAGGCTTAATGTCTAGGGATTTCCACTAAAACACCAGCTTGATTTCCCACCAGGGAACGTGGGGAAATTAAATCGACCTGTCTGGTTACTCGGTGAACATAATTCCCTATTCACAATTGATGAATCAAACAGATAGGCCTAACCAAACAGTACTTGCAGAGAAGTCACAAGAGAGAAGGAAGAGGAACAGAATAGTAGGCGAGAAGAAAGTCCAGTTCACCAGCAGCCCCTTCCCAGCATACCCTCCCAAAGGGCCAGCTAGGTTTGCTCCTCCTGCAATTGCACAACACAGAAATGTATCGAGCTATATGGATGTTTTAGGGTAGTTTACTGCACTGCAGGTTGAAGCGGAAGATGTCTTCACATCTATACCTGGGAATCCAGGCGGTCTGCCCATCAGCCACTCCTTTTAGCTGCTTCCCCACGACTTCCACTCCTCAGGAGAAGCAGCATATAGGATCCCATGACCATGCTTATCAGAAATCCCAGAAGTTTATTAAAAGCTGTGTTTTTCCTCATTCCTTGCCTCACAACTTCTGTTCCCTGTCTGCAAGCTACAGGATCACATGAAGATTCTCCAGGCTTTTCAGAATGCAGTTTTATAGTCTGTATTTCCTTGACTGTACTAGCAGAAATTGCCCCAAAATGTTGCAGACCATGAAATGTGAATTTTCCCTGTGAAGTGACTTTCTATTCAAACTCCTCATTTCTCACTAGCTATCAAGGCAATATTTTTATCCTTCTTGTTTTCTGCCCCTCAGGTGCTCTCCAGATGCAGCTGATCTTTTTTCTTAGGCTTCAGTCCACCAGATAAATATCTATATATATTTACACAGAAATCCATGTATGTATATACAGCTGTAAGAATTAGCAAATAACTAAATAAACAAACAGAAAAACCTGTTACACGCTACAACTGCTTCATGAATTTATAACATATGGTGGCAAAGCACTATAAAAACTGTAAACTATAAAGAGGGTTACACAGTCCCATTCATTTATCATGTTACAATGAGTAATTTGTGCACTACGCAGGAAAGAGAAAGCCCACACAGTTGGAGAGTGCATATGTATTTCTGAGGCTCACACTAGAGAGCCTTTTATAAAACACACACATGATTTGAATTCCAAAGCGAAAGCACTGAGAGGCAATGCATAGGCTAATATTGTTATAATGGTATACGCAGAGCTTAGGAAGAAAGTGCACTAGCTGATGTTCT
This sequence comes from Opisthocomus hoazin, assembly GCF_030867145.1. Taxonomy (NCBI): domain Eukaryota; kingdom Metazoa; phylum Chordata; class Aves; order Opisthocomiformes; family Opisthocomidae; genus Opisthocomus; species Opisthocomus hoazin. The sequence continues at coordinate 12,349,956 of NC_134424.1, read as the reverse complement.
TTAATGATGAGGACTTTCAAACAGTCTGGGTTTCTGTACAGTTCAGTCCCTGTCCATTTAGAAGTTGAGCTCCAGTCTGCAGCTAGAAAATTTCTCCTCAGTGCTGTTGCAGAAATGGTAAGATGGTGCCTAAATAAGAAACCATGACTGGGTGCTCCTTCTGCTGATTTTGATGAGGTTTCACTCTTTGCCTCCCTTCACACGTCTGGTGGGGGTCATGTTGAACCACATTCCAAGGTGGGTCCATGTACTCATGGTCCAAGCCGTGTTTTACACTCACATCCACATATTATGTAGAGACAAAACAAGAACAGGGACTTTAAGCACTATATTTCTGTAGAGGGTTTCTGACCAGTGTAGTGCCTCACATAGCGTATTATTAAATCAGCTAGATTCTCCAGATAGCACAGAGCCCCATAATTCACATCTACCTGCTCCTGACTTGACATCTCATAGTTTTTTCTTCCAGTTGGCAAAGAGCTTTTATGAAACATATAACACATGCCACATGCTCCATCCTGGAAATGGATTAGTTTTCCCAGTGGGGAAAGTGAATGATGTAGGCTGCGTCCCAGTTGTCATGTCCCAGTGCAAATGGTTAAGATCTTCTTTTTGTCTCAGCAAATGCCCCGTGGAAGCTTGAGCTGGGTTTAGGCCCTAGGGTCATTGCTAAGCAGTTTCTCTTTCATCCTTTTTAGCACTAGCAGACGCAGCTTGAAACATGTATACAAGATGCCGCTTTACAGCATCCCTTATTCACTGGTACCTTGGAGACTCCAGTTCATTGAAAGTAATAAAACCCGATCATCAAAAAGAATTCTTTTGAACAGGCTTTGGGCTCTGCTGTGCTACTTGGTTACGGATATTCATCTTCCTGGAAACTGTGCTGTTTGATACAGCATACCCGCATGAAAGCATCAGCTGCCTCCCTGGTACATTAACCCCTCGAGTGTTGAAATCACGATCCTTGAATAGCAAAATAGCTATTGCTTATAATTGCTTGAGGAGAGAAGCACATTTTATTCTCCCAGATGCAGGGAGGCTGCACACTGGGGTCAGAGGGTTTCCCTATCCTCATTCTACTCCAGTGATGCAATGAGAGAGGGAAGAGAGCGGGAGCAAAGACAAGAAGCCTCTGTTGGTTACAGCTACAGGCAGGCTGTGAGGTGACTCCTGTATCAAAGGGTGCCACAGCACTTAATCCAAACTGAAAACACAGATCTACTGAAAACACAGGCATTCTGATACTTGGGGTTTTAACCTCCTGTTAACCTTACATATCTTATGATCCCACATATCTTATAGAGCCCTGATGTCAAGGCTTTAACCCAAACCCCTTTGATTTGGCAGGGGGAGAGTTGTCACTGTTGTCAGAGTTGCCAGAGTTCTGGTGATTTTTCATTGCATTCAAACTCTCCTTTCTTTCGTCTGTTCCAGCTAGAAAGAAGAGAGGGTCCACACTGGAGCCATGAGCATAGGTCTGCAGTCCCTGAGTTTCATTTCTCTAAACGGGGAAAAGAGGAAGGACAGTGCAGCTGGGCTAATTTTTCCTGAGCTTCCTGTTAGAGAGGCTGGCATGCTTTATTGTGTACCGTTTGCATACTGCGTTTGCAGCCTAGGGAGGGTCATAGCGTGGACTCCTGCTTTGGCTTCCATAGGGCTGTCGTGTTCCTCTGCCCTGAGATTTCTTGGCTTTGTTCTAGCTTCACGCCGGGGCAGCAAACCCTGTTTGCCTGTTTGCAAAATTCCTCCATTAACACATATGCTAGATCCAAGATTGTCCCTTGAACGGCAGCTTGTCAGCTGCTGGGGGGATGCAGCAGCAGAGAGTTGCTCGGTGCATCTGACCTCTTCCTTCTCCTCTCTTTTCAGACCCCTCATTACTGGCCAATACCAGAGACCCGCATTAGGCTGCATCCTGGGTTCAGCTGGGATGGAGTTAATTTTCACAACGAGCTGGCTGGGCTGACCCAAACAGCCAATCCAATGGGATATTCTACACCATGTGGTGTCATGCTCAGTATTTAAGTGGGGAGCTGGCTGAAGGAGAGGCTTTTGCTACTCAGGAGCAAGCAGAGCATTGGGTGGTGAGAACACTATTTTGTGTAAGAACACTATTTTGTGTATGCTTTTTATCAGTGTTATTGGTTGTTGTTTTCTTCTCCCTTTCCCATTCTGTTAAACTGATTCTCCTCTCCATCCCACCAGGGAGGGGGAAGGAGTGAGAGAGTAACTGTGTGGTTCTTTGTTGCAAATTGAGGGAACACCACAACAGGCTGTTATTTGATGTGACCTTGTACAGCAGTCCTTGTGCTCTGTTTCTCCTATGGTACTGGTGAAACTCCTGTGCTTACTGAGGATGGGTGAAGAGAGCTTTACCTTCCTAACTCCCTCCTTATTTCATATCACTTCCCTTGTGAGCTCTGATGGCAGGAAAACTTATGGTGCCTTTTTACTCATGGCTTGCAAATAGATGCAAAAAAAAGAACATTTAAATACCCTCATTGAGACTCCCTCTCTGTTCCCTGCCTGAACCTGAGCTGTGCGTGCCTGTCTGCACCCATGTCACCAGAGAGGCTGTCTCCAGCTTCAGATCCAGATCACACACCAGCAGTTGTGTTCATAGCATCTTTCTGTTCCCAGAATAGGCTCTGCTAGGGACAATGCAAGAAGGAAAATGACTAAGTTTCAGATCAGCTGAGAATAAATCAATGCAGAATCCCCAGGAGGTGTTTTTTGCAGAATTGCTCTGCACTAGAACAGTGAGTGGAGGAGCAGAATAGTAGCAGCTGGCATTGATCACACCTGATTACTTATTAAAGTTGATAAGGAAAGATGTTGGAGGAAAAAACTAGGAGGAACACCTTTTATGACTAGACCAGAAGGGTTTGGGGGAAAAGAGAGAGGAAAATAGCTCAAAATGGACTCCTACAATGTTCTCTTATGCTGTGGCCCCAGGTTTTTTCTCCAGATATCATTATTTCACATACTCTGAGGCTAAAGTGAATCTGTCACTTGAGAGGGGTCCAAGTAGAGTCAGGATGCAGGCAATAACATGTGCACAGCCATTACATGAACAAATTTTATAAAAATGTGCCTCAATTCAAGTGCATTTGTGCCTGTTAGTGCACATTTCTGTATAAACACACATGCTTCTGTCTGTGTCTGACAGGCAGTTTTCTCTGTGCACGTATGAGCATGTGTTTGTGCATATACGTAAATCTGTCATTAGAAGATACAGATCTTTCTTCATGTGGCAGTTTCAGTATAGTAACCGCATGTATGTGCAGGGGTGAATTTACATCCATAGCCCAGTATGTCTCCACCCATGTGCATGTTTGAACATAGCCCCCCCAGAAGTACTGGTTTGTACGCAGTGAGCCTAAAGCAAACGGGTCTGCTGCAGAACAGCTCGTAAGCCACTGCAGTGTTAGCTAAGAAAGCAACATCTCTTCGTAAAACCTAAAATAAGCCCTACATCAAAACCAGTACAAAACAACTCTAAACCCCCAGGCTACTGCAGGATTATACAGTTGTGAAATACATTATCCAGCCTTTAAAGTCATCTTCGACTATCTGCCTGGGGTCATTCAGACAGCCCAGGCTCTCAGCTACATAATACAAAAAAAGTTGAGCTTGCAGATGTTCCTAGGAAGGCAGTACGTCGAGGTCCAAGTTCTTCCTGCAGAGAGAGGCCGATGGGATTATATTTGAGTTCCTTGTTCACCATAATAATGGCTCAGCAGAGAGTTAGCTCCAACAGAAACTGCTGTTAGAGGGAGATCTACTGTGTTTGGTGGCAGGAGGAGAAAGATGAAGAGTTACAGGACTCCTGTGGATGAGTCATTGCATCAGAGACCTAGAAGCAGATAGGCTATTCCTTAGCAATAAAGAAGCAAGATACAGTAATTTCCAATAGCAGTCTTTGGATGGATTTGCAGGTAGGGTTTTCTATTTTATCCACAGCAGGCATACCAGCTTCAGCCTCCAGTTGCTGTTTCTGGCTAGCCAATCAAGCTTCTAATTGGATCTCCTGTTGGACATTATCTCTGAAACACACCAGGGCTGAGAGAGGGGCCAGGCTGCTCCCTTGTCAATACAGCCAAGCCATCGGGCATCATCCTGTGGTGAGATCCAGGCTGAGAGGGGGCCATGGGCAAAACTCATCCAAAGCACTGTGTAGCCATCAGTCCACAGTGAGTTGCTTGTGCCTCCATCCCAGGGCAGCAGAAGACCCAGTCAAACCTGCATGACCCTGCCATATTGGCCTGACTGGTTTGTTCTTACACATGGGTAGTCTTGGCTGTCCATCCCCAGCCTAATATCTTTTATTCTTTCCAACAAGCCCAGAAGAGGATCTCCAGGGAAAGCGATGTGAATTAGCTTGTCAGCAGCTTAACCAAAGGAGAAGCCAAACCAAAGCTGCCAGCACAACTAATTCCAGCTTCACTTTACCAGGCAGCCTGGATACTTCAAGTGCAAGAAAACAAAAGCATCCTGTGATGACATTCAGCAACTGGTCTTTGATTGACATTAGAAATGCTTAGAATAGGAGGTTCATGTGTTGTGGGGAAAGGAGGCTTGGTGTGATACCATCCAGTGGATATAGTTTATGAGAATTCCAAAATTCAGAGAATGAAGGTGTTGAGCTGTCCCCAGCATCCACCCAGGGTTCTCCAAGCAGCAAGAGGAAGTATGAGATGGAGAGGATGTTTTTCTACAGACAGTAATGATAACTCCAGGGGATTTTTTTTGCTCACCCCAATGATGTAGATGGCCTTTTTCTTCCGTTGGCTGCAACAGACATTTGCCCACTCCTTTGGTTGCTTACCAGCTGCCACAATGATGCATTTTATAATTCTTACTGGGGCAAACTGGCACGACTATTATCCGTGTTCTACATAAGAGCAACAAACACTGAAAGGTGTTCAAAATCAAATTTCCATGAAAGCAAAGACCATCTCAGGGTCAGACAGGTGATTCCACTCTTGTGCAAGAGGCCAGTGTCAGAATGCCTCATCCAGTCTGTCCCAATAAGGGTTTCCCTGCAATGTCTCCTTTACCTTGCGTCACTACTAACCTGAAGACCAATTTCATTAGCATGGAAACTTAGGAGAGCAACTACTGCTTCTTAAGAAGTGATGAAGTCCCTGGCCTTGCACAATATGTCTGCTGGTGCTTATTTGTCAGTCAATTTAGCCTTCCGTCACTGGAGATTTACAGGGGAAAAAACCCACAGCCTGTGCTTACCGAGGAGCAATGGGGATTGTCCTGTGAGCTGTGTGTTTCTAGAGCTGGAGATGCCTGTGTTCCCATGACTATGCCTGTGAGTGTGTGCAGCTGACCGCTATGGTGTCTCTGTTCTGGTGACCTTGGGTTCAGTCCAAGCAATGAGCCAGCTAACAAGTTTGTGTTAACATAAGCAGAGGCAGTGGCAGTCAGAAGAAAAGACATCAGAAATCAAACCTGAGAAAAGGAATTAGTGGAAGAGAATTTATTAATTTCCTCTTTGCAATGACACAAGCTTTCCACTCACTTTTTTAAAATGACATTTTACCTGCTATTAGTTTACTGTGAGCATCTCTACTGCTGCTTTCCCTCCCCACAGCCAGTTCCTTCAAGAACAAAATTAAATTTAAGCTACTAAAGTTGGACCTTTCTGAAGTAAAAAGAATCTTTAAAAATGGATTTTTTTAAAGGTCATTTTGAACTTTATCCGAGCACACATAGAGACGCAGGCCACTCAGCTAAATAATGCCATCTGACCACCTCCTGTCACCATTACTAGGATAAGAACATCATTTATGTGACGGGGAGAGGGGAAGGCTTTCCACTCGTTCCTTTTATTCCTCTTTTAATTTTTGGAGATTTTAATGCTGTTCATTTTTATAGCTGCTTCTCCACTTTGCATTTCCCTTGATAACCTATGGCAAAGGTTATGAACTTACATTGAAATGGGACATCCTGATTTTGACCCAAACTAGGACAGACTGAACTTCTTGCTCCCATGAGATTAAGTTGCATTCTCCAGGGCTCTACCTGCTCCTCAGCCTTAGCACTTCCTTCCATGTTGGTAGTCCCTTGACAGGAGGGCGTCAGAGAAGTCCATCGTTCTTCCTATCTCCTTGGGTCTCTTACCCTCTTCCAGTAATCCAGCTTTAGAAATTAAATAACATATAACCAATTAACATGTACCTAAGCACATGCTTAGATTATTCTTGTGCTTGAAGTTAATCAACCTCATGAGCCTCTTTTGTGGGTTTATACTTCACTGTGTGTGGGTGTAGTCTGTGAGACCAAAACCCCGCTCCAGAGGAAGCTCAGGGAAGTACAGTATTTATCTCAGCAGAGTCTCTATCTGCCAGAGAAACCTTCACTACTGACCTAAAGCATCTAGAATTATCTTAACATTATATTCAACATTATCTTAACAGGAAAGGCTGGCATGGGGAAATGGCTTTGCACTGTCAGCCTCCTGCCTGAAAAAACAGGGCCTCTTAAAACCATGGACTCTGTTTCCAGATGCATCAGATCGTTGCACACAGCTTGCTGTGTGATGAGCCGTGCGGCCGAGCTCAGTGCTGTGAAAACACTGCATGTTATTTACTGCACCCAGCTTTCTCCAATCATGCCTTAAACCAGGACATATTTATTGAAGAGACACTCAAAAATGTCCCATGACATGCTTTGTGTGAATGGGGACTCTCCTCAAATGGAATTTCTGCATTCCACCTCTTCCTGCAATGGCATGCATGTCCCAGTTCACAGCTGCCTGGTCTCCTTGAACAAGGTTCCATTTAACAACATTCAAATATTTAATTTGCCAAGTGCTGTGGGAATCCCAAAGGTCTGGAAGAACTATATATTATAAATGACAAAACATGACATTATTATAGGTAGCCTGCCTACTCGATGTCATCTGTGTTCTACGCTGCTCCTTTAATGAGGCTGTCTTTCAGATCCTATACATAATAGAAAAAGATCCTGATGCTAGCACTTCCCAGGTACTCTAAAAATTAAAACAGCCAAGTCCTTACAGCGTAAAAAAGACTGCTTTCTAAACCCTAAAACCCTCATGTTCAGAGGAAGTGTTTTTAATATTCTGTTATTTAGTGTTCAGAAGGAGGCTAATCCCAGCCACCCAGTGCAATTCAGTAAATGCTCCCCCAAAACCTAACAACACAGTGCCCTCTGCTGCATTTTTCTCTGACATATTAAAAGGAGAAAAAAAAACCCTAACAACCCTGCCGTGCTTTGCAGCCTATCCTCTGGCTCAAATTGAGATAAGCAGATGGTTTGTTAGTACTTATCAATGACTCAGTAACATCCAAGGTACTACATAAAACACTTTAGCCGGAGAGAAGTCAAAATAACAAAATGGATTCCATACGAGGGAGAGCAAAAGCAATTGAAAAATCAAGCAGGGAGCGCAGAAGTGCTAGCAGCTCCATGCCTTAGCCTGGCTGTCCCTCCTCTCCAAGCAGAGCTCCAAACCCAATTATTTAAGTTAAATAACTAGTTGCTACAGTCTCATTGCTTTGTCCCTCCCACCACCCTCACTCCCATCCACCACACCCTCCTGTGACAAAACACTTACAAGGAACTACGTGAACAAAACCAAGGACATGCAAGATTGGCAAGACCAAAGACAGTGCTCTCCGCAGAGATGTATCAGACAGAGCTGGCTGCAGGCAGCACCACCTCAGGAGAGAACGATGGGCTGGGAAGAAGTAATTTCTGTCATCCTACTCTTCATTTTCACTGCAGTGCTAGGCATTGACATTCCAGGGGACAGGGATCTTTGTGGATTACTGCAGAAGAGAAGGACAAACACAAGGCAGCCTTGGGAAACTGAGGCCAATGACAGCACTTCAGCAATTCTTACTTTGAGCTGCTATGACTTTAGGCTCAGTTAATTAAAATCAATATATGTATTTGCTTTGGTTTGGATTTTAGGCCTTCGCTGAACTGTACTAAGGCTTTCCTTCACAGATTGACCAATGATAAAGTCAATAATTTAAAATTAACTGGATATACTGCGGATATTGTCTTGGCAATGTAAGGTACCTCTGAACACGGGGACTCTGGGGAGTGCACAGGCATTAGGATTTTAAAGCAGTACCCTGCTGGTGCTGTGGCTGCAGAACAAAAACATTTCAGATACTTCAGATACTCCAAAAGACTACGTTCAGACCCGATCAAACACCGGTGTTTGGGAATGTTTCATTCTGGTTTCTGCATTAACCTGCTAGAAAAATAGGGATCAGCTGCAAATTGATTCAAGAGTCAATCGGATTACAATCTCTAAAGAGCCAATTGCTGATTCTTGCCACCAAAGTGTACAAAAATCATCAGATTGGCTCTAAAATTGTGCCATTAAGAAATGTATAGTTCTTTGCAGTCAGCCTGATGTTTGAGATTGTCAGACCCGTGTTTCCAAGCCATTGTTTGCAACAGAAGCAGAAAAATGAGGTAGAGTTTCTTTCCCCATCACTGTTTTAAGCAAACACAAAATTGAGAGACATGTCTTGAAATGCCAAGATTTGACAATAGTGTGGGCTTGTGTCTGGGTTATGCTGTTATCTAGCAAGGCCACAAAATCTATACCAGCTCAAATACGGCTTTATTTGATCCTTCCATGAAATTTGAGCTTCATTCATGTCTAAACCTTTAGAAAACGCAGGTCTGTCATGTCTTACGCTCTCTACAACACCTTCTCTTGTGCTTCCTGCATCTTCCTGGGTCCCAGCCAGGCCTGGAAGCACCAAATAACCACAAGAAAGATTGCTCCTTGAGATCACCACCCAGGAGCAGGAAATATTATGAGCCTCTTGGGCGGGCCTGTTTCTACTGAAGGAACCACCCTACTTAGCAGATGCGAAACCTTGACTGGATCCAGAAGTTCAACCAACAGCTTATCCTTGTCAGCATCAGCCACTACTAAAAATCGACTTACTCCACTGAAACAGTGAAAATCCTAAAAGGATGGCTTCCTTTGACATACACAGTTAGCAACACTATTCTGATCAGCAGAGAGCACAGTATGTGTGAACCATAAGGCACAAAGGGCAGAGCTCTCAACTCCAGGGATTCAAAGATGTCCAGTCTGCTTGTCTGCGAATGGAAAAATAAAACTGAGAGGGCGACTACAAACCGTGTGGGAATCTGGATGCACAGAAAGATCCCTCTCCTATGCAGCCACCCCAAGAGTGAAAAACTGGGAGAATCCCTGCTCTGTTCAGCACAGTATTTAATTACCTAAAGGAAAAACCACATAAATAGACTTTAAGAGACACACTTGATAATAAATCTATGACAAAAGGCAATGTAGAAATCTGTGCTTTTGAATTTATTATCTGACCTCCCTGCTGAGCATTCCTGTGCAGCTGCAGGATAAAATAAATTGGTCTAGCTAAAGAAACTGTAGGAAACATTTGAATATTCCCTGTTCTGAAATATTAACCTGTGATGCTTCTGACCGTCCCTCTCTGAAGTGGAGAACAGCACAGTCACAGAGGACAGATCAAGACACGAGGAATTTCACTGGAAGTCAGGAATGCAAAGGGGAGTAGACCCCAGGCCAAGACCTCTGCATTGCAAGTGCAAAATAGTTGTCTTCCTAAAGCTGACTAGAATTTAAAAAAAACCCCACCTTCATTAAAATACTCTCCTGGGAAATGTGCAGCATATGACTACTTAAAGGAACTGGGTTTGCTTAGAAATACAGCCAAGCTCCCGTATTTCTAAAAGATTAAAGACTTTTTTATCCTTTATCTCTACATTTCTTTTCTTTTCTTTTCTTTTCCTTTTTCTTTTAAAAAGCCCTCGTAAGAAACTTAGCATGGAAAGGTGACTGCAGTGCACAGGAGATGGACACCGTGCCATTTGTTAAAGCAGACAAATAAAGGGTTCACTCTGTAAAGCAGCTGAGCACCAACACTTTCTGTGAGCTCTAGAAAAGCTTCTGGCTTGCAGCACTTGGCACAATTGAACTGTGGAGGCCATTAGTCCGCAGGTTTGGATCCAGCCTGAGTCTCTCTGACTTCATTAAAGCTTCACCTGGGCAAAGGAAGACTCTGGCCTGCACGAATCCTTGGACCCTGACAGATTCATTGCTTTCCCTCTCACGGCAGCCATCCGAGGAAGAAGACCTGGCATGCTTTCTACTACTGTCTATTGTAAAACACATATAATGTCAACAAACCTTGTGCCCTATACCTATGGGAGGAGAAATTCCCCGATCTTAAGTGCTGGCAATCTAATTATGATGTGTTCAGAAAACCTCATGCTCACCTTAGCACTTTATGATATTAATCAGAATTAAACATTGTTTGAGGGACACTAACCATAAACCGTAGACTGAAAGTGTGATGGGTAAGACTAGATGAGACACATTCAGCAGACTCTCAGGGCCGGATTCTGAAACACGGGACCACCAACACCGTGGCTGCAGGAAAGCAGATATACAGCCATCTCTCATTTGCAGGCATTGACTAGCAGATGGTTTGCAAAACCAGGAAAGCAAACTTAAAGCGCCCACTCTGTCTTTTACAACTTCACAAGCATGAGTTTTGCATGGAAAAAATACATGTGTACATTATTAACAGATGCAGGTCCTAACTCTTCCACTTTGATTCTTTCTTTTTAACTGCCTTTTTTCTGACGCCCTTTAAAAAGGAGCACAACAGCTTCTCACTATTTATTCAAGATCTTGAAGAAAAATTATTCCTAGTGGGTCTTGAGCTCCCCCCATTGACTTCTCAATCGCAGCTAACATCCAGGCCTCATTTCAATGCTCCGCCACTGTCCAGACAAGATTTTCTGGGTGGGATGTTGAATCTTTTACAACAATGAAGATGTGATTGTCCTCTGCTGTGTGTATACTCGCTGTGTTTGAGCACTGCCACTGCTAACAGAAGTTATTGCTATGCCCAGCCCTTCCTGGAGAGTGCTGCTATTCAGCTGAAGAGCTTATTTTCCTCTCTCTTCAGTGAAGGAAGAATAATCTTTTCTCCCTAAGCTGTTCCCCCTCCCTCCCTGGCCAAAGTCTCTTATGATCCGACAGACTCTCCCAGTCTCAATTCTTGTCACCCACTGGGTCCCGCTGCACCCACAGTTCTTACCACCTCACAGCTCTGTGCAGGTACCTCTGCGGTGGAGCCTTTCAGCAGTTTGCCTGGAGCTGGGGAGAAGACACTGAAGAGGGCATCCAACCCTCCGGCTCAAAGCACAACTCTCACGCTGATGGTTACAGACCCTGGCACCTCACAAAATTAATTACATTGACACAGATTGCAACAGTAGATATTAGCAGAGGATAATGGACTGTATTCTGTAGATATTGAATGCTTTTAGAGGAGAAGCTAGTACTGGACTTGAAGCATAAAGAAATAGTAGCAGACTTACATGTACATACTCTTCTGAAAAATGTAAGAACGTCACTACTTCAAGGGCAAAAAAGCCTCTGCAGAAGTTTGCTATCTCGTTTGTTATGTCTTTTATCTCTTGAGGGGTTTGTTACCCCCCAAGACAGGGTTATTACACGCTCTGTATCACGTGCACCATCAGCACTCCAATGAGCTGATGGTAATATACTTAATGGTGCCAAATTCTGTGAATGTGCCAGGCTTTTGACATCATTTGCCATGAACGTTAATCCATATATTTGGAGCTGCAGGCCATCTGCATGTCACCCAAATGACTGGCTATCAATTCAGGTTTTCAGCAGCCTCCAGCAAGGCTCAGTCTTCATTAACTCTTCATTGTTAGTGCTGACAAAGGGTGTAACCGTGCTCATGGCTAAGGACTTTGGCTGTCTCCTGCCTTATGACTGATTTCTATGGTAGTTCAAGAACAGACAGGTGTTATTTTTTCTGAAGAAATAACCACCCTCTCTTTATTTCCTTCCACCCATGAAATGCTTGTGGCTTTGGGGAGATCTGGAGCTCCTTCTCCAAAACAGGAAATGCAGCTCCAAAATGCAGCGCCCTTACGCTTCTCCTGGTGCAGACAGTGCAAGTTCCCAGAAGGTCAGGGAAGGCACTGGAATAATGTGAGAAAGAATTAGGCTACAGTTTAGGGCTTTTTGTCCTAATAATAGCTCTCTGGCTATTCTTCACTGTTAAATCGACTCCCTTCAGAACGCTCACAGCTATTTGAACGTACCTGAGGAATAGGAGCAAGCCCAATAACACATGAATTTGATTTTAGACAAAAGGATGGCCAAAGGCTTACACATTGTTAGGTTTAAAACAGTTCCCTGGTTCTTTTCTGCCAGCCACTTGCTCCTTCCTCCAAATATGTTCCTGTAAACAACTTCATTTATTTCATACTTCCAACATCTGCTGTCTGCATAATTTTGTCTTTTGGAGACTTTTTTACGGAAGAGATTGTCTTACTCCATGTTTTCCAGAATGGTGTGTAGCTTTACACTTTTAAATATGGGATCAGACCTTTACGATGCTAAGAGCCCTCTAGTCCTGTGCAAGAGCTCTGGAAATGATGCATATTCTATTCTATTCTATTCTATTCTATTCTATTCTATTCTATTCTATTCTATTCTATTCTATTCCATTCCATTCCATTCCATTCCATTCCATTCTGTTCCATTCTATTCCATTCTATTCCGTTTTATTCATAAACTTCCCCTACCATTTTCTGCCTCAATGCCTTCCCATGACACACTACGCTACATCATTAAGAACTATTTTATGTGGTTTGGTTTTTACTAATCCTCAGACTGAGTAATGTATAGGAGCGGACTGTCTGAATGAGACCAGTTGCTTTTATTCTATCTGTTCATATTAGAGAAAGCAGACCAAGGCCTTTCATGTGGAAGGTGGGGAAATTTACTGTCATCCCATAAGCTCTTTGTATAGCTGTTGACTGGACTGCAGGGAACCACAGTTCAAGCATGCTTAAACCTTTATTAAACAAGTGTTTCACGCTCCTGTATTTAAAACAATCCCATGGCTCTTTCCAGAAGCCACTTACCCCTTCCTGAAAATCTCTCCTCGCAAACCACTTCATTCGAAAATGTTTACAACACTTCTGCTGTTGCAAATATTTTGACATAGTCTCCTAGTGAGTGGAATGGATGCCCAAAGAGGTCCCGCCAACCCCTTAGATCTACCCCCAGCAAACCTGAAGGGCAAGATCTTGAGAGCCGAGTATGATCTGGTATTCTGAGGGAGGAAAAAACCCCAGAACAGAAGACAGATTCAGGGCATATACTGTTAACAGTAATCAGAGCTACTATCAGCCATTGAGGTGCACGTGCGGGATACTGATGTGGTGGTCCCTTCCTCTCTAGAACTGAGCAGTCGTCTTTGCTCTTCTTTCTCCAGAGTTCAAGCCTTTCCTTTTCTCTCAACTATCAACAGCAACTGCCAACACAGCAATACCTTACCTCCCTGCTCCATCCTCCACTCCAGCTTCGAGAAAAGCAAAGCTAAGCAAGATATTGCCATTACAGTGCTTCCAGATCACCCATTCATGTTCCGAGCTGATGTTGTCCCTCTCATCCATTCTTTATAGAATCATAGAATGCTTTGGGTTGGAAGGAACCTTTAAAGGTCATCAAGTCCAACCCTCTGCCATGGGCAGGGACATTTTCAATTAGATCAGGTTGCTCGGAGCCCCATCCGACCTGACCTTGAATGTTTTCAGGCACGTGGCATCTACGACCTCTCTGGACAACCTGTTACAGTGTTTCACCACCTTCATCATAAAAAAAATCTTCTTCATATCAAGTCTTAATCTACCCTCTTTCATTTTAAAACCATAACCCCATTCTTGCTGTATCTAAGGTAGGAGTGATAATAATAACCATCATCAGAGAGAGCACAGAAGGGAAAAAGAACCCTCAAGTGACATAATTTGCGTTGGACATTTATTCCTCATGGGACTTGGCACATTGGCATCAGTGTTAAGCACTTCAACAGAAAAAGATATTTTGAGTATTTATTACATTCTCTGACCCTTCTGGAGCTGCTGGATGCCAATTTCAGTAAGAAATCCCACCTACCTTCAGACAATGACACAAACTCTTGGGCTTGCAGTATTAATTTCTGTAAGAATACTAAGGGTAATGAAGTTTCTCATCAAGTGAAAAGAGGCTGAGAAAGAAGGAGAAAAAATCACCAAAGCTAGGAACCAAACAAGCAGTTTTGGCTGGGCTATGAACAAAGTACAGTGGATAGTTCTGGGCGCTCCGTGTTATGTCAAACCTTAGTAGCTTCAGGTATCGCGCCCGCCTTCCTACATGCTGATACTGAAAGAGGCTGCAAAACTTAGAATTGTTTTTCTCTGTGGAGAGTGTAGAAAGACTCTCAGTCTAGAAATCTTTCATCGCCAACATTCAAATACATGTAATATATTTTTCACACTCACTGGGAAGCGAACACCACAGATACACGTGACCAAAAAGGAATTAAGCCAGTTAATTCAGTTGTCTCCCACTAAGCCCATTTTCATCACTGGTGGCATTACAGTTTTTATATGTGATTATTTTTAGCACTAGTAAATAGCAGAAGGGCTGGTCTGTGGCAGGCGTAGGAGGGAGCACTGGACTTGATTACCTGCTTTGCTCCTGTTGAACCTTATTAAATCACTCTGTGTCTGTGCTTTTCTTACCTATGGAAATTCATTCCTATTCATTACCTATGGAAACGTCACTCGGAAGCTTCCAGGGTTTGATTTATTAACGTTAACAAAGTTCTTAGATGTTAAACCAGGGCAACCCCTTACGACTGTTTACAGAAAGCTGTTGCTGCAATTGGCAAAGGCTGGGTTGCTCTGCAAGGAGACGACCCCGTTCTTGGGACCTCGGCACGCAGCCTGCCCTTCCCAGGCAAAACCCACCACAGCTGGATTCCTCCTGCCCTGCGCCCCGCTCCAGCAGCCGGTGCAGGCAGGCGGGGGGAAAGCTGCCCTTCCCCCGCAGAACGCGGCTTCCCGCCCAGACTCTGCTCTCTGGGGGGGACAGAACACGGGGCGATGGCCGCCGCCTCGGGACCGGACGGCCTGTGAGGCGGGGGAAAAGCCACCGACCCCTGAGCGAGCCCCAGCTGCCGCTCCCACTCGCTCCCCGCCGGAGCTCTTTGCCCTCGGCAGCCTTTGGTATCGGCCATGCGGGCGGCTGCAGCAGCGGGCTCCCCGCCACGGACCATACTCTCCCGCCGCCTGGGCAGCGCTGCGCTCCCTGCGCATGCGCCCTCTCGTCAACCTCCTCTTGGGTTATTCCACACCGCCTCTCAGAGGGGAGGGGTGGCTTGAGAAAATGAAAGTTTATCTTCTCTACGTCGACTTTAGGTTGATAACATTTCAACGCGTGATTTAAACGTATTATTTACTGCTTTATAATGAGTCATAGTGCGTGTGGCTAAAAGAAAAGGGCGGGAAGCCCTCCTTGATTTTGCCCCCCCCGCGGATAGGTCTATGCCTCGTCACCTTCCCCGCTCCGGAAGGGGCGGGGTGCGGCGGAGGGTCGGTGCGGGCGCTGGGCGCGTAGGGCGCACGCTGGGCTCTCCCCTCCGGTCGCTCCCGCCTCAGCCGCCGGCCCCGCCATGCCGCCGCCGGGCCAGACCCAGCTCCCGGACTGGGACGGCCTGAAGCTCCGCGTGCGGACCCTCATCGCCTCTCACCGCGTCCTGATCTTCAGCAAGAGCTACTGCCCCTACTGCCACAAGGTGAGGCGGCGGCGCGGGTCGGCTCGGCGCGCTGCCCCGCGGGCCCTCTCCCCGGGCCGCCGGCCGCCGGGAGCGGGGGCTCTGGGAGAGGCTTCCCTCGCCCCGTGCGAGGCGAGAGGCATCGGCCGGGCTGACGGCCCGCCCCGGCGGGGGGAGGAGGGCGGCTGGGAAGCGGGCGCTGGGGGGGTGCCGCTCCTCGGGGGGGCTCCCCGGCCGTTCCGGCGGTGTCTCTGTCTGCATCCCGTTGAAGTAAAGGGCCGGGGGCCGCCCCTCGGAAACTCTCTCTTCAGGCTCGGAGCGCGGCAGAGATGCGAGCGGGCGTCCTTAGCCGGCCCTGAGCGGAAGGGTGGGCGGACGTGGGGGTGGTCCCGCACTTCGGGGTGCTCGTTGCGGCCGCGGCGTCTGCTGCTCGGGAGTCGGGGTGCTGGCTGTGCCGCTCCCACTCCGTGAGTTTGGGCACCCCGTTGGCCTTCAGCGTGGACAAAGTTCCCTCCCCGGGCAGGGAGAAGTGAAGTTCTCTGCTGCCTTTTTGAAATCTGAGGGAGAAAGTTGGCTCTGTAGCAAGAGTGCAAGTTCTAAATGTTAGCTGTAATGTGTTTAAAAAATAAAACCAATAAGATCTTGATTAATCATGATGTTTTGAGAAAAATATCTTTCTGGGCCTCGTTACATGTCAATATCACAGGGTAGCTGTAACTCCTGAGGCAGACTTGTTAAAGAAAAACAGGATCTTCATGAGACTTTTACGACGCTGACACGCTGTAGTCATCGCCCATACAGAATCTGGGCGTTTGTAGGCATTGTGATTCTTGGATGTTTGCAAAGAGCATGTTGTGAACTGTTAGCTAAACCTCATAATACCATACTTGATGTGGCCGTGGTAGAAAAACATGATTGGAACTGTGGGATCGAGTCCTGGTGTTCCTCAATGGAATTGGCAAGGAGAAACTGCCCTCCCAGGTGTAGGTTTGGTTTAGTTCCAGTAGCCCTTGTGAGGGCGGAGATATTATGACCCTGTTGTAGAAAACTTGAAAGAATAGATTCTGTCTCACGTACAATTTAGTTGAGGTTTTGGGAAAGGAAACTTTTGTGTATGAGAGGATAGACAAAACCAATATCTTTTCTCCATGATTGTTTTGGCGGAAATATAGTATAGCAGAACAGGCAGCTCAAATCCTTCTAAAACTTGCTTATTTTTCAGCTTAGTCAGTGGAAGTTTTAGCAAATAAAGTAATGATAGGGTTGGAGTCTTGCTCAAGTCTAGTCCAGTTGACAAAATGTTATCTTCTATTGAGGAGAAACCCTTTTGTTGAGGACTTCAGTGCTGTCCATTGAGAAGATACTTAGTTGTGCCTGTCTGTGCTGCTCTGTGTGCTTTTAGTGATCGTGATTGTTCAAGTGTTGATATGCATGGCACTCGGTCCAGTGTTTGAAATCTTACAGTGGGATAGTAACATTTTAAACCTTGCAACCTTTTCCTTCATTTGTTTCTGGTACTGCAGTGGGCCTAGACTAACACAAGGAGGATAAGGCAAAAATCAACTTGATTGTAGTCCAGTAATTAAATTCCAGATTGATGTTCTTTCCTGCATTTGTTCAGAGCTTCTCCATTAGCCAGGATTACTTGCTTCAAGGAAACAGTCAGATATGAGGAATATTCTCTTTAATGTCTTGTAGAGGGGAAGAATGAATATTGGGAGTAGGAGGGCCCTCTTTCACCGCCCTTCCTAGGAAGGAGAGTTGAAAGACCCTATATGAATCTTTGTGAAGGAGCAGGTGATAAACTTCAGGGGTGGGAGGAAGAGCTGATTGCTCTACTAGGCAGATTTACTTGGTTTACTTTCCTGTTTGGAACAGCAGAGAAAGATAATATCGTGAAGTAAACATGTAGAAGAGGTATATGTTGCAGAGGAACAGTTGGAGGAAGGAAGCCACACATAAGACATCAAGTGATAAAACACAGACACCTGCAACAGTAGGAGTATTAACAAGCAATCCCACCAAACGCTTAAAAAATAGCGAACGGAATGGGACAACAATGGGCAATGCAGCATTCTTGCTAGCTGATCTAGCCTGTGGAATTAATGAAGTGGATATAATTTGGAAGTGTAGTTACAGCTTGGGTACTTAGCCTGTAATCACATAGTTTTGAGTTCTTAAAGACAGACGGATATGAATAGTCTGCACTGTGTTTGTCTTTTGCTGTGGATGGTTGTTAGCAATGTGCTTTTGGTAGGATTAATTGAAAAACTAATGATGTTTAGCACTAGTGCAGAGAACACTCATGCTCTAAAAGGACCTAATTTGGGGGGTGGAAAGAATTCTTTATTTCAAATGGATGTAGCCATGCTAAAAGAAAATTAAGATTGTGCTTTCCTTCAGAAAAGCACTGCAAGTAAATTCTCTAAATGAATTAAGTAGTTGATTCTGTTCAATTTATGTAGTAGCATGACTAAGCAATTGTGCAGTTCTTTTTCTGCAAATGCAATTTATTGTTCAATTGCTTTAGCAAGGCAGTAGTGAAGGGGGTGGTGTTAGAATGACTTCCTTGTCATAACTTAACTCGGTTGTTCTTTAATATCTTACCACCCTGAAAAGATCAATATTAAGTGAGATAGTAATGCATAAAGAAAACACAATTTTTTAGCATGAAAAATTGCCAAGTCTGAACACTGTGATATGCTGGAATTATTTTAAGAGCAACAGCTGTGGTTGCATAGAAGTTGCTGTTATATGTTATACTATTACCAATAACATTCCATATCTACAGGGGTTTCTGGTCAATTCAGCTGTAGGTATTACAGAATGTTAGCTGATATGTGAAACAGCAGACATAGGACATAGTGTTGTTACTTAACTTTACTGTATAAAGCTTACTTGAAACCTGCTTAGCTGCCCTAGTAACAGAAGACATCTCCAAGAAGAGTTTTCTAAAGTGTTAGACCAATTTTTTAGTTTCAGAGAAATTACCTACTGTTCAGTAATATCTGGAAATTTTTCTAGAGTCCGTCTCTTTGTGGAAACTTGAAGGGTTTAGTAGGTAAATGAGGCCATTACACTGGTCAGAGGGGAAGTAAGTGATTGTGTTAGTGACCCTGCAACCTAGTAGCCTGTCCCAGGCACTTGGAGATACTACATTTTTAGGGTTGGAGTACAAGGAAGGAAATTTCCGAATATGCTGCTGAAGTTTCCAGTACTGTGTGGCTCAGGAATTTTTTGACCTGAGTTTGTATTAGTTTTATTGAGGTAAAAGTTTTCAGTGGATCTTTCTTTCATTAGTTAGTCTAATAGCTCTTTTTATCTTCTTTCAGTTTTGTCTTTTACAGTGTCAGGTGGCAGAAAGTTTTTCTGGTTTATGTGTTGTGTGGAGGTTTACTTCCTTTCAACTTCAAAATTTTCTGGTAAATGCAGTTGTTGCTGTTTGCTCTAGAGAGTATTTCTCAAAAAGCATTTCCTGTTCACCTTATCTAGATATTACTCATGGTTAGTGTATGTTATCTTTCTAATCCTCTGTCGTGGTTTAACCTGGCAGCCAGCAACCAAGCACCAGACAGCCACTCGATCATCCCTCCCCCTCCTCCTCAGTGGGATGGGGAGGAGAATGGACAAAAAGTAAAACTCATGGGCTGAGATAAAAAGTTTAATAAGACAACAAAGGAAATAATAAGAATAGAATAGGCAATACACAATACAATTTTTTTCTCACTGCCTGATGACTGATTTGCAGCCAGTCCCTGAGCAGTGGTCGTGGAACTCACAGATTTTTCTACGAACTTGTGGAAAAAGTTTGAACTCCCACAAAAGATCAAACTCCTGGTAAAGAGATTCCTGCCCCCGGCCATCCTCCATCCACAAATTATGCAGTCGAGTTACCTTGCCTATGGGTATACCATCCTGAGAACACCCCATCTAGTATTGTATCCAAAACACAGCAGCTACTGGGAGGGAAATTAACTCTGTTGCAGCCAAACCCAGGACATCCTCCTGATCATTTTATTTTCCAAACTTAAATAATCTATTGTCTCTTGCCTGTATTGAAGATTTCATAACTCTGATCATATACTTGTTACTTTCTGTTCTTTGTTTCATTAGCACAACACAAGCATGATCTATTTAGAAGTATGATAGGACAAGGGGTAATGGCTTTAAACTGAAATAGGGTAGATTTAGGTTAGATATAAGAAAGAATTTCTTTACTCTGAGGATGGTGAGGTGGTGGAGCAGGTTGCCCAGAGAAGTTGTGTCTGCCCCCTCTCTGGCAGTGTTCAAGGCCAGCTTGGACAGGGCTTTGAGCAACCTGGTCTAGTAGAAGGTGTCCCTGCCTATGGCAAGGGGGTTAGAATGAGATGATATATAAGGTCACTTCCAACCCAAACCATTCTGTGATTAAGTGCGGTAGGTACTTCCAATTAGGATGCTGACATTTGTATGATTTTTTTTTTCTCCATATCTTCGGTAGATAATAAAGGTTGCCTAAATATTTTGTCTTAAATCTGTTCTTTCTTGTTCTATATTCTCTGTCATGTCCTCCCTCCAGCCAGCTGAAGTTGCAATGTTTTAGCAGTGTTTTTTTTTTTTTAAAAAATAAAAACACTGACGAAAACTTGCCTGTTATTCTGCTGCTTTCCTGCAAACTAAAACTGCAGCCAGGTAGCTAATTTTGTGACTTCTCTCCAGATTCTTAGCTTACCACTTCATAGTAACAATCCCTTTAAGCTTTGCTTTTTAGATCTTTCCTGGCATTCAGCTTGGGCTTTGTAACGGCAGTTGCAGAGCGGGAGGTCTGGAACAGTTCCACTGCCGTTTCCCTTTCATTCAGTCCGTAGCCATACTCATTCCAGTAAGCAAGCCTGAAAGTAATGATAAGTTTAGGACAAAAGTTTTTAGGGTGACCTGGATGGTTAGAGGACTGGAGCTCAGGATGTGTGAAGAAAGAGCTCAGTTTGTTCAACCTTGAGAAGGGTAAGGAGGGATTGTAGTTGCTGTCTTCCGCTACCAAGTGGGAAGAGAACCAGACTCTTCTCGGAGTTGTAGAGTGAAAGGACAAGGGCCATTGAGTAGAAGTTCCAACATGAGATACTCCGATGAGAGAAAATGAAAGTTCTTTTCTGTGAGTATGGTCAAACACTGGAAACAGCCCAGAGAGGTTGTGGTATCTCTGTCCTTGTAGATACTCAGAACTAGAGTGGACAGTGTTTTGAGCAACTTGATCAGCCTTCACATTTGGCCCTGCTTTGAGCAGGGAGCTGGATCAGATGGCATCCAAAGGTTCCTTACAACTTAAATTATTCTATAATTGTAAAACTAATGTAGTCAGTTATACAAGCAGAGTTCATTTTTGTATATTACAGTTGATATATGATGTGGTAAGAAACTTGCCATGTAGTTGGTACAGAACACAAAAGCTTTGTTTGTCTGCATAAAGCTGAAACACCAGTAGAAAGCACTGGAATCCTCAGCCTTTGGCATAGTAACAGCGTGGATCACAACAACATTATAAACAGTTTATTTATCATGTGTTTGAAACCTTTAAGCTTATTAGATGTGACTCAACTTACTCTCAGTGAAGTGCTGTCAATAAATTTGAGGCTCATCAGAAAGCTGGTTGTAAAAGATTTCTTATGAATTGGCAGCAACTTAGTGTGGTTCATTGTTCAGACTGTGTGCTGGCAAGTGGATCCATCACACAGACATTTAGTGCGTCTTGATAAAGCTGTTTTCACATCAAGACAGTTATGATTAAAAGCAGATATTTTACCCATTGCCTTACAATATCTGTTTGCATGGGTAAGTCTGCAAATTGTATTTCAAAAGAGTAAATACTGCCAGATGTAGTACTGCCTCCTGTGCTGTGATGTATGTTGTCGTCCAGCTGGAGGGACAGTTCACAATTTAAGTACTGCCAGTTTTACAAATAGGTGTTACTGTAAGAAAAAAAAAATACTGGTTCTAAAATGCTACCTGGTTTGAATGTGGTAATGGTACACTCAGTCCATCCAGAACTGGTGTTAGAAAAACACTTGAAACTCTGCCCAGGCTGGGGCCAATCTTCACTAGTTGTCATTTAGGATGGTTTTTTCCTTTTATTTTTAAGACTAGGCTCACATATAGAGGGGTGGCTTTTTTCCCCACTCTTCCTCCTCCCACCTCTTTGTAATTTATTGCTGACTTATGGATGCATGAAACATGTTTCTTGGACATGTTCTAGTGTTACTGTATCTGAGATTATTCATAGCAGTGCAGGAGAAAAGCAGTCTTTTAATGACCAAACATGTTTAGAATGCTTCTCCTGCTTAATGGAGAAGAATAGCAATTTAAAAGGTAACTGTTACATGTTGATATTAACTCTCTCAATATTTCGTAAGCAAGATATGACTGATTTTCTAAAACGGTGGCAAACAAGTTAGAACCACTCCTGCCTGATCCTAGAGGCTGAGACACATGTTGAATAGCAAACCAAAAATCAGAGCTGGAAGAAAATTCAAGAGATCATCTAGTCTTGTCCCCTGACTCAGGGTAGGAGAAGTGGTACTTCGAACACTTTTGACGTGAACTTTGAAGCCACTCAGTGATGAAGATTGTCATCTACCTAGGCAATACGTTCCAGTGTCTTTATCAGGAAAACCTTTTCTTAAAGTTTAATTTCAATCTCTTCAGTTCAAGACCATTAGTTTTTATTCCATCCACCACTACGTCTCTTCTTCCTTGAGCTAGCCGACTATCTATTTAAACACAATTTCTTTCCCCATCTTTTCTTAATGTTAAACCCAACTCATTGACTCCTTACAGTCATTGTTCTCTGCTTGTTCTAAAACTTTTCTGAAGTACAGCAATGAAAAGTGAAGGTAGGGCTGGTAGGCATGAGCTGTCCTGGTGTTGAGTACACTTGGAGAGTATGACCCTTTCTCCAGCTTTTTATAATGTGCTATTTTTTTGCATTTGCTTGACAGTGTTTTGTTTTGCCTGTTATCTTCTAGTCCCTTTTTTCCTTTCTTTGTTTAGTACAGTCAAGGAATCTGACTGCTACTTTATCTCTCTTCTTGATTTTTTTTTTTTCTGTATGGCAGTTATTCTCCTGGCTTTTGGTATCTGTTGGGGATGGAGAAGTCTGCAGCTAAGCAAACTGTATATAGAAACTTAAGGTAATGAAACTTGTATTGGAAGCTCGCTGTGATGTGGGATGCTTAACCTGAGTGCTGTTAAATAGCCCAGCTTCAAGCGAGGAACTTGCAAAACACAGAAGCAGTGCCAAGCTTTACCAAAGATATCTATAGCTAGGCCTTCAAAGCACAGTAACTGAGACTTAAAAGTTACCTGTGTATGTCCAACAGAGAAGTTTTACCCTGAGCTGTGTATCAGATCTTGTGAAAGCTTTGCACTGGCATTGTGTCTGTTTCTGTTGTAGGTGAAGGAACTCTTCCACTCTATGCATGTGGAGTACTATGCTTTGGAACTTGATGTAACAGGTAAGTAGAAGAAAGAGATCACATGCTGCTTGATTTAACTGAAAATGAGTGACTGTGCATAACTCTTTAAGCTGTCTTGAACTAATTGGAGGATATGTACAACAAATAAAATCAGTTTTAATACAGGCAGAGATAAAAGCAATTAGGTTTCAATGTGGACTTTAATACAGGATGTGTTTTTAATGTAACTGAAGGCTTTGACTCTTTCTGTACAAATCATCAACTGATAGGGCATCGGAGATCTGATTTTTCTCTGAGGAGCTCTGTCTTTTGGGGAAAAAACCTGTGGTATTTTTCAACTACCTCTTTTGTTAATGTTTTACTTGCTGTATGCGTGACCTTCGTAGGGAAAATTGCTGACTCATTGGCAGGAAGGGCGAGTTCCAGTGCCTTGGCTGTTGCTTGTTTGAGGGGTGTCTTTTTGAAGCCTAAGCTGCGTTAGTTTTAATGCATGTGTAGTGCCTTATGCATATATGTACATAATGTGTGTAGCTTTTAATGTAGTGTTAATAACAAGTAGTTTCTACCATAATTCTTAGCAGCCTCTTAATTGCACTGTTGATAATCTGTTGATTCTCTACAAAGGTTAGTTTCCAATGTTTTTTTGAAGTGTTTGTGCTTAAGCAGTGTTTGGGAAAAATGTACTTATTTATTGGTCCAAAGTGTCTCTTCTTATTTTTACTTTTTTTAAGGTTGTGATACTGTGAACTAGTTATAGCCCAAGATAAGCAAAGTACAATGCACAATCATTTTTTTCTGGAATTACTCCTAACTAAGAATGTATTTCCCTTGCAACAGCTCTGATTACTGATACTAAATATGTATGGTCTTGGAGTAAAACGATTTTAGGCAAAGTGACTACTGTAAATTCTCATACCCACCTTTACTGCTGGAGAATGAGATCAAAGTTGAGCCTGTGTATAGGTGCTGGTGATTCAGATGACAGGTCAGGCAATGATAACCTTATAACTGGAAGGTTTAAGACAGTATGGTGGGTAGAAAAAGTCTGAGGGTAGCTTTAGCATAAGTACAAGAGCATATTCATGCTTCCCATCCCCCATAGTACGAAGTTGCTGGGCAAAACTATGTGCACTTACGTAGAACAAGTTCCAAAATCAGACAGTTCTTGTGAAAGAAAAGCTGTCTGTATGATCTCCTGTAATACCTGGAAAAGAATTTTTGTGTAGTGCCAAGGGTGACACTTGGGAGAAGACTGGTAAGAACCCAGGAAATACAGAGCCAGAACTCTATCAGTTCAACTTTATTCTCTGCTGTGGAATTATGGCTTGAATTCATCATTAGTATTCAAGCATTATCTTTTGAGAATTACTTTCCAAAGACTTGCTTATGTTCAGGAAGTCTACGAATGCGGCGCTTAATAATAGAATTGTTCTCTTGGCTGACCTACAGTGTATTGCAGTCCAAACCTTTAACACTGCAGGTTGTTTTAAAAGCTCCCTTCTTGAAAATTGTTCTGTGATGTGCCTGTTTCTTTTATTCTTAGCTGATGGACCTAGTATTCAGCATGTGTTAGCAGAGCTAACTAATCAGAGGACAGTGCCTAATGTATTTGTGAATGGAACACACATAGGCGGCTGTGATTCAACTTATCAGGTAACTTTTCTTTAAAAGAAGTAGACAAGACTATTGAGTAAACTTGCTGTTTGGTCATAATTAAATTTTGTGTGACATAATAGACTGGGTGATCTAGGTCAGAGAAGGCAACATCATTCAGTTTTTGTTTGTGCAGAAATGTGTGGTAATTTTTTTTTTACAGGCTTATCGTGATGGATCTCTGCAGAAACTTCTTGGGGATAGCAATGGTGCAGAACCATATGATTATGATCTAATTATTATTGGTGGTGGCTCAGGTGGACTTGCGTGTTCCAAGGTATGACATCAAAATTGCATTAAAGAAAGGTTGTGTATGAAACTTCTTCAAAAATTAGTGTCTGTATTAATCATGATAGTATAAAACAGTCTATATTTTGAAGATTATTGCTGTTCAACTTGTTACTTAGTGAATCAGTAGTGGTCTAGTAATGTGTTCACTCAGGAGATCATGGTCTCTAGCGCCAGTGTCTTGCCAATGCATGTTCAGGTCTCGATCCTAATAATAGGTTTTAGTTTCCTGGCTGAGGGTGGAACCAAAAGTTTAAGTATCCACTCTTCATGTGTAGTACACAGGCACTTCAACACTTCCAAACAGTAATCTGGCAAACCTAAAGGCTACTCTTGAAGTACTTCTGACTGTTGAGGATTCAGGATCACCAGTCATTTAAAATGAAGTGTTTTCAGCTGTTCTCTCAAGGAACTGGCTCACTTTTTAGTTCTCTTTCTAGCTGCTTTTTCAGAAATGCCGATAGGGATTGTGTACCTCTTACACAGATAGCTGTTGTTCAGAGTGCCTCAGGACCTAAGATGTAGATTCCATTTTCTCCTTTACCTGAGAGATTTGAACCCACACTTCCCACCTCTCAGCCATGTATACTACCTATCAGTTTATGGTTTGGCCATGGTGATGTTGTTATTGACAGCCCTGGCGATTGCTGTACAACAACAGTTAAGCGTGCAACTTCTAGTAGATAAATATAAGAAAGGCAGGAGAAGGTGACATAGCACTGCTTCAATTGACAGGTCTTAACTGGGCGTTTTCAGAATGCTCCAGATCTTTCCTCAAAGTGCCTTCTGGGACATAAGTTATGAACTTGGTGATAATTACCAAACTGTTCAGAGTGGGAGAGGTCAGATTTTCATAGAATACAAGATAGCTGGTAAAGCCTTGTTTGAGCCAGGATTGCAGTAACTGTGCAGGAGTTCTTAAACAGATTTGAGGCATTTAAAGATTTGATTCAAACCCTTGAAAGATCAGGCAGTGGGTAGCTTTAGCCAAGTACCTGGTAATTCCTTGGACAGAGTATCATAGGAATTAATCAGGTTAGAATGGACGTTAGGAGGAAGTCTAGTCTGAGCTCCTGCTCCAGGCAGGGTCAACTGTGAGGTCAAACAAGATTATGAAGGACGTGATCCATTTGGGTCTTGAAAATAGCCAGGGGTGGAGACAGCATAGCCTCTCTGGGCAAACTGTTTCACTGCTTGAATGTCCTCGTGGTGTGAAAGTTGTTCTTATATCCAGTCTGAAAATCTCTTGTTTCAGCTTATGGCCATTGTCTTTTCCTCTGCCACTCGCCAGTGTGAAGAGCCTGGCGCAGTCGTCTTAGTGACCTCCTCATAGATATTGGAAGCTGGCTGTTGGGTCTCCCCCAAACCTATCTTTTCTTCAGGCTGAACATGCCAAGTTCCCTCACCCTTCTCGTCGGGTGTGTACTGCAACCCCCTGAGTATCTTGGTGGTCCTCCACTGAACTGTCTCTCCAGTTTATTAACATGACTTTTTTTCATTTATGAACATGTCAAGTCAGTCTAGCCCTCCTGAGAGAAAAGGAGAGCTAACAGCATAAATATTTCTTCGGGTGAGGTAGAGGAGGATCGTAGGCTGATAAGCCCATCTCCTACCCTCTTCAGACCTTGGTTTTTGACAGTGTAGGATGATACAGATGCAGCATTGAACATAAGCATCGATTCAAAATTTGGAAGAGAGTAGTAGCTTTTGAGAGATTTGAATTTTTGTCTAGTGAAGGAGGTAGAAAAGCCATATAAGATAATGAGACAAAGTAGCAAAGGAGTCTTCACTGTAAATGAGCAGACAGGCTTTCTTGGTCAGGCAATAGTTCAGTAACGCTGACTTGTGTGTCCGTCTTTTTGTAGGAAGCTGCTGCCTTGGGAAAGAAAGTAATGGTATTGGATTATGTTGTTCCAACGCCTCTCGGAACCACGTGGGGTAAACTTCTCTTAACTTGTATTTTACAATGTTTGAGTGCCAGTGATACATATTGAGTTGTTAGGTATTGTGGATTTGTATTCTTAGAAATTGTGGCTGAATTCCTACAGTTCTGGAACACAGATAACAAAGTAGTTTTCCTGGCATACCTGCTTTTCTGGGCAGTTATTTCTGTTTTGTGCAATGCTAACTCTCAGTTCTTTGTCAAATGTTCCAGTTCTGTTCACTTTCAGGTCATGTCTGGATAGCGCGTGTGTGTGCGCATGTTCAGATTCTCATGTTTGTGGGTTTTTTTTGCCTTTTAGTTTATCTAGTTCTATTTTGTGGACAACTGGTCTAGGCTGCCTCTAGAATGGTGTGACTGTATGGCTATGCATGCCTCACCTTTCCATAATTAATGACAGCTGCTGTCTGACCTTATTAATGCTATTGGTAGTTGACAATGAATAAGGAACTTCATTGGTCAAGTTTTATTGAGTCGCCATATGAATGTGCTTTCATAGCTAAGATTTCAAACGAATACGTATTTTGAATTCCACATGCTAAGTGATACTAAATTCTAGGAACTCTGGGATTTTTGCATTGCTTGCTTGCCAATCTGACTAAAATCTGAAGTACTCTGGAGTAAGTATCTGGGTCTATGTTTAAGTCAACACACTCTACCCTTCTTGGCTCAATGAGTCAAATGATCTCTTAAACTGAATACAAACTTGTAAGCTCAGTGTGTTCATTGTATTTTAAAATGTCTCTTACATAAGAAATTCCATGTTACTTGATGTTTGCTATAGCCACACAACTGATACATGGGTGACGATACAAAGCACATGATAAGAAAAGTATAAATATCCTGTTAACTCAAGTAATAACGTGGTTCTTTCCATCTTAGGACTTGGTGGCACGTGTGTAAATGTAGGTTGCATTCCTAAGAAGCTAATGCATCAAGCAGCACTTCTGGGTCAAGCGCTCCAAGATTCAAGGAAGTACGGGTGGCAGTATGAAGAACAAGGTTAGTAAGAACAGAGAGGACAGACTAAGACAGTGTACAGATGAGACTGAGCTTAAGATCGTTCTTGTACTCTGGACTTAGTAAACTAGAGGCAGAGTTCAGTAGTTTTCTTAGATGAATCGGAAGGCATCCTCCTTCTTGAGTCATAGAAGCCTTTAGGATTGAAAGCTAATTGTGTTTTGTTCCTTATGTTATCTGAATTAAATGAAAGAACTTCTAGAACGGGCTTGGTTTCAGATAGTAACAAATCAGGTAAATATTGGCATAGAAGAGCAAGACTTTAATATGTATTGTCATTACTGATAATAATGATTATTTTTTAGCATGATGTACAATGAATAAGAAGTTTTTCTTTAAGGATTCATTGCACTTTTATTTCTTTAAATATGAAATTAATTGTCTTGTTTCAGTTAAGCACAACTGGGAGGTCATGGTGGAAGCAATTCAAAACTATATTGGTTCTTTAAACTGGGGTTATCGAGTGTCCTTAAGAGAGAAGTCTGTGACATACCTCAATTCTTACGGAGAATTCGTTGAACCACACAAAATTAAGGTAAGTAGTGTGTTTAAAACATGTAATTGGAGGAAAAGTCGTGTTCTGAAACTGCCTTTTAAAATCCAGCAAGGAAAGGGCTTTATCCTTGACATTGCCAATTTAAGTCAACTGAAGTTTAAAACTCATTTGTGAAATAAGTTAATGATTCAAATTATTATGTACACTAGTACACAGCACAGTTTGCAAACCTAGTAACTTGTGTAAGAGCAGTGTGGATATCTGAAAACTAATGTCTTGCATGAATACAATAAGGTGTCTCAGTTGCTAACTTCATGACTGAGATCAGCAGTCTGAGTGAGGAGGTGAGGGGTGGGGAAAAAAAAGCTTTAGCTGTACGATTTTGCCACTTGGAAAATCTTCATATTAAAGCATAAAAACTATTGAAATTAAATTCAGATTAAGCTCTTGTGTAACAGCACTGCTAGAACCTTATGCTGTATCAGCATAAGAATTAAACTGTCAGTCTTGCAAGACAAAACACGTGCCGGCATCTTGCTCTAAGTGATCATATTGTAGCAAGGTTAACTTAGAAGTGCACATTGAATACAGCTGTTTGGTTCAGTGGTAGTAATTGTCTGTTTTTAATATGAGTTTATGAAGGCTGAACTACCTGTTTCTCAAACCAAGACTAGCACTGAAGAGGTAGTATTATGCTCGACCTAACCTCATCTACCAGCTGTTCTAGCGTTCAGGTATGCAGGTCATCTACTGATATGTCCTTAGTCTATATATGTGGTAGAACAGAAAGACTTTCAGCAGGAGGTTGGACTAGATGACCTCTTGAGATCTCTTCCAACCTGAATTACGTAATGACTCAATGAGGAGGAAGTTTCACTTCACCTGTGTTGGAAAATAACAAAAGAGCAAGAATGAATGTCAGATTTTGAGAGGTGCATTGGCAAGATGAAATTTCCCAAGACCAAGTGCCTCTAGAAGTCAAATTAGTTTGAATTCATTTAAGGTTAGGTCTTAGGTCGTCTGAAGTTGTGTGACTAAATACTTTTGTTTTTTAAATTTCTGTATTAGCCTAAGAACTGACTGATGTTGTTATGTCACTAGCATTGTGTTGGCGTTTTATTGGAAGTGGGGGACAATTTGTCATAGCTTTTTACAAATAAAAAGTAAAGTTATGAACAATTCAATCTAAATGAGTAGCAGAAATGGGCAGGTTTCAAATAGTAAATGATTTTAAGTGCTCTAATGTGAGAAGAGCCTGATACTTTGTGATTTAAACCTGTTATTCTTCAGTGACTTGCATGGCTTCTCTCAATGCATTAGTTCTTGTTTGAAACTGCTTGTTCTTGATTCTTAAACATATCCACAATATTTAAGGGGAGGATTACTTAATTTTTTTATTTTATCTTAAAACCTATAATAAAGACTTTCTTAATTGTGTCTATATAAACAGGCAACTAATAGAAAAGGACAAGTAACCTATCACACAGCAGAGACTTTTGTCCTGGCAACAGGAGAAAGGCCTAGATATCCGGGTATCCCTGGAGATAAAGAATACTGTATTACAAGGTGAGATGAAAAGGTATAATAGACTGAATTTTGTCTGCTCTAGTGTTTGCAAAGACAAACAAGCTTGTGCTGAAAGTGCCTTGTGACTTAGACTTTGTTTCTTTTTAGTGATGACCTCTTCTCCTTGCCTTACTGCCCTGGCAAAACTCTAGTTGTGGGTGCTTCCTACGTGGCTCTAGAGTGTGCAGGATTTCTTGCTGGTCTAGGTCTGGATGTCAAAGTGATGGTGCGTTCCATACTCCTTCGGGGCTTTGACCAAGAAATGGCAGAAAGAATAGGTGCTCACATGGAAACACATGGCGTAAAGTTCATCAGGAAGTTTGTACCTGTTCAGGCAAGTGCTTTCTTCAGGTTTCTTCTCTCCATGCAAAGTTACTTTAAACAGCTTGTGTAGAATGCATGTGCTGTCTGGGAAGGCTTTGGCTCTCTACAGGAGTAAATGTTTTGTGAGAGTAAGCTTTTTTATTGCTGAAAGATAGATGAGTAGGTCAAGGTTTGAAGTGACAATGTAAGTGAGCTCTGCTGCTTAAGGTCATTCTAAGCTTACAAATATTTATACAGGTTGAACAGCTGGAGGAAGGCATGCCTGGGAGACTGAAAGTGACAGCAAAGTCTACGGAGGGACCAGAAACCTTTGAAGAAGAATATAACACTGTAAGCCTGGATTTGAAATAACTGAATATAGCAGCATGTGGAAATGTATTAAAATGTATTAAATGTATTAAAATACTTTAAAAGTTGTTCAGGAAAAAAGTAAAGGGAAAGTTGTTCCCATAAATTACTTGCAGAACAAAATACATGAAAATTCAATATTCATCTTCAGTTGAGCCCTGTCAGGGCCTGGAATTTAATTCATATGAACAGTGTTGTTGCTTCTATTTTTGTTCTGATATTAATTTTTTGCTGTTTGCATCTCTGAAACAAGTTGCACATGGAGGAGTCTGAACTGTTGGTGAATCTTTCAAAAAATTTTTGGAAAAGTCACTTAAATAATATGCGTCATATTTTTTTCAGGAAAATACCAGAGGAAGTATTATGTTGATTACGCTTTTGTTGCATAAAATGATTGCATTTAATTTGGGGGTTTGGTTTTTTTAGGTTTTGCTAGCCATTGGTCGTGATGCATGTACCAGAAATATTGGCTTAGAGACAGTTGGTGTCAAAATCAATGAGAAGTGAGTATTGCTCAGCTCCTTTAAACCACTGAATGTGATGGGTTTATTTTTTTTTTCCCTCTTTAACAAGACCTAATTGTAGTGAAGAGGCAGGATTATATTGTTCAGGAGAAGGAAAAATGAAGATGAAGTTGCAGCAGCTAACAACTTAAATGTATGAGTGATATTGTAGCTCTTTTTTTCCCATAGGGAAAAAATGTACATTGCAAGCTGTATAATAATCAAGTAAAAGGTCATAAGTCCAAAGATTTCTGAGTAACTTCATGGTCATCAGACACGCACTGTTGCTCAGGTCAAAACTGGCCCACTGAATACTGACTTCAGCCATGTGTCAGAGATGGAGGTAGTTGATGCTCTGAATAGTTTGCGGTTGAAGTAAAAAAAGGCATAAGCATATTAAATAAAATGTGCTTAGTAGTTAGAATAACATCTTTGTAGCAGAACTTCCCTGGTTTTTTGCTGAGCTCTGGGGAAGGTTATTATACTGAACTGTGTTCTCTTTTCCATTTGTTTTAAAGGAATGGGAAAGTACCTGTAAATGATGAAGAACAAACCAATGTGCCTTATGTTTACGCTATCGGAGATATATTGGATGGAAAGCTTGAACTTACTCCAGTTGCCATCCAGGCAGGGAAACTGCTAGCCCGCAGGCTTTATGGGGGTGGTTCCACAAAGGTAAAGCTATCAGAATACGATTTCAACTTACTCCTTTTGCCTCAAAGTTGCAATTACGCAAGTTGATTTGTCTGCTTGACTGTGGGCACTGCCAGTGTTTTGGGGAAACAAAAAGTGCTAATATAACTTTTCCTGTTACGTACTGTATAGAACTTACAGTCTAAATATAAATTTTGTTTTTTATTTTTAGTGTGACTATATCAATGTACCAACGACAGTGTTTACTCCTTTAGAGTATGGCAGCTGTGGGTTAGCTGAAGAAAGAGCCATAGAAGAATATGGCAAGCAAAACTTGGAGGTGAGAGCACTCAACTGTTCTAACTTATAGCTTGACAATGTTTTTCTAGGGCTCTGCTCCTTTACACTCAAGGCATAGTGTTAAAACAAGATTAGAAGGTTAGCTAGATAGCTCTTCGATCGTGGGAGTGTTGTCATCTGGCTAACAAGGTATTGGACTTCCGGAAATCCAGGACTAGACTTCATAATGTTAGAATTGTGAGTAGCTATTGGTATGCTGCTGAGAGGCATTGGACTTCAGGAGGCCACACTTTGATTGCAAAACTGTAGGTGATTTTTTTTTTTGTTGTTGTGAATTAAATACTTATTGCTGAAGTATACCAGACTCCTAGGATGAACTGTCTATTTTCAGCTTATTCACTGTACTTGAATTGGGAATTAATATCTTCCTGACCTTTCTTAGGGCTATAGGAATATCAGGCATAATGTCCCTGTTTTGTGGTAATTTCTGGCTTCTGCACTCTCTGAAGAGTTTCATTAAAGCTGTTTGCATGCCTTGTGTTTAACTCCTTACATCTTTCAAATACACTTGGCATTGCTTAGCTTCTGCTAACTGTTTTGCAGAATAGGTTTAAACTTATAGTAAGTAGATATTAATTTCTATTACTAAAACACTTCTCTTTTGAAAGTATAATCTTAAAATGCTGTCTTATAGCTGTTGCTGTTCTAATTGAGTATTCAAATCAAGGGCACATGGTTTGAGTTAAATCTTCCTCTACTGACTTTTGGAGGATGGACTACTTGGGCCAGGGAGAACAAAAATCACTGTCTTGCGTAGTATGTATTATGAAAATCTAGTGGGTTAAATGTCAAACCACCTATTTGTAAAGACGTTAAAAATTTGAATTGTGTCTGACTGAATTAATTAATCAAATTTTAGTGCTCTCTTTTTTGTCATCCTCCCAGGTTTATCACACTTTGTTCTGGCCACTTGAATGGACAGTACCAGGCAGAGATAACAATACTTGTTATGCAAAGATTATCTGCAATAAATACGACAACGTAAGTAACAAGCTGGAATGGATATGCCAAATGGGTTCTTGAAATGTCTTTTTAGACCAGCCAAAAGCCTAGTATCTTTTATTTGGCCTGCCTGAGGCCAGCTCTACCAGTTCTGTTAACCTAAGTATTTCTTTTAAGAGGTCTGATCAATCTGAAGAGACCTGATTGTTTTGTTGTGGGTATTATTTTTTTTTCTGTATAACAGCTGTTTGAGCAAGTGGTAGCTTTATACATTGTGGAACTTCATCCTGAGTTCCTATTTAAGGATAGATTTGTGAAGATACTTGTTTTCTTCCAAGTGGGTGTTGAATAACTGTATTATCTGGTGTCTTGCTCTGGGTTTCTGGACCTTGTGGGTTTTGCCCTTTGTGAAGTGGAGGGTTTTGTGTGTTTAGTAAAAACGTGGAAAACACGTGGTTGGTCCTAGAAAACTCAGTGATGAGAAATGGGAATTTCTAGTGATCGGTAAGTTCTTGTTGCAAAAAAAATAAATGCTGATGCTGTCCATTATTTTTTCCCAAAACCACCTGGGAGAACAGACAACTAAAGGAAGATTTTTTGTTTTTTGTGTGTGTTTAAAATTAGTTTGGAGAGAAGGAAAGATATGGTGCAGTAGTGTGACTTTTCAGCTAAGAGGAAGTAAGCTCACTCTTTCCCTTATTAGCCCACCTAACCCCTTCTCAAAGACTGCAGAATGGCTCAAAGTTCTGCTTTTATTGGAGCCTCATTGGAAATAATCCAAATGAAAAGAACACAATGGAAGGGAGGGACTTTAGATTTGTGACAGGTTTTTTTTCTAGGATGCTGGAGGAAGATCTAAAGTAAGTAGTGTATTTGAATTGCTCATATTACGAGGAATTTGTATCTGTATTATGAGGAATTTGTATCCTAGCTTGCAAATTATGGCCAGACTTGTGCTAGTACATATCTGAAGATACAGCAACACTGTGGGGACAACATTTTAAAACATTGTTTGTATCCCTCTTAATAAACCAATTAATGAAACAAATTGAAACAAACTACACCCATGTTCAACTTGCTTTTATGGCCTACTGCTGTCACTCTAGGTCTTGCTACAGAGTCAGCTTGCTAAAAATTCAAGCCTATAAAGTTTTCATTTTCCTTCTTGTTACCTGCTTGGGGAAGAATGGAAGAGCCAGTGAAGCTCTTCAGTATCAGATTTTTGACAAACAGTGTAAATGGGTCCTCTTATCTGAACTAATTTCCACGTAGAAAAATATTTTTAAATCTGAACATACTAAATATACTGTATATCTATGACAACTGACAAAACTAGAATCTGTTTAGTTTTAGGCAGTATCTTTGAGTTAGTGCTGTGCAATGATTTTAAAACTCATTCATTTTATAACTTGTTTCATTCTGCTAGAATGGACTGAAAAGAACTGGAAAACTACTTACTTTGCATTAGTTAGTTTTTTTGTTAAAGACTGCTATTGACCTGCTTGTGTAACGTATAGTTTTTAGTGTAGTGGGAGTTACATACTAGACCTTTTGTTAAACTTTACCTACTACTAACTCCTGTTTTATTCTTACTTGTCTTAAAGAATCGTGTGATAGGATTTCATGTTCTTGGACCTAATGCTGGTGAAATTACCCAAGGTTTTGCTGCTGCAATAAAATGTGGTCTCACCAAAGAATTACTTGATGAAACAATTGGTATCCATCCAACTTGTGGAGAGGTAAGGGAGGAGGAGTTGTGGAGAGGTAAGGGAGGAGGAGGGCACAGCTTGAATGAAAACCTGCATTTGAAGGTGGTTACCTAGATGCAAGGAAAGAATACTATGTTGTTTTTTGAGATTTATGTAGTATTTGCTTAACTTCTGTCAAATATTGACATGTAATAGAAAATGTGTTAATTGTGCACTGCAACTTGTTTTCCATTATAATAGGTCAAAGAATTCTAGTATTGTTACTTTACAAGAGGAGACCAGTAGCCATGTGGATGATGGCAATAGTAAATAAGCTGTTCTTTTTGTTTCTTACAGGTGTTCACTACAATGGATATTACAAAATCTTCAGGACAAGACATCAGTCAAAGGGGTTGCTGAGGTTAAACTTGCTGTTTTACATGTTTTCATGTTGTGCACTCTTAGTTCTGTGGAAGCCCTAATACATCCAGCTGCTTTGCAGCAAAATAAATATTTGCATCAATACCACTGTATTTACTGCAGCTGGGAGTGATGCCTCTGAGGCTTCCTCAGTAAATAGTGTTGCGAATGGAAACAGTAATACAGCAGGGAAGTCCTGAACTGTAAATCCTGACTTTGTGTGGAACCAGCACTACGGTGCTTTTTTGATGTTCCGGCTCGGAACCTTATTGTGAGGTGAGCCATGACTGATGGGTGCCATGCAAGGTTGGGAGATCTCTTCGTCCAGTCAGATGACTGAGCTCCTTCTGAAGGAAATTCTTAAGTTGCACAAATTAAAGCTGATGCTTCTAGGTTCCAGTGTCTTGTACAAATGTCTGAGACAGAGGACAAATACATCATTGAATGATTCTTGCCAACAGTTTACAGTTGACTGATTTATCTTTTTTGATACATTTTGTTCTACTTAATTGTATATTTGAGGCAAGATGGCACAGGTAGGGTGCAATGCTGAGCAGTGCAGTTTGTGCACTAGTCTCCCACCTCCACCAGTCTAAAACTTCACAGTAATCGGGACATCGCTGTTGTTCACATTCATAGTTTTTTGACCTCAGGTGACATCATGTCTTTAAGATAATTTCAGTTGTAGGCATCTTGTGTGTCAGGGTTGAAGAGCATAAGTGCAAGACCTTGTCAATTTGCTCTTGCTGTTTATAACTGTATTTAGTGCAAATAGTCTCAAATCTGGTCTCAGCTCTGTAATGCTCTAACAGAAACCAAAGCTCTAAGTCTGTACTCTTATGTGGAGTATTGAAGTCTTGGAGGAGCAGGGTCTGAGAGTAATCTGTCCCACTAATACAGTAGGTGCCTGTCCATGATGGTAATAACCATTGTATAGAGTTTCTTTGCGTGTGTTGCAGCAGAGAACGATGACTTGCTGTGCTATCATGCTCTGTGTAGTGTTGCGTACAGTCAGTACTCTGAAGCTTTCTTCCACCCCTAGCATTCTCTCTGGGGGAATTGTGCTTGAATTTGGCTCTTAGTTTTGTCCAAAGATGTTTTGAAAGACTATTCTGAACATTGTATGATAGTAAACAGTTTTTAACTATTTAATCTATGATGTACCATGGAATTTGAAGTTCAATAAATTGCATACAACACTTTGTGGTGTCTGACCTCATGGTTTGTTATCACATACTTGAGACTTTATTGTGCTTCAATTATATTGTTTATCACATGCAATACTAAAATCTCTATATAGACTTGTGCATGCTGTAATCTGTCAAATGAAGAAACAAATTGTCTTGCCACATCTGGGGGTTTGCTCAAGAAATCTAATGCACTTCTATTTCAGTATGCAGAATTCTCTCTGTTCAAACAGACAATTTTATACCACTTTGGGATATTCCAGAAGATCCTAAATACGCATGTTGCAGTGCTTAACTGAAATGTAGCTGAAGGATGCTCAGTAGAATCTAGCTAGAGTGTTAGCAGCAAATTTGGCTGGTATTCAAATTTAATAACACTTTGAGACTGAGGTTTTGCTGTGGGTGCCTAGTAGTACTGCAAAATATTTTCACTTCACAATGGGGACAGTTGCAGAGGTTCTGGTGTTGCTTTGCTGCAGACCTCCAGGGAGTTACTTGTTCTGGTCTCTCATAGGCATAGTGGATAGAGCTACCTGCTTGCTATCACCTCTGCAACAGTGACCTGAAGGGTGACACTGCCAAAACCTTGCGCGCCTGAACCTTTCCCTCTTAAGAGGTCAGATGTTATAGCTTGACGTAAAGTAGGCATAATAGTAGTGTAGAAGTGACCTTAATCTCTAAGTTGAAGTGGATGAATCAGACGCTCATCTGAGCTGTTTTAAAAAGTCAGGGGAGATTAGGGTGGACAGCTTGTAGTGGGTAATGTGTTACAGACTTTGTGCTGTCTAAACAGCTGAAATGAAGCTTAGTAAATATTCAGTAAAGGATCCAGAAGACTTTATAGCATGAGAAACTGAGTGGTAATGGCGAAGTTTATGTGGTGTAGCCATGTTACAGAGGATGTGAAGGAGGAAACAAATCCAAGTGAATGAATGATAACTTCCTGAATTTACTACTAGTAAGCACTAATAGAGTTTTAATTCAAATTCAGATTTGATATGCAGGTTCAAGTTAATTGATCTATAATTACCGCTTGCATATCTGTAAGTGTACTAATTGCGGATGTTCCTTATTTCAGACTTGCCCAGGCTGCAAGCTCTAAGTGATACTTCACAAGCATTGAGCACTCTGTACAGTTAGTGTCTTAAGGTTTAAACTCTCAAGTTATATACAATAAATAGCTAATAGCAAGAGCAGTGTTTTAAGTGAATATGTTGCTTATGTTTCGGTAGGCTCACGTGAAGTAAGGTACCATGACAAGATGTAGTTAGAAGCCAAAATTTTAAGCTTGACAGGAGGTGTTAGAGCAAAAGGTAAAATCTGAAACAGCAACTAAATACACTTGAATGTAGAGTCTGACACTGCTTTTTCCGATCTTTTTTGTTTGGTCTGCGATTGAATAGAATAAGTAGAATGGATTCCTCCAGTCTTTTCTAAAGTATCTTTTCTTAAATATTCTATGCCTGGAGTCTAGGTGTGACTCTGAAAGCTCAAGTTATTCCTTCTCCCAAGTACTGGGGCCACATTTTCTCTCATTCTCAAAGCCCTCCTTTGACCAGCACCTTTCAGGCTTGTTATATCTTAGTAATGCATTATTTATAAAACTGAAAATAAATTTTAAAAATTGCAGGCCTGCTATAGTGGCCGAGTGTGGGGAGAATTTTTCCTGATGTAGTTCTGAAAAGGCTTTGAGGACAGCTTTTGCCAGTTTCATTAAGCTGCAGTTTCCACAGTTTCTGATGGTCTGCCCTCTGACAAGAAACTTACAGGGAATGATATACATCCCAGTGCAGCGAGGTGTAACAGCTGGGTTGTTAACTTGGTAAAAGAACTGTGAGAAACAGACATCAGTTTACACGAGCTTATTAAATGATTCTCTCTAGGCCAAGTAACTGCAGGTAGTAAGCACTAGCAGTTTCTCTGTATGCGTTTGCTTGAGTGACAAGAGTAGACACTTGTAGACTGGTAGACACAACTACAGGGAGAGTCTTTAAGCTATATCAGTAGCATTTAAATTAGTACCTGCTTACTTTTGTCTTCAGTTTTCAAATGTGCTTTGATGGAAACTCAGTTAGTACAGGTCTAACTGGGTTTAGAATGCTCTAAAGCAATCTTCCCTCTAGCTCACAAGGAACAGATGCCTTGTCCTGAAACTCGTTTGCTCCAGATCATGAGTGAGCTTGGGTAGTACAGACACTGAAGCAGTGGCATTTGAGGCAAAATGGCATGTTTACATTTCTGTTGTCATAAATGTTGTTTGCCAGATTCTGAAGATATGTTCTGTGTCCTTAAAATAATGATATTTTCATACTGATATTTTTTATATATTCATACTCTTAACACCAATGAGTTTTTATAGGTTGCAGTTGATAATACTCAGTTGCTTACTGAATCTGCTCTTAGCTGAAGCAATGTTTTCTCTAGATCACTGATAACTATAGCACTCTATCTGGACTGTAGCTCCTGAAATTAGTGCATAAACAGCAAAGCTGTGTAGTTTTTTAACTTATTGGTGAAATTTATCATTTCCTGGTCTGTGAGTGATTATGATTATAGTTATTGTACACATAGAAAACACTTAATCATCAAATTAGTAGATGGCTTTCCACATAGCATGAATTTTAGTTATATTTTGAGCACTGTAATTTACCTTGAATAACACAAGCAGCTAGTTGGCCCGTGCGAGAACTGTGGGGGCAAGTCAGAGACAAACGGGGGAGCTGAATATTCTCTGATAAGCCTTGAAATGCCAGAATAAGACATGAAAGAGTTTTCCTGTATAACTGTACTATTAAAGTTTCGAATTCGCATGATTCTCCTTGGAGTGGCTTTTGACGAGACTTGAAGTGTTTGCCTTTCATCAGTGCATCTCAAATACTGGAAGAAAACTGCAAAATAATATTTTTTTCTTTTAGCTCTCAGCTGGAGTTCCTGTATGTTTAAATCTTGCACCATGTCTCCCCCGAATATTGGCAAGGGAAAAATCCCTGGATGTGCCTTAGAAGAGGTGGGAACAGCAGAGGAAGGAAAGGTCAAGTGTTTTAATTAAAATAAACAAACAGTGGATTTAATGAAGCAAACCACTTTTTTTGTGGGTTTGCAGCACTATATAATCTGTCCTCATGCTTGTAATTTAAGTAAATGAAGAGACAGGTTAAGAACTCCTTAAATGATCTTTTTTAATTGACAGTACACAGTGAGTTTTGTGTTATGTGAATGTGATTGAACATCTTCACCTCCATTAAGGTAAATGAGCTTACAGTTTGGAGCCGAGTTGCATAGTTTCCAGTGCTGCCTCTATATATAGCAATGATCATTTAAGATAATTTCTTTACTTGGCAAAAACAGGAGCAGTCCTGTGCTCAGAAGTGTTATGATGACAAGGCGTTTGGAGGCAGCACTGTTAACTGCTTGTTAACTAGTAGGCATAGCAAATACCAATTGTTTAGTTTGCAGAGCTAATGTCACTGGTTTCCTGGTTACTTGTACTTCCTTTTGGACCAGCAAATATGACTAAGTCATGTTTGTTTGTGTTTTATGATGCTTGCTCTGCAAGGGGAAAAATTATCAAATTAGTAAAATTGGCTGCATATGTGTCTGCAGCAGACATATCTGGGGAGGGAAGAAAAGCATGACTGTCTTATTCAATATTCAAGTAGAGACGGCAGAGTTTGGAGGTTTTTTGAGCTATAGTATTTTCTACTAGCTTTTCTTCAAATAACTTGCCACTCTTACGATGCTTATAGTCCGAACACTGGTGGTGAAAATCTAAAAAGTTTACCTTTTGATTTCTAAACAGAAAAGGTTGTGTTTTTTGTTTTTTTTTTTTTAAATTTTTGGAAGATTTTGTTTGTACTAAACAAGGCTTGTGATCAGTTTAGCATCTTTGTTATTTTGTCCACTGAAAAGACAAAAGTGCGATTGCTATACTTGGTTCAAAATTACTTATTGCAGTCTCCTAGTTTTTTTTTCCTGAAATGCAAGAGTAGGGGGGGATTCTGTAAGTACGATGTCCTACAAGGAATTCTGTCTTCAAAAAACCCCGCTTTGTTTCCCTTTCCCACTACACCCTGCTGACAGAGTCTGCAGCTGTGATTGGTTTGACTGGTCTGTTTCTCGTGCTCCCAGACATGTGCTAGAGTTAGCAGGCACACGGAAGTTGTAACTACGTGGACTGAGAACTGAGGTTTTGTGAGCCAAAGAGTGTCTGGACAAGAAACTCCCTTTAAGTAGTGCTTACACTGTTGTTGCTGTTAGCTTTTCACAGAGGCTGATAGCTGTGGGTAGATGCTGACATGGTCCATCACCTTCTTGCCTTGTAAAAATGTGACTCTTGGAAACCTGGCACTGACTTCCTTATGTAATCCTCCCTTTGACAGGCTCTGACTTGGGGCTTGCGTGAGGTGTTGGCAGAGGGTGATTCAGAGCACTGACGGGGTTTCAGACGGTGACTGAGTGGAAGTCACGGGCTGGCATTGTGCTTTGACAGGAGAGGGAGCCAGTGCTGGCAAAGGTTGGGTGGAAGTGGAAGGAATTGGTGGGAGTGGGAAGGATTGGTTTCATCTGGGATTTTTCACCTCTTTCTCTCCCCCCTCACCTTGAGCAGGAAGAAAAACCATCATAGAGCCTCTGCCATCCTGTGCTGGGGCTTTATCAGCCAGGTTTGTTGCCAGGTAATGTGTCTGCTCCTTCCATCCCATCTTTGCTGGGTGTAGGCAGTGATACCAGGAAGTGAGTGGACTGGGAAGCAAAGATTTTACTATGCACTGTTCCCTCCCTTTGGAGGCAGAACTTCCCTCAGCCTGATTCGCTCTGTTCCTCTACCTATCTATCCCCCATTGACAAAGATTGACTACCATGTGGGATACAAGATCCTTCCTAGTCTCCGTCCCCAGAACAAGAGGCCCCATACTTACCCTGGAGCACACACCTCTGCAGAACTGCCCTAATTCTCCCCTTCCTCTATCCCTTTCAAGGCTTTCAATTACAGCTGTCATCTACCCATTGCATTTCTAGTGCCCTTGAATGTTATTTTATTGACCTTTGACCACCCCCTCTCTCCTCCCAGGTGAGGGACAAGCTTTAGAAGGATTATTCCTCTTGAAGGTAATTAAAGGTGCTCCTTGACTGGCATCTCCATAACATTGAAGGTCTCTGGACTGTGGAGGTGGAGAAAAAATTCTTGGGAAACGGGCCAACTGCCTTCCATGTTGGATGAAGCATCATTAAATAGCCCCTTCCCTTCAGGCTCTGATTTCTCTCCCCTGTAGTAAAGGACTTGGGTTTCTAAATTCGGAAGCCTAAGATTCTGCTATTGAGATGTTCGCATTTAATTTAGTTCACATTCTGCAGGGTCTTAAGTTCACCTCACTGCTCCTGATCTCAGTCAGCAGAAAATGCACACTTTGAAAAGGTGTCTGTGTCTTGCACTTGGGTTTGCTTCTCTGGGTAGTGACAGTAAAGGTTAGAACTTTGCTTTGTCTTGCATCAGTGGTGTGACTGTGGTTACTTAGCACCTCTGAGGATAAGCATATATTGCATAAATGAGGATTAGTTGCTATTTGTACAGCATTTTAAAGCTATAAAGCAAGATGTGTGAAGAGCGATGTTACTGACGGGATCTGTTGGATGCTGATCTGTTTCTGGCTGATCTCTGGCAGTTGTGTTAGGTCTTGTTAGGGGCCATGTGAGAAACTGAATTCCCGGACTTCCCTATTCAATTCTTACACACAAAGTGAGGGGAGTTAACCCTGTCTGGCCACCAGGACCCCACCAAGCTGCTCTCGCTCTACCTCCTTAGCAGAACAGGGGAAGAAAATACAGCAGAAAAGCTCATGGGTGGAGATAAGGACAGGGAGACCACTCACCAATTACTGCCACAGGTGAAACAGACTTGACTTCAGGAAAACTAATTTAATTTTTTGCCAGTTGGTACCCCAGCTCAGCTTTGCTCCCAACTCTTCCACCTGCTCCCCAGTGGCGCAGAGGGATGGGGAGCAGAGGGTTGTGGTCAGGTCATAGCAGTTCATCTCCGCTGCTCC
This sequence comes from Opisthocomus hoazin, assembly GCF_030867145.1. NCBI lineage: Eukaryota > Metazoa > Chordata > Aves > Opisthocomiformes > Opisthocomidae > Opisthocomus > Opisthocomus hoazin. Next base: position 12,307,429 of record NC_134424.1, on the reverse strand, counting down.
TTCCTCACTCTGCTCCCTGGCTTCAGTCCTTCACAGACTTCTCCAGCATAGGTCCTTCCCACAGACAGACACTAAGGTTTACACTTTTGCCTCCAATCCCTTTTCTAATATCAAGTACAGGTGAGCAGTTCATCCTTGTGAGCTGGGATTTTATGGTTTGACAGTGCTCCTGTGGTCCTAATACTGTCCACAAAATAGTATTAGCAGGGCAGAGCTGTTACATTTAGTATCACACCATCTATGCATTGCTCCGGTATTCCAAGAGTCTATACTTGTAACCAGGGATTAAACGACTTTTGCAATCCAGTCTAGTGGCATGTGATAGCAAGCGTAGGCTGCTCTTGCTCCTAAGAATTGCAGAATATTGTTGAACCTTGAGTTACTTCCTTCCAGTACAGTAGCAAAGACGGTTGTATCTGTCAGGCATCGAGAAATCAATACATCTCAAAATTCAAAAAGTTCTGAAGGTAGGATGAGTTCCTGAGTAAGAGTTTGGGCATACTTTCCTTACATGTTTGTTCTGTTCTGTGAAAGCAATAAAGATGGGTTTCAGCTCACTTCTTGTTACCACTCATATTTTTTTAGTGATTTTTATGTATAGCAAAACAAAATATGAGATTAAGTAATCTATTTTGTTATTTCTAAACCTCACATAAACAGCATCAGTTGCTCACACTTGTGCATCCACTTATAAATATCTTACATTGTTTTACTTGGGGTATTTTTTTTTCTTTGTTGAAATTTAGTAACTGCAGGAAATGGAAGCAGGGAGGGTAAACCATAAGGAAAAGAACTGATTTAAATGCAGCTGTCCTCCAAAGCCTTTTGCTTTGTGTCAGGAAGGAAGCAATACGACATGCAGCAGAGGGGGGCCACGCTGATCCCTGACTTTGGTCAGCATTGTGGCCCTTTCCACAGTCTCACTGGAGGCAGCACTGTGGAATTGCCCGTCAGTGCCTCCTCTGGTGCCCATGGCTTGGTGGGGTAAGCTGTGGAGTGCTCACCTTGCTGCTTCTTCATTGCTTCTGTGCTGTAAGTAGATGATTAATACCCTGAAGATCAAAATTGTTTTTCCAGCTAGCTCTAAAAATAGTAATGTACATTTAAAAACTTAATGATTTTCAAAGCGAAAGGTAAAAATGTCAGGGTAATTCTTCTACTAAATTGGTTTTTTATTCTTGTGGTTTCCTAAGTCACCTTTTATTAGAGTGATGATACTTTAAATGTATTCATTAATTATTACAACATGAAAGATTATAACCTTTAATTTGAGGAGTTCTTACCTACCGGGAAAGAAACGAAATGATAGTCTAATACTCTTTATCGTTGATTTGTGTTATGCTAAAATCAAGGTGCCGGAGGCCAAAGCAGAGATAAAATACTGTATGGAGCCCTTTTTCAGCCTCAGTTGTTGTTTTGTTTTTCCTGTTTTCTTAAGTGAGCTCAAGTAGCCGTTAAAAATCTTTCCTCCCAAGCTGTTTCTCTTCAGAGATTCAGCAGTCAATACAGAGAGCAGAATCAGTCTGTTTGAAAAGTCTACAGCTTGTATCCCTGAACTGCAGAAGACATCCTGAAGGAAAGTTCTGCTCTCTTTCGGTCCATAGCACTCATGTTCAAAGCTTTGTAGAATTAGTGTAGAAGAAGTAATCGATGCTTCTGATTTATGAAGGCCGTAGGGCATCTTGGGTAAAAAAGCAGACTGCATAAATGATTCTAACTTGATTGCTAGATTGTAACACAGGGTGCCAATTATTTTTTTGATCTTAGTCTCACTCAAAGCAAAACAGAGGTGTTTACTGTCTTCCCAGTTTCCAAACCATGCCGTGTTCAACTTTGTTTGTGTGTACTGAAATAAATCTTCTGTACAAGAGCAAAATGCATAAGCAAACTTCAAGGGGTCTTACGAGGATATTTTTCTTTGGCTGCTATGAAAACAGTAACATCTGGATTAACACATGCCATAGTCCCAAACAGGCACAGGAAAAGGACTGGAAAATCCTGATGAGTTATAGAATTAGACTTCTAGAAAAATAAGGATTTTTTCTACCTATTTCTCAGATGTGTTTCTGTGAAGGTTTCTGTAACGTGTCAGGCATGTGTTATTTCCTTGAAGCTACTACAATGGGAAAACTCCAGTCTCCTTAATTAAAACAAAAGTGGGGCAAATCCTTAATGTTTTACTGCTCTGTGAAATCATTGCCATAAAATGAGACAAGTTTTTTAAAGCAAAGGATACTCCGGCTATTTTTTATAATTAAGAAAACAGTAGGTAAAATGCTATATAATCTTTTGTGCTCGGAAAGAACACAAACTTACTTGAAGTGTGTTACCTTGTGAATTTCCATCTTTTGGTTTCCTAGGTAAAAAGGAAATGGTTTTCAACAAGTGAGATACATAATGTCAGAAAAATAGGATTTATATTTTGCATCAAGATGACTTGCTTGAAGTAAAATCTCTTACAGTTACCTGGGATAGTTGGCGAGATGGGGGTGGTTCCACTTCTGTATTGTGTGCGCTGCAGGTAAGATTAATTTACAGATGGAGGGAAAGCCCATGAACCCTGTGTGTAGGACTGCAGCATCCAGCCTTTAGGCACAAGGAAAATGATGCAAAATAGCTGCAGCCTTTCTGATGAAAGCCTTCTCTTAGGGTTTTTGTAGAACTAATAATAGCTGTTTGGAGACAAATACTATTGACCAGTCTTGCTGCTGTCTCTTTTTCTGAATTTATGCTACAGCCTTTGTATATTTGCATTTGTGCCAAAGCAGAGGCCAATAAACCGAAGAAAGAGGGAGAAGCTCCGATTACTTCTATGGTAAAGGGTAATGTTCATATTTTATTAGCTGATTCATCTACTGTTTCTTTCAGCATAGTTCTTTAACCTTCAGTCAAACTTACTTAGTTCATCATGCTGAAAAGAAAACGCAAGAGAAGAAGAAAAGGGCTGCTATTCTCATTCACAGTTTGAAGGCAAAGAAAGTAGTAAAAGCGTATGAGAGTTGTGATGAAATTTTCTGTACCACTCTACATGGTGTGCTTGTCTGGGCTAACAGAAATTCATCTACTGTATATGTTTAGGATTCACACATTATTGTCCCTGTATGATTCTGGGGTGAAAACAACTCTAAAGTTTCATTGTGGCAATTAAATACAATTGCTACTGTAACAGAGCAAATAGGAAACAGCCTGCTAGAAATGTTAGGCTGTTCTGAGCTTTTGGTGGGTGGGAGGTGGTGAATTCTTCAGTATTTCTTCAATAATAAACTTGTCTGCTCATAAAGATAAGCTTCTAGCAGGTTGTAGCAAGTCTTTTTGGAAATGTATCTTTACAGAATCATGTTCCTACTTCAGCAGTTCTCTCGTCATGAAGTAAATGCTTCACTGGATTCAGGTCCTTATCCACCCACGCTTTTTCTAGTTTTTGGCATAGTTGTGGCCACAGGTTTTAGTTTAATAAGGCATATTATATGGAGTATGAAGAGATCTGTTTACACAATCATAGTCACTTGAATTGATGTTTATTGTATTCAATCTAGTGAAAGATGATCTTATTACGACAAAAATTGGAGTCATAAAGATAAGACAATATCTTGCATCTTAAGACAAATATCTTGGGCTTTTTATGCAGAATTTGGGAGACATGAGAATCAATTAAAGGGTGGGAGACTCTGTATTTTGACAAATGTTCTCCATTTTTGTCAGGCCTAAAAGCCATAACCAGTTCTTGTTCCAGATCACCCAGACATGGGATAGTAGTGCTTATCTATCCCATAGCGTACTGATAGAGTATCAAAAAATAAAGTAAACATACAATACTCAATCCTGGACCAAAGCTATCTTTTCTAGTATGTAGAAGTGTCCAGGTTTAAAATTTATTAAAATGTGACTAAGCTAGTTTTATGTCTTTGGAAAGTGAATGTTTCCAAATATTCTGGGAATTTGAGGACTTGCCTTGGAAATTCTGGAGATGTTACTGTCTGAAGCACAGGATGAGTGTTTAAAACAGTTTTATGGCTTTTTGATAATTAGGGTATTTGGTTTCAAAGACTAAGTAATAATTCAGACACTCCTGTGTACTACAGCTATTTTTCATGTGATGATTTCAGCATGCAACAGTCTACTCTGAGTGCATTGCTGGGATTTGGGAAGATGAGATAAATTATTGATGGAGACAGAAGCAAGTTCTATTGCCATCACAAAAGTGTATCAATCAGGCCTTTTAAACCGTGCCTTTACATATTCCACTGTAGTTTGCACAGATTTGATCTTACCAATGTTATTTTTAAATAAAACACTATTTCAACACGTGAACATCTGGTGTATGAGCACAGCTTTCTGTGAGCATATTGAAACTTACTGTTTTTTGACTGTCACATCTGCTATGAAAGTACAGGGAATACACTGTTTCAGCTTGGTTTTGCCCACCAGAGTACCATCCTTTTCTGTGCCTGTTCATCATACACTGGTCTTCTTCCAAGGATGCTGAAATGAAAAGGATATGTGCTAGAATCCATGGGTTGCACCTTTTCATCTACCTCACATTTTTACGAGGCAACAGTGACACTATTTTACTGAGCTAGCACCCTTTGAGATTGATCTGCTCTAATTCTAAATGTAACTATAGCAATGTCTGCTATCATGTGCCAGATGACCACTTCAGCTGTAGGCAGCTTTTCAAGAGGGTCTGGGCAGAGGGGCAGGTGTTGGAATTGATGATCCTCAGTCCATTTGCCTTTCCTCTAATTTTCAGAATAAAGCTCCTGTGAGTCTATAAATACTTGAAATCAGAATGATGTATGAAGTTAACTTCTTATGAATATGGATGTTGCTAGAACCTCTCCTTCTGCTCCAGCTGCTAAGCAAGTCAGATTCTTCTGCTTGGTCTATTAACATCTGACCTTGCAGAAGTGCTGTTACAAAAAGGACATCAGGATTCATTTTCTGGGACAACAGCAAGATACTAAGCTTAGGCAGTGAAGGCATTTGGCTGCTCAGTAAATTGAACTTCGCGTGCTCCAACTCGGGTATGTTCGTATTTTTTCAATTATCTTCTCAACTACTTATAATAGGGTGTCAATGTTTTTAATTGCCTGTCATCTTCCAAGAATCTCTCCCATAAACTTAACGCCTCTCAGATGTCTGAGGGGAAGTGTTCCTGACAAACTTGCTCTTAGGCTGGCCTAGACTTTGCATCTGCTAACAAGCAGGAACATCTGGTTGTTACTGTCAAAACCAAGGCTAAATGTTAGACAAATGTCAAGACTGTGATTTTGTTGTGACTGTTAGCAGGAAAAAGGGTCTTGGACACTTTTAAAACTTCTTTAGAGGTTTAAAAAGCCCTCTGGCTAAGCCCCAACTTCGGCTTCTATTTTTTTTGTCATCACAGAAATAAATTTTTCCTTTATCCTGTGATGTGTCTGTTTCCTAATGGTGTTCTCAGGAAAATGATTGGATGGAAGCGTTCGTTATGTTCCTTAGGATTTAATCTGAACTTGTGCAATTTGATATTATTTTCTTATTCCAAGATTTTATTGTTCCTAATAAAAAGGCTGTTTGCTTGTGTCATGGACATACCTAGGCTGTCAGACTTCTTCTTTTCCACCCAAAAACTTTTTGTTCATCTTTGAATCCTGGGATGAGGCAGTAAGATTACATCAAAGAACACAATGCAGATGTTTTACAAGTATTGGTGAGAAGACGAAATACTTAGTTGAATTTCAAGGGCCAGGAGGTGATTCTCTAAGGAAAAATATTTATATAATAACTTTTGAATTTCAGTGTTGAAGGAAGATTTTTTGAGGTGCCATGTACTCCCTGCTCAGTAAGAGTTTAAAGATGCTAACCCAAGGTCTGCTTTTCAGCTCCTACGCTCAGGTTTGGTGCTGAAGTTGGGAGACACCTCTACCTCGTCCTTCTCATCTCACAAGATGAAGGTCATCTTGGCACTATTTCTGCTTTTAGTTTGCATGTGGGTTTTTACTGGACTCTGACCCTCTGACACTGTTTGGTGTTCTGCTAGCAAGGTTCTGTCGTTCTGCCTTTCAAGAAGAATCTTGCCATACTTGATTGTTTCTCCTAACGCAGTGAAGGTTAACTTGGGCTTGTGTTGACAGTATCCTCTGATATGACAGTTAGTATCTTTCATTTCTGAAACAGAAGGGAAAAAAAACCTAGTCTGTCCAGATAAAACAGGAGTTTTCAATGTACTACACTTCTAAAACTGCTACTGTTTCAAATTTGGGAAATAAAGATTTTTTTTGTGGAAGAAAAACTTATTCCAGGGTTGGTTTTCATAAGCAGAAGCAGAGCAAAATGGTATTTGGCTAAATAGAGATAATGGAAAGAAACCTAAATGTTTCATATGACATATGCAGTTAGAATCTGCAGTCTTGTAACGCTAGTACAGTATCTAGCTACGTGGCAGACTTCAGGCTTTTCCTACCTGTAAATTCTAGCAGTAGTGTTCTTTAGTGGGAACAGGCAAGCAACACCAAAACTGCATCGTATCCACCATTTAATCACTACCACTGCTTTACTAACGCAAAAGTTCAGTATAAAGAGAGGCCTCTCCTGTTATAAGTCCTCCATAATAATTTGTGAATATTTGTGCTGAAGCTAAGATATGCAATGAACTCTTAATTCACAACAACAAAAATCAAGCAGAGAGGCTTGTATCTTATTTGCAGGGTATCTTCTTGGCAGTGAAAAAAAAAAACCCACTTCTCTTTCTGAAGCGTATGAAACTCAAAATCTGAAAATTGCTTTGAAGCCTTGGCCTTGTACAGAGCTATGCTATGTAACTGGCTTTTCCAAGAAACCTCTGCATCATATGCTTTAAGTACTTCATGTACTAAGTGATTTAATAGGATATGTCATTTTTAATTACTGTGGAAGAGCATTCATAAGTATAAAAATGCAAGTCATGTCCTCGTGGCATTACTTCTTCTAAAAGCATTTTTATGTAACCTGCAGGAACTAGCACAGTATTTTTTTTATCCTCTAAGTGCATGTTAGTTTTACATTTTTGTGATCTGCAGGATGAGTTCAGTACATGATTCAAGGTAAATTAGTCTTAACTGAGCTTTCAGAAAAACTGCTGCCATTTTCTGAGCTTAAATGGTCTAAAATTAGCTCATCCAGCTCTACAATATATCACTGTCTTAGAAGCATTATAGTTCTCTCCACCCTCTTAATATCATCTAATGCAGTATAATCTTTACTAACAGGAGGGGACAGACTCATGTCATTGTAATTGCCCCATCCATGCCACAGCTGCATCTCATTCCAGTGGCCAACTGTAGCAAATAATTGATTTTGGGGTTTTTTTCCTGATCTTGAGTTCTCAGAAAATTATTAGAATTTTAAAATGACACAAGAACTTCTTTATAGAAGGTGATTTGCTTTGAAAAAGTGTCATGTGCAGTTTCGCCTGCAGTCTATCATAACTGGTGTTAGCTGCCTTTGACAGTTATTTCATGATTTCCTTTGCAGTGTCTGTGCTCTAGCCCTATGCAGTGAAAGAACACTGATGTCTGACAAAAGACAGTCTGCTGTGCTGTTGTTCTTGTTTCAGTGTCCAAGTGTTTGAATGGTTTTATCTGGTTCTGGATTTGTCAGGAATCCAGTCCACACAATGCAGGTGGAAAATCCAGCCATAGTAGTGTCGGGAGCTGACAGCAGCTTTGTGGATTTAATGGGAACCGCAAAACACTAAAACATCCTGTTCCAGAAAGGAGCCCAACACAGGTGCGGTTGGGTAAAGCTCTGAAGTTTTTGATGGGTGGTAGGTTTGTCAAAGAAATGAAATGCTTGGGACCAACAAAGCAAGCTCTTCACGCTCATAGGAAGAGGCACGCCTTCCAACAGAGTTGGAACTGGCCATCTTCAACTAGATTTGGTCCTTCATCATCTGCAACATTTCTATCAATGTTTTAAAGTTTCCAATACTTTCCAGTGCTTAAAAATTTATAAAGTACATGCTGCTACCCATGTAAGTGTGTCTGTTGGGGCAAGATTTTAGCACAAAGTGGAACTGTATGACTTCACTTGAAAATACAAGGCTTGTTCTTCAGCAGAGGACTAGCTGAATGGAAGCTTGCTAGCATAGGTTTAGGTAGTCATTTTCCTTTAATGAAACTTCAGCTTAACATCATAATTTCCTTTCCCTCCCCCCCTCTTTTTTTTTTTTCCCTTTTCATATGGTTAAGACTAAAGCATTCCCTCTACACCCAGACAAGATGTGATAGCTCTGTCTGTGTCCTTGCTCCGTTCCACCGCCAACCTTCTGTACAATCACCCCAGTGGAAAAACTCGCTTTGGATACTGTGGGGCATCTGATCCTACACAGCAAGGTACTGATTTTACTTTTGGCCTTTCACACTGCACCTTGTTTAAAATGCTGCTTGTTCTGGCTTCTGCCTCTAGTTGCTCATGTGTCCTGTTCAGCTGTCTCTTTTTCTTATTTTCTTGACAGAAGAAAAACCAGAAATACTTATTTCTAGCTGAAACCAGATTAGATGATGGTGTGGGTGTGTGCATATATTAATGTAGATAATAAGCTTTATCTATGTTGGTGCTTTACACACTTCAGTGACTTCAGGTTGCAATGTATTGGTGCTCTTCCTTTTATAGAAAAAAGAGAAGCTGTTGAAAATAAAACAGAAGGAGACTTCTGAACTTCATTTAGTGCATCTCCTTCATTTAAGGTAGGTGCAACTATCCTGAAAATGATCTTGCTTAATCTGTGGTTAGTCTTGAAAAGTCCCTGCTTCTGTTATTGATTTTATTTACGCATGTATGGTGAGAAAGAGGTTCAAAAACCTTTCGAAGGAGAAAGATGTGAAAAGTCTGAAGACATATAAGCAGCATGTGGCAGAACAGGAGAAAGGATTGGAATTTCCAGGCTATTTGTGATAACCTGCAAAGCATAGACCAGACATGCAAGAACCACTTCATCTTACCTGGGACAGGATAAGTACAGATATAAAAATGAGAGGGTGAATGAGCACTTAAATAGGAAAGTAAGAGTTGCTGGTTCTATGCTGCTTGCTTTTTCTCTGTTAGCTCTCGTTACCTGAACCTGTTTATGGCAAATGAAGTATTGAGAGCCTCAAATTAACGGAATACTTTAGCGTCCCTTTTTTATGAACCTCACATCATAGAAGTAGTTATTCTGTAAAAGCTGTGACTTGACTGTAAAGGAAGCTGTGCTGTTGTAGTCTTACGTTTCCCTTCCTAACACTATTAAAAATACCCAGGCTTTTATGCATTAATATAAGCTTTCACCTTGCTAATACTGCTTGTTCTGCTGGACTAAATAAGAAGCTACAAATACTAAATTGTAATTTCACTGAAGATGAGGGAAACTGAAAAGAAGAAAGTTTTGATAAAAGGAGTGGGAAAATTCATTTCCATTTTAATGGCATTTTAGTTGTGTTCTGAATAGGCTTCAAGTTTAAATCCAACACTTAGAAAGCTCCTATTACAAACAGAGTTGTATTTTCTGTGGAAGCATACGTGGTTGTTCTCCTGAAGCACCCCATCTGTCAGGTGTATGTACCCTGGTAGCTGATTTGTGTATGCAAAGAGGATTGAGTGTGCAATTATTTATTTACATAGATTGCTGTGGGATTTAGAAGTGTCACTAAAAGTTCAGAGTTCCTCTGTATTGTAAAGAGAGTTTGGTTAAGGTTATGTGAAGATGCATTAAAAGAAGAAAAACAAAATATACCTGTGGCAATACTGCTGATCAGAGAGCTGTACTTGCATGAGCTATAGTCACAGGCATCCAGTAGTCTTATCTGGTGCAAACACTTACTGGTTTTATTTTCGTTTTATTTCAAGGCTAAATTTATAATTTCTTCTGCAATGAAGTCATAAGGAAGAAAAGCAGATAGCTTGGGTTTCACTAAAAAAAAGAAAAAGCAACACTTATTTTGCTTTAGACCCTTTAAAATATTGTCTCTCCTAAATAACAAAGAAAATATCATTTCAGATAATGACAGAATTTTAAAACAGGTAGCTTTTCCAGATAGACTATGTTTTACTGTCTAATAAAATAATTCCAGTCTTGCTAAACTGTGGTTCCTGTATAATATAATTGTGACTCTTAAATACTTTCATTTGCTTTCCAGTGGAGCTGATTAGCAAAGACTATTCTAACATGTTTCTAGGGAATCACCAAGAGATACAGAGCAACAATTTTATTACCTCATTTGTATCTCAGAGAGGAAAAATACAAAAAAGGACCTCATTTAAGATATGAAAGGTAAACCAAATTGTTACAGCACTCACAGTACAGACTACTCTTTCTGCTCTCTCTTCCTGTCATAATAAGTTCTCATCTCCCTTTTCAACAGAAAAGCTTACTACTTTACTGCACTAGTTCTGGCCAGGGAAGCATAACTTCTACTGGCGCACTCAATGAGTTGCAAAATTTCAGTTAAAGCATCAGTACAACAGTTAATAGATGTCGTTCATCCATAGCACCAAGGATCAGTCTGGATTAGCGGTCCACTGACGTTTGTCTCTGGGTGCCTCGGACCGCTAGCGTGCAAACATTGTGAAGTGCGCAGGAAGACAGGATGGTAACGTGACCTGCTCTGTTGCTTGTCCCTGCATCTATGCATGGTGCCTCTCCTGCGTTTTATCTATAGAACCTATTGAACCTACAGATCAAGAGCTGGAGCACTGAGTGCTGGGCTGCTTTTCAAAGCCCAGTTTTCATTTCAGAAAGCTGTTATTCTGATCCCTTGGCAAGGAACATTCAGGAGTGCCACAGGTCCAACGGCATCTTTCATTCCCAAAGAAGCAAAGGCATTCCACAAGTGTGCAAACTTCTTTTAATTAACCGTTAGAGGTAAAGAAACCTCAATCTCCTTCCCAGAAACTAAGCTGCCAAAGCAAACCAGGGCAGGTTGGTCTGTTCTCTCTGGTTCTGATAGTTCTGTTCTCATGGTTCTGATACAGATCTTTGGCTGGTAGAATCAGTCAAATCCCTCTGCCACTGATTCAGAGCAGAGACTGGAATCAGGAACTTGCAAAAAAACCCCTCATCACTACACTTTGCAGTGATACAGGCTGTGGAATTCTCTAAGACTATCAAGGTAGAATTATTTCAGGTTCTTACTTTGTTGTACGATACTTCCATAATTATCAGACCAGAATGGGAGAATAAGATGGTTTTTAAGCTAGATATTAGGAATCAAGAAGCCTGACTCAATTCTTCTTCTCTTGTCTAGCTTTGTATTGTTAGTCTTCTCATTTCTATTTTAAAATCTGAAAAAAAATCCCAAAATGCAAGTGTTTTGTTTCAGATCAAATACAGTATTGAAGCCTGCTTAGGTGGCTGTCCCAAGTCCTTGCTGAATATGGAGTTCTTGACTAGTGTTTTAGTGAAAGACAGGCAGGAGAGAGTAAGTCATACGGACTTTTGATGGCCTGTGTGTCCTTAGTGAGTTTTAGTAACCTACCATTCTTCTGTGGTCAAGAAATCAAAGTAATGTGAATTTAGGGGAAGTTAAAGAGGAAAGAAATTGTGCAGCTGCTCAAATAGAAGAAATCTGAGGTGAATACTGATAGCTTTGCCTTAGGAGTAAAGCAGCAGAAAGTAAGTGAAAGCTGTTTTACAACAGCATTTTAGAGGTTGTTTTGCTGTTCTGTCTCCATCAGTAAATAAAGAACAAAGTATTATTAAAGTGTGGCTCTGCACAATTAGTGAGATCTATGTTTAGTTTTCAGTAACTACTATGTCTGCTAGATTTATTAATAAAAAGTCAGCCACACAGACTCAGTCATGGATTGTTAAATCTGGCCAATATAACTTACAGCGCATCTGGCATCAAGTGAAAATCCTGCTAGACAAATTTCATGCTGTACTCTTATCATGGCAGTTCTCACTGCAATTCATATTCTGCCCTCAGTAATAAGTCTGCAGCAGCAGAAGTCTCAGAGGGTATGTAAAGGTGTATTAGAGGGCAAGGGAGTTTAGCTCTGCATCTGAAAACTGCATAAGATTTGTATTGATGGGACATGAGAAATTACAAAGTAGAAACTGGATTCTGTAAGAGCTGTAATGCTGTTTGTAAGAAAAGGTTATTAAATCATCTTTTTCACTAAAATGAGTGTGTAGAAGTGGATTGCAAGTACAGGGAAGGTCTATTTCATCATTTGTCATTTCTTTTTAATAGTGGTTTATTTTAAAATGTACTGAACAAGCCTCTGCATGTCATCTTCAGGCACACCATTGATTTAAATATTTTCTCCCAGAAAATGGTGAGACAACTACCTATGTAGCAATAGGAAAAAAACAGAATAATTCTTCCTCCTTGTACGCATGTACTTATATACCTGTACACTCATACACCCAGAGGTGTAACAAACCCTATTTAGTTGCCAGGGCTAGTGGGAGACTAGTGATGGCCCCGGGCAGAGATTAAGGAGCAAGTGCATGGGATGACTCATTGCATTATCTAAGGTTGCTTTGTGGGGTCTCTGTGGAGCCCTGAGTAATTGTTATCTGACCCTTCCCTCTGCTGGAGCCATTATTAAATCCAGAATCCATAAGGGAAGTTGCACCATAGCTTTGAATAATGCAGTAATTTTGCAGCACTGTGTAGCTATTGAAAACCAACAGTTTGTTATGATTCAGTGGGTGGACAGACATTCACGCAGCGCGTGTTGTTCTCACACGCTTGGCTATGTGCACGGCTGAAGTTCATGTAAGTTTACTACATCTTCACGATGAGATAAATGCCGGGAAGATTATTACTCTGCTGACTTATATGTGCCTCTGGATGAATGGGTGTGACCCTGTTGGGATCCTAAAGGTACTAGGAGGCACATTGTGCAATCTGTGGGATCGTTACATATGAAAAAACTTTTTATAATATTCAGACCAAGAACTCCGACTGAACAGAGGTGATCTCACCAGGCATCAGGAAATGCTTGCTTGCTTGTACTGAGTACTCCTGACCTTTATTGCAGTAGCAATCTGAGATGCAAAGATCGAGATATGAGTTATAGTCACAATTACAGACACTCCATTCCTCTGAAAAGGTTATGGAGAGGGAAAAGTACAGCATCGTAATGAGAGCATGGGTATGCAGGAAATGAAGTGGATGCCCAAAAGTTATATTGAAGTTTGTGGCAGGACATAAAATTAAAACACTGAGGGAGAACTAAGGAGATTTTAACTAGAGCAAGATGAATATTTTTCAACTAAATTAGCAGTCAGTAAGCAATGTGGTCTTGTCAAAACCTAAGTGTTTCCTAGGAGCATACCAGCTATGTTGAAATTTTTGTCAGAAAAGATCCTAAAGACCAGGATGATTTGTTTAGGATTTTGTCCTGAGAAAGAAACTGGCTCAGTGGTCAAGATTTCATCTAGGATTTGTGAAGTTCAGGTTCACATATTTGCTTTTTCTGATTCAGACAGGGTGCTTGAATCTGATTTTCCCTGATCCCAAAGTTGGGAATTTGGGCTTTTCACTGTTTCCAGGCACTGGCCTAATCAGCTTTGCTTTTTAAAGGGACAGACAAGTATCTTTAGAGTCATTAGAATTTGAAAGGTTGAAAATCCTCCCTTTATCCTTTAAACGCACAAATGAAAGAGTTGCATTGCCCATGCTGCTTGTATAGGAGAAAAATACCTATGCTTTGATGGCTAAAAATCGTCTGTAATTAAGGATAAGTTTAGTCATGACCCACTTATTAGATTCATTTGTTCTCGTGAGAGATTGTCTTTTAGGGTGTTTTTTTCCTCTCCCTTGTGTGCTGATCATGGCAATGTTGTTATTATTGTTATTAATGGTAATAATACATAACAATGCTTCACTCAAGCCATGAGAACACAGCAGTGTGAAACCAGAAAAGCACATTAAGCCAAAAAGTGTTTCAGGCATTTACCCAGCCCTCTACAGTTCTCCTGTGCTTTCTTGTGTGTTGCATTGGTTTTATTTACCTGTTTGGTATGGGTTTTTTGAGCATTGAGTGTGCCAGGCCTTACACTTCGTCTGCTGAGTCCATTCCTACCCCGACACAGCACCCAGTAGGCTGGGTGGTGATTTTTGCAGGGAAAAACACCCACCGAACATAATGATAGATCACTGAACTCCCTCCATTTGTGATTTATCTTCTATCTCTGGAAATGTACAGAGACTATGGTATTCTCTAAGGACTAAAACACAAGAATCACGTTTCCCTGAAAAGGCATTCAACAATTTCACTCAAAAACAACAACAAATACACTTACATTGCATGGATTCTGCAAAGTGGAAAGTCTTCAGCTTTTAGGCAACCTCGTCCTCTAAAACTGACTGATTACCTAAAGGGTTCTTCTGAACATCTTGTTGTCCATTTCCAGTTTACCAGATGGTCAGCAGCCGTGCTGCAAGGGTTTCTGGGTTCATGACTGCTTGTTTGGATGAAGTAAGCAATGGATGTTCCTACTTAATCTTTTCTAGGCAGATTTGAGCTCATTCTAATTGTGTCTGTGTAGTCACATGAAGGCAGGCTGGAGCCTAAGGTGATACCTCTACCCTCTAAGCCCACCTTTTTCACTTGGATTCAATACCACACTGACCATAGCTCTCTGGCTCCTTCAATGTGTCCACAAAAGAGCTGGAGACATGCAACGCTGCAACATACCCCGTATAAAGGTGAAGGAATTGCACCACCATCCTTCTGGGGCTCTTTGCTGTCCGAAAATATGCGGGAACGCTTGAATTCCAGCAGGAGTAAATGTACATCCAGGATTCTGAGAATACTACTTTAATAATGTTCCCATTCTCCCAAGGGCTTGAAAAGCTGAAGTTTTCTGGGCAGCTGCAAAATTCAGGTAATGAATGGTTGTTTAGCACTTTGGAAATGTACAAAGCAATGCGAATGCTGAATACCAGCTACATTCTTCGATCCAAGTCACAAGACTGCCTAGAGAACTGCCACTGATAAATATCCACAATTATGGTATACAAATACCAACAGGATTTATTTAGGGTGGAACAAGGCAGGGCCACTTAGGAGTAATTAGGTGGATTTAAGGAGAGGAGAAACTTCCTTGAGAGAGAACTTTTGAAACTGCCATATTTGACCAGAGAAATACTGACTGTATGGTAAGAAATATTTTTGTATAAGCCTGTGACCGTTTAAATTTAGTAATTCTAGTATGGAACGTATACCAAATCATTCACAGAGTTACTGCATCCAACGGCCAGATTAAGTGCTTCTCAGTGCTTGCATAATTGGAAATGCAGGCCACTTTGTCATTGATATTTTGCTCTGCCTAGTAGTTTGTGTAAGTAAGTCACTTGAGCATCTGCAAGAAGTTTAGTGATGCATGAGACGGGGAAAGGTTCAATATGTATGAATAGGCCCAACTGCGTTTCCAAGCCAATTTTCTTCATGCACAACAGCATCAAAAGTTTGTTAACAAGCAAGTACATTACACTAATTTCTTTCATTTGTCCTCTTTATTGTTTTATTAGCAATTCCAGGATAATCTGTTGTTTCAAAATAATTTTACCATTGTTTTGCTGGATTAGTGGTAGAACCATTATAATAAATCAGCTAAGGACATTGAAACACTTGAGGTTTGATCTCCATTTGCAGCTGGTGAGTGGATGTACAGTGTATGTACAGAAACAGTACAGACTGTAGCAAAAACATAGCAACATCTGAACAGAAGGCATCCCTTATCTTCATGAGTTCCCTTAATTAGCTTGGCATACAATTACATTGCCTTTCCTTTGGAAAAAAGTTTCTGCTCATTTATTCTTTGTTTTCTGAATGCTACTGAAGTCATACCATTTATATAAATGTGGAGTTTTTTTCCCCAAAGAGCCTTGAAGTGTTGAAGCTTAACGTAGGATGAGAGACAGGTCAATGAGTTAGAAGATTATTCCCGGGGAGAGGGAAGAACTTTTCAGGTCTGTTACAACAGAAATTCTGTAGACTGTTTTGTAAGAAAGCAGAAATGCTAGAGAAGGAAGTGAGTGGTGATGACAGAAGTGAGTGGAGGGATCGCAATGAGAACAGAAGGGGAGAAGCAAGCTGATATGTAAGGCCACAGCAACAAGGCAAGGAAGCTAAATCTGAAATGGTAGAAAACGGAAAGTTGGACACACAAACGTCTCTGCTCCTTGACAGGACAGCCAGTTGGATGCTGGCAAGCTGGTACAAAAGAGAGGCGCTAAATCATCATATGCAGGATTACAATGGAGGAGCAACCAAAGCATTAGCTGCTACCGAGGGTGTATAACCCCAGGACTGCAGGGAAGGGAGGCAGATCTTGTGTTCAGATGGTCGTATTCATGCTAGCAATTCAGTCAGTTGTCTTTTATGAAGTCACTTTAGAGCCACCTGTAAGTCCTTTGAATGTGATTGACAATTACTGTGACTATTTGCTTTTTCTTCTTGTGGATTGTGAAACTTTAATCAAAATTACTCTCAATATATTAAGTTTGCAAAAGCTGAGTTCTTAATGGTTTTTTCCCAACACTTTTACAATCTGATCAATCTTTAATAATAAGAGCCAGCTGAAAAAAATTACAATTTTCTATTCACACAATGTAATTTCATCAAAAATGAATCATTGTAAGTGAATACATTGATTTAGATTAAATTTGATGTGAAAATATCAAAATGAATATTTTTACCTTATTTCTTTCTGGCAATGTTGAAATATTTTATATTGGCATTTTATTCCTTTCATTTCAGCTTCTATGCTATTTACATTATTTTGATATTCCTATACTATTGCACGTAAGAGTTTCAGTGATTCCAACTCAGTATGTTTTTTATTTGCACTGAAAATAAATGTCAAAATATTGGAATTTCCCATGGGATGATAATTTCACTTTCTGTTTACAATAAAATGTGAAAAGAAATACAGTGCTCCAGAGTAAGTCTGACCTTAGTACTTCTCAGCTCTGGAATGCCAATCAATCTAATACATGGATCAGGACTGTGTAATAAGATTTCTGAATGAATTATGCCAATCATCTTTTCATTATTTCCCTAGCAATATTGGCAGTGGTAATTCCTTGTACGCTAATGCATCTTTTTCCATCCATCTAGATACAGCTTATATGAAATAAGCTACAAAGGAGTCTCCTTGGAGCACGGTTTCCAGTTTTAAGAACTGCTCTGATATTTCATCCTTTTTGCTGAATTAGGTCCAATGCTGGTCAATGTATGATTTGAATAATCTCTGTATTATCGTCAATACTTATTTTACAAAATCTTCTGCAGTGTTGATGAGTTTCAGTCCATGTGGAGATAGTGGCTATTTTCCTTATGTGCTTGCTCATAAAACTTGATCTGAAAGCAATCAATGAGATGGTGAGACTTTCTTTAAAACACCAGAATGACAGTTAAAAATATTAGCAGGGATTTTTTATTAAGCACATAACCAGTCTTCATGTAAATAAAGATAGCTTCAGCTTGTACTGAGGAAGCAACTAACATATTAACTGCAAGTTAACCTATTCAAGTGGTGTTCCTGAAGGTAAATGAAACTGAATACATTGTAAGTTTTTTCATCAGAAATATGCCTATATAAAAATGTATTGATCTGATACTTTCCTGGAATAATAAGGTGTACACACTTTATCACCAGCTTGTCTGTTAGAGAGAAACTTATGCAAACCCTGTGCAGAACCCTCTCTGAAACTTTATATTGGAGGTAAACTTCTTAAAATGTTTTAATTTGGTTGTCTTAAGTCAGACTACCCTATCTTAAAGGTGAAGGTTTTGGTCTCTTAATAAGCTACCTTGTCTTGAAACACTCACAAGGAGGCCAGATAATAGTCTCAAATATTCTTCTGCATCATTAGTCCTGCTGAGTTCTCCTATCTACCTGTTGTCCTGCATATAGGATACACTTGGAAACTTACCGTGCAATGAATGTAAGCAGGCTTATACAAAGGAGAGATGGTAACTAGAGCTTCCATCATATGCTATATTATGCTATCTAAACCTAAAGGAATACACAGCGTAAGTTGTTCTGTTATCAACAGAATCTGCTGGTGATCTGAAAAACAGTCTTTTTATCCTTGGTTTCTCAAATTCCAGATTTAAGGTGTGTTTGCTGATGCCTGCTGAGGGGCGTGTGCCTGGTGCAATTTTCCAGATCACCTCATGCATCCCACATCACCAGAAATACTGCGTGAAACCTCTGGTAGAAACCCTGAGGGGCAAATGCTGATTAAAGCCTCTGAATTTGTCAGAAACAATGCAAAAAATTAGCATAGTTTTTTGCTGTTTCTGTCATCTAATACAGTCAAACCTAAGAATTTATTTTATTTTAATTTCTCTAATCAGAGTAGTCTTATCCTATTTCTGTCTGAAGGGTAGCTGGCTTGCCTTCCAAGAAAGAGCAATTATTGCTCTGAAAAGAAAAGTTTCTGTCCTCTTCTGGTCACAGATTTTTTTTGTTCTCCTTTTTATTTGTTTCAAATACTACAGTCCGGAAAGTTGTTCCACTGACCACGGACATCACAGGAATTGCTTTGCTTTGCACAGCTCCATCATCCTCTCTCCTCCTGGCTTCTCCCCTGCGGCGTGTCTGCCAGGACGAGCCGGTTGCTGGTCATGGCTGGGTAGGAGTGTGTCCATCCTGCCACAGAGGGAGGCCGTCAGAGGATGGCTGTTTTCTGACAATCTGCTCCTGAAAAAATGTATTTACTGGATTAAAAACATATTATCTTAGATTTTGTACTATCTGACAGGCTGATCTCATAGCAAAAACACTTCAGGAAAGTAGGCTAGTAAAGATTTTCTTGTCAGCTTTTAGTATCATCCTTAGTAATTATTTTTTTATGTACTTTTCTAAGCAGAAAATGATAATGTATGCCCTGTTTCAGATGAAAGGTTTGAAAATATTTTCAAGAAATCAAAAAAAGGTCTCTCAAAAACCAACCTGCCTCTAAATTTAGGTCATGCACTTTGTTTCGCATGGAGCAAAATTTTGCAGCCAGTACAAGCACACTGCCTTGGCTTGTGCTGTTTGCCAGACTAAACCACCCGTTACACGACACATCACTTGTATAGACAATCTGTGTTTGAACGGGGGTTTCTAGATACCCCTTTGGGGTCTGTAAACAGAGCCTTAACTGATTGTTTCAGCATTGTTTTTCTTGTCAAGAAGAGTGTAAACCCCATCCTCTGCTGGCAAGCTTCCCTCCTAATCGCAGCAAAGTCTTTCTGCCGATGGCATTGTAACGTGGCTGACAGTGGCAGCATTTTCAATGGCAAGATCTGAGCAAGGTGCAGGAGAAAAGCGCCTGCCCTCTGGAACCTGCTGTATAAACAGGTAAATGTATGCCGAGTACATCACCAGTGAGCCAGATCTTTCAGAGGAGTCATTTGTGGTTTTTTAGAGGAAAGTATCTGTCTTGTAGGGCTGATTGAATAAAAGGCGAGGGGTGGGGGATGCACCTAATGATGACAAAACGAGAGGCACGCGAGATGGGCTGGCAAGTGTAAAGATGTGAATAGACAAATTCTGAGGCAGAGCATGTGGATAAATATAATAAAAGATAGCTAGTATACAGGCAGGGCAGAGACATAAAGGTCTGGATTTGATGCCAAAGATGGCAGGAGGGGATCAAAATTTGGGTGTGATTGCTGTTGGGCTGGTCGTTGGGCAGGGAGCGAGGGCGGGTTCGTTATGTTCTTTGCAAAGAACTGCAACTGTAGCATGCGGTTTGCTGGGGAAGTCAAAAATGAAAACAGCCGAAGAACAGACATACATTTTAGCCACAACAGTTTGAAGGAAAATTAGGTACTTTTTGAAAAATTGTGATGGAGAGAAATCCAAAAGGAAGTGTGTACTAACAGCAGAGTGGATATGCCAGAGGGACCAACCAGCAGTCCTGAGACCGTGCTGAGCGTGTGAGCCTCAATGAGAGGATAAATGCTTTATTTTTCTCAGGCAAGCTGCCAGAAACAATAATTACACTTAATTTATGGTTTTCATTCAAAGATATATTCAACAGTTCTCAAAAGACACTCCTATGTCCGACAGCACATTCCAACAGCTCCTAACCCCTCCAGTGGGAGTAATTGTCCTCTTTTGTAACTTATAAAAACATGTTTGGTCTCCTCTTGTATCTGCCTTTGGTACACAAGTTTAGTGAATGCAGACATTACTGTGCTGTTTGTTTTCCAGTGAGGTGAGTTATGATTACAACACAGGGGATAAGCATCTTTCGTTGATAAGATTTTTCTGCAAGTCACCATGAGGTAACGGGAAGTGTCTGTTGTAATGGCCTTCACTGTTTGAATTTTTATTGTATTTGGCTGGGGTTTTTTTTAGAGTTTGACTGAAGTTCACAGAAAAGATGAATTTAAAAGACTTCAGGTTCGTTAGATGCTGCTATGGCTTGCCAGTCAGTCTGCCAAAATTTTCCACTGTGCACTTCTTGTAGTTCTGCGTGGTCTAAATTTAATTGACTGAAGATGAGAAGCATTTTTACAGATCTGTCATTGCAACCGCTCTTCATATGTTTCACTAGCTGGAATGAGCAGTCGCTGGGTTTGTTTCTGACCTAATTCACAATGATGTAAAACATCAGTGATTCCACAGAAGAGGAAACAGATTTAGCTGGTGAGAAAACAAAGCTGTGCTCATTGCTGCACCAGCAGTGCTCATTTACAGGTGAGTGGAAGAGTAAAGTCCATTGTTAAGACATTAAATTTCAAGTATGTAGGAACAGAAGTACATTACATAAGCTGTTCAGCTGATATAACAACATAATTCATCTTTCTCTCTCACTGACTCTATTAAGACAATACTGACAAAAAGAAAATTGTCTGGGCTTTACAGCCTAGCCTCCTTGTAATGCCTGGTTGTCTCGCCAGAAACAGAGGCCTAAAGATCAAAAAATGGACGGAGACATATCTAACATACCAAGTTGCAAGAACTGTTAATGTTAATTTGGTGTATTGAAATATTTTAATTCCAGGATTTTCCTTTTAGTAATTTCATGTAAATTAGTTTGTATGTTGATGTCTGGATTTGTCCGTGTGTTGATTTATCAAGTATGTCTCATTTATTAAATTTCCCTTACTGATAACAAACAATTACTACTTCAGGTAATAGATTTAAAACATGATGTAGACTGATGTCAGCTGATACTGTGCCAAGAGTTATAGTACAAATTAATACAGACCAGAAGTTTGCGTGCCTTATTGTTGCTCCACCAAATCAATAGTCGTAGTAAGACCATGGCATCCACCAAGACTGTCACAGTAATTTGTTTGGAATACAAACACACCCTATGTTGCTGGCAGGACTGGGGTTTTTTATGCATATTATTTGCCTTAATAGCTGACCCTGAGAGAGCAGAAGGTGCTATGGGAATATGCAGGGAGAAATTGCAACTGTGATCATGCCTCTATTAAAATTGATTGTAATGTGACGGATTTAGGTCTCTCTCTAACCTGGGGCAATCTCAAAACTTCCTGAGTGTCTTCCTGCAAAATGCAAATACGAGATTGAAATGAGGAGTCTTGTGTGCATAGCCATTAGCAGTCTTTTTAGGCCTGGAAGATAGGAAGTAAGAGGGACTGAGACACCTTAAAACAAAGCCCTTGTCAGAGCAGGAATGTCCACCTTCCTATCAACACCAGCAGTTAAATGACTCGGGAGTTTTTAAAACAATTGCTTGGCCTGGAGACAGGAGCTGTAAACATCTTTGCTCTCCTAGTTAAAGCAAGCTCCATGAAGTCACTGGAGGAGGATGAGAACAAACACAGTATTGTTAACAGACAAGTGAATAATTGTCCTCTGCCCTCCCAAATAGAAAGTGGTGGGTAGTGATTTACTGCTGAGGAGGAGAGAGTTGTGGTACGACATGGCATGTTGCTTTTCCAAAACAGGTTTTCAATGTTACTCTATAAATATTATTACATGAATCACTGAAAGGAAAGAGTCAAATTAAAGTTTGGAGTTTTCTTCCTTAATCACATAGTTTCTTCCCTAGTTATTTCAGTGGCTTTTACCTGACTCAGGTCAGCAAAAAGTTTAGTTCTATTTATAGGGTTGTTTCATCCAAAATCATGAAATTTGTGTATCATATTTTCCTACTGGGTTGCTTCTCCTACTTGGAGTACTTTCATTTGACAGAGAAGATCCACATTAGAACCTGCGAATTAGGACAAACCGATTTTCAAACATTTATTGCAGTAAAGGTTTCCAGTTTGCTTTAGCATTTTTTGCCTTTAAAAATGTTTCTGTTGTATTTTGTACTAATGATTTTTTTGTTTTTTTCACAAGAGCAATTGCAGAAGGCAAATTTTAGCTAATAAACATGCAAATATGCTCACAGGAACATGATTGTGCCAGAAATTTTAATGAGTTGCTGTTCTGCTCCTGGTTGAGTAAGCCACGGTGGTTGCTCTTTCTTCCTCTTTTCAAATTTGATTAACGAATGATGTGGCAGAATAAAACCGGGTGAGAAGAAGATTGCCAGCCCAACATCTACAAATGGAAACATTAAAAAAAAAAATCCCTCTGACTTTTCCCTAAACAGAAATATACCCAATGTGACTTTCGTTGTCTAATTTTAAATAGCCAATTGGAAGAAATTTGATTAATGAGTAATTAATATGCTTTTAAAAAAATGTTGCTGTGGCAAAATAATATATGGGAGGGGTTTTGTAAGTGAAAATTTCTTTCAGTTCTTTTGATTGCAAGAAATTAGGGCTACGAGGATGATGAGTGGACTGGAGCATCTCTCCTACGAGGAAAGGCTGAGGGAGCTGGGCTTGTTCAGCCTGAAGAAGAGAAGGCTGAGAGGGGACCTAATCTATGTTTACAAATATCTGAAGGGTGGGTGTCAGGAGGATGGGGCCAAGCTCTTTTCAGTGGTGCCCAGTGACAGGACAAGGGGCAATGGGCACAAACTGAAGCATAGGAAGTTTTGTCTGAACATGAGGAAGAACTTCTTTACTTTGAGGGTGATGGAGCCCTGGAACAGGCTGCCCAGGGAGGTTGTGGAGTCTCCTTCTCTGGAGATATTCAAGATCTGCCTGGACGCGGTCCTGTGCAGCCTGCTGTAGGCGACCCTGCTTCGGCAGGAGGGTTGGACTAGATGACCCACAGAGGTATCTTCCAACCCCGAACATTCTGTGATTCTGTGAAATTAGTGAGTGAATTGTGTAGTTGTGAAGCTTTACTGAAATGTGCTTCTCCATTTCAGGATTAGTTATCTTAGATATTTCTCTGTTCTCTCAATAGTGTCCTTCAGTCTCTTTTTTTCTCTCTCTGTCTTTCTCTCCCTTTCCTTGGTCTTTGAAAGAAATAATACCTGTGACACAGAACACTTCAAGCATGTAGTAGTCTCACTTCTAGAGCTGAGTAATAAGTATTCAAAGACATAGTTGTGTTACCTTCCTCCACTTGCCTTCCACTGGCAACATTTAGTATTGATGTAAAAGACTAAAGATGTGGATTGTGTATGCTAGTGCCAACCCCAGCACCACTTCACCTGTCCTTGGTCAGGAGTTCACCCTTCCCTCTTCTGCCTTACGGGCAATGCCGCACGCTTCATCTGTGGAGGTGTTGCTTTCGGAGCCTACATCTGGCTCACGTACCAGGGCTAAACTATCCCTCATTCATCCTGCTCCTCAGGACAAAGACGGAGAGCTCAAATTTAGTTCATATGATTCTGTTATGCCAGAAACAGAAATAAAGCATATTTCGGAGCTAGTTCAGCTAGTCAGCTGGGAGAATACCACAGGTTACATCAGCTCATGTAATACCCTCAGCTACAAACACAGACTTTCCCTCCCTCCCTCCAGATGAAATGAGTCTTAGAATCTGTATTGCCAAACATGAAATTATCCGGCAAAGATCTGGAATATTAGGTGTGTATTCCCTAAAATATTAAAGAAATTTGGGTCAAATTCAGAAGGACAGATCTAAATGCCATTGGGAAGATCTAATTAGGTTTTTATACTTCTGTAAAGCGTCCTTTTATTTCAGAAAAGGCACATGGCTACTATTAGATCTCTCAGCAATAGTGTTTAAAAAAATTGTTCAATTTGTGTGTGATATGGAAACTTAATGCAGAAATCAAATTTTGTTGAGTTATTTAGACTGCACAGCAGGCCAAACAGAAAGACATCATTGCTCTGACTGACCTACCAAGTACTTTTTGGTGAAGAAAAATTGGTGTGCTGATGCTGATTCTGTCAAAAGAAAAAGAACAAATGGAAAACAAGCCTGAAACCCCTTTCAGTAAATACGCAGCTACATGCCTCCCAGACCTGCCTCAAGCGTCCACTTTTGCTACCTTGTGATGTGGTGGGGCCGTCTGTAGATCCAACTTGCTATGAGATTTTCAATTAATTATCGGTTGCTGTGGTAACAGCATGAAGAGCAGATCAAATGGATGCCAGGACCAGACAGGTTTCTCTAAGAACTCCACATACGTGAACAATTGGTGGTGACCCAATTCCGAAAGGTTATCAACACAGATTTTTCACTTCAGCTGACTTGATGGTGCCTCCTCCAGGGGTCTGGACCTTGTTTCTGGTCCCCAGAGGTTCTCATGAATTA
The DNA here is from genome assembly GCF_030867145.1 of Opisthocomus hoazin. Lineage (NCBI taxonomy): Eukaryota > Metazoa > Chordata > Aves > Opisthocomiformes > Opisthocomidae > Opisthocomus > Opisthocomus hoazin. The sequence goes on along the minus strand of NC_134424.1, from coordinate 12,282,867 downwards.
GCAGCCCTGGGGTTTCATCAGAAGCTCTTGGGCTTCCCGCAAAGGAAATGCTGGACGATTAACAGAAGTGATACAGTTTCGTACTTGCATGTTTATGCTGCCTTCTCATTGTCAAGGGCTGGGCTGAGCTGAGCCTTGGGCTCTGTCAAAATGTTGAGTAATTATCACATGATAATCACACACTGCAGTTTCTCCCAGGCTTAATCTGATTTCTGCACCGTAGTTGCTACAACCCACTTAAATTCCACCCACCTGTGGTTTAATCAATATAACTGATTAAATTTAATTTTCTGTGGTCAGAGCTGTTACGTGCAAGGTTCATCAGCAAATATTTGGTCTTTACTGAGGTCTTTTTGTTGGTTCTTTTCCATTTGAAACTGGCTTACTCTGTTCTTATGAATAGTTGAGTTAAATTCATAATAATGATCTGGCGCTTACCGTTTAGTAAAAACGTGAGTTCCATTTACTGTCTTCGGAGGTTTGGCTTTCTGTTTGTTTTTTATTTTCTCGAGAAATATGTGAAGGGAGCGTGTGTGTCGTGGTTTAGACACAATTATGTGGGCTGGGCTAGTCAGCATTCCAACTTTATCTGGAAAGGGGATGGAAGGCAACTCCTTAAACACTGCATATTTCCCTTCCTCTCCTACCTCCAAAATGCGTTCCAACATGTTGATTTGTTTAATCTCGATCCAATCTTGAGTATGTTGAGGGTTTTTAGAAAAATAGTGCTATGTCAAAGATTTTGGGGTATTTGGGAACACTCTCAAAACCAGGTCCTGGCTGTTCCGTGTAGTCAATGCATGTCCCTTCCCCCTGGCCTGGCAGTGGTGTGTTGGCAGCTTCACTGCCAGGCAGTTGGGTAGACAAGAAGGCATGGATCTTCGCTTAGAGGGGTTAAGGTCTACTTTTTAAAAAATACATTTTGTATTTGATAAGAATATATCAGAAGTCCATTCACAGAATTGAGTGAAGTTCCCTTTTCCAGTTTAAATTGCTATATACTTAATACTTTTGGGTACTGTGTTAGGCAATATATGCCTGGCTGTGCCTACATGGGTATGCCATGTAGGTGTCAAGTAGTCCTCTGGTCTTCAAGCCTATTACTTCATAGCCTCGCCAGAAGGTGTTCAGCTGACACAAAGGGCAGGTGATTTTTGGCTCCTAACGCTTTTTTTTGTCCCTAGTTGTCAAGTGCAGTTCTAAAAATGTCTCTGTCAGGAGGCTGGGAGTAAGTCTTGAATTAGCTTTTGTCAGCTTTGCCAACCACTTAAAGCAATTAGATCTCTGAACATGCTGGCACGTTCGTTCTTCCTACCCCTTGCTTGCGTATATGAGATTGTGTTGCAGCTGGAGATACACCACTAGCACAACGTAGGCACCAGAGAACACACAGTGCCTCCGGCAAGTGCTCCAGACTGTTTAAAATGCAGCCTTCCAGTTTCTCTGGTCACGCTCAGCAGATTTGTCTGCCCATGTCGCTGAAATGAACCGCAGTCTGCTGGTCCTCATGAGAAACAGGCTGCGCTCATGCACAAGGAGAAGTTCCAGTGTGATTATGTCTGTATATTCAGCTTTGTGCTTTAAACATATAGATGAAAACACTTGGCAATAGATAGAAAGCCAGAGACGAGCAGACCAAAAGAAACAGCAGAGGTTGAAAAATCCCTGGAAGCAAACAGGGAGACTGGGGCACTTCTGGGACAAGGTCAGTGGGTGAGCTGGTAGAACAGTCCATTTAGGTACTTCTGGCTTCGGACCTGATTTTGCGTGAATGCAGTAGGTCTGTGAGCTGGACTCAGAGTGCCATGAAGTCCACACCTTATGACGGAAATGGTGAGAGTTCAGCTGAAGTTTAGCATTTTCAAAGAGTCGGAGCTCAGCCTGCAAGATGTGAGTTTTAGGGAGGCTGCCAGCTTTGTGCTGGCTGAAGGTGCCGCGTGTTAGTGGTTGTCAGTAGGCTCAGCTGGCTGAGGATGTACAGCCACAGTGTTGCAGTCCCCATGGTAAAATGCTACCTCATCTTCAACCCAGACTGGCTTTGCTTCTCTAAGGTCAATTTAGTTGTTGCTTGCTGAAGATGTTCACTGCCTTGCAAATGGAATGAAATTAGCAGATGATGGATTCTTCTGGTGGCGATGTGGCAAAAAATTATTCCCCAAAAAGGAATGCACATGCAGTGTCTGCATCACTTAAAGCTCCATTCATGACCTGCTTTGGGGAGCTGACGGGTCTTAGGTCTCCTGAGCCTCATCTAGTCTGGGATGAGTTGTGTTCACAGGGAATTACTAAATCAGCATTGAGATTGTTTCATAAGATCCTCTTGATTCCTTGATCTTCCAGTGCAAGCTATTCAATAAAGCTCTGGGCTATTTAGGAGAATTTGCTGGCTGAGAGCCTTCTTGATAACACTCCTGCGGTTGTTTCCTGCCTGCTTTTGAAGGTATCTTAGAGGCTTTTAAAAATGATCTTTGTATCTTGCTGTGCAATTAAAGCTTGAAGTTTCTCACTAGCATGTACTGATGTTTCTCAGATATTGGCAACAGTGAGAAAACGTGAATGTGTAAAAGGTCTTCCCATTATAAGCTAGTGGATCTTCCCTTTTCTTCAGCTGTTTTTTGTCTGTTTCCTTCACCTGCAAAACACGCTGCACCACGCTGTCAGTGAGCAGCATTTGAGCAAAATGTATCCATTGTAGGAAATTAGGAAAATCTGAATTTCAACAGGATTCAGATCTAGCTTTTTGAATTGCTTAATGCTGACCTTATCACAAGTCATAGTGCACCTGTGAATTGGAATAAATGCCCAAATAAATAAATACACAGAGTATATTCTATGTAAAAGACAAAGAAGTAAGGCTCGTTAGTTAGATCCAAAACTGAGTTGGGAAAAAATACTTCTAATTCTAATATCTATTTGAATGTTTTCTTGGGTTTCTCTTTTATTTCGAAAATAGCTTGTTATTATTTTCTACTATTCTCTGAAGTGGTTGCTGTCCATACAGAACAACACTGGGCTATTTAGTGTGGAAAACTCAGTATAAGTCACACTTCTTTCACTTTTTTTCACTGAATGAGCTGCTTAAAAAAGAAAATAGCAGTATCATTTGGAGGAAAAATAAAGCAGCAAAGGGTAAAGCAGGAATGGGGTGGGATTCTTAGCCTGCAATCTTGTTCTGGAGCTCTGCAAGCATATTCACACATAGCGAGGGAGGCCTTAACCTTAATAGTGTCCCCCTTTACTATGTCCATAAAATATTACTCCCACTTATATATTTACCACATTTATCCATCTTTGAAAACCCATCTTAAAATACTAAAAGGTAGAAAAAGCTGATGTTGCTGGGGTCACTGACATGGACTCCTACCTGGGTGATTTCTCAGGAAGAGAAGGTAACATCTGAACAGCCATAACAAGGCAGGCTAGAGGTCCATATAGCCTCTTATAAAGTCCAACACAGAGCAAATTAAAAGGACAAGGAAAACGTACCATGATAGTCTTCCAATACATCTTCATAGCATCCAGTGCACTGTAGTATTGCTGCTACTTGAGCTTTAATTAGGACCTTGGATGGGTTTTTCTGTCTTGAGCTTGCCTAACTGCTTTATGAACCTGTAAAAAATTTAGTTGAACTTCTACTGCCGTGAAATACAAAGAATTGAATTCTGAATGAGCTGCCACAATCAGGAACATAAAAATCAGTTCAGAGTAAAGAAGAATTGATCCCAGCAGCTAAGCCTGCCACCATGTGCTAAATATACTTAAGAACAATCCTTTGCTGCAGATGCCTGGAGTTGGGGAGTAGGCAGTGGAGAGAAAGAAAGGAGAAAGGAACCTTGTGTGAAATACAGAGCCAGGGCACAAATTTTGCAAGAACAGCTCTTCTGGCCAAAGACGAAGATTTCACATCCTGCTTTAGTAAAGAGAGTTGCTTCCAAAGCAGAGATTGCTGCCCATTCAAGAGAAGTGAACCTTTCGTATTACACACAGAAAATGCATCTTTCAATGAGACTGTGCTTAGCTGGCGTTTGAATAGAAATTTTCTCATGTGATGCAGGTTGGGTTTCTGAAGAGAATTTCCTCACCAATACTAGACACAGTAGCACTGACTTCTTTCTTCCTCATTCTCCTTCCAGCTAGCTCCCTGGTACTCTGCTCCCCCTCATTAAACACTCAAAAACTAAATTGGAAAAGTAAGTGATGCTTTCGTTGTGCAAGTTCTCTGCTTGTTTCTGTACTTATTCTTGTTTTTTAAGAAGAATCTGTATTTGAAGTTTTTCACTGAAACTTAAATTTTGATGAAGACAATAAAGAGAAATTTTCATAGAAGAAAATGCCTTTTGATGGATTACAGTTATGAGGTTTCACTTACTCATCACAGATCCTTTATTCAACCTCTAATCTTTTTTCTAAGCAGTATGGGAGAAAATTCTTGCATATATTTTTATAGTACCAGATACTAATAACTAAGATATAGCAAAATGAAAGACTCGGAATTCTTTTTCAGAAGGATGTTGCGGATGAAAGCGGTACACAAGATGAAATACGCATGTCTCCTAGAAAGTAGATGGTTTGTAAGCCTTGAGTTTTTCTTTTGCATTTTTAGTGTGAAATATTTTTTTGCCTGTTCTGGGATAAAAATGCATAACAACATATTCCTTAGTCTGTTTAGTACAGCTGCTGATCTCTCTTGTGTACCACTTATGTCTCACCTAAACATCATATTTGAATTTCACTCACTGATAGAAAAATATTTTTTCCAGTGAGACACTCACTGCCGTGAACTATTTTTTGTATGAGCACCGTACAGGTGAGGATGTGTGAGCTGGAATCTCATGCTTCTCTGTGCAGGTGGGAGTGGGTTTCAAAGGCATTTGGGTTTTTTTAATAAACACCCGTCCTATAGGAATGTTAATTTTTTTTTTTTAAACATCCTGAAATCCTGTATTGCCACTGTACAGCCTGATTAGTGCCCCGTTGGAAACCCTCATCATCATGTTCAGAACGCTGGCTCACAACAGCAAAGAGTGAATTCAGCTCGGGGATTACCTTTTCTTTATCGTGAGGAATGATTGTAACAGACAATTTGAATAATCACTGCGGCCAAAGCTCACAGGTGACAGGGATCTGGAAACTCCTAAGTTTGGAATCTCCCTGCATTTCTCCCTTCGTCAGCGTATGTTTGGAGACGCAGCCTGAGCAACAGGTTTGTATGAAACCATTTTGCATCGCTGTACAAAGTGCAGCAATGTGTCATGCGTGTCTTCCTCCAGTCCTGCACCCACTAGGTCAGAAAGCAAAGATGCTGATGACTCATGTTTGCTTTGGCAGCCTCCGACTCGGGTTCCTTCTCAGGCCTCTGCTCTGAGCGGGGTGCCTGCTGACACACGGGTGGGACACCTGGGATCTGCCAGAGCTTCACCATGCTTTTCCCTGCTCCTGCTGACATCTACTGGCAGAACAATCTCAGCTTGTGCATTTGCAAAAGGTAGCTTAGATATACATCACGTTTAACATATGAACCTAAATGCAAGGTACATCTCGTTAGTGTGAGCGTTTCTGTATTTGTCTGGGTTACTCTGTGAGCAAAGGGAGGTGGATCTGTAGCAGGAGGGCACGGTTCTGGCCAATACTGAAATGAGAGCAGAATAAATCGCTGCCGTGAGTTTTATAGGTATCACTTCAGCTGAGCTAGGAGTGAGTGGGATTACGCTATCGTTGCCTCCAAGGCCTTTTTGTGTATTTGTTTAGTTTGCTTATGCTGCTTTCCTTACACAAAGGCTCTTTAGGTAGGAAGTGTCACGCTATCAGAGGTTACTGAAACCCGGACTCACTATGGGAATCGGAGATGGTCCTTTTTGTTTGTAATCAGCGCTTTCTGGCTTTGGCATGCCACAGGCTGTTGGTTTAGGAAGCAAGGGTAAGGCATGTTTCTGCTTCTGCTAATGGCCTGTCTTATGTGTCTTATCTTTTTTTTTTTTTTTTCAGGTTCCTGACACTGAAAAAGAATCCTCTGATAGAGAGACTTTCAGAATATCCCAAGCAAAGAACAGGAAGTTGTAAGTAGAGAAAGAGCCAAAAAGGAGTTTTTCTAGCCCTTTACTCAGCCCGATTATTTGGACAATGCACAGGCTTCACTGAAAAATAAAATAAGGTATTTAAGGATGATATCCCTGTCCTTATTATTAGTGATAATACATTTACTTTGGTCTATAAATTTAGAAGCAAAATGCATTGTGACTATAATGGTTTAGCTTTGGGGGCTTATAATCACTTCATGGGCCTGCGGCTGATTTGGCCTTGTCAAGATTAAGTCCTCTGCTTGTCCATCTCTCATCTCTCCCGTGTAAACTTGCAGAACATACCGTATGTCCCAGTTAATGTTTGTGAGATTTTTGAGGAAGGGAAAACAGTTTGCTGTTGATATTAAAGTACTTGATTGCAGACCCAGCATGAACGTTGCCCAGATTCTCTATGCCATGTTCCCATAAGACCTGAACTCACTGGGGCTACTCAATGACAGAGGAGGAGAATGAGAGCTGTGTTCAAAATGCTTTCTAAATATGAATATAAACATGAATACCCGCTCTGCTCAAGAGCTGAACTCAGGCTTGCTCGGTTCTTTGGAACACATACATCAGTATATACACAATTAAGCACAAGGGGCCCCTTGCGTGATAAGTTCTTATGGAGCCTCTTCTGAAGCTCTGAAAAAAAACAAAAAAGGGTTCTAGGGTAGAAAGCTCTTCGTAAGGCGGGGAAGTATTCTCCATCACTGTACCAACTGTTGTTGGCAAGACATCCCCAGTGGGTAGTGCTTTTAGTTTCTACAAGAGTCCGAAAGATGGTAGCCGAGACAGAGTACTGCTAAGCACGGCAGAAAGGGGGATAAGGAAGTTAAGCTCTCTGTATTCAGAGGTAATTTTGAAATAGTCAAGCGCGTTGACAGCCTGCTGAGAACTGGAGCGATAACAGACCTCCAAATATTGTTAGGCACATTTAGTGCCATGAGCAAGAAATGATCCTGTGGGGGGAAAATAAGATCATACAAGAATCACAGAGTCCTGGAAGACAAATTAAGATTGCAAGAAAATACTTGGGTTTGATATATTTTCTGGTGTTAGTACGTTTGGCTTTGCAACAAGCAGACATAAAAACTCCACGTAGATTTTGATTTTTGAGGACACGTGAGATGTAAAGAGCTCTTAGATTTTGTCTGGTCTCATTTATAACAAGTAATTTAGATAGAGTTCTATGAAAATATACCATAGAGAAATATTTCTAGCTATTAGATCAGGATGTTGCTATGCTCACAATGTCAGTTCATTATACAATATGTGCTTAAACTGGTCTTGTAATTATAGCTTAGAAGTTTAGTAAACCAGGAAGTACTGGTCCCCGAAAGACACAAATGTCAAAACAAGCAAGAGTTTCCTCAGTGATGTGGGTACTTACTGTTGTAAATGTAGGTGTTTTTCCATGGGAATGTTCTCTGTTTGCCACCATTGCTCTGGTGTAAGAGGCAAAAAAGCCCCTGATGCACTTTGACTACAGTTGGACAAGGAAGGAAGGAGATTGCTAAAGAAAGCTTATGATTGATGATAAAATAGAGAAATTCATCTCAAGCTGCTGTTTTACTAGGATGTGACTCTTGGAATGAAGCCACATGGGAAAGGACTTTGAAAGTTTTGATGTTATATCTCTTAAAAAGAATTGTGTTTGTATATGAATCTTTTTGATATCTCAGAAGGAAGTCCTACAGATTTCCTGAAAATGTCCATCCTGACGGAGTACAGAAAAGAGGGGACTCCTGAAAAACGCTCACGATAAGCGGAAAATTCCTGTGATCCGGACGGACTATTCCATCGGTGGATAGGTATTTTCCACAATTGTTATCTGCTCTGTATAACTTACAAGGAATGACACATTTGTCGCTGTGCTGAGACTCTAATGACCCATAGCAGGATAAATTACACTGTACTCTCACACCATTGTTTCCTTGAAATATGTTTATTTTTCTGTGCGTGCAGGCTAGGATCACAGGCTGGTTAAAGACATCAAGACTGTCTCATGAGCGCAGCTGGCTATTCCCACAGGCAAGGTCAGCTATTTCTGTCGAATTTACACATAAATTAGTAGAGCTAAGAATTCATTTTCTCAGTGCAATTTGTAAGAAAATTAATGAATTGTCTCTTGATAGATATTTTAAAGGTGAACGAGACAACTTTTTAAACTAACTGCACTGCAGTGCCTGTCTACACGGACTGCCCTCAAACCTAGGAAGGCTGTAGACCTGGGAGCACGGGCACCGACCAGTGATGGCAAAAGTCTGAAGGTTTGCCTGCGCATGGGTTCCTCGCCCTTTTTCCCTGCCACCAACACGTACCTTGCTCTTCCCTCCTTTCATTTCTAGGGGTGATTCCTTGCCGTCTCCTTCCGCTGTCTGACGGTTTCCCTGCTGTCCCCTTGCCCACAGTGAATTATCCGACAGCAGTGACACGGTGACAGAGCTCTTTCCCAAGGCAGCTGGATCCCGAGCGGACCAGGTACCGCACAGCAGGAGAATCTGACCTTCCTCTCCACTGACACTCGTGACGCCGCCCGCCCGCAGCGCCCTGTTACGGCACTTGGACACCAGCTCGTACAAAACGCAAATCAGTCGGGTTTGTTCGATTCGGTGCGGGCAAAGGTGCGGATCACCGCGGTGGGTGCGGGGGGGGGGGGGGGCTGCCGTGACCCCCTCCCCACACGAGGCAGAGCGGTGTTTCGCGGGGCCGCGGCTGCGACGGGTGCGGGTCCTCCGGCGCTCGCGGTCCCCCCCGCAGTGCCGCGCAGCCGCCGGCAGGGGTCGCCCGGGCCTCGCCGGGTGCGGGCGCGATGCGGGACCCGCAAAGCGCTGCGTAGCCCGCGGGGTCTTTACGGCCGAACCGAGGGCTCCGGCCCGAAGCCAGCAGGGCGGGGGGCCCCGCACCGCGGGCGGGGGGCTGCCAGAAGCGGCGGGAAAACGCAGGAGCGGGGAACCGAGCGGAAGCGAGCGTCGCGCGGGTGTAGCCCCCACCGCTTCTGGAGCTGGAGCAGCGGTTAACTGGGGACACCAGGCTGTGCGGATTTCAGCTTGAAATATGTATATATTTACTATATGCTATATACTATATATTTACTTGCTAACAGCAAAGATTGGGCGAAATTCAGTAGAAAAGCTGGGTTTGAATATAAGGTGAAACTTACAGTCAAGTAAATTAAGATCAAAACCATGAAAATCTTCTAGCAGAGTCACTGTGGGCTTATTCTGCTGCTGTTGCGAGCAGAGTCACCTCCAGCCTCTGGGCAAGCTGTGAGAGACTCTGTCGGAGCTTCACTGCGTGCAGGAGGCACAGTGGTGCTTGGCAGCTTACAGGAGGTTTTAGTTCTAGGTTGATAAACACGTAATCATGGCATAATGGAACTCAGAACAATGCTGCTTTAGTACCCGCAAAGAAGTTGTTCCTCCCTTAAGCTGGTGCCTGGCTCTGGCGCAGTCAGCGCACATCTCTGTTTAGGAACACATAGTAAAAGGGGCATTCAGATGTTTGGAAAATTCCATAACTGCCCAGAAATATCTGCTCTGAGACTGTGTGGCTATTAATTTATTAGGTATGCCACTAGGTTAGTGTATTTATCTACTGCAAATGAATTGAAGTTGCTTATTTTGTAGTTTATAAAATTGCATCTTTTAGATGTACTCCCCAAAATACTCTGCAGGTAAAGGTCTGTGTTAACACACAGGGTTAGCATCGTGTCCTAAATAGCAATGGACTTGGGCTCATCTTCAGAGAAAGTAACTGCAGCGTCAAGGCCTTTCACCAAATACGCGATGGCACCAGCTCCCAAATACTTCTGTCCAGTGTATGTTACATGCTGCACCTGAGCTGTTCTCAGCTACTGGGGTGAAAGTTAATAACGAGATTGCTACAATAGCCAAGGGCTTTATCAGTCAGAGGTATCACGAAAAGCCTCCCCATCTGCCCTCACCCCCAACACCCAAGACTATGTAGATGTATTGCACAACTCATTTTAAAACCTGCTGGTAATTTACACAACACTTTTGCCTGTCAGAATTAGACCCTACGAAAATTTATGCATGTCTAGAAACTGACATCTTCCTCTCCCTCCCCCCATTTTTCAGGTGAAGAAGAGAATTAACATCCCGTTTTCAGTTGTCAGTGCCATGATGCTAATCCCGACGTTGCTGCTGGTGCCATAAAAGCAGGTCAGTCTCCCTCAAGTTTGAGACCCTAGTCTCTGGGAAGAGTAAGTAAAAGCACTCCTCTAAGTCAGGTAAGGTCCTTCCTTCTGAGCTCACTTTTAATTATAATAGCTACCATCTTCTTTCTCTGTAAGGACTGCAAATCCAGTTGGGGATCTGTTGAGCTGGTCTCTGACAATATCAAATGTTCTCAGAACTCTTAATCGAAGGCAGCCCATGAAAGCACCCCAGGGAGCGCTTTATTCTCTATGTTTAAAAGGACATGAAAGTACAATGGTTCTCTTTATACGGGTACAAAGCAGCCAATTGATCTTGTCAGTTTAATAAATAATACAATTGCTTCTATCAGACACTGTTAATAGACTCCTGTCTGGACTAATGTTGTACAGAATTGTACAAGTACGGAAATCCTATCTACTTCCATCTGCCCTGGATTAACCACCTCCCCCTTTATCACCTAGAGACGGAGCTTCCAGCATTCATCCCTGAAGGGCATCAGGCTCCCTGATCTTCATCTCATTCTTCATTTTAATGTGTGTTCTTGGAAGAGATGAACTAATTTCCTGATGCATCTGTTGTCTGCCTGTTTCCTAGCATTCGTACAGATTCAAAGAAGCTTGAGAATGTAAAATAGGCAGCAAGTTTGGTGGGGGTTTTTTTGTTTTGTTTATTTTTTAATTATTCACTGTCTATGTGTCTCAAGATGAAAAATTTGGATTGTGCTTTTCAACCATTGCAAAGGCAGAGGGAAGCTCGGACGCTGGTTCTTACCTGGGGCATTATGAATACAAGGACCAGACATCAGGTAAATTGATACAAGACTTTGGTTCAAGAAGCTCACAGCTCAGGGGTTTGGGATGTTTCTGGTTTGGTGCCAACACAACCAGATCATCCCCTTCTGTGAATTCCCCACTCAGCATTTTAAGCGGGCCCTGAGATTTTGCTCAGCACTGCTTTTTCGGTGAGCTTTACATGGGATACAGACACACCAGTGTTCACTGAGAGAGTGCTGGTAATATTAGCAGAGAAAAATTTAAATATTTTCTTCGTCTTGGCCTTGGTTTGTTTTCAGTTTTCCCTTTTTCTCTGCCATGACACAAAATGGTTTTGGGTTTTTCAGCTGAGGTGTGTGATAAACAGAAAGGAAGAGAATGGATTTGTCACTAAGAATAGGTTTCCAGGGCTTTCAGGACCAGAATGTTATCCTTTGAAAATAGTTAATTTTACAGGTATTGTATATTTTACATCTTTCTACCTATGTATCTACCTAAATATGTGTTTATGTATGTATGGGGATTTAATATATAAAAAACATAAAAATATAGGAATGTTTTTTTAATATATATATAGGGACACACATATGTGTAGATCTAGTCTGTGCTGTCAGAGTCCCCACAGGTTGTTTCCCCGGATGATGAGAGATCGGACATCCCTCTCTGAGTGTTACTGAGCTCTCCAACTTGGCCTGTCAACGGAGATATTGTGGTGAGTAAAAAGCTGACTGATCCCCTTCCTTGTGTTTGCAAGAAAAATACCTCTAATTTTAATGCTGGAAGCAGTTATTCATTTGTTAATAACATTTTTTTTGTCTATAATAACCTGAGTGAATAATGCAATGACCAATGAGCAAAAAGAGCTGTTGTTGACTATTTAGATTCCCTCTTGGTTTTCCCTGATGTAAAAGGTAGGCAGTAACAGTGCCAGAACTCAAAGGGGCATTTGGAGCATAAATGCGTGATTTACATTGAGCTGCTCAGATATTTCAGGTACTGGGACAATACATGAAGCAAAGAGATTTTTATCGAAGCAAAGAGACATTCTGATTGAATGATAAGGTCCTACAGCATGAGCAGAAGTCAACAAACCTGGGATTCTTTTGGATCAGCGGGGAAAGCAGTTTCTGGTAATTGAATGCTTCATCCCAACAGCCTTTTTCCCCAGATCCCTGTGTGATCAAACCTGTGCTTACACATATATTGCTTTTGAATTATTGCATTGCTTGCAGAGAAAATACTTACACTGCTGCCCTTCTACTTGAAGACGAAAAACGCTTTTGTTTTAAATTCAGAAACTAATTGAAAACTAGAATCCTTAATTAGTTTTAGATATAGCTTCAGAAAGAAACATCAGTCCTTTAAACAGTAAAATGCTTGTGCTGAAAATGAGTTTTCTTCACTCCCACATCCATTTTGAATTGAGGCTACTGTGTTTGAAAAGTAAAACCCAATAATGCTTCTGAAGTCACAATCGGTATTTGAAAGGCAGCTCTGTGCTCTTCTTTGAGTGCTATTGATGCTTTCAGCTGTGGCATGAAAGACCTAGAACTCTGATCTCTGATTTTGGCAAGTCGAGTCATTCAATTCAATTTCGGAACCGTGCAGCTGTGAAGCTTTACAGCTTTTGATGTTTAAAAAGGTAGGGATTATTTCTGTTCTCTGTGATTTGTGAGCAACCGCTGCTTCTGTTGGCAAACCCAGGAAGAAACCTGTCTGTCTGATGTGCATGGACTGTTAGTGATACCTGCGCAAACACTTGAGTAGATATTACTCATCTGGCTGGCATCTCTGAGCTCAAAGTGCTCTCTGGTGCTCTGCTGCCCTTTGAACAGTATTTAATTGGCAATAAGACCACGTTTTAGGGCTTGGGACTGAGCTTTGCCTCCTCAGGTCACTGGGTGAATGCGGTTTAGGTCTGTAGGAAATGGGCCAATGTTCTTAGCCTCCTTTCTAATGGAGAGAGGGCTGCTTCATTATTCCCGTTGCTCTGGTTCTATTGCCTGCAGAGAGTCACAGTGAAGATGTGAGTTTGCAGTCTCTGCTCTTTCTTATAGGGGGTTTCTGCAGGTTGATTGAAGCACATTAGGATGGACGGTTCAGTGAGATTACCCCAGCTGTCATCTGCAGAGAAGATTTCAGGTAGGTCTGGCCAGCCTCGGTCTTACCAGGTTTGTGCCAAACTCTTGAAACATCTGATTCCTTGAGGAGCAGAGAACAGCTTACAAGTGATGGGTGCTAGCCTGAGCATGATGCTAGGATTCAGGGTGAATGGACAAGCTGGGCTTGGCAGTCACTCCTCACCCACCTCCTCCCACAGCAGGAGGGGGGAGTTATCTAGCAGCCTTTTGCCAACCAACGTTGTGCTGGTCCTGTCGTGGAAACCCCAGCTGCACTGATAAAGATGTATGGACTTGTTGCTGACACAGCCTCTGCTGGCACTGGTGCCAGCTGGACCAGGGCTGGCTCCAGTCTGGAGCCTAATGGCCTCCTGAGCTTAGTACTCAGCCCAGGCTGAGAGATGAGTCCTGAGCTTGGCATTCAGCGTCTCACTAATGCAGAGGACTTTCCTCCCATCCAGCTTGGACCACGAGTGTGACTGGTGCGTGGCTGTCAGTCCACCCCAACAGCTCACTGCAATGTGCTTCGTTTCCAGCACTGTAAAACTAGCCTAGTTGATGAGCTAACATATGGGGGCTTCTCCCCAGGGGATTTTGGTGCATGTTCCTTTATTTTCATTAGAAAGGGAGACCATTTGGTTTAACTGTCTGCCAAAACATGTGGAGAATTGAGAGCTGGGATGTGAACCCAGGCTCTGTTCTGCAGTCAAAGCAGGCTCTTCCGGACACTGCTCCCTCTCTATCAAATAACACAGCATTGCAAGCATGTCTGTGCTGGGCTGCTGTGCAGCACACATCTCGCTGCAAAGACAGCAAAGCCAAACCCCTGTTCGCCGTACCAAGGGAGAAGTACAGTGCAGACTTTGCTCATGAGCTAGGGCAGAGCATTGGCCCTGGTTGTTTCCACCTTCTAGTAGAGGATAAGGATCTGGCATTGCAGAGAGGAGCATGACAGGTATTCTGTGCAAGAAAAATAGAGTATCTGCATGCTAAGCACACATGGTGGGCTCCCTGCTGCTAACCAAAGTGCTGTGCTGTGCATTGTTACTGAGTAGCGCGCTGTGACTCATGACAAGCATGCTGTACTGAGGGTATTTATTGAGGATCTGGTGCAAAAAGCTGGTTAGGTACTTCATAGATCTGAGATCCAGGTCTCTTTCGTGATGATTTCACAGCCTGGACAGATGTTGGATGGGTGCGTGGCAGGAAGGTGGGGGGTGGTCAGCGCAACCTGAACTGACAGCGGAGGTCAGGACACTGACAGCACTCTGCATGCGATGGGTGTGAGGAAGAGGAGGAGAGAGATGGCACAGGGGCAGATGTGCACTGTGGAAGGAAGAAAGCAAAGTCATCCCGCAGTATGTCACTTCTGAGCAGAGGACTCCGCTAAGGCTCGGTTCGGCGCTATGCCGCGCACCTGCTGTTTGCAGCCGAGTCTAAAGGCACCGAGGATATCGGTGTCTTGTGAGATTAAGCTCTTTGATTCCAGTCTCTTTAGCTAGAAAGCATGTTGTTTTATCTAATGCTTGTCTCTGTCTGTTTTAGGCTGTGGTGCCTGCAGAGAAAAGGTATGCATAATGAAATGATTAAATCATGCGTTTTCAAATAATCAAAGTCATGCTGTTTCAGCTATGCAGAAATCCTGTTCCTCTTAAGAGACATCTAGCCAGATTCAGAATTTCTTTTGGATTTTATATTTCTGAGAAGGAATCCAAATAAAAAAGAGTATCTGGTTAAGGCCAGTTCTGCTCTCCTGTATGCCCAGGGCCAGATATGATCACATTCATATTCTTCTTGTGTCGCTGCAGACAGAAAATAACTTTGCAGTCTGATTTTATGCTCTAAAGAAAATCATTCACACTGTGACAGCACTTCAAAATATTTCAATCCTTATTCTGTATATGCTGCTGGCTATGACTGCAGTGCAGAAAAAAAATGCTTCACTGAATCAGTAGTTATGGGAAGGGGTAAAGTTTCCAAATTCCTCCTTTCCATCTTGATTTTGTAACTAATCTCTTGTCCCTGCTGTACCTCCTGTTTGAGATGTCACCCCTGTAACTCTGCACTACTTCAAGCTTTGGCATGCCTGACACATGTAATTGCTTAACACTGCTTAAATAATGTGCGTGGTAAGGTCAGATGGTGCTACATAGGCTGCTACACATGGAATCACCTCCTGACTGTAGGAAATCTCCTTAGGGAAACGTACCCTGGAGCAGGTAGTGAACGAAGTGAATCAGAAAGACCTTTGTGGTCAGAGACTCCTACTCATCCACCAAGGCAAGGTCTCTTCTTAGGAAGATGCTGTCAAGGCTGGTTGACCTAAAATGAAACCTTGTGTACTCTTTTTGAGTGATGGGTGTGTATATGTTCCCATGTTCTGCTGTTTGGGGTCATCTTTAGGAGCATGTGAGAAACCAGTTGAGGACAAACAGGAATGATGTTAGAGGACTCTGACCTCTCAAGGTCATGGAAGCAACAGTGAACTGATGGAGGTTAATGGGCTGATTTTAATGAAGGGACGTGGCACAGCAAATACCACGGAGCTGCACCATGAGACACTCCTGTATGTTGATTTTTGCAGATCCTAAATACAGCCTCAGGAAGAAGAGCAGTGAACAAGTCCCTCCTCCCTCATAGTGCCACATTTAGGAGACTGAGTAACAATTGCAGTCTATCTAAGAAGGCAGAGAAATTTAATTGAATAGCAAAATATCAGATCTACATTGCAAACATAGGAATTATTTTTCGAGGCCAAGCAGAAGAGTTTAAGTTTCACAAAAGGAGTTATAGGAACTCATCTGCTTTACCATAATGGAAACTGTCACCACTAGTCTCATTTTTATTATGAAAGTCTTGCTCCAAGATACTCCAGATCTGCATGTGCAATTCTCCATCTCAAAACCGAAACATCTCAGACCAAGTGACGCTTGCGGTTTCAGAGATTCTGTGCTGCAGTGAAAGGCCGTGAGCCAGTACGACTGCACTACTGGGATGCCACCCTTGCTCTGCAGATCAGCTGTGGAAGAAAATGTGGCAATAAGACAGAAGGCATTACTATGGCAGAAAGCATTAATCGGGGACACTGAAAATGGTAAACTTGAGTAGCTATAAGCAGACAGCAGATGGAGATGGAAGAAAAGGAAACAGTGAAATTCTCCATTAAGACAAGCAGCTTAGATGACTGCTTTCATTTGCATTCATCTTATAAAATGAATTTGCTAGTTTTACTCTAGATATGGATATCCTCAGATGACAAAGTTAAAAAAAAGACAACAAAAAAAACAACAAAAAACCTCAAGCTTAGCAGTAGTGCAGAACAAACCCATCTTTCAAAAAGCAAAGAGCAAATCATTCTCTCCAGATGAACAAAGCTGGATGGTTTTGCTGGTTGCCTTCAGCTTTAAAATCTTGCTGCAGAGTAGAGCTTGATGCTATTGTCTTTTGCTTTGCCCAGTGTGGCTCTTTGGGACAGGACATGATGCTACCATGGAAAAACCCACTTTGATAGGAGAGCTTGATAGCTGTTCAGACCTCCCATGTGGAGCACAAACCTTTTCCCCTCTAGGAGTTAGTCACCAGTGCCAACATTCGACATCTTCCTTGCAGAGTTCTGCCTCATTCACTTGGCTGCTTCACCTCCTACTTGAACCTAAAACTTTAACCACCAGCCAAGAGGGAGAGAAGAACTCTGTGGGATTTAGAGTCTTCAGTGCAATCTATTTGAAAAATGCCTGTTACTAAAAGGTGTAAAGCCTTTAGCAGTCAGGACTAGAACGACTTTGTGTAAATAACAAATTACAGCAGTCCATATTGATTTTTCTTCTCTGAGCAACTCCCAGATCAAATGTGCTCTTTCTACAAGTCAAAAGGTGATAGTTCTAACTACAGATCCTCCAAACTCTGAAGAGCTAAAAACCAAGTTTTTCTTTCTCTGCTCCATCACTGCTGTAAATAAAAACCTTAGAGTGAAGACACACCTTGCCATTTTATTGCTGAACCATAAAGCTTACTTCTTAAATAAGGAAAAAGCTTCCCAGATCCATAAACCGGCCATGGCTATGAAAAGCAATTGCAGATTAAAGATATAGTTGTGTGCAGCATTTATCCTCCCAAGCATCCCAAGTGCTCTGATGGATCGTGCCTCCTGCTCCCAGTCTCTGACTTACAGACTCAGCTTCCAGGGGTCAGAGCTGCAGGAAGCCTGTGCTCTTCTCACCAGGTTCGCTCTGCTTGAATCAGGCGGTAGCAGATTTGTGCATGCAACATTGACAAGAGACGCAGAGCACAGTGGAGCAAGAGGTGAAAACACCCAAGCCCGTAGGATCAGTTGAGCCCACTGTCAAACAGGTACCTCCATTCTCTATGCACTGGTGGGCATTTAGATTTAATTCTCCCTCCTCCTCCTCCAGGCCCACCAAGGAGATCCTGCTTCTGCCAAGTGATCAGTGATGTTGCTTGTTTGAGATCGGTTGGCAAAGCTGACAACAGCGATGCCTCCAGCTCTGTGCAGAGGTGCAGGCTGAGACGCGACCTGGAGCAGGCCCCACAACAAACTTGCAGCAGCGTTGCCTCAAGTAACATTGTGCAGCCAAGACAACGGATTTTAGGACATGACTGAATTTAACATTTATTCGTGAGTGCACTCTGGGAAGATTCTTAACAACTTTTTCACTAACAACAACAACAAAATTGGTATTTCAAAATACAGAAAAGATATCAAATATCAAAGGGACATCCTATTGAAAGAGAGGAAATCAAGTTGATCTGACTCCAGAAATCAAAGCTGAATACTTTGAGTATTTCTCTCTGTATAACTAAAATGCACTTCAATTTTCTCTTTTTTTCTTTTGAAAATAATAATCCAGTATCTTGGTCATGAAGGTGAAGTGAGTGGTGCTGACTTTCCTTCTTGGACTTTCCTGAGGAAACAAACTTATCAACAAAGGGATGATGGTGACCAGACCTGCGTCACCAGGTCTGGTCTAACAAAGCCCTAATAAGGTACAACACGTTGCCTTAGGCTACGTCAGAGCTTAGCCCACTTTATCTGACCTTAACTTCAAGTCCTTGTACTGAAGTGGTGGCACAGAGCTCTGTGATTCCCAGGGTCCCACCAAGAGCAGGGCTATTGATCAGCCTCAGATGTCCAGGCCCCAGAGTAGAATCATCCTGAAGCCTTCCAATGGAAGGAAAGACATTTTGAGCAATTCCTCTGTAAGACGTACAGCTTAACAGCACTGTGTGCTTTTTTGACATGTGGCACAAGTCTTTCTGTGTCCTCAGGGCTCCTTCCAGTCTTCTGTTCCACATCTCCCAGTCTTTCTGCACCTGCCTCTCTCCTTTGAGCTCGTCCCTTCCCAGCAGGAACCGGCAGGCTTGCATCCATTTTTCGCTCGTTCTTGTCAGTATGAGAGGTGTCCTAGTTACCAGGTTAGATCTGAATACCAGACATCCTACGTCTGCAGGAAAAAGGGCACTGCATGGTTATTTCCCTTGTCTCTGTTAAGTGCGTTGTGCCCTTCATATTCAAATAGAGCACTTGATCTTTCTTAGACAATTTATCTCTCTCATTCTTTTCTCTTATAGTCTCCCACAGCAAGGTCCCAAAAGTTATCTAATAAACATGAATGTTATGACATCCTCCCACTATAACTCTAAATATTGTACAGGAAACATCACCTAATAAATGACATAATTACCGCAAAGATGAAAACCAGCACTCCTGAAAACACCCAGTGAGTTGCTCTTTATCTTGCCGTACAAATTATTTCCATTTTTCTCTTGAATGCTTTGTTTTGTCTTGCTTTGCTTTTCAAGCTCTTCTTTTCCCTCATCGCTTGTGATCATGTGCATGAAATGCGTATCTCCAGGCACAGAAATATAAAGCGCAGTCATTCCGAGCTGCCACGGGAATGCAGGTCCACCCAGTTAATTTTTTTCCCCACTGTACTGGGTGGAGCAGCTCCGCAGACACACTCGTACACACACCCTTTCTTTTTTGGTGCTGTTAATTATTTTAAGCTACTCTTCAGGTTGGTAGCATAGCTTATTACTGTGGAAAAATGGCAGTTTCTGTCCTTCTGTGGTGACTAGTAAGTTATGAAAAGCTTTTTAGCTTGATTTATCCTGACTTCTGCCATGTCTTGCTGATTTATCTATTATGCTCTAAAAGAAGGCCAATGAAACCCAGTGGTTAAACCAGACAGACAGAAGGGCATGCATTTCGCTCACCAAAAGGTATTTTTGAAACAAAAAGACACGCTTTAAGCCGGTAAATGGTTTCTTTCGCTTTTAACTGAGGACAGCACTGTACAATTATCGTTGACGCTGTTGTCACGGGCACATCACATTATCACTCTGCTTTGCGTTGTTATTACATTCAGTCAAAGCAGTGAAATACAAAGGAGAAGGCTGCTCTGTCAAGAGCTCCAAGGATGGGATTTCTGAATGCTGTATTTTAATTATCTGCCTTGTTCACGTGAGCGCCAGCCGCAGCCAAAGCAGAGAGCAGTTGTTGGCCAACCAAAACACAGCTGTTGTAGCTCGTTTTGAAGTCTACCAGCCTTTCTGCTGTCCCTTTTCAGAGATTAAGCTTAATCTTCAGTAGGCAAGGCTTATGTCACCTTATTCAAGAACAGTTGCACTGACAGCCTTGGAGTTTTTTCCTCTTTGCCTCATCCTTTGTGGTTTTGGCAGGGAAATGGCTTTAATAGAAACACACCCAGGCAAAAAGCAAACCAGTGTAAAACCTGTGTGGTTCTGCCACACAGCCAGCAGCCAGGCCACAGCCACGCAAGCAGCCAGGGATTTCACAAACTTTTGGAGAAAAATGCAAGCTGGTATTTTGGTATGCTATCAAAACCAGTTAAACCCCCACCATTTTGTGTGCCCAATGGGCATGTGCACAAAACAGAAGCTGTGTTTTAATCTGAGTTTTATTTCTATTTATTTAGCTTTCTCTGAAACCCAAGTAAAATAAAAGTGTGGGAGAGGACACAGCTGTCTAACCCGAATGGATCAAAATTTCATAAAACACTGAGTTGCAGCAAAATGAAGCAGATGAGTTTCACCACCCTGCTTGCCTCTTTCTGTGGCCTGGTCTGCGCTATGTGAAAGCCAAATCAGAGCCAGAAGTGGCTCCACTGCCAAGAACCTCACCTCATCGGTTTATCCAGAAGGGCTTCTGTAGCAAAGATAGTCTCTGGTGTGTGGGTTACTTTTCAGGTCTGCTTTTAGAATTGAGCTGTTCCAAGAGAAGCTGAATGTCTTCTTCAGGCCTGTGATTATTGCAAAAGCCTGGCTTTGAGTTTTTTTGCTGCCTGCGTGTCACAGTACTTTTCTAATGACCACTGGTTGCTGCCTCAGTTGAATAAGTTTCCCAGATTAACCAGGAAAATGAGAAACCCTCCACCCTTGGTTCTTTTCCATTTTATAATTATCTGCTGTTTCTCTAGAGCTGCTCTTTTATCCTTATTTTGCTCTTGCCTGGATGTGCCCAGTGCCTTGCAATTAAAATGAAGCGGCTCTATATAGTTCACAGTCTAAGATCACGTGCTGCAAACCCTTGCTCATTAGCACGATCCCAGCGGAGTGAATAAGGCTGTTTCACATCAGGTCTGCTTGCTTGGTGAAGTTTAGTAGGTTGTGACCTTAAGTTACATGTTTTAAAACATCAGCAAAATGTTCTCTGACTCACTGTTAATAGCTTAATTGCTAATGGGATGCATCCCTAAAAAATAGATTCAATTATGTTTATATAACAATCAGAAAACTTTCATTCCCAAAGGGAAGGAACAGTTGTACTTTCAGCATCACTTGTGCTTTGGCCTGGAGGTGTCCTGTGTGTGATGCCAAAACGTAATAATTAAAAGGACATGGTCAACATAAAACTGAATTTATTGAAATTCCTTACCTGTGCTACTTGGCAATGCACTGGGGTGTTCAAAGTGAAGAGTTTGTTTAAAAGAAGTTTGTTTTGCACCACTTAGGCTCTTTGTTCTTTTTGCAGTGTTCTAAGCATAAAATCTGTTTTTTTCTGGTTTCACTTCTAGTTTGTGTTCGATCACTCTGTGTTTCTGTGCTGTATGTGTTCTGAATTTAAAAGACATCTGCTTCACTTCAGCTGTGTCTCCCAATGTCAGTCTTTGCTTCCTCCTCTTAAATGCATGCTAAAATATTGCTGGCATGAATATGCAAGGAAAGTAAATGCAAAGCCAGCACCACAGATAATTGCTGATCCTTTTAAAGTGTCCAAAGCTCTCATGAGGTCTTTGATGCAGAAGCTGTTAAGCAAGAGAGACCAAGATTTGACTGCTCGCTTTGCAAGCAACGAGGGCAAGCATCTGCGATTACTTTATGAAAACAACCACTGGTAAGAATTACAAATCAATACATGCAATATGCTTGGTATATTTTATTTTAATGAAACCCTGCTTCACACAGCTTTTGGAGTTTCTCATCTGCCTTGTTAGATCCCTGGCATCAAGGCACAGTGACAAAGGAGCGAGCCGCCTCCTCTGTAGCTGGGACCATGTGCTGCAAGTGTCCCTGCAAATTTTGCTGATTTATTTCTCACCATTTCCCTTAAATGGATGATGTTGCAAGTTAATTCACTGGAAATCACAACTCACTTGGTAGTCAAGTGTTTGAGTAAAATGGCAAGAGATCTGCATTTACATTAAAAGATCAAAAAAAAAAAAAAAAAAGCATAGTGGGGAGTCCACAGGCAGGCGTGACCCTCTTGCCCGTGTCACATCGGGCCAGCCAGGACCAAGCTGCCTTAGCATGCAGGTTGCGCCGAGCAGACCATGCCCTGTCCAGATGTTGGCCCCTTCCCACACCGAGAGAGCCCTGGGTGGCGGGGGGACACCGCTCCCATCCCGGTGTCTGTGCACGGAGGGCTGCGACCCGCAGAGCCATGCTCGCACAGCCTGATGGCTTCTGGCCCAGAGCCGGCTTGCATCTGGCCAGCGAAAACCTCAGCTGGAGGAATTTATATCCATCTGCACCCGCGGCCCGTTACTGCTCAGGGTGCTGTCTGAGGTTAGAGCTAAAACAATCCTTTTTCTAGGAACAATGCCCTGGGCAAGGCCTGTCTGATCCAGAAGATTTGATGTTCTCAAGAAAAAAAACCCCAACAACCTTCTTTACTTCAAAGCCGTGCCTCTCCCCCACTTATAGGGGTTATAACTAACAGGTCTTGTGATCTTACATGGCCAGGCGCAGCCCGAAGGCTGTGCGATAGCCAGGTGTGCCGGTGAACTCCTTGTAACAAGTCCACAGAGGGAGGGGGAAACAGCCAAAAAGCAAAATGTCAGCAGAAAGTGTCAGGTCAGCTTGAGTGATGGATGTACTTGAGAAAAGCAGGGCCTGTTCGTAAGGATTGCTCAAGCTGGAACGAGGACCCGTGCAGCAGATTGGTCTCAGCCAGGAAGCCATCCCTTGCTCTGCAGCGGCAGCAAGGAGGAGACGACCAAGACAAGGGCAGTGCACACTTCTAAGGTTCAAAAGAGCATTGCGAAATAAATACTAGAAATATTTAGGTTGTGTAAATGTTCAATCAGGTCAAAAGCCAACAGAAAGCACTCGGCAAGAGGCAGGCCAGTCCGCTCGACGTGGCTGGCAGTCAGCAGGCTTTGTAATCAGCAGATTAACGACCTCCAGAGAAACGTTCTCCCGCTGACACTTTACTTCTGACTAATTTCAGCTACACATCTTCGGATGCAGTTCTGCTCAGCCTGGTGCGATAGACGGGCCGGCTTGCGTTACGCAAGACATTTCGGGGAATTCGTTATAGCAGCGGCGCTGACGAGGGGGCGGCCGGGAGAGGCTCCCGGCAGAGCGGCACGGCGGGGGGATGAGTGCTCCTGCTCCCAAGGGGTGGGTGCTTTGCTGTAGCTGCCTTTCACCTCTTTGGAGTTTAGTTTAGTTTTAGGGGTTTTTTTAAACTTTTTCAGCCTCGCGTTGTAATTCTTCAGAGTAACTAGTTTGCTGCTTTTTTTTCTTCCAGGGCTCTGCAATTGCTTGGTTTCTTTCCAGTTGATGCTCCCCATGCACAAAGAGAGAAGTGTGCATTTCTGTATTAAGGCTTTTATATAAATTCCTTCCCTTAAATGAAATGAAGAGGGCGTTTGTCTGCACTGCATTTTGGAGGGATGGCGGGGGGGAGCCCACAACGTTCAAGGGTGAATTCAGGCAAAATTACAGGCACACGCAGGGGACGTTTTCGGGAGTACGTGGGGCTTTGTGGATCACAGCAGGCTTGGCAGCTTAGTGTGGCATCGGTACAGCTGCTGGGGGCTCAGCGGGAGAGGCTTCTGCTGTTTGTGGGCGGCTGCAGGGATCGGAGAGGACACTCTGCTCTTGGCTGCTCTTTAAAGAGCAGCATAACCTCTCTGCAGATAGAGCTTGTCTTTGTAGTAGAAATGGCATTATTCCCCATGTCAGTCAGCAATGTCCTCAGCGGGTTTGGACGTAATTACCCTGATAGAATAGCTTGAGCTTGATCTGCATTGGGCCTGTTCTCCTGCTGCAGTGGGCATCCTTGGGAAAGTGTGGGTTTTGGGGTTAGAGCATTCCCAGCATGGGGAGAAAGCTCAGTGCATCTCTGCCAAATGCTCCTGCTCTCATGGTGAAGCTGTGCTCCCCATGAAGAGTGCCTCATTTTCCTGAAATTCAGCCAGTTTCTATGCAACGTTTCATTTCTAATGTCCAAGCACATATCCGAGCAGGCTGGCCTGTGTGCTACAATAGAGAACAAAACCGCTGTGAGGGCTTGTTTGGATTGAGTTGTACACGCACACAAGAGGGAACCTGCTAAAATGAAAAACCTGGGCTAGGTACTTTTGTTCATGGTTTGCTGCGCTGATAATACAATATTTCCTGGCGCAAGTTGTAGCGAAGTGGCAGGTTTACCCTTTACTCTGGAAATGAACTTAAAGTGAACTTGCACTGTAAGATGTGTAAGTAAAAAAACTTAAATGGAACAAAAAAAATTGGATTTGTAGTTAAAGGTATCTCATAGGAGGTAAGCTGGCAGGAATGTAGCTGATTTAACATTAACACCCAGAAATCATAAAAGGCTGTAAGGTAACCATGAGAGATCATTAATTTCCATCTCCTTTCACCTATGGGAAATTATTTTCCTCCCGTTATTCTGTTTTCTGGCTCCTTTGAAAGTAATCAAATGTAACTCAGCTTTTCAATTTAGTGAAACCTTTTAATCCTGCATGTGTATGAAACACTTCATACCATAGTGTGGCACTTCATAGCAAATTAGATTAACTCTTCTGTACACTACTGAACTGTGAGGGACCCTCAATAAATAAAATAAATCTGCAAATGAAGAGAATTCGGTAGAAGGTTGAATGTTTTCCCTTCACCTCAGAGACGTGGAGATCAGTGTTACCCTCACATGCCTGTGTATGTTCAGCCAGACGCCTGACTTCTCTGCAACTCTGTCTCTCTCCTTTTTCTTCATAGCAAAACCTGCTGTCTTCTGAATAGAAATCTTGGAAACAGCGACTGCAGCTTGCCTGGCTGCTCCGGGCAGTCCCACAGCCCTTCCTATCCACGCACTGTGCTGCAGGATGACACCTCATCCTTTCAAGGCAATTCCGCAGGTCAGTAAACCAGCCAGAAAACCCTTCCAAGTCCATGATACTCACAGGGGATGGGTGTTCAGTACAAGGCAAGAGCAGGCTGCTTTTGATGGCAAAGTGCAAGCTTGCAGCACAGGAGTTTCCCCATGGGTTTCGTTTTTGGAGGGATCCTCTGTCACAATATGGGGTGCTTTTTGGAGCATGTGTTTGGTGCCATCTGTCCTCCTGCAAAGTGTGACTGCTGCTGCCCTAACAGGGTGCAGGACAGGCAAGGACCACCTGCCAGTGCCCTCAGAAAGGTGATATCTGCTCATCCTCAGAGGTGGGAGAGGGAGACTGGTTTGGTAATAAACCTGGATGTCCCACAGAGAAGGTTCTCTAGACAGGGATTAGGAAGGGAATACAGATTAACTTTTTGGAGTAAACTGCTAGGAATCTATTTACCTTGATTCTCTGTTTCACTCTGCCACCTACTCATTCTTCCATCACAAGCAAGTTGCTTCACCTTGATGCAAGGATTAGTGAGAACATGCCTCCAGGAGAAAAGTCTGTCGTGTGCCTTTCTAGTAATGTCACTGTTTACTTTCTACTTTGTCCAAGTTCAGTTGTGGAGTTGTGGCTTTCACATTTGGAAGAGGATACGGTGGTTTAAAGTCTGTGTTACAAGAGCCAAATGTGCAACAGAGGATTTAAAATGGTAGGGAATCTGTAATTGGTTAAAGTGAGTTAAATGGAGAGGAACCTGTGGCTACTGGTAGGGCACAGAGCTTCATGTTCTCACCTCACCAACACACAGCAGCATTTATGGGGCTCCTACAGAGCTTTCAAGATTCCTTGTATGTTTGGCTGCGTACTTTTTGACATAAAGAGCTGTAAATGCATTGTGTTCCCTAAGTCATTAACTTGTCTGGTAACATGGCTTCTGCTGTGTCAAGTATTTTTATAGCGGCATCACTGAAAAGCTTTTGGAGCTTGCCATGAAGCATCGAGTACCCCCTTTCCAAAGCAGAAGTGTGTGTGGGAGCTGCTCACACCCCTGGGCCAGTGGGCTTTCCTCCTGCCTGTGCTGGTGTTGGGAAGCGCTGCCGAACGTGTGAGAAGAGCTCTGCATTCACAGCTGCTTCCCGTCTGGTTTTCCACAGGACTTGTGCAATATGGTAAACTGCAGACAGAGCTTGTCAGTGAGTGTGGCTTCGGGGCACTGCTCTTACTTTGATGAGATGCTTGGGGGGGGACTCTCTTTTGTACATCTTTATGATGTGCTTGAATCTAATTCTGATCCCTAAGGGTATTGTCCTTCAAATGTCCATCCCTGTGAGTCTTCAGGGTTCTCCATGTTTGAAGTTACTTTGACAATTCACTTGTCTTGCTTAGGTAATAGCTACAATATTCCCCTAGAATCTGGCTGAATAACAAATTCAAAACCCAGGATGCTGTCATTATACTAATGTCTTTTTACACAACTGTCAATCCAACTTGTAGGCTGGTGCACACGCTGTGTGCTCCTTCTGCGCACCACTGCTTTCCATCATCTCCTTCTCTAAATTCAGTCCCCGACATACATCTGCCTACATCTTTACACAGAATATACCCACACCTTCATCCTCAGGTTTCCAATGCAGAGAAGCCACAGTACCTGCCTACCAACCCAGCGGTGTCCCCTGATGTTTTGACTCCTTGGCCTCTGTGTTGAAATGGGTACGAAAAATGTTGCTCATTTCATCTTTATTAGGCTTTTCAAAAAGGCTTGCAAAATGAGATGCCATCTGCCCGAGGGGGTCTCAAAATTCATGGGCTCAGTTAACTGCATGGATTAGATACCACCTGGAGGGCTCTTTTTTGATCTGTGAAAATTTAAATTCAGCGACCAATGGTTCCTCTGCAAGAGAGGGGGAAATTACCACCTCTCGACTCCAAGGAAAAACTGCTTTCACTGACTTCCTTACAATGCTTTAGGTGTTAGTGATTAACAGTTACCAGCCTTCATTTCTGTCTTTGTCTTCGCAATACTAGATTTTGTGCATACGGTAAGTGATGCAGGTACACCACCTATGGTTAAAATAGACTAGCACTTCCAGCAACAATAGCTCATTTCAACTGCTTACAGTTTCGCCAGATTGCAACCATTTGGGTTGAAACTTCCCAACCAGAGAGTGCCTGCTTCATGCTGATTAATTTGCTTTGAATTTCAGCAAAAATGTTTGCTCTGTCCTATGAGCAGGACTAAGCAGATGTGTTATTAAATGTTGTTCTTAGTACTTACTGGGTTATGGTAGAGGTTTTTCTCCTCTTTCTAAAAGAAATTCTGCCATCCACATGCACTGGATTTGAAACTTGTCATGTCTTGGATGTGCTTTCTGGTGTCAGGCAGGGCTGTCCTAAGAGCCAGTATGAAACAAATGGTAAAACCACTGCCCATTTCGTTGCCTCCTGTTACAGTCTGTCCCCTGGATAACTTGCTTTCCCTGCTCCTGTTCTCTCTCCCACCATCCCAGCCGAGTAGCTCACTGCTGCCCCCTCTCTCTCTCTCCACCAAATCTATGTGGGGTCTCATTTCCCCTTCCCCGCTGTACAGCAGGGCTGAATCCTTGCAAATCTGTCCTTGGCTCCTGAACCAGGGAACAGTGATACAAGAGCATCCCATGCAGCCAGATGTACCTTTTTGCCCTCCCTGAAGCTGGCAAATGGGATGATTTTAGTTGATTTTGTGAGTTTGGACAATCGCATTTGGAACGTTTACCAGTTGTCACAATGCCTCTGGCGTTAGCCACCAAAATTGGGAGATGACATTGCCTTTCCCATCTTCTGAATATATTCCCTGGCTGCCATGTTCATTCTTGTCTCAGAGTACTGTTCTGGCACCTGCCCCTGCCCAGGTGCGTGTAGGGCTCCTGGGAACTGGGGTGATTCAGATGCTGATTTGGTACCAACTCCTGCACTGTCAGAAAAGGCACCTTCTGCATCTGGAGAGGGTTTGGACACTGATCTGCTGGGACATGCTTGTGCTAAGTGGGTTTCTTCAGACTGATGATTGACTTTGCAGCCAATATTCTTGAGGGCAGGCAGGTGGCAGGGCTTTTTGGACAAGGAGGAAAACAGATCTCTGAAGCTAGGTAAGGAAGGATTCCCCCCCCCCCCCATTTTGCACTTAATATGATTGATAGTTGGCAAGAAAGGCTTGATACAGGAGAACAGAGGTATTCACATCTGTCACTGGAGCTGAAGGGGGCTTTCTCTGAGTGCAGCCCAGAAATTCAAATGCATTTTCTTTCACTGCCGTTAGAACTTTCACCAAAGTACTATTTTTAAAGCATTTGGTTCCCAGCAGGATTTCCCCACTGGTTTCCATGAGATTAATTGTTTCAAAAGCTGGAGTGGATGGAAAGTTTTATTGGCTGTGTCCATATAGAAATACCACCAATTCTCTGTGCGGGAAAAGCTGATACTTTTAGCACTGCCATGTGTTCCTCTGCAGTCTAGTATTTCACTCAGCTGTCACATATTCTGACTTTATTCAGCCATTATTTAACACATTAAGCAAGCACATGAAGTGGTTTCTTGTTGCTATTGATTGATAACTTTTCCTTGATAATCTTCTCATAGCACTTTTTTGCTTTCCACTGTCACATTCACAAATGCCAACATGCAGCTGCAGATCTGGTATCTTTGAACTCAGGACAGGTGTTTGAGAGAGTGTGTTTGAAATGGGGAGATTTTGCTTTGTGTCATTCATTGCCATTCCTAGCCTTGTTCACAAAGTGTGCAATTTAGGGTTAGGTTGCTTTTTATGGTGCACTTGTCCTGACTGACTGCAGAATACATTTCAGAGACTTCAGCTGAGAATGGTTTTCTTTTCTTTGCCACTGCACAGTCCAGTTAAGATTTCACTGGAAAATGCTAACTAGTAATGTATATTCCTTCTTCAGCAAAAGCTGTAGCAACTGCGTAACTGTAAATTCCTGTGTAGTCAAACAGTGGCTCACGAGATCCGTGGAGTCATGCCCACTTTGTCAAGCTTTCGAAATCTTGAGAGGAGGTCCTGGAAAGCCAGCATGCGCCTTGACTGCATGGTTGGCTGGTTTAGCACCATGAATCTCTGTTGGGCTCTGCAGGAATAGTTTGGTTGACTACAAACCAACTACCAGAGGAAACATAGCTAAGAGAGTAGAATAGGAGAGGACAGTAAAGCCATATATACTGCACTGCGGTGTGGATGAGAATTAACTGTCAGAATAACACAGCTTTATTACATTTTTTCCCCAATGCCTAATCTTTTCCTTGCATGGAGCCAGAGTTTATATTCTGGGCCAGCCGTATTTCTAGATAATGTATAATCATGGTTGCCTCTCATTGATTATCTTACTGCTCAGTTACAGCTGCTTTGCTGGGCAGCAGGAAGCTTTTCCACATGGTCTGTGGACATCATTAAAAGGCAACACGAGCTCGGTGCTTTCAGCCCGGGGGGACGTGATTCCCCTTCAGCACAGGGCTGATGCACAGCAGCAGCCACTGGATCTCACCAGCTTCATGGTACAAAGGGGAGCTCTGAACGGGGGGCCTCAACCTCCTCACACCATGCCAGCTTGGATGAGGGCCATGCTGCAGTACTGTACTCATTTGTGTTTCATTCAGAGCATGTCCTTATCTGCCACCCCTGCAATTCGAGCAGTGCTTTATAATTTCCTCATTAGTTATTAGGTATTCCTAGTCTTGCTTTGATAAAACCAGGAGGCCGGGGGTGGCTTTAATCCCCCATCTCATGTTTGGGAGAACCCTCTGAAGGACTGGAGGGTGGCAGCACCGCATTGCCAGGCAGGGGCATTCCAGGGCATAAGCCACAGAGAGGCGGACTGAAGCGCTTTGTTCAAGCTCCTCCACTCCTTTGGCTCTGGGATGCCACATGGAAGGAAAACAGAGCAACCTTCAGGGCAGTGCGCATTGCTTCAGGTTTTGAACACTGCAACACACAACTGAGCTGTCTTGTACTGTGTGCGGCTGGTGTTTTCTGAACATGCCCCCATTGAAAGAGATAATGGTGTTTTGTTTAAATTCATTTCTGAAGTTGAAAAACCAATTTCTTTTTAAGTCTGACCAGTTCACTGAATTGAACCTCTGCACAGCGTATTCAGTTTCTGCTGTAACCTGCTACTGCTGCTTTTAGCTGTAGCTTTAACCGCAGAAATAACAGCCAAAAAAACCCAAACCACCAAACCCTACTATCTGCTCCATTTTTTTTTTCTATTTTTTTTTCAATGACACTGGCTGCACTATTAGTTGGAAAGAAGGTTTGGGGAAGGCATATGACTGTGCTTTCTTTCTCAGCTGAGAGAGATCTGAATTCTCCCTGGCTTTGCTGAAATCACAGTATTGCTGAGAACATCTGTAGCAAAGAATTAGCTGCTTCTCTCCCCCGCTCACTGAAAGCAAGCTTCAGAGAAGGTCAGGCTCCTGGGTCTTTCGGTGGATTATTTTAGCCACACCGAAGAGGGCAGAGCCTCTCTCATTGCAACCAGCTGGAAATACAGCAACTGCTTAAAAAGTGCAGGAGCTAGCTGCCATCAATATATAGATTTGGTAGCAGTCAGACTCTGCTTTAACATTTTCAGCAGTGCTAATATTACAAGCCAAGAGCTCTGAGAGAAGTCTGGCCATGCCCTGAGCAGTGCAGAGCATCAGTGACCCAGCCAGCCAGACTCTCTGCGCTTAAACAGGAGGTCACCTTGTAGGTGATCCTGGTACCTCCTCCAGGGTTCCCTGTGGTAGGGTGGACAGGAATATTGTCACTGGACTGCAACTGATTCAATCATCTTAAAGGTCTTGACCAACCTAAATAATTCTCTGATTCTAAAAGCATTCAGAAACTAAGACTGGGACTCAAATAGTTATGTTTCTGGGAGCACATGATACAGAAACTCATGAATCATCACTCCGTGGTCAATATCTGCAAGAAGAGGCTAAGGCACTACTTGTAAACCTTTGATCTAAGTTGTCTGGGCTGCAGTCTGCAGGGCTACATGGGTTTTTCTCCTGAATTAATTGCAGTAGTAATAAGCGCCCCTGTTGCAAATCCAATGCCCTGTCCCCTCCTGTCTACAATGGACTGTGCAAACACTGGACCAAAGTCCTTGTTTGAAAGATTTCTTTATAAAAAGAGAGGAGCCAGCCGGCAGGGTTTTCTCTGTGGTGGCTCAGAGACTTGGAATGTGCTTTCTACACTCCACACTAAGCTGATTTGGTAACTTTCCAGGACTAAACTGCTTGCAAAAGACACCTCTGGATAGAGTTTCTGGAGCAGCCAGACACCATGCCTCCTAGATATGCCTCCTAGACATTCTGGGTAGGTGGCTGTCTGATTTTAGCAGTGCTGGGGTTTACTAATGCAGACATAATTCAATTAGGGCACCCAGAGGATTGGAGAAAAGCCTTTATTATTTTTAGTCTAAATAAAAATAGTATCTCAGTCTTCCCAGAACAGCGAAAACACAGAGTCTCGTGGACGATTGCTGGACAAAGAATATTTATATACTTTTTCAGACGGGGTTTTCATGAAATAGAAGCTGTTTAGATTGGATTTGACCAGCCCTGTCATGTCTAGGCATATGCAATTAGTTCTCTATGCTCAAAATTGCAGTAACAAAGCTGGATTTGACTTTGTGGCAGTATGTGCAGGGTAGAGCCTCACAAATGGTATTTAGAAGATGATGATGATTATTTCAATCCTAGCCCTTCAGTAAACAAGAAGCTCTGTTTTAGTCATGAGGGAATGTTTCAGCAGTACAAAAGGGAATTATGAACCTAAAGATTCATCTAAATGTGGTCAGTGAGGGCAGTACCTAAGTCACATAGGTTTCGTTGGAAACACCGCTCTATTCATTGTCTTCTTTCATTCTCCTCTTCCTCCAGGGCCAGGCTGCGTTGTTGTAGGGAGGCTCAGCAATGTCAGCATTTCTGAATGGGCTGTTGTGCTGTCAGGATATGGGGTGCCGAGGGGAGAAGGAACAGACCTGCCCAAGCTTCCCCAGTGCAACAGCAAGAAGAACCTATGGGACCTCTGTCCCTGCCTGTAACATAAGGTTTTAAGGAGAAAGGGAACTTTCACAGCATGCTCATCCTATGGTTGAGGAAACTTTTATAGCACTGCTCCGATCACTGGTGGCAATTTATGTTGTTATTTACAGGCTGGGTTTTTTTTTTTTCCTTCCCTTTGTATTTGGAGCCACTGCAGATGGATGTGTGCATAATAGCAGCAAATTGAATGTTGCAGGGAGCGAGCGCTCTCTGGCACGCAATGCCCTGCTCGGCTGAGGAGCTGCTTCTTTTGGCCATGAGCACTTCTTGCCATGCTACACCCCCTCACTCCACTCTCAGGGACAAATTTGCCTTTGCTGAGACATAGGGAGCGGGAGAATGAAACAGCTCATTGCTGCTGTGCTAAGAAAGGGGACTTTCCAGACGAGGTACTTCAACTAGGGCCTCTCTCTTGTGCTATATCTTGGCTGCTGGCTGGTTGGATATAGAAAATAACAAGACCAGATCAATTGGACCTGGGGTTCTGGTCATGAACAAGTCAGTGTAAACAGATTGAAGTCCAGGAAACAGGACTTCTCACAGAAATTTCTGAGCAGTCTTTGCTACCTGCTCTGCTCCTAAGATACCAGGTTGGTCTGGGTTATTAAGTGACAGGCTATCAAGCAAATAAAGCCCAGCTTAGAATAATCTATTTTATACCTTTTGTGAAGGTATAAAAGCATGCTCTTAAAAAATCTCTTTCTATCAAATGTATGCATAGACTTCCTGGACGTGGTCCCTCGGCTGGGATAAAAATGAATACAGTCTCTGAGCAAATTCTTACAGCAGCCAAAGATCTGGCCTTTTCATTACAGGCTTCGAACTAATAATTCTGGGCTTGCAAATATACCAGCAAAGGCGCCGTGCCTGTGTGGGTAAACACTTCCTCCCTCTTAGTTATCACCAGCTTCAGCCATATGGTTAAAAGAGCGCAGTGCTCAAACTGCCCCGAAACATGGAGAGATCTTCTGATGGCATCTCCAAGCCCATTTCCCCATTTTGGGAATCTTCTGAATGCAAACTGTGCCCGGGCTCCAACGAGAGGAGTTCTTGTTCTGACATGCTGGAACTACAGTAGCAAGGTCACCATATGGTGCAGGTCTTGTGCCCATCTCACCTGCCACTGCTGCAGAAGTCCAATAGGACCTTGAATGCAGACAGAGGTTTAACTGATCAAGGACTACAAGCACTGGCCTCCCAAATACCGAAAAATAACTGTGAGGTTTGGTGTTATCCAGAAATGCAGACTCTTCATTGTGTCCCCCCCACAGCTGTAGATGGTAGGAAACCAAGATGCAGGCTAGTATCTCCCATTCTAGAAGAGCTTCAGGGGAGCAGGTAGTAAAACTCAACTCACTGGGTCTTGATGCTTTGCAAAGTGTTCGAGAGTTAGCCACTACACCAGATAAACCTCTTCTCTTCCTTACCCTTTGCCTGCCTCACCCAGGGGATTTCTGTCTGGGCAAAGGCGTTCCTGGGGACCAAGGCTGGAGCTCCCCATAGGAGAGGAAGGCTGTCACAAGCCTCTCTCATTCTCCGCTCCAAATGCAAACTGTACTGCTGATAGTGTGCCTGCAAAATCGGTCTCTCTGCATCCTTGTGCACGAAAACCACTCTTCTCTCCACCCCACAGAGTAGAGTGTGTACAGTGAGTGTTTGTTTCATGAAGGGGTTTTGAAACAAATTTTGGATAGAAGTGTCACTTCTCCTTGTGCACAGCTGGAAGGCATCACGATGTTACACTGATGAGTGCAGTGAAAGGGAGCTTGGTGGTGTGCTCCTGTGGCCTTTACTGGTTTTAGATGTTCATCAGTGTAACAGAAGCTGGCAGCTCCTCCACTGCCTGTTACTTGACTTGAGTACCGTGGGTATCTTGTTCACGATGCTACAATAGTCGAAACGAAGAGATACTCTGCTTTTCTAGAAGCTAACAGCAGCTCCCAGAGGCAGGCTGCCTGGCTGTTGTTTACATGGATGGTGTCCAGCACTAGTGCAACCAGACTACCCAGTCAAAACATGTTGGTGTGCACGTGGCATCTCTATTCACCAGTCTGAGTGCCGCCATTTCCACCAGCGGAAGAACCACATCCCCAGAGAAGATGTCCCAGTCCTGGCGTGGATCTGGCCATCACAAGAAGGGCTGGTTTTCTTTGGGGAAGACTGACCATGACTTGTTTTTAATCCCAAACTCAGGCAGTGGGGCAGTGCTCGTGATCCCCCAGGGACTTAAATACTGCTGTGCCGCACCGTGAGGTGATGCAGCAAGGCAAAGGCTGCAGTCAGGCTTTTCCGTCTGTTCAGAAAATTACAGACTTGGGCCCTTAAGAGCCCATCCTTCCCTGAGGTATTTGGGTATATAATTACAGGAGTATTTGTATTTCTTTTGCCCCACAGTAGCATTTGGTATTATTTGTTGAGATTTGCATCACATGAATGAGACAGAGGATATTTTTACTGAACAGTGAATATTCGGGGGCCACTAATCCTAAGAAGGCTCAAGAGAAGGCAGTTTTGAGTCCTATGAAAAGTCTGGCAGTATACCTGCTCTGACTCAGGTATTTGTGAGCCACGTAAAACTCTATGGGTCCCACCTCAGGAGTTTTTACCCTTCCCTTCAAAGCCCCCATGATGTTGCAGATATAGTTCTTCCTTGGAGGAAGCAACATCTTACGGAATGAGAGAGAGAAATTCCCACTTCCAGAAGGAAACTTGAAATATGTGTTTTTCTTGAAAGACCTATTTGTGCTTGAAATAATACTCAGACTCCTCTTTGCCAGCCACCATAATCAGACTGTAAAAAAGAGCACTGAGTATACAAGTCCCTGCTCTGTGCAAAGCCTTGCTCGCAGGAGATCTCTGTGACAATAGAAAAACTGCTTCTCTCCATCTCCTTCCTTGAGTTGTGTTTCCTTGCGATGCACAGGAAGCTATATATTGAGTTGTCCGCTGTGCACTGACGTGTGATGGGCAGGACCGTAGTGGTAGCTTGCTCCAGGGCTTGACAGGGTTCCCTTGAGCAGCAAGGTCATTAGCTGGCTCCCACCTCAGCCACGCAGCAACGTTACAGCATCCCCTTCTCTCTGTATAACCTGCACGTAGCTGTTACAGGGGTGGCAGATATTGTTGACCGGTTGCGGCTGGTGCTTTGGGCAGCAAGGAGAGAGGCTGCGGCTTTCTGCTGTGAAGGTACAAGAAACAGCAGAGCACGAAGCAAACACCGAGCACAGGAGTCTCGCACTCCTAGTGGGAGGCTTGACAGGCTCGCTGCTCTTGCTGTCGGAAGTAACTGCCGTTCCCAACGCTGTGCTAAGATCAAGGGCAATTGGCTTTCCAGTGTGTATCTATAAATCACATCCCTTCCTCACGTGAGCCTCTAAATCAGACAGCAGCAGAGAACAAGCTCCCAGCTGGTAACAGCCTATAAACTAATGAAATATAAATGCCCGGTACAAAAGGCAAACACGGTCCCTAGTTGCCACCAGAGAATAAAATGGTTGATGGGAGTTTCCATCATACAAACGGCATTTCCAGTAGATGCAAACATTGAAGGCAGAGAGTAGACCTCAGAGCCTGTAATTTGGTTTGCTCCCATCACCACTGGTGCTTTAAAAAGAAAACAGCGGCTGCTTTTTTTTTTTCTTTTTTTTTTTTTTAATTGTGGCAGCAAGAAAGTTAAATGAATGATTTCTGGAAATCTATTTTGACAGAGGCCAGCATTTCACAATGAGAAGCGAGAGCCTGTTTTTTTATTTCTTGGTCCCTAGGAAGATTTCCCAGGAGATCAGGAGATAATTGCAAAAGGATCTCTGGGAAGTGATTAGCATTTTGTTGGGGAACAGAAAGGTCAGCAAGCTATGGAATTAGCCAGGTTACCATATTAACTACTCAGGACTGGATGCTATTTGTGCTATCCTAACCCTGAGTACTTTTTTTTCTGACAAAGGCATATGAACCTGCTTAACTTTAGGCAGCGTACGCTGTCATACCCACCAAATCAGCAGGATTCCCCAGGGTGTGGAGTGTCTTTGGGATCGGCTGCTTACTCCTTGCCCTGGCCCCCTGAGACCAAGGAGATTTCTCAAGGCAGCAGCCCTACTTTGTGTGAACTGGTGGAAAAATCTGGCTGTAGATTTAAAAGCTCCGCCGAGGGTCTTGTTTTACTATACGTGCTTTTAACTCTCCAGTTACCTCTCCAGAGGTATTTAATGTAAATGTTACCTTTTATCCAACCTGTTTCTCTTATATACTGAGCCTGCAAACTTTTGCTCCAGCAGTTAATGGTGAAAAGTCCACCTCAGCGTGATTCTCTGCTGCTTTGAACTAAGGCTGTTGTAAATCTGTTCAAATTGGGCATAAAGTCTAGTGTTTTGATGAAATAATATTTAAAAACGTGCATTCTGCAGGTGAAAAGGTCTCCAGGAGATGGTGGAAAATCTATGCACTGCTTGAGAAAGCAAGTATTCCAGCTTGGTGATATTAGCTGAATTCTCTTTTCCTGGTTAATACAAAAATGTGACAGAACCACGTGCCCTGCTTGTCTTTCAGGGTAAAATGTATTGGTTCCCAGTTATGACAAGGATATGGTTCAGATCAGGTGGTAGGAAAACCTTGGAAAGGTTTGTAGAGCTGGAAGGGATTGCTTGGCAAGATCACAGGATGTCCACCTCTGGGAAAGTTTCAGAACAAGCTGCACCCACATCTGCTCAAGTAGGGGACGAGTTGCAGCTTTGCAAGGTCCCTCTCGGCTGACACATTACAGCGATGCCATAAAAATTAAAACAAAGCATTGAGTGTCAGGACACACTGGGTCTTGCAGACATCCTGCAGACAGGGTGAGGTCTAATGCAGGGCTTAGAAAACAGCGAGATTACCCACAGCCATTTCTCTAAGTGGCTCCCCAGATGTTGGTTTCTGAAGAAAGCCTGTATTGCATCAACGTAATTCCCTACATATCTGCCCAAGCCTTTGCTAGCTTGGGAGAATCTGGGGTCTCCAGCAGCAAACACAGCGTGCACTGGTGCCTGGCCACCGGCAGATGGAGGGCTCACCAGCATGAGGCCAGGGTAACCTATTTCCGTGGCATTCAGGCTCCAGAATGAAATAACTGGGCGCAAAAGCAAAATTGCCCCTAGAAAGGCTCCTTTTCACTCTAGCTGGAAAA
Organism: Opisthocomus hoazin; assembly: GCF_030867145.1. NCBI lineage: Eukaryota > Metazoa > Chordata > Aves > Opisthocomiformes > Opisthocomidae > Opisthocomus > Opisthocomus hoazin. The sequence goes on along the minus strand of NC_134424.1, from coordinate 12,245,899 downwards.
CCAGGACTTGGAAAGCAGTTCAACAGATTCCTCAGTTTCCAGCTGAATCTAGCTGATGTTTAATTTCCATTCAACATGGTCATCAGACCAAGGTTTGGGGTTAATCTCACTCAGTGGCACCAAGGTCCTGGGAAACAGCAAGGCATTTGTGAGAAACCTCTGAGAAGACAGTAACGAGCACTGCTAATGAGCAGGGAGGGAATCAAGCATGCACTGCACCAAAGGCACAGCAACTCTGTGCAGGCAAAAAGCAATCCCTCTTCACCTACAAGTCAGATGCCAGGCCTCGGCAGTAACAAACCATTTTCCTCCACACCATGTTATTAGTACCTTTTGACCATTATTCTTGGTTATCAATATTGCCTTTACAGTCATAAATAGCTCCAGCCATTGCCTGAACCCCACGGTGCGAGGCACTGTGCAGACAGGGAGCAGGGTGGCCCTCCCACAGGGGTTTCACAGCCTGGCAGGGAAGGAGCCATTCCCAGTCTCTAGCAAATACCCGTTTCTCAGTTCTTCCAATTAACCTGGCAAAGCGGTAGATGAAGAGAGTCAGGCTCAGAGCTCACCCACGGAAAACTGCCACACTTATTTCATATGTGCTGCTGAGTAGTTGTATTTTCATGCGTGCTTTATTGCCTCAGTTATTCTCCAGTCACCAGTGGGGCCTGGGGAGGGGGAGAGGAGGCTTCTCCAATGCAGACTGAATCTGATAATTCCCTTAGAAATAAGCTTGGGATAATAATTTGGGAGCCTGAGAGCTTGGGCTTAATCCTCTGCCATTCAGTGCTTCTGGGGTGACCTCTCCTCTCAGGTAAGCACCCATCACTGCTGTCTGCCTTACGGGCTGGGGTTGTTCTTTCTGTTCTGTATGGTGGGGGTGCAGGGGAAGGGGGGTAGTGTGAGACATCAGCATGTGGGACCGAGGAGGTTTCTCAGACATGCAGCAACAGGCAAAAGCAAAGCCCTGACATTCCAGCAGCTGGTGTCATTGCCACTCAACAGCTCTTGCCATTATGTGCCTCTTCCCCCTTGAAAATGTGTTTGTCCTTCTAAAAAGGGTGTTTTAGCATTGGAACCAATCACATTTGCAGCTGAGTCCAAGTAGGATTCCTACAAAACCTTCATGGCATGCTTCCCCTTACCTCGTCTAGCCCTGCAGATCTGAACAGCACAATTGCCTCAGATTGTCAGAAGACCAGCCTTGCATATCTGATGTGATCAGAGATGGCCCTGCCCCTGCCCTCCGGGTATGAAATACAGACAGCAGTCAGCAGGACTCAACAGGTCAGTGTCTGAGTTTCAACCAGGATGTTTTACTGTATTTTCTTGTAAAGGAATGCCCAACTATGGATGAAGTTTGGTCACTTGGCACTGTTTTTATTTCTTCTGCTGAACTCAGGGAAGTTGGACTAAAGGGGCGATTATTTTCCTTAGCGCTTCTGAGACCCTTGGTCCAGATTTTCTGGTGTTTCAGTACCGGGCGATGCAAATAGTGAAAAGCTCACCTACTGTCTGAGTGCACCTTCCAGCTCCTGAAAAGCTGCTGGGATGGGGCTCCCACTACACAGGCTGGATATGCCTTCAGTCTCTGAACCTCACCCTTTTCCCTTGAGAGGTTCAAGGACTGCAGTGCCAGATGTCACTTTTGCTGTGGTGGACACCCAGAGAACCACTCTGGTCTCCTCTAATGCTGACAAACCCCCTATGTCTTTACTTCCCCCTGCTGTTGTTGGAAACCTCTTCACAAATAAAAATAAAGGGAGGTCTCACCTTGTGCATGTCCATTACAAGGGCAATGCCTGTCAGCAGGTATCAAAATGTACTCACATGCACCAGGCCCTCCTCCCCACCTGGACTCTGCTGGTCCCTTTGTCCCTGGGGTCTCTCAGCCCCTCTTGGCACGTAAGGCAGATCCCAGCTCTTTGCACACTCGCCAACGGGGCCAAAATTGCTGCACCACTTGCAACAAAGCGCAGCCTGCATCTGCAGAGCCATGCCCAGCCAGCAGCCACCAACTCTCCCGGGCACCGTCTGCTTTGCTCCGCGGTGGCAGGGCTTACAGTCCCTCCGTGCACACATTGGACAGGCACAGGGCTCAGGAGCTGAGGTCATCTTTACAACTGGCTGCTGCAGACACTGGTGTGTCTTTGCAAGGAGGTGCAAGTATATTAGGGTCTCAGCCGTGGTCTCATTTCTATTGCCCCTCTCTAGACCATCCAACAGAGACTTTAAAGCGCTGTGTAATTCCACAGCGATAGCTCAGCTTGGCCTGCAAGGCACTGCTCAGGTTCTTCTTTCATTCCAGCTTCCTTCATTGCAATGAATTCCTTCTCCTGGTTTGCGGTCCTCTAAACAAGGGCAGAATGAAGCCCAGCATGTGCACACACCCGGCCTTGCTTTGTCGTTCTCAGTGGCTCCTCCTTTCGCTGTCCTCCTTTTCTTAAAGCCAAGTGTTTTGGGGATGAAGAGAGAAGCAGTGATTGACTGTTGCCAGTGGGAATCCAGCTCTCAGCTTGACTTTTTAATTTGTCAAGTGGCCTTTGAGTAGATCTTGAGTGTTTTACAGAGGTGGGTCAACAGCATTACCGCTATTTGAAAACTGGGGCAAGAGAAGCTCAGAGCTTGTTTCGGCTGCAATTACCAAGCCGGGAGGATAGAGGACGTGGCAAGAGAGCTCTGCGCTCTTGCTAAACTATGTCCTCCTTCTATATAACTTTATTGCTCGAGTTAAAAATTAGTCAGAGAAGTTATTGCTTTCAGCCAAGGTCTGCAGGGCCAGCGGCTTAGCCAGAACGAGAGGTGTATTTTAAGGCCACGAAACTTTGTGATGCTTACGAAGTGCTGAGCAGCCGTGAGGACCCCCCCCGCGCCCTGCCAGCGCATCAGCAACCCCCCCTTCCCCTGCGAGGAGCTCCAGAACCGCCCCGGGGGTCCGCCGGGGAGAAGCGGGCGAGGAAACCCCCCGGCCCCAACCCCCCCCCCCCCCCCCCCCCGCCGCTCGGCGGGGCTGGATGGGCCGAGCGGCAGCCCCGGCGCTGCGGGGCACTGGGGGGGGGGGCGAGTTCCCCTTCCCGCGGCCGGGCCGCGCCGGTGTCACTTCCTGCCGGCGGGGCGAGGCGAGGCCAGGCGGCCCCGGCCCCGGCGGCGGAGCGGGGCGGGGCGGGGCGCGGGGCCGCGGGGCGCTGCGTGAGCGGCCGCCGCCGAGGCGCGGCGGAGGATGCGGCGGGGCCGGGCGCCACGGCTGGCGCTGGCCGCCGGCCTCGGCTCGCTCCTCCTGGCCGTCCTCTACTTGCAGAGCAGCCTCAGCCCAGGTGGGTCCGCGGGACGGGGCGGGTGGCGGGGGCAGGGTGCGGGGCGCCGGGCACCTCCGTCAGCCCCGTGCCGGCTCCCGGAGTGACTTCGGGGCGGGCGGGAGGCGGTCGGGTTGGGGTTGAAGTTGGGGTCCGCCGGCGAGCTCGCCCGGGGGTTGCGTGTTGCTGGGCTGGGACCGCCGAACTTCGCCGCGGTGTTTGCCCGCAGCCTGTGCCCGGCTTGCCGCCGCAATCGGTGTTTTCGCTTTGAAAGGGAGCCGCGCTGGGGGGGGCCGTGTCCCGCTCGGTGCCCCCGCGTCCGGCGGGAGCGGGGCACGGCATCACGGCGGGGCTGGGCTGGGGGTCCCGCAAGCGCCTGCTCCACACCCGCGGGCACTGAAATTCCCGGGGGATCTGGTGGAATTGCTCAAGGGACTTCTTTAGCGTGTGCGCTTAGAAACATCTGCCACGCTGGGGAATTCGGAACTAAAATATAAACAGTTTTGTGCTGGAGGGGTTAGTTGTTTCCCCGTCTGCTTTTTGCTCTTTTGGGGAAATCAGCTCCTCTTTCCTCTGAGACGTTATTGGGTAATTCATGTAGTTTTAACAATGTACTAATGTTTTCTGATTACAGCAGCAATCCATCAATGGGGCCTTTAAAGTTACATCTTAAAATTCAGAAGGCTGATTTGACTGAGACGTTGGTGGAATTTTATCAGTGTGGACTAAATGAAATGCGGTTTGCCTTTTACAGGGGCTGCTCCATCACTTTAATGTGTTTCTTCCTAAAAATAAAAAAAGGCTTAACTTGTTGGCTGAATAAGATTGAAAAGGAGTTAGGTTTCGGCAAGCGTTTGTTATTTGTAGAAGAGCATGTGAAGTCGGTCAAATGAATTCAGTAATCCCGGAAGACCACAATCAGTAGTGTATTCCTTAGTAACTTTTTAAAAAGTAAATGATATATGCATCTTATTTTAGTGTTAGGACTGTTCAGTAAAAAGTGCAGCACTGCATTGGCTCTAACCTCCAGGGCTCCTAGCAGAGAGGGAAGTGTTAGACTGGATTCGCTTTCTAGTATTTGACTGGAAAATGTGGCTCTTTTCAGGACTCTGGTTTTCAAAAGGAGATTTCTGCGTGTCTGAGTCAGCAGAACGTTCTGTGCTTACTTGACTTTGATCCCGTGCATGATCTCAACACAGTTTCACGCAGGGTTCCTGTCAGGTCAGAGCAAACCAGATGATGGTAATGGTGATGGCATCTCATGAGGGGTTTGGGGGATTTCGGTCTGGAACGGTCCCTTGAGAGGCGCTGGCCAGCTAAGGCTTGGGGGAATGCAACACGCTTAATAAGCTGCAGATCTGTTGCCTTGGTACGGGGCAAATGTGATTTTTTAAAGGTCCTGTCGATGGTGATAGGTCTAGGGTAGGATCCTGACCTGGGGAAGCCAGCAGGGTTTGTCACTCAGTGGAAGGCGAGGTGGTAAACGCCCTCGGCAGATTTGCCCCTTAAGGTTCACAACAGAGGTAAATTAAAGTGATATTCATGTTCTCTAAAATCTGGTAATTTTCTAGCTACCTGTTTTTCTCCCTGGGTCCAGCGCCTTCGTTTTTGTGCCATTTCTTTCCCTTATTATTTTTCAGTTTACAGTTTTTCCTTTCCTCTTTAGTTCTTTGAAAAATTCACAGTAGCAGAGGAAAGGTCATTACCAAAAGCAGAAAATAAGCAAGCTAAAAATTGCCTGCTTTTTTTTTTTTATCTCGAAGGAAAGCAAACTAAGGCCAATTACTTGAATTTTAGAAGTCACAAGTTACAATAATAGGTAAACAATTCGCAGACAAAAATGTCATCTTTAAAGTGATGGTTGCCTTGAGGTTATTTGGAGTGCTAGTTATCTGGTGTCATTTGGTTTCTGTACAATAATGAAGAAAAATGCTAGAAAAAGCAGCAGTGTGGTGAGTTTCCCCCGGGAGCAGTCAGATCCTTTTCTCCATCTTCAGCGGGATTCAGCAGGTCGCCTTTCCTGGGCCACCCACAGTTCATTAGGGTGATGTGCTGAATTAATCCTTGCTAACAGCACATGGACATCAAACTGTCCCGTGTCCAGGACATGGAGTACAACAAACGAAGAAAGACGATACAACCAGAAACATCTAAGTTTGAGAGTGCTAAGGGCTCACTCATCTCGGGGAGCAGGAATTACACCCTCCGTCTGCATTTCCCACTTCTAACTCCATCCGGGCGGTTGTGCGCTGGAGCGGTTTGCACGGAACTCGATGGCTGTGCTGAACTAAGGCTTTCTTGTTCTGCCCTAGGAACACCCACACACCAGCGTGTGCTGAAATAACTCTGCTCCTAAATGCCACTGAGTTGGTTATTTTGGTGCTGGGCTGAAGTTGTTTGTACTGGAGTCAGTGGCAGCGTCCGCCGTTGTAGGTTCTGGAGGCAGAAATGGGCGCGGGTGTGTTTGCCAACCCCACTGGCGCTCGGGAGAGGCGAGAGAAGTCTCAGCGCTCGCCGGAGAGAACACCTGCGTGTGGGTTTGTGCGCTTGAGCATGCAGTATCTTCATGTCCCCGGCTGTTTTCTGTCGGCTTCCCTTGCCGCTGGCTGTACCGGTGAGTGGTCATGGGAGGCTGCAGTCCCTGTTCTCCCCTGGCTGCGAGGTGCAGCTGCACCCATGGACTGGCCCCTGCTCACTTCAACTTGGTGATGACCTACCTCTCTGTCCTGTTGGCCTTCAGCTGTCTCGCTCCAGGCTCACAGACACATGGCCAGGGGCAGAATATCTGCATCGCAGCAAGGTGTTAAAGTGGTGCCGAGCACGCTGGCAGGTGGAGTTTACAAGGACTGCCACAGTGGGTGGTTACGGGCTTTGGCTGGAGCAGTCATCCTCAGCATCCCCAGGCTCTCCTGCATCTGGTCTTGTGATGTGCGCAGGTACGCTCAGCTCCTGGGCAAACCTCCATGATCTCAGCTCGGTGCTGGCAGTGACGTGGTCCATCAGGGGGACTTGTTTGTACTGGTGTCAACCCCCGCAGCCAACCAGAAGACCTGGCCTGGCCTCAGCATGATTGTCATCTGTCTTCTGAGTTGGTCTTCCTCTGCTGCCTCCTCCAGGGATGGTGCATCGTTAGTGGTGGCTCCGCTGACTTCTGCACACTGTACATTTGCTGCATAGAGAAGGTGGGAATAAGCAGTGGGGCTCTCGGACCGTTGTTTCATCTGTCTCCGGTCGTAGCATGTCTAGACTGGCACAGCCGTAAATGCTGGAGGACGCTGATTCTTGTCCACGCCAAAGCTTTGGTCACCGCCGTTCTCAGGGGAACTGTGCTGATTTTAGCAACAGTGGGGGAGCTGGGGATGACTATGCTAGTATAGATGTGGGGCTGAGAGAAGGAAGACCATCTGAAGGAGGCAGAAGGAGGTGAGTGGCAGGTGGTAAGGCTCTGTGTTCCTCTGTGTCTGCGGTTTCTGCAGACCTTAATTTAAAGTGCTGTGGGGCCACCCCAGCGGTAGGTCTTTTGGGGGAACTGTGAGTAGGCAAGATGTACTGACATCCAGAGAGCTGGCAGTGTTCAGGCTGCTAGTGAGGGGCCGGAGGGTTGTGTGCGTGAACTTGCAGTCTCCTAAGCAGTTAATAAGCAGCTCCTCCATCCCGAAAGGACATATTTCCTAATAAGAGGCGATTAGGTGCTATACGAAGTATTTTATGTAACCTCCCCCTCTCAAGGCTTCTATCTCTGACCAGTGGTATTTGAGAAAAAATCCCCATGCAATCTCAGAAGTTTTTGCAGGAAGAGGCACCTTTGGGAGCCTGAGGCAAGGAGGGAGAGTGAGGTTCTTCAGCCTGATCCCAAGAGACCCTTGCTTAAGAGCCGGGCCATTCTGTTCTAGCCCCATCCTTCCTGTGTCCAGTCCAGTGACTTGTGCATGCTGGAGGTGACGGGGGGGACAAAACCAGACCTTGCACAGAGGCAGCCAGCGGCACGGGGGGTGCTCCACATCCTGTTATTTCTAGTTTGTTCCAGCACTGAATCACCTTCTCCAAGAAGAAAGAAGGAAAAACCCTCAAGCTCAAAATGCTGCTTTATTTCTGCTCTGGTTCTGCCCGACTGCAGCATCCAGCTGTTGCTTCTTATGTCTTTTTAGCAGCACCTGCATAATGCTGGTTTCTACACTCCCCATGTTCTTTCACCACCTGCTATCGGCATGAGTTGTTGGACTTCCACGGGGCTTTGTGTGTTAGATGTACTCAGCCTTCAGTCTGACTCTTGTCACAACGAGAGATACCAGAACCAGGATCATAGTAGCGCCAGGACTGTGATGCTGCTCCAGAAAGGTCTGCAAGTGGGGAAGCAGCAACATCCCTCTCTCCATCATGATCTGCTCCTCCATCAACCTGTTGGATCTCCTCCAGGCACTGAAAGAGCAGAGCCCCTTCCAGCCACTCCTGAAGTGGAGGTACCACTTCACCAGCCTGGGAGAGGAGGATTAGGGTGTTACAGGAGGATGAGCAGCAATGCCAGAAGCCACACCACCACATGAAGCACGTATCACAGGCAGGATCTCATCGTTCTGTGTGGTTAGCAGCCCTCTGATGTGCCAAGGTGGATACGGAAGATGCACATTGCCACCACACTCTGCCAACTTCGGGATGGTTTCTGCTGCTCAGCCCCGCATCTCTCAACACCAGCAAGTCCTGGAGAAGCTCTTGCTTCTGATCATTGCAAATATGGCCTTTCAAATTTTCTGAGCTATGCATACAAAGTCTGTGGTTGCTCTTGTGAACTCTCGGTCAGCTCCATCCTTTTGCCTAAGGATTTGTCCCTTCAGGAGGGGCCATTATTATACAGATTATAGAGTTTGTAAGTGATTTGACGGAGGTCCCCCAGAGCCCTAGTCCCCAAACTACAAATGCACCTATACCTCGCCTGAACAGAGATACTTACACACTTAGATATTATGATATCCCTTACAAACCAGGGATGTTTTTTTCAGAACAGGAAAGAGCCTATTTTAGACTTCAGTTCCTCCCCATTGTTTAAAGGTATTTTCAGGCTGAAATTCAGGCGCTGCCCTGGGACATGAGCGTGGTTCGGCCAGCGAAGGCTTTCTGAGTCTGGGTCATGTTTGCAGCTGGCTGACACATGTCCTCAGCCTTCCAGATAACGAGGGCTACGCTGCCTTCGCCCTGACTAACGATGTGAGCGGGGGTAAGGGTGTGAAATCTAAGACGCCCTCTGAGGTGGTCTTGGTTTTTCTGTTTTGTTTGCTTTTGACGTGGGGCAGTTTTGCCTGGCTCAGATTCCCTGTCTCGGTGCTGTGAAGCTCAGGATGCAGCCGCTGCCCTTCAAGGAGCCAGCGCACAAATGCGGTGCTCAAAGTACAGCGACGTTTGTCAGTCAAGGTGCTGGGCAACATGGGCCGGAAAGCCCTCAGATCTGCCATGTTTGAAGAAGACGTGAAATGCTGTAGCTGTGACCTGTCCTGGTGGAAAAATCTGCCTGGTCCAGTGCTGAGAGCAGGGCAGTAATGAAGCCCATCTGCTCCCAAGGGCCAGGCTTTTCATGAGGAATGCTTTCTCTAGTCCTTCTTGGCTCTCTACAGTTTTCTGAGAATCTCTAATACGTGCGAGAGGTTTGGGAAGGGGAAGGAGGGAGCTTAGCATGCCAGGAGTTAACTCTGTGCCTGCAGGAGAGATTTGCGACTCAGTGGCTCTGCCAGGTGGGTCCAGCCTTCGCTGGCCCTGCATCCCTCTGGCATCCCAGCCCGGCTGTTTCTCTCTGGCAGAACATTGCACCTGCGCTTGCTGCCTTGTCCCCACTCCCCACACCCCGGCACTCCTTTTGATCCTGCAAAAAGGACTCCACAAAAACATCTTCTGGGAGCAGTAGGGCCTTTGTTTGTGTTGGTGTAGGAAGGACTTTCTGGTGATCATCAGTCAGGTCTGAGGCTGGGAGAGAAGTGCTCATGCAGTGGCCAGGGCACTCCTGGGGGTGCTGGGATTTATTACGTGCTGGATTTTCTTTCTTGGTCCTTGCTTCCCGCAAGCATCTGAATGGGAACCATGACAAACCCTCCATCTTAATCCCAGTGCAAACACAGCTGTCTTTCCCAGGACCCGCTATCAGGAGCCAAGAAACTACAAAGGCATTAGGTGCTGAACTCCTGTTACTCCCCCTCAGAGCTGAGTATCCAGAGCACAGATACCTCTGTGGGGCCAAGGGGGGGATGCTTCACACTGAGGGTCTGGGATGCAGCTGGGCAATTGCCCAAAACTTCCCTTGTTAAAAGGCAATTAAAGGCTGTCAGCGGTCAGAAAGGGAGGGAACATCTCGCCGAGTAGCTCTGCTGGCCTGGAAGCCCTGGGGTGAACATCGCCATGCATAGGTCCTGTCTTGGCTGCACGGCTTGCACTGGTGCTGGGGACAAGGAGCTACCCTAAGAGCTCAAGGTATTTTTCTTCCACCCAGTAAAATCATCCATGAGTGGAGGGAAAGCCTGGTGTCAATGGAGAGCTGAACTGCATATTCCCAGCCTCTGCTGTCCAGTTCAGACCAGTCTGCTCTCTACCATACATGTGCCTGAATCTGCGGAGCTTGCACTGCTGTAAACCAGGACACCCTGGCTCTGCCTCCTGTCTGGATCTGCAGCTTTGGGACAGGCCTATATTCAGCTACAAGCCCTCTGTGATTTCTCCACCATTTCACATTGATCTTTTAATTTTTACCTTCCTCAAACCCAGCTGCCTCCTTGGCAGTAAAACCCTTCCAGCAGGGCTGGATGGTGGGAGGTACTGCTAAGTCCTACACACACTGCTGCCCTGTGCGGATGTCCCCCTTCCCTGAGGCTCTTCTCCGGGTGCTAGCATCCTTGCTTCATTGCTGGCTGTCGAGGTTTATTCTGACCAGCCCAGTTTTTGCTCTGTTGCAGTTTTGCACCCCATGTAATTCCAGTAAATTATCCAGTAAAATTAGTTGTAGAGCTCTGATAAATAGGGTTTAACCCCCAAATGTCTCCTCTGCAGCCTGGACTCACTGGGTTCTCCATTTCTCAATTGCCTGTGGCTTCTGCTGGGAAGCTAAAATCTCAGTCCAAGTCAAAGCCCTACATGGGTAAAGGTGGGAAGAAAGAGTTGCTCTGTATCCCCAGGAGCTGGGTGGCCACTGCTCAGCTAAACTCCTCTTTCTGCATGTCCTGCACAGGAGATCCCCCGGTGTAGGAGGTAACACCAGGACCCGTGGTTTGATTTTCTTTCTCTTGTAGTTTTAATGAGCCGGGGAGCAAAGCCAATGTTTCATTTATTGTGTTGGAAGGAGAACCTGATGCTCTGAAGGAGAGTGCACAGTGTGCATGAGAACAGGGAAGGGAAGGGGAGCCAAAGGACACGGTGTGAGAAGTGGCTCAGTGCGACTCAGGTCCCATGCAGAAGTGATGCCCAGCGTTCCCTGGTGCCAACTGCACTGCAAGCCTCGTACTGTCAGGAGACGCAGTGTGCTGGCTGGTCAGCAAGCGGGGGCTGCAGCAGCACCAGCCAGGCACTGGGACGTCTGCAGACTCTGCAGGAGGCAGCATGGCTGGTTTCAGCAGCCACCAGTGCCTGTCCCCCTCTGCATGGAGCTGTGCAAGCCAAGGAGACCTCATAGCCAGGTGGACCTGCAGCAGTTAATGTCCTTGACCACCACTCAACCATTTAAGAGGCCCCAGATTTCTGTTACCCTCTTGCTGTGCTGAATCTGACAGAATATGGTATTGCCCTGAAGCGTGCTTTCAGGGGATGTTGTTGGACCTACAGTCTGAGCCCTGCAGATGGGACTGTGATTGCAAAAAGTGAACACCACACTGCCCCGTGCACACACGCTCCCCTGCAGCTGGCAAATACATCTCAGTGTCAGCCCCAGGCATTACTGTGACTTGCCCTGGGCAGCTGCCTAAAAAATGGCCTTTTGGTATGAAAAGTTTGTGAACGACTGTGCAAGAGGACCGTGTGGGATCTGGACCCCAGCCATGCCATCGGAGATCTGTCTGGGGCTGTCCTGCTGACCCACCCAGCCTAGCAGGACCTGTGGATGTGGGGACAGCTTTAAGTTGCTGGCAGACAGGTTAGTGTGAGGGAAGCTAAGCTCTTCCCCAACAGTTCTTGAATGCTATTGAGAAGGTTTCATTTTTCCCAGGCCCTTTGCAGCAGCCCTTACTGGGGTAGCTGGGCTGAATATGCTTTGGGGAGATCCCTGCCTTGTAACCCTTTCTAGCTCCCACCTTTTGAAGGCTCAGAGGCAAAGATCTGCAGAAACCTGAATTTTGTTTCTAGATAGACCAAATATTCCTTGCTTGGAGAAGGAATTCAAAATCTGTTCAACTTATGCAAATCCATTCCCTTTAGCTTACTGGGATGGCACAGAGCAGGGCTAGGTTTAGGGCATGGAGGTGTCCAGCCTTGAGCCAGGCAGAGGGGAGTTCCTGCAGCCTGGCAGGGTAACAGGCTGGCTGGTCTGGCTGCTCCTGTTCTCCCCGTAGTGCCCATGAACGCTTAGTATTTGGATGAGCTTTGATTAGATAAAACAGTTGTAAATTTATGGGCAGGCAGACTGATGGGAATTTGGCTGGGAGGAGTTGGGAGTTGGTCTTTCCTGGGAGGAGAAAGCAGTTTTTCTCCCCGCTGGTTAGTACTGCAGCAGCTCTGTCACCCTTGGGTTCAGCAGCTATGTCCACAGCTGAGGTGGCTCTTCACCATCTACCTGTGAAGGAAAGCCTGGCCGCACTACCCACATCCTTTGGCAGCTCTGTGCTGAGATGAAAATCACCATTTGGTATTAAAAATGGTTGAGGAAGTGGTTTTGAGGGTGTGAGTGCAGGTGGATTCAATGTTTGCCTACTTTTGCTGTCCCACTTACATAGGCTGTCCCATGCAGTCTCTGGTCCTTCCCTGCGCAGCAGCAAGACCTTTCTTCTCCTGCAGCTGGACTCTCCGAGCACCAGCTGTTCCCAGCCCGGTGGACAGCCCAGCCTGGCTCCTTCAAGCCTGTTTGCCTCCCTCTCTGTTAGCACGTCTTGGTTTCTCTCCACCTCATCAGTGATTGTCCCTGATGCATTGGAGCGATGAAAGACAAGTGCATTCAGGGTTCCCAGCAGTGCTGCTCTGCCTGATCGCCGTCACCGAGCCCTCCTGGTGGTGTGTCGCACTGCGAAGCTGTTTCTGCAGCTGGGAGATGCTGCAGACCACACTGCCCTGGATCCCAGTCTGGTGTCGTGCTCGGATGAGCCTGTTACGTGGCCATGTAAACAAACCCTGACTGAGCACAGGTGCTGAGACCTGCTGTCCTGAAGAAGCACTTGATGCTGGTGAGACCCAGCTTTTTCATAACGGGACTTAATTTTCATAGATTCCCCCAGAACATTATCGAGCAGGAAGCTGCTTTCTACCCAGAAAGTCTCTTCTGAAGGTGTCACTGTCTCTGCAGTGGCTCAAGTGGCAGATCAGCAAGTCCCTAGCCTTAGTAGGCGCTGGCAGCACTACTTATGATGTGTGTGCATGGAGGGGATGAGTTGGTGAATGTTTTGGACCTGCATGGTGGTGCACAGGGCATGGTGTGACCCATGGGTCCCTTCCCATCCCATGTCACCTCTGTAGTACGGACAGATGCTGAGGCCATGAATCCTGGATTCTTGTCACAACAGTGCTCACAGCTTATTCTTCTCTTCATAAATGCCACTAGTTTAATAGCCCTCCATCTCCCGGCTGCTCTCCCAGCCCTGCTGGGGAGGGAGCAGCGGCTTTGATCCATCCCCTGGAGGGGTCTCTCAGGCCCACTGCTCTTGCTGTGGATTTGCAACCTCACTGCTAATGTGAAACCTGATCCAAGCCTGCTTTCTGGCCAGATGTTGCTTCACTGTGCTGTGGAGTACTGACCTTGCAGGGAGATGGGTAATGTTGACATGAGGTTCAAAGGTGATGTTTGGAGCTGCCGAGTGCGGGTGTCTCTGGGGCTGTCTCGCCTGCTCCACAGGGCTTTCTTTGAGGCAGGGACGTAGGAAATTAGCACAAACTAATTGGAGGTCAGAAGCTCCTCAGCAATTCCCCATCCCCATTCTTACAGTGATGCCCTGCGGCTCTGCCTGCTCCTGTGGCCACGGGGAGTGTCTCTGCACGCTGTGTTTCTCCACAGCATGGGAAGGCAGCGAGTTCAGTCCTGCACACATCTGCAGGCCCGGGCCGCTCCTTTTGGCAAGGGTACAGGGTAGCATATTCACAGCTGGGTCTTTTCCAAGTTTACTCCTGGCAGCATCAGAGAGATTGATTTCCCTTTCGCTTAATAGGATCAGCAGACACAGGCACTCTGAAACAAGGCTGCCTTGGTGCTGGTGGAGTTTTGCTTCAGCTGCCCATGAACGGCCGCTGCTGGGGGGACATAGATACAAGACTCCCGGTTCCCTTCCTCCTCAGGTGTCCGTTAGACCTTGCTCATGCCCTGTAAAAAAGAAAGAGATGTCTTTGGAGCACCTGCTGCTAACAGCCATTCTCAGGGCTTGACCAGCAACAGGGAGATAAATCCAGCAACCACTCAGACAAGTTGCTACCAGGGGTGCTGGATCTGTTGCGTCTTGGTGCTGCAATGACACTGGAGATGTATGTATCCTCTGTTAAACATGCTGGCTGGGTAGACAGCGCTCGTTGGTGGCCTCAGGCAATGTCCACTACTAAATGCAGCAGAAGGAGGTATGTGATGAGAACTTATGTGCTGGAGATGGTTCTCCCTAGCCTCCAGCAGGCTGTAATTAGCTGCTGTCCTTCTCTGCAAGCTCATGCATCTCTTCAGTGCATTGTAAAGCCTCTTGCTCTGTAGCTTGTGGCAGTGAGTCTCACTGGTTAATGACCTGCTGTGGTGTAGAAAGGCAGGACACAGACCCACCAAGAGCAGAGGGACAAGAGCCGTGAAACAAAGACGGGGAGGAAATGGTTGTGTGCAAGGTGGTGTGTTGGGAAGGGTTTGCTGAGTGTGCATTTTTTTCCAAGATCTGCTTGTTGAGGCTTTCATCAATTCCAGATGCACGGAGCTGACAAGATGGCTTGAAAAACATTCAGCAGGCAAGTCGTTTAGCCATACGGCATTAGAGAGACTTCATTTTTTCTTGTATGTGTGTAGGTAGCCTACGTGCAGAGGGCATAAACAGAATCTGCCTGAACCAGACCTGACTGCAGGTAGGTTTTGAGCAAGTCCAGCCTGATCCCCTGGCACCCTGGCCTGCCGTGGCCTCAGTAGTAGAGCAGAAGGCAGCAGGCTGGTGCAGATGGGCTCTTGGCTTGGTAGATCCGTGCAGCTGGCCGAGCCCAAGAGCTTTCCGCAGCTTGCCTGAGCCTGCCCGGGCGACGGGAACCTGTCAGGGTACGGACACTGCTGCGGTGTGCGGGTGGGCAGGGGAGAAGTGAGTCTCTAGTGCAGCCTTGCCAGTCAGAAATCAGCCCCTGTGCATCCCAGCAGGGACCTCTGGCTCAGCACTGCCAGCGCAAGCCCTGCTGCTGCAATTCCTGTCGAGCAGCAGACTGGAAAGGAGGGGTTTATTGACAAGGAATGGAAATGCTGGCAGTTCAGGCTTGTATTATATATGCAAGCAGCCAGCCAGGGCCAGGAGAGCGACAGGCATAATGGGAAAGAGAAATTGCTCTTGGAAAGCTTCTTGCTTGGCTTGTAGGAGGAATTAACCATTTGAAGACAGAAGGTTGCGTGGTGCTCATGCACAGATACTTTATTTGCTCACAGAGGCCATATTCCTGCTGGATATTGTTAATTTTCTGTTTCCTATAAAGGAATTCGCATTCCTTGTGACAGCAGAAAGCTAAGTACGTCACCCCAGTGAAATACATCCCCCCACCTAAAATGCCTGTGATCCTTCTATTAAACCTTCCTGGCATCTGCCTCAGGCTGGTAGCAGGTGACCAGAGCCTCCTGCCCCCGAGGAGACATGTGGGTTTAGGTAGAACCACTGAATGGGACAGAGTGTCCAGACCGGCTGCCGTTGGCTCTGGTCCTGCTCTGATCCCCAGAGATGATGCTGTGGCATTTGGCAGGTTCCCTGGATCAGCTGGATTCTTTCTTTCCCTCTCTGCATGATTTATTGTGAGCTAATCCTATAGCTGTCACCCTTTTCCATCACTTGATTAGAGTTTCCCTGGCTGATCCTTGACTCAAGTTGACCAAACTGAAATAACAAAGCCTTCCTTGCAAAATGGAGCCCAAGCCATCCCCGTCTCTGGGGAGGAGAGAGCCACACAGTCAAGGGCCATCTGTGCCAACCCCTGTGCCTGGGTATGGCTGGTGACACTGTGATGGTCCAAAAGGTGCCATTGGTGAGAAATGAAGAAAAATCACCTTCAGAAACATAAAGGCAAAGTAAGCTGTGTGAAAAAGCAGGAGTCAAGAGAGGAAAGGGCTTTCATGAGGCTTTATAGAAAACAAGGAGCTTCCATATGTAATTTTAGTATCTTCTTCCTAATGGCAATGGCAACAACTTCTTCCTCAGTAAACCTCCCAGGATCTTGAGCATCAAGAGTAATGCTCGAGTGGTTTTAAAGCATCTCCAGCAGCCAGATCTCTGAATCACAGTCGCTTCTGGAACCAGTGACTGCTGGTCTCTGCGCTGGCTTGGGTATGGCCAGCACTCCCTAAACAGGAATCATCTGGCTGAAGCCTGGACAGTGCAGGGATTTCACGTTTCAGGAGCCTCTTCCAGGCAGTTGTTAAAGGCTGGGAAGTCTCCTGTTGGGGGGGGAAGGGAAAAAAATAAGGATAGGAAGATAATTATTCTCCTGCCCAGTGTATGTGATATGTAGTAGAAATCTGAGGTAGTACTGCATGTTCAGACCCAATCTTATATCAGGAGTTTAATGTTGTTTTTGTAGCAGCTTAAAAAAATGCATGCATCTGACGAGACCCCCCCCCCCAGATCTCCTAGCTGCCTCTGTGGCTGCTGTCTGAGCAGTTGTGTACAGCATATGGGAGACGGAGTTGGCTGCAAACACTTTAATGCTAAATCGTCTCTCAGCTCCAGAGTTAACTGCAGAGTGCTGAGTTTGCACTGCAAATACAAAGCTCTGTGGGCTGGGTTTGTCGTCCAGGCACGAGAAGCCAAGCGCACACACGTGTCCATTGTTTTGACACGCAAGTGCTGCAGCAGCCGGCTGGGCAGTGCCCCTCTGACGGGTGCTGCCGGGGGCTGCACCCAGGGTCACGCTGGCTTTGCAGCGGCGGGGAGCCTTGCATGCCTCGGATGGCGAAAAGTCAGCGCCATGCCTTCCAGTCCCTGCTAAATCTGTGAGAGGATTAATAGAAATGGACAGCAGAGATTACACTGGCAGCAGTGCTTGCGGTGTTTCTTCTGAGCGCTTTCAGTAGAGACCCCTCTTCTGTAGTGGTTTGGAGAAAAATCTAAATAGCTCAGAGAGCTGGACCGCTGCCGCCCTTGCATCCCGCGCCCCACGCGGCATTGAATGGGGCACGCAGGCCGTGGTGCAGCAGTGATGGATCTCACCCATCATCGTGTGTCCAGCCATGGGCTGTGCCAAAGGGGCAGCAGATCCTAAGGAGTCAGCGTGCAGAAGCTGCCCATTGGAGAGGTACTTTCTGGATCATTTTGGTGGAGGACAGGGTTGGTGATATGAAACAGGTCTTTTTGTCACATTTCTGTGCCAGCCCTGTGTGTCACCTATCAGAAAGCACTGCTCAGGTGTGATTCTTGGTCAGGATCTTGGTCAGGACATGTTTGCACTAGAAGGGAAGGTACTGAAAAGTTGGTGACAAGGGGGATGGTCAGCAGGAGGATGGGAAGGGGGTCAGGTCAGCTGCAAGGCTGCTGCCTCTGTCTCGCCAGCCCTTCAGGAGGAGTCTGCTGTCGTTCCTTGGCACGGTGGCATTGCCTGCCCTACAAAGGTTGCCACAGCATTTGGAAGGCTGGGCTGAGGCATTTTCCTATGAAAGTCAAAGTGTCTGTCTTGAACAGGATGCGGACAGAGAAACCTGAAGTCTGGTGGCACTTAGTGCTGGTGGCACTTTGCGCTGGAGGCCAAATGAGCACCCCGTGTCTGCTGTCTGCAGTTCTGTTGCATCCAGCATGGAAATGTCTATGGGTAGGTGACACTCGTGGACAAGGGCCATTGCAACCCCGCACCAAGGAAGCAGGGAGCGTGCATCTGCCTTTCCCTGGCAGGCTGGAAACCACGTGAGTACATTTAATACACTTAGGGCTCCTGGGGTGTCCTTATGCCTCTCTGCCCTCAGACGCACAGTCTGTGCATGAGGTCCTTGTGCTGGCAGTAATTTGCACTTTCTGGATGGTCCAAGGGCCCTGATATCAGAGAGGTGTTGCAGTTCTGCTGCTGCTCCGTCCTCCAATGCTACATGGCAGAGGCACTCTGGTCCCATGAGCCCCAGGCACAGGGTCCCAGCCTGTGTACAAACATCAGGGATCTCATGCGCAGGTGGAGGTAGGTGTGCTTGGATTTTTGGTCCCGCTTCAGTTCCCTGAGGCCATGCGTTTCCACCCCCAGACGATCACCACAACCACTGCTGCTTCTGGCAGGCTCGGACGTTCCCTGTCTGGCTGGAAGGAGAGCAGGACGTGTACTCATCCCTCTGCATGGCTCTTCCCATCCATCACTTTCCATAGAGAACAGCTTACGACCTTCGTCCACACCCTGAATTGACATTTCCTGAAGGCATCGCAGCCACTTGTCGCTCTCTTGCCCACAGACCACTGCCTTCCAGCCAGCAGGACTCATCCCCAGAAGAGTGGATGACTTTTCCTGTTCAAGGCGGTGCGGTCCATCAAATTATCCCATGTAAAACAGTGACTCATTGTCCCCTCTTGAAGTGTGTTTCTTGGCTAGAGGGAGACTGTCGTTAGTGCCAGGGAACCTGGCTGCCGTTGCCATCCAGTTGTGCCACACAGCCCTGGGGCTCTGGAGAAGCTGCAAGGTGGTGATTGCTGGAAACCAGGGCATTTTTTTTAGGGGGTGACACCTCTTTTCATCTCCTACCTAGAGGAAGTCATCTTGGGCATTGGGGAGAGCCCATGCACACCTTGTAACAGTGCGGTCCGGGGATCCTCAATACCTTCAGATCTCTGTGTGTGTAGTAACTGTGTGGTTTAAGGATGGAAATGCTGTAGAAGGGTTTGTCCTGGGGGATAGTAGCTGTGGAGCATGTGCATTTGGTGGAAGGAGGTTGGGAAATGCTCTTTTCCTTCTTGTCTAGGAGGTTTGTACAGCTGGGCCTCCTCAGAATGGAGAGTGTCACCTCAGAGGTCACTGCCTGTGGTCCCTCTTCTGGGAAGGAGGTGCTGGGGATGGGGTGCCCCATCATCCTTCAAGAGCCATCTATGGCTGTTTGGAGTTGGCTGTAAGTAGCTTCCCAGAAAGCCAAAATAGTCATTTGGGAAGAAATGGGAGATTTCCAGGCGAGGAGGGTCTGTGTAAGACTGGCTGGTAGGACCTGACCATTGGCTCCATAGGTATGGGACATGTTTTAGCCAGGTACTGGAGAAGAGGAACAGGGTGGACCATTGCACAGTCTTCATCCCTCCTCTGCACCCCTCTCTCATCATGCCCTGAAATGGTACTTTATCACAGCAGCTACCACAGCACTTCTAGGTGACCCTGGTGCCTGTGGTGCTACAAAACCACCTTCTGTATGCGAATGGGTGCAGGTTCATCTGTCCAAGCTGATGGGAGAGGAGACCTGTATTTCACTGCTGCAGCTCGGTGTGTCTGTTGTATGTGGGCTGTTCTCTGTGTAAACATCCTCATGTGCACGCCCTGTCTTGCCCTGCTCACGTTTGCCTCCAAGCTGCTTTTATTTGTGGTTTTTCCCTTAGCTTTGTGGGTAACCTCCTTGCAATGCATCTCTGGTTGGCCCTCTGCAGTTTCTAAGTGCTGGGAGGTGAGGCGGGCTGGGGGGGGGATAATTGTTTGGTTTGGCTGTTTCAAAAGGGCTAGGGGGATTTTAGAAAATGTGTATCGGTGGAAAAAAAGGCCTGAGCTAAGCTTTCAAGCATCCCTGTGCTGCTGGGACTCGGTTCTGTCTGATCCAGCCAAGTTCAAGTCACTTCGTTAGTTTAATTTCTGCTGAATGAAACAGCTTTAAGTCAGGACCATATGAACCATTGACTGGAGCATTCTCCATTCCGGTGGGGAGCAGTCCCGGCAGGCTGAGCTGCTGGTACTGGGGGTCTCTCCAGGGGTGATCCTGTACTGGGCTGAGTCAGCAGGATCTCTAAACAAGGGTGTGTTGTACCACTGGAGCCAAAACTACCAATGATCTGTTGCTCAGTCCCAAAGTGAGCAGGTACGTGTTTTCCAGAGGGACAACTGAGCTTCCAGGTCCCATGCCAATGCCTGAGGGTTGTGGCTCAGCTGGTGACATGGAGAGATGCCATTAAATCATGTGCTGGTTTTGCAGGGGACAGGGATGTGCCTACCTGCTGACGTGCTCAAGGAAGAGGGATCACAATGGTGGCTCTAATCCTGCCCTTCTGATATGCTACACTAGCCTGGCTGGGTTATCTGGGAAGGTCTTGCAGAGGTACAACCAGCTATAGACCTTGGGCTTGCTTTGGAGATCCTGTTCCTAATGCTCCCGTTGCCCATCCCTGCAGGGAGAGGTGTATGGGACTGGGGCGTTAGTTGGGTCTTGGTGAGGCTGCGTGGGCACCCTGTGCAGTTCTTTCAGCTGTCCCTAGCTAGTCAGCTCAGCAGTATCCTGTCCCATGGCTCTGCTATAATGTCTGAAAATGCTCTGGAGCAAGGATGGAAAGGTCTTGCTGCTCCCAGGATGCTCCAGGTTGTTGCTCTGCTGCAGGCAATGGGAGAGGAGCTGGCAGGAGCAGGTCTGATGGGGAACGGAGGATCATTTCCTTTCCCTAACAAGTGAGCCGAGACAGACATCTCTGACAGACTCTACGCCACCTCTACCTCAGCAGAGAGAAATGCAGAGCCAGCCCGCCTTTACTGAGGCTTGGCCTGCAGAGCAGAAGGCAGGCTGTCAGGGCTAGGCTGGGTTATATATTAACGGCTTGTTCGTCAGCAGGGGGAATATCGGCAGCGGACGGCGGTGGGTGTGCCTGTGACCCTACTGCCCGGGGCTGCGCTGGGTGACAACCTGTTGCCCGTGTTCACGTAACCTCCGGCACAGCAGTCACTCGCTGCTCACCTGCTGATGGGAACGAATGGCCCCCTGTGTCTGTTCTGAGCCCCTGCAAGGGGACGTTGCCACAAGGCAGAACAGACAGAACAAACTATAACTGGGAAGAAAAACAGAGAAGCAAAGATGGGAAGGGCCACAGGGGCATTTCCCGAGCTATGGAGGATGTGGGTCTGGAACAAGAAATACATGTTTGTATGGTAAATATTAAAGCTACAGAGTTTTGCGAGTTGATGCCAGCTCCCCTCCGTCACTCCTCCTGCTCACCACTTGCTGGCACAGCCCTGGGATAAACAAAAGAGGTCAAATACAGCGTTCTCTCCAAAGGGATCTGTTGTCTGCCATGTGGAAGCTGTGTGAGGTGGCTCAGCTGGGGCTGTCACAGGTCAGTGTCTGAGCCTTCCCTTTTTCTGTAATGTGACGGCTTGGGGAGCAGTGCTGTGCATGGGAGAGGCCTGGAGAAAGATCAGGAAACATCTCTTCTGGTTGTTCTCCATAGGGCTGCTTACTTTCTGCCATTGCTTGTGTCCATCTGAATATTGCTTTTCACCTTGAAATGCTCCATCTCCCTGAAATGCTTAGTCCCATATGTGCTGTGCCACCACGTGTACCTGCCAGAATGAGGCATGGAGGCTGCCCGCTACCTCTCAGCATGCCCAAGGGGCACAATCTCCTACCACCAGAACGTGAATAAGGTGTGGAGGTACTCATCAGCTGTCTAGGGGACAAACCTCAGCTCTGGAGATATAGGAAAAAAGTTGTCCTACTACCTGGTAAGAGATGTCCTTCCAAATCAGCTGAGCCTCGGTGGCTCTGCAGGCCCTTGGCAGAAGTCTGGAGGCTGCCAGGCAAGTCTGAAATGCCCCGGACACTCCCTGGTTCTCTCCCCAACCTGCTGCATGCCCAGTAAGGCAGTGGTTGGGGTCATGCTGCAGAACAAGCACTTGCTTGAGGTCTCCGTACGCAGTTGTTATTATTTCACTTTTGGGGGCAGACTGAGTGCCTGTCATGTCCTGCAGATTCAGGGCTCAATGTTCTCAGCTGTGACAGATGCTCTTGGCTCTCCGTGGCCGGGGGGTACAGCTCCCGCGCTCGCACTGCCACTCTCCTGCCCAGCCTCAGCCAGGTCGCGACTCAAGCAGGCACTGCGGGGCCGTGCAAGAGGACAGGTCCTGCTGCGCCCTTGCGTTGTGGTCACCCCCTCATCATGTGGCCTCACACAGCAGCCGTGTCCCTCCCTCCCCCCCCACATCACCGTGGCATCTGGGGATCTTCAGCCGTGGCAGAGAGGATGCTCAAGCAGACTGGAGTTTTTTGGGGCAATTCATTGAGTCTCTGGGCTGGTTCTGGGAGCAAACACCTGAATGAAGCTCAGCCAGTTACACCTCGGGCTGCATGTTGCACTTGCAGTTCCCCAGCGGAGGTGGTTGTGTCTGAATTCACAAAGCTGAAGGATGCATTTAAGCAAATCAAGCATGTGGCTCTGTTAGATTTCTTCTCCTTTCTTCTCTATCATTTTAATTCAGCCTCTGTTTTCTATATGCCCAACTTCTTAGATGGAGTAAAAATGAGCAGTCACAGGAATCTAAATAGATTGGATTTGCCTCTTTGCTGCAGCCAAAAAATTTGCATTCCCAAATCAAGACCTTCCTGTAAGAATAAAAATAGAAATGGGGTTTGGTTTTCATTCCAAGAGGAAGTTTAATTCCTCTTCCCTTAGCTCTGAAGATTCCTTGAGACCAGCCCTGCTCAACCCAATAGCTCTGATCCTTCCAGGCAGGGCAGCTCTTCACGCACACCGCAGGCATTGCCCAAGGGTTCAACTTCTGCTTCTGTGTGTGATTTCTTGGCTTCCATGCCCTGGGCCATCCTCACACAGTCGAAGTGTCCAGCTGCCAGCTGGGCAGTGTGGCCCAGGCTTTGCTATCAAACCAGGAGCGAAAGTTGAGCTTGGACTGCAGGAACTGTCTGGATCTATCATTGCTGCTGCCAAGCTCCATTTTCTTTATTGCTCTCTTTTTTTTTTTTTTTTTTCCTTCTTGGATGTTGAAAATTGGAAATATTCAGCAGCCAGTGGCTGCAGCTAGCTTTTGGCTTTGAATAAGGCAGTCTCAATATCCTTGCTTAAATTAGATGTTAGGATCCTTCTCCTTGTCTCTTGGGTGCAGTTATTTTAATAGCAAGGAGCCTGTCTTCACAAAGCATTTCTACAGTCAGGGATGAGTGAGCCGTCACCAGCACGACTGAAACAGTCGTTTATCGCCCATGAGAGGTTCCAGAGAAGAGTCAAAACCAGCAAAGTTTGGAAAAGCTCATTGCTGTGCCCAGAAAAAGATCCAGGTCCTAATTTCTGGCTCTTCCAGTGACTGACTTTGAGCAAGGGCTGATCCGTTTATACTACCGAGCTCTGGATGTTGTTTCCCCTTTCAGTATGAAGTGGTAACATTGTTCTTCTTTGCTTCCCACCATAAACTCTTCTTTGTCCTATAAATACAGTTTATAGGCTGTGCATGTGCCATGGGTGCCAGGCAGTCAATTCATGTCACCAATAACATTCCCTATGTTCAGACCCAGAATCCATCACAAATATGGATTCACACCCCCATTCCCTCAAGTTCAGAGCTTTTTTTTGGTCTGACACAGAGCATCCCTCAGACGGCTCCAGGAGGGGCTGCCCCGAGAGCTGGCTCTTCTTACAGTGCAAACAAGCACCTATCCCACTCACCCACTGGGAGTCACAGGCTGTAATTAACACTCAGACTGATCATTTCGCGTGGCCAGGCACCACGAGTATTTTTTCTCTTTTTTTAGGTTTTTGCTCAGACACAACAGGAAGCGAAGCTGAGGCTGCAAGACAGCAGTGAGGAGACAGTGCTGGGGTCAGGATTAGTTCCTTGGGGCCTCTGGGGTGCATACTCACGTGCGAGCATGCATACTCTCTCTTCCCTTCCCTTGGCTGGAGACCACTGAACCTTCCAACCCTTACCATTCTATGAACCTCCAGGTTTTAACCCTCTCCAGGGTTTCGTATTGGAGCTTTTGGCTCCTTGTGGTCTCAGGGTCTAGCCTGGAAATTGCCTGAAAGCTCCATCCTCCAGCCCAAAGGAGCTGGGATTCCTCCTGCTGCATCTCAGCCAGACTCCCACTGATCCAGGCTTTCCAAATCTCTTCCTGTTTGGCACCAGAGCAAGTTGTCATGAAGATGTCCTGCGTGTGAAACACCCCCTGACCCTCTCTGCTGGCCCATTCCCAGGGCACAATCACATCCCGGCTCAGCTTGTACACACATCCAGCCCTTGCAGCCTCCCATGCGGCAGCAAGTCCTGGGATTGCCTGGTCACCTCGCAGCCCTGGATGTGCCTCGGTGGCAGGAGAGCAGAACTGTCAGTGCTGCAGGTGAGGGTTGCCAATGCTATGGACAACAGTATTCTGAGGCTGGGGGTTTTTTTTGCTGCTATGGGAAATATCTAACCTGATATGTTTCAGGATTTCATTTTCTTTTTTTATGACTGTCACACTGGCAGGTGATAGCCCAGAACTAACGCATCTGGCACCTCTTGCCACTTCCAGCAGCAAAGTAGCAGAAACTGCTGAATTCCAATATTGCAAAATTAAATTCTGTTGCATTTCCACTCCCCTGGTCCATGGCGAAGCTTTAGTTTCCCTGTTTGGTGTTTCAGTCTCTCTCTGCCGTAGCAGCCTTTCTCAGCGCTTTGTCCGTCATCAGTATCTTTCTATTTTTATGTCATTTTATTCCTGAAGTATTGATTCCAATGCCAATCTTAGAGATATTTTGCTAGAAATCTGCCTTCTGCCCAGTATTTCCAATTTAAAAGCCGCCTGCTATCCCGTTGCTTGTGTCCCTTACAGTTTACCTTTTAAACTTCATCTTCTCTGTTTGAAGTATGTATTTCCTGTGGTATGTCATACATCTCATGCGTTACATATATCTGGGTGAAGAACTACCACATATGTTTGATCTACAGAAATGACTTAATGTACTGACAGACCAAGTTGCATCAGTAGTGAATGCCTTGTCTATTTTATTCCCCTGTCCAGTTGCACCCACATCTTTTAATTGTTTTCTTTCCTTCAGACAGTTTTCTAAAGCCTTAGTAATGCTGATGTCAGCCTAGCAGGCTTGTTGCTGCCTGAATCCTGTCTTCTAGCCAAACTCTTCAATTCAGGCACTGGGTTTGCTGTTGTGGTTGCAGAGAACCTCCCTCCATAATGAAGAGTCTCTGCAGCAAAACCAGCAAATTCTTTCACTGGTGCTTCCAGGAGTCTGGAATGGGCATGATCCAGTCTTTCCCTCATGTCACACATGTCTGGCTGTCTTCACAATCAACTAGTGCACATAAATATCCACAGCTTTAAAAATCTATTCCCTTTTCCAAAGAGAACTGGCAATTCATTGAAACCCCAGATCCTGCTGCAGTATTGATGTCACACCGCTGCAAGAGAATAGCTTCGGTTTTGGTGGGACAGCATTAAATTCTGGGCTGTAGGGGGAAAGGAGGGAGGGACAGTGTTGCTTTTTTAAGCTCTGAAGGAAAGACTGAAAGCACTTGTAGCACAGGAGACTCCAAAATGTGCCTGGGCTCCCTTTCAGGCTCATCTCATTCAGTGATTTATGGTCAATGTTACTGCCTTAGCATGGGATTTTCGGTCCTTTGCTCTGTGCCACTCCTATTCCCTTGCCTCAGCCTTTGAAGAAGCAAAGGACAAATGTGATATTTCCTTCTGCCCGTCTCAGTGAAAAACATTTTGGATTTGGATCATGGGCATACACTGTCTTGATACTTGTTATCCAAATAGCGATCCAGCAGTTGCCGAGGGTTGATGTTTTCTCCCCTTTAGAAACACTATACCTTGGCTAAGTGACTTCACTGCTTTTGGGTGCAATTGTGGCGATGCTGAATTTCTGAGGATTACCACTGCATGTGGTGGAATCTGGGAACCTCAGCAACAAGCTATAAAGTCAGGAGGAAAGCCAGGATGTGAAGATCTTGGCAGCTCCCCCATGATGGAAGATCCTGCTGTACTCAGGGCCATGGTGCCAAAATGCAGTACGAACCATTAATTTACTCTGATGATACTGCCTCCTCAACACTGTCATATATTTCCTTGGCCTTCCCAAACTTCTTGGAGTTCCAGGAGCGTCCTAGGGATGGGTAAGCCAATGGTACAGGGGATGGGGTGACTGACTTGCTCTCAGCATGAACAACTGGAAGAAGAGGGATGTGTAAAGGCCATTGCCTTTCTGTCCCCTTCCTCCCTCCTCCTCCTCACAGTCCAGGCAGCATCCCAGATCTGATGGAAGAAACAGGCACAGATCAAGAATCGAGCTTTTCCCCGGCTCCCCCTCCATGTTTGGTTTCCTCTCCAGCTGTGCAGTTCAGCCAGCTGTGGAGCCCCTTGAGCTCAGCCTTCCTGAGGTGAGCCATTGCCTGCTTGGGGTAGGTGGTGAAGGCGAGGATGGGATGGGGACAGCAATCAGGGACCAGGATGGGGAGAGACCTCCAGGATGGGAGCATGGTGTGGGATGGCGTGGTGCGGTGGTTGGGACGGAGCAACCAGGGAAGAGGAGTTTTGTGTTGGAATGATGGCTGGGCTGTGTTCACAGAGCTGCATGGTGAATACCCAGGGTCTGACGACGGGGGTGGACTGGGAGAGGAGAGCATCAACAGAGACATTGCAGGTGCTGGGGCTGATGGATGGTGAACGGGGGATGGCCACAGGTTGGGGTCATGGGGTAGAGCTGTGCTAGGTGGCAAAGCCTGGTCTGAGGCAGGCTGGACTCTGTTAAATCACCATCTACAGCCTCCCACTGGCTCAGGCAGGTTGTAGCAGCCCTGGCCTGCCTACCACTGTGACGGCCAATGTTTCTGTGCCGGGCGATCCCAGATGTTTTGGGGATGCTTTGGGCACAGGCGGCCAGGACTGGCCTCCATTGAAGCCCACACTGCCGGCCACAGGCATTTGCAGCCACTCTGACCCCAGCCCTGCAAAGGACAGGTGGTTTGGTCCCACGGGGGACAAGGTTCGGCTGCTGGCCCCGCACACACTGGTGCCGGTGTGGTCCTGTGCCGAGCCGCACACGGTTGCAGCTGCTGCATCTTCCACCTCTGCTCCAGGGTTTAACACTGTCTTCAACAGTCATCCCCATGGCCCGGACAGGAGCCCGTTTGCTTTTCTCCTTGGGATGCTGCATGTAGCACGAGCAGATGGTTTCTGAGGGGAGAGGCTTCCTGCAGTTGGAGCTTTGTACAAACCTGCTGTCGGGCCAGACATTTGCTCCGAAGGGCTTGGCGGGCGCCCCGGGCAGGGGATGGTGTCATCGCTTTGGAGAGCAGAAGCTGTCAAGACACAGTGCATGTGGAGCGGTGGCATCTTTCCCCTGCCAGCTCATCACTCCCAGGCTCCTCCAGCCACACGGCAGCAGCCTGGCAGCTTTTTTTCCTTTTTTTTAATTTTCTCTTTCCCTTTTTTTCTGGAACCCTGTACAGCATGAGCATAGCAGGGATCCTAAGGGGTTTGCTGCTATCCGGCTTGTTCTCTGCCAGATCTTGCGCTGGGGAAAAGCTGGAGGAAATCCATTTTGCAACGTTTCTTCTGGGGCTGTTGGCAAGAATCATGCGAGGTGCAGCAGTCCCTGGCCAGGCTCGTTCCTCTGCTGCAGCAGCACGGAAGGGCGCAGCCCAGAGCGGGCAGAGCAGGGATCTGACCTGCCCAACCTCTGCTCACTCCTCGCTTTACTGCAGATCTGCCTTTTGTTCATCCTAAAGAGCCTTCTGCCGAGCCAGCCCGCTCCTCCAGGGCCATGACCTGACCCTGCACTGGGCACCAAAGCCTGTCCCTGGGACAGCATTTCCACACGCCCCTGCACAGCAGCAGCACAAGCAATTTGCATTTCTAGCAGCTTCAGGTCAGCCTCAGCCACCTGGGGTTTGCTTATGTCCTGTGTAAGAAAGGTTCTGGTTGATGCACGTGTTAATCTCGAAAACAAACGCCTCCACATTGCTTTTACTAAATATAGGATGAGTGCTGCGGTGCAGGGTGCTCACAGACGGCCCACAGCGGGGTCATGTTCTTAAATCGAACAGGATTTTATCAGCCCCAACCAGGAAAGGGACTCGAGTTTAATGCTCCCTGCTTGCAGGTTTGAGCTGCAGTGAGTCAAGTTTTTCAAGGTTGGTCTCATGCCCGGTCATTTGCAGAGGGCTGAGCCTGGAAAAGTAAAATGGGGCTCCTGTGGGACGAGCATCTCAGCCCAGCGCTGTGTGTGTTGGATCTTCCGCTTATCTCTCGTTAGCACAGATGCCGTTTCCCCCTCCTGTGGGGTAACTGGTGCAGGGGGTTGAGGAAGAAACCCTAACGTCTCGTTGAGTCACAGCTCGATCAATCCAGTGCTGCAGGAAGTGTCATTTCCCACGAACACGCAAGCGTACAGGCACTGCTGATGATATCTTGTGAGGTCAGGCAGTCATTTCCCCCTAATTGCAGCTCCAGGAGTGATTAATGTTTAGCTTAAACCCTGCTAAGTGCTTTGGAGCAGTTTTCATTTCAGCAAAATAGAAACATGTGGAAAAGAAGATGGGATTTGGATTTTTCCTTCTGGTTATTTTGGTTAAAAAGATGCCTTCTGCGTCTTGTACAACAAATTTGTTTTTGTTTGGGGGCAGTCAGTGAACGAAAAGATCCAGAGCCCCAAACTGTCATGCAAAAAGCCTTTGTGTTAGAAACCTTCACGTTGCCAAGAATGGTTTGTGTGAGATGCTTTTCCCTCCACCACATACATCCCTCTGAGAGTTTAGAAGATCCATGTAGGAGCACGAACTTGGAGGACTGGAAGAACTTCCCCTTCAGAAAAAAACTCCTCTTCCATTTTAAAATTCACAGTGTAATTTCTTCTGTGGAAGCCAACCCCAGGGCTGCACAACCTGATGGTTAGAAAGCTGCTTCTCATAGGAGAACTGTCGTAGCATCCTCTGCCCACAGAGAGGGTCAGATAGAAGAAGCAGAGGGTGGGTGAGAGGTGGGACAGCTGCTCGGCGATCTTACTGCAAGGGAGAGCCTGCGTCGCTGTCATGGCTGGCTCCATGCATTAGGTTTGGGATGTCTGTGTGGTTCTGCCCACGCTGTGCTGGAAACAGGTCCCCAGGGCTGAGGGACGGCAGCTAAAGCAGATGCTTCATAGCCTGGAAAGTGGTTGCATCCCTACATAATTTATGAACATGAGAACTTCAGCGTCTGTCACCAACTGGGTGTCCGGCACCGCATTCGTTGCTGGCCAGACCCAGCCTCGGGTTTGGTGCTGCTGCAAATAGACCCTCAAAATCAAACCATCCAATCCATATGGCAGGGGAGAGGTGAGGACTGCTTGGGTGGCTGTCTTCAGCTTCAAACACTCATGGACATGTTGCTGGTTTAGAAGGGAAGAAAAAAAAAATAGCAAATAAGAACTTAAGACAACCTAACAGTCAGACGAAGCATCTGACCAATTGGTCTATTAAGGACTGTGTCTGTGAGCCTGGAAATGCAGACTCCGAGCCCGTGGGGCTCAGCACAGAGCCGCCAGTGTTGGCTCTGTCCCTTATGTCTGCCAAGCACCGATGTTGTCTCACCCTCACGGGGCCGCGGCAATGCTGGTCAGGGTCCTGTCACCTCCTCGGTCATTCCCTCGCCAATGAAGCCTGCACGCAGTGGCATTTCCCAAATGGACATGGATCAAACTGTTCCCAGCTGCTTTTGAAATTGTAACAAGCTGTTGTCATTATTTATGGTCTTTTATTTGTTTAAAAGTTAGGTCTTTTGAACCTTAACTGCAGGTTTTGTTAAAAAGTAAGGGAGATCTTCTCCCAGGGCCAAAAGAGATTTGCCTTTTCTTGGGGGACATTGCCTAATCCCAACTTGGGCATCTCCAGAGGGGGTGAGGGAAGCAGCCCTTCCCAACACCACTGATTTTTCTCACTCCTTTTCCAGCAGCAGAAGACAGGGTTATGAGATCTACCTGGCAGGGGAAGGCCGGTCGCAGCCCACTCCAGGCCCTGTACGAGAGCGACCAGGTAAGGTGACAGAGAGAGGGAGCTGGGGGGGGAGGGCCATGAGGGTTGACACCTTCTTCCACCCCTCCGGTGTGTGGGGCACTGCACAGTCTCCAGCCACCCCCAAGGTCCTCAAGCCTGAACTTCTGGCCGTGTCCAAAAGAAAAGAGCACACCACTTTGGGAAGTAATTGTTGATAAAAAACTGCTTATAGCCCTTGCTGGAACTTGGGCAAATGGTTCCGTTACCGGTGGGCTGGGCAAACACAGGAGATTTCGCCATATGAGGATTTCGAAACCAACTCTGGGCAATCATAGCAGGGCAAGAGCATCATTGCTTCACCTTCTGAGCTAATAACTGATAGATGCTTCTGTGTTGGGTGCTATATATGTATCCACACACATATATAAAGCTGGATGCAGCCATGAGGGGTATATAATCCCAGGGCTTCTCAGTCCTCTCCATCACCCTGAGCCATGCCAGCCACATGTGCAGAGAAGGGGGCAGCCAGGCACAGCCTGGGCAGGGACGTGCTCCCCTCTCCATGGGCTTAGTGGGACCCTGCCATGCAGGTTCTGCAGCAGGACAAGCCATGGTCGCTACATGACATAGGGAGCACTCGCCCTCAGCAGCCCCGATGCGTGCAGCCCAACCGGCATCAGTGACCTG
Source organism: Opisthocomus hoazin (assembly GCF_030867145.1). Taxonomy (NCBI): domain Eukaryota; kingdom Metazoa; phylum Chordata; class Aves; order Opisthocomiformes; family Opisthocomidae; genus Opisthocomus; species Opisthocomus hoazin. Next base: position 12,215,699 of record NC_134424.1, on the reverse strand, counting down.
GCATCACGGAAGGTGTCCTGCTTGCCCTTAGCAGCTGAATGGGAGCTTGGGGGTTCGTGGGTGAAGCTGCTAAGGTGTGCTTGCTTTCTTCTATTGCGTTTCCTCCCTGGGAGGGGAGTTTTACCCCCATGCAGCCAGACTTGTCTTTGCAGAGGGATCCTGGCCCACAACTTCCTTGCAGGAAACTACGCTCTAACCGGTGCAACGGGCTGGGCCATGGCCGCATGCCCCACCACCTGTATCTCCCCACGTCCACGGGGCAGTCGTCTTCTGCATCCCCCAACAAGCAGAGGGCTATGGCAATGCTGGTGGTCCCTGCAGCTGGCTGCCATCCCCGCTGCCTCCCCACTGCCTATCGGCAGTGCCCGCTGCAGCCAGAGCCAGATCTCCTTTCCATACGCAACGCTTTGTGTTGCTGTCTAGGTTGATCCTTTTATATCCATAAGCAGCCAAATTACATTTGCTCTGGGAAAAATGGCAAATGTGGACTTCCTTGGCCAGGATGCCAGCAAACCCTAATGCTGCTGGAATGTCCTGGTGCTACTGCCTTAGAAGTGATACTTAATTTCTCTGGCTTTTAAAGAGAAGGAAAATAATTTTGCTCTCAAGTAACTGCAAGACATGCACTTATTCCAGTGGGCGGCTGTTGAAAAGCAGTCACATTTATTTGTTGCCATGCCTGCAGACATTGCCTGTCTGTCTGTCTGTCTCTCTGGTCCAATAGTTTTGAATTATGCAAGTGCAGGGAAAAACCTGAAAAAAAAATCACGTTATTAAAAGACCTCTTCTTTTTTTTTAAGCACTTGCAAAAAGGTTTTCCAGTTTTAGAAGGTGATGGAGAGCCTCCAAACGAAAGAAATTTATACTGAAAGGTTTGGCTGTGTTGCAAGGAGGTATACCATGAGAATGCCTCTTCAGCTATGATTATCACCTCCCTAGGTGCTATATCTTTTTCATATCCAAGTAGCCGACAATGTCAAAGTCTTGGTGGCAGTTAGAGTCTGTTCACCTGCATTTCCTCCATCTGAGCATTTTCCCTTATCATCTCCCTGTTGGAAGGAGCAGGGATGGGGTGCTTTCTCCTGCCCCTGTCTCAGGTTACTGCCCATGCAGGTTCCTGGAGAAAGTGGTCACTAAAGTGGCCTGGACAAGGTTGTTTCTTTTGTGGAAATGAGATCCAAAAGGGTTTGAGTGTAGTTCATCCCTTGCAGGAAGAGCGTTTTGCCCAGGTGTTAGTGCCCCTCTAAAGGTGATGGGTCTGCTAGAGCATCCACGGGATGGGCAGTTTGTCTCAGGATCCCAGTTCCTGGCAGGAGCTTTGCAAAGCCCCATCTCCACAAGGCTGCCTCTCCCAGGCTCTAGTGCCTGCCAGAACCCCTTCTGGGTCCCCAGGGAGAGCCGAGGGTGCACCTGAAGCTTGGCAAAGTGTGCCCTTTGGCATGCATGAGCGATGGCAGCTGTCAGCAGCAAGGACGTAGGGAGCAAGGAGGTGGCCTGCGCTTGCCCTGCATCTTGAGGTTGCCACATCTCTGCAGGCTGCAGAGATATTTGCCGTGGCGCCCTGTGACGCCGGTGGGACTGTCTTCACAACCCCAAAGTGGAACCCACCATCTTCTTGCAACATGGGAGGTCATTGCATTGCATCAGAGCAACAGCTCCGCAGGGTCAGAGCTGCCCTGGGTTAGCAAACGGGTGGTTGAAGCCGTTAGCGGTCATGTCCTGGATGAGGCTGTTGGAGGTTCCCAACAATGACCTCAGGGCTGAATGCAAAACCTCCCAACCCTTGTGAGCAAAACGGGGAGGGAGTGGGCAGGAGGAGGAGGGGACCTTCCCCTTCTGAGTTCCTGGAAATAGTTTCCTTCCGCAGATGTTTTAATGACATTTTGGGATTTCTGATGAAAACCATGACAGGAAAGGTCATGTCACCAGATCTGGAGGGAAGTTTCAGCTGGGGCAGGGGTTGGGGACTCGGGGCTCCTGGGAAGCCAATGCAGCGGCTGCCAGGCATTGATGCGAGGATCAGTAGGGATAAAGAAAAAGCACGTCCCTGTGGACAAAGGAGACTGTGACCAGAGCTGAGGCATTGCACTGGCCTGTGTGGAAGAAGTCCCTCAGAAGAAACCCAAAGCCCTGGGGAAGGGCCCCACCACCACCTCACTCCTCTCCGTCATGCCCTGCCACCTCCAGCTCACCTCCAGCTCCCTATCTGCTCCCCGGGTTTGACCATCAGCATTAAAGGCCATTATCCTCCACCCGTCTCCTTTGCCTTTCCTTGGCAGCGCACCCTTTCACCGTGCATGCCTGCACTCGTGTGCCACGTTCCTGCCTCTCGGCTGCAGTGCTGGCAGCAAGGCCGTGGGTGCAGGCGCCGGCGCGGCGATGCCCATCGCAGCTGGGAGGTGTGCGGGGCCCTGTGCCAGCAAAGGGGCTGTGCTGTTTGCCCCTGGAGGGGTTGGGCCATGCATGCCCCCCCGGGCTGGCATAAGGGAGAGCTTTAGCCCAGGGTGCGTGTGGGTGCCATAATAAATATTTGGTTATTGACCCTCTCTACACAGCCTGTTCTCCCCTTACCCCCTTTCACTTGACATCTCATCTGGCTCATCATCATCTTTTGTTCTGTGTTTTGCCCCCAGCAGGTCCAAGAATTAAATGCACCAAATCAAGTTGTGTTCAAAGTCAATGCTGTACCCAGAAATCCCACATGGACAACTGCTAAATCCAGGAAAGGGGAGGGAATGGAGACAGTTGTACAACAAGTGTTGTGTGTAGGCCATGATCAACATGGGCAAGCTGGTGATCATCTCTTTTTTTTTTCCCTCCCCAGTTTGAGCAGTCATCACTGCAGGCGGTTCACCAGCAGAGACGGGAGCTGTTGAGCAACATCTGCAACCGTTACACCCGCAAGCGGCGTCTCCTGCGGCCGGATGACTTGCGGCACTTGGTGGTGGATGACACGCATGGGCTGCTTTACTGCTACGTACCCAAAGTGGCCTGCACTAACTGGAAGCGGGTGATGATGGTCCTGACGGGGCAAGGCAAGTACCGGGACCCACTGGAAATCCCCGCCAATGAGGCCCACGTCTCGTCCAACCTGCGCACCCTCTCCGAGTACAGCATCCCTGAGATCAACCACCGCCTGCGCAGCTACCTCAAGTTCATCTTCGTGCGGGAGCCCTTCGAGCGCCTGGTCTCAGCATACCGCAACAAGTTCACCCGCAGCTACAACACAGCCTTCCACAAGCGCTACGGGACCAAGATCATCCGGCGGCACCGGCAAGAGCCCAGTGACAAGGCCCTGGAGCGTGGGGATGACGTGCGCTTCGAGGAGTTTGTCTACTACCTGCTGGATCCACGGACGCAGCGGGAGGAGCCCTTCAATGAGCACTGGGAGCGGGTGCACTCGCTCTGCCACCCCTGCATCGTCCACTACGACGTGGTGGGCAAGTATGAGACCTTGGCTGAAGATGCCAACTACATTCTCCAGCTGGTTGGGGCTGACACAAGCGTGAAGTTCCCATCTTCATCCAAGACCACCAGGACAACGGACGACATGACGGCCCAGTTCTTCCAGGACATTAGCCCCTTCTACCAAAGGAGACTCTTTAATTTATACAAAATGGACTACTTGCTCTTCAATTACTCCATCCCCTCGTACCTCCGCATCCGATGAGGCAGGGGCTGGGGGGAGAGGCAAAGGAGAGCTGGGTAACTCTCATCTTGCTACAATTCCTCTCCCCCCACCCTGTGCTCATCTCTTCGTTGCGTTCTCCCCCGTGCCCTCTCCGTTCTGGTCTGCTCCACATCCTCATGCCTCATTCATGCATGGTCTGGAGGGAGGATACCTCTCAAAACACTGGGGCTGGAGTTTTTCCTTCCCTTTCTCTTCCACTCTTCAGCATCTGCAGGGGATAGTGGTGGGACCAGACACTGCTGGGCAGGAGGGTTTGCCTTTGCTGGGTACTTTCTTTTAACTAAGAGACTCCTCTGTAGATCCAAGTCTTGGAAAGGCTCCTTTTTCGGGCAGGATCCCTTCAGGTCTTTCTCCTCCTTACTGCGCTGTTTGGGGGCAGACGTGGCGTCTCGAGGGGTAGGGTGGAGCATGTCAGAGACTTGTATAGAACCAGAAATAAAGCAATAATTTAATGTAAGTTTTTCCTTTCGATTAAAATTACTCCCACCTTTTCTTTTTCGCCTTGTTCTCCTCCCTTCTCCTCCAGCTTCCCATGCCGTCCCCCATTGCTGGGGAAGGCAGTGGTGTGTTATTGTGACCCCACATTTCTCTCTGACAAAGCCTGGAAGGATTTTTTGTTCCTCTCCTTCCACGTGCTCTTGGTTGGGATGCATGCTCCAAAGAGAGAGAGAAGCTGGTTTGCAGAAGGTACGGGCCGACAGAGACACCGTGCTTTCTCCTGAACCACAATGGCAGAGCAGTCAGTGCCTGTGTGCGTGTCTTGGATTTCCGGTCAAATCTAGTAAATCCAGGCCTCACACCTCCTGTTTTTTTAAGAGCAGGTAATAACTGTTTTGCAAAGCCGCATGTGCAGCACGGGTGCAGGTGTCTGCTGAGATGGAATCATGTCCTCCACAGTGTCCTGCCTCTGGCGCTGCTGGGCTTCTCATCCCCTGCCACCATGTGCTGCTCCCTGCACAGCCGGTGCCTCCCACATGGGGTGGCCACACTGCACCGGGGTACAGAGAAAGGTGCTGGGGCGGGTTGGGGTTCTCAGGAGCTCTGAGGAGCACTGTGCTGGGATGTGGAGATCACTATGGTAAGGAAAAGGTGATGCTGGACTCACTATGGTAAGGAAAAGGTGATGCTGGACTGTGAAGGCCAGAGAAGAAGAGAGTGTGTGTGTACACACGTGTGTATACGTGCATGCATGTGTGTGTGTATGAGAAAAAATCTGAGAATAAAAATGGGGACAGAGACATCTAGAGGAAAATTCCCTTTTGGCTGGCTGACTGTGGACAATTCTTTCCTTGAAGAAGAAATGGGGGGACAGGGGGCAAAACACAAAAGAAAATGACAAACCTAATCCTAGGATTTTAAATTAAAACCAGTCAAAGGAGCTGTATTTCTTTAAAAACATATTTCAGTCTTTCCTCTTTTCTGTTCGGCTTTGGGCTGACGGCTGCCTTTGTAAATAAACATGCCGGTAATAGAATTTGCTGTAGAGTGTGTCTGCTGGCTCGGCTGTGAACACTTGACTTATTAGTGCAATACAATGGGAGGTTTTATAAAAGCCCAGTGCTCTCGGGCTCTTTTAAAAAATAATGTTTTCATCTAACAACTTTGAGCTCTTAGATCTTAACCTTTTTCCCTCTCTGCCTCTGATCAGCACCTATATGCTGACACTCCCTCCCTGGTTGCTCTATTTGGAGATGGGGTTTAGCAAAGCAATGAAAAAGGAAAGTAAATAAAATTGCTGGTGATCCTGGCAGTCTGACTGATTCTCCCAATCTGGGCTGGAGATCTCGCAGAAATGGCCTTTCTCATGCTACCTGAGTATCTCCCCAGCTAGCTGAAACCCAAAGCACAAAACCAGATTATATGATGCAACAAATTTCATCCACAGCATTCAGGCTTGGAGGGCATTCCTCCTGCTTTCTCAGGAGTCTCGCGTTCCCTGCTTAGCACTGCCTCTGCTTGGAAAAATCATTGTTCAAGTCACCACAAGCTCTTTTCATCGCTTTTGGTCATGAATCATACTTTGGGGTCAGATTCGGAGTCACAAAGGAATGGATTTTTGGATGGTTTCTTTTCTTTTTCTTTTCCTAAACACTGTTCCCTGCAGGTAACTCTTAAAAGCTGATGGCATGGTGAGTGGCAAGGACAGATACACAGCCTCTCTCCCTGTTGTGCTGTCTGGGGGTGTTTAAGCAACATCTGGCGGGTTGGGAACCGCTTTGGGCTCTCTTTGGAGTGAAAGTGAGGGAACAGCATGCTCTGGGCCTTGTCTTTTAGCCAGCTGTTTTTTAAACCTCCCTGCAGTGGTGGCCATTTGGAGACAGTCCCGTTTGTCACGGCTATTTGATGGGCAGCCTGTCACCCAGCATCCCCATCGGACCTGATCCAGTGCCCCAAACAGCAGCAAAGCCACTCGAGTATGGAGTGAACGCAGCCCTCCAGCCTCAGCCATGGTCTGCCAAGGGCAATACCCTGCTGAGATCTGGTTCTTAACTGGGCGTCCTTCGGCTCACGTAGGACCTCTGCAAATAACCCACCTTTGGGCTTTTCCTTAAAAAAAAACAACCAACAGCCACAATCCAACCCATTTAGGTCATATCCTTGGCTTTCCCCCTGCCTAAATACCGCTTTCCAAAGCAAAACCTGCCCATGGAAAACAGAAAATGGCCACTTTGTATTTCTGAAGCAACCGCCTTCAGCCCGGGCTGGAGCTTTGCGGGCCTGGAAACGCTTTGCCCGTGCCAACGCCGAGCCGCAGCCACCGGGCCGGGGCCCGGGGGGGGGGGGTGCGGGGCCGGGGGGGGGGGGGGGTGCGGGCCCCGAGGGGTGCGGGGCCGGGCGGCCCGACGAGCGCTGCAGGACGGGAGCAGAACGGGGTTAGGAGGACACCGTGTGACTGCGATCCCAACTACAAGCGTTTTAATTTCCTGTACGACTTCGGGTGCTGGGAGCCATTTCTCTGAGGGGCTCCTAGTTGTCTGTGACTTTTTTAGCTGTTTCACTGCATCCCTTTCTCTTGCTAGAGGAGAAAATACCGAGGTAGTCTAGGCCACCTCTAAGGCGTAACTGGATTTGGTTCTCTCCTCTGCTTGGGACCGGGAATGTGGTGCTGCCTGATGTGCAACAAGGGCTTGAAATGCAAGGAGAGGAGATTGTCGGGTGCTGCCCCCCAGGAGGACCAAGCAGGGTGTCATCCCCCCGGCCCTGCCGCTGCGAGCGGGGAGTGTTTCCAGGAGGAGGACAGTGGTCTGGTGATGGAGGGCCCCAATGCACTGTCAGGATCTCCAACGGGACAGAAATGCAGCCCTGTGTGATGTGTCTATGTGAGTGGCGGTGGGGCTCTGGTGTGGCTGGGCTGTGGGGCTACTTACCACATACTGTGCTGTGCTTGGCCAAGGTGTGATGATGAGCGGAGGTGAACACTCTTCTCCGGCAGCCCCATAACCACCGAGGTGAAGGACAGGACCAACCATCCCACGAGGAATGAGCTCAGCTGCTGTCACAGAATCACAGAATCACAGAATCACAGAATCACAGAATAGTAGGGGTTGGAAGGGACCTCTGTGGGTCATCTAGTCCAACCCCCCTGCCGAAGCAGGGTCACCTACAGCAGGCTGCACAGGACCTTGTCCAGGCGGGTCTTGAATATCTCCAGAGAAGGAGATATGAGAATATCTCCTTCTCCAGTCACCTGGAGAAAGAGCAAAGGGAGAATCCCAAAGACAGCAAGGGCATTTCTACCTGTGCAAGGACTTCTTTTGGTGCCCTTACATACCAGCCTTACACTGCCAACCCCCCCCCCCCACCTGGTATTTCTGCAGGGAAATACACCTGCCCTGCAGGGCTGGTGCCCAGGGGTAAGTGTGGCCGTTACCCTCCACGGGCCCACTCTGAGCTCCTGTACCTGGGGTGTGCTGGGAGCAGCTGGGCTGGGGGACCGGGAGGAGGGATGTCCCACAGCAAAGCCAAGGGTGCTGGTGGCTGCCAAAGCAGCCAGGTGACAGCACTGGGGTGTCCCTCCTGCACCATTAAGTGCACTGACCCTCCCAAAAGGAGCAGAGGCACTTTAGCCGCCTATCCCATAACCAAGGAGCTCATCTGCTGTGGTTTCGTGGGGCCGGGTGCTGCACCCCACTGACTGGGGCAGCGCCAGTTTCTGACCAAGCTGGAGTCCTCAGTGCCACTGTGGCAGCGATGGCTTGGGGCAGGAGGACCAGGGTGGCTGAGGGAGAGCTGCCATGGCCAGCGCTGCCAAAGTCACTCCAGCCTGGCAACAGGAGCCCAAAGACAAATGGAAAAATTCAAGTTACGCATGACGATTGCACACGGCTCAGCCTCAGGGAAGGAATAACCTTGTGAACTCTATTTAAACCCTCCCTTCCTCACCCCCCCCCATCAAGTGCCTATTAAAAATAAATAATGAAAGAAACAAAGCATGGCTATTGCCACATGAAGTAGCATTCAGACTTCTGAATCGCACAGCCAAGATGGGGTGAGTGCACCATTGACATGTTTGGGGGCCAGTGCCAGCCCTGGCCTCGCTGCAGCAACGACCACGGCAGCAACACACCCCGTCCTCCTTAAAGGCTGCTGTTTCCATGGGGGGTCCCACCCTGGCCTCAGGCTGCAGAGCCTGGGGACTAGCGGCTCCCAGTGAGCCAGGCTGGTCCTTGGGTTCGGCCCGAGGCTTGGGAGCTGCTGGGGAGCTGTCAGAGCACCAGGGATGCAAAACCCAAGTAAGAACAGCCTCACTATGATATGTTCAGGTGTGCACGCATATACAATGCAAATAATGATTATGTTATAAGGTATAATAGAATTCTTGCAAACAATTGAATTATTTATAGGTGATAATACATGCATTATATGTAATATGCATATGTGTATAAAGTATGTATTACAAGAATAACTAAACAGTATTTATGATTATACTTACATATTCTATGTTGAGTGATTATATCTGTATGTGACTGTAATACTTAGTAGCCTTTGGTTTATGTATGTCTACATACCCGTGCATGTACAACGTCATATTTATTATATAAACTCACACATACCCCTTCCTGCAATGTTGAGCATTGCCACAGTCCCATGTGGCTCAGCAGCTAATGGCGAGCTGACCCTTCCTCCTAGTGCCGCTGACAGCTCTGCTCGCTCCAGCCTTCGGAGCACGGCGGGCACTTTGCCTGTGCTGTGGGTATTTCATGCGGTGGAGCCGCCGGCCCCATCCCTGGTGGCCCATATGAAGCTGTTGAGTTTCTGCTTCCAGTGGAACAAAACTGAGCTTCAGCGATAGGGAGGTTTCCTTCCAGAGCTTGCTGTGCACCGCAGATTGGGTTGTTTACCAGCTGGTGGATTAAATAGACTTCCACTGGAGGGAGAAAAAAAGATATGTAAGTGTTTTCAAGTATGTCTTGGAAGCAGTGTCACGCTTGAAGAAGGCTTTTCAGACTTGCTTGTGTTTGCTGGCTGGCACTTCACTTGTCCCTGGTAAAGATGTTGCATCCCACACGAAGTAGAGTTTCTGGAAAAATACTGTGTTAGTATGGAGGCAATGAGTGGAAGCTTTGGGAGGAGGAAAATAAATGCTTTGACTGTCCCTGAAAACTACCGCCTGCTCCCACCTCTCTCTATGGCTGGTGACAGCCCCTTCTTTGCTTGCAGAGAAAAACCCTTCTTCAATCAGGAATGAGGGAGCCCCTGACCGACATTCCTCCCCAGTGCACCTGGGATCTCCCCGAGGTCCCAGCAGCCACCCCAGCACCCAGCACCCCGGCCTTGCAGTGGTGCAGGGCAGGCACCCACCCCCTCCCAAACTCCCACCCTTTCCTCACCCCTCATCCCACAGCACTGACATGAACCCAAGATTTAGTTTGTTCAGGGACAGCTAGTGGCTCATCTCAGGACGGAGTCTAAACCTCGCTGCTAATACAGCGTGAAGGAAAAACAGGGGAGATTAAAAAAATAAATTCTACATTTTTTCACTGTCTCCTGTTACAACCGGGATCAGCTGGCTGATGGCTGCACAGGGCTTGGAGGATCCAGCCTAAAGCAGGGGGGGGGAAGTACTTATTTCTGCTTTATTCGAAAACAGCCAGCCTGATTCTCCTGCCGATGCTCCACATTTGCTTTATTTCCCCCTAGAGATTAAAACAAGGTGAGCCTTCGACTGGGGTTTCATAGCATTTGGTGGGTTGCTCAGTCCAGGTCAAGAGCTGAGCCCAAATGGGCTGCAAGCCAAGGACTAAAGAGCAGCAAGAAAGGAGCTCTCTTCTCCCACCTCCTCCTTTTTAAGTTGCTTATTTAGGAGCTGTGAGGAATAAATACAAATAAAAGTCACTGTGGGCTCAAACAGAGGTGCTGGTGACTGTGGCAGGGTGCCTACAACCCCGTGAAAACCTGGGCACAGTAATGGAACAGACACAGCCAGAGAAGCCAGGCCCACCGCTGGCAGGGAGTTTCCTGCTGGGTTAAAGACAGAAATCTCTGTGTCCACACCCTGTCTCGGCTCTGCTAACCGCACAGGTTTGCTCTGAAACCATGTGAATTTTGTGAAGGAAAAGGAAGGAAAGCAACCCCCCCACCCTCAAATCTCCTCCCTCGAAAAATCACTCCAGTGTAACACCACAGGGAGCAGAAAACCAGGTAGGGCCTGCTGTGACATACTGAAAGCTCTTAAAAGCTGAGGATCCTGCAGGCATTTAAACACCAAATCTCTGCTTTTAAGGGGAAGGAAGGAGAATGGTGCCTGGACAACTCCGTGGCTTCTCACCGTGCTGGGACAGGGGCTTTGCTCAATGCCACGGGGAGGGAGCAGCGCTGCCCGCTCACTGGAAGGGCTGGGGGGGCTTTCTTGGAGGGGCAGGTTCAGATGGAGTCACAGGAACGCTGGCCCAAGCAGTGCTCCGGGGTTACAAATAACCTCTGTTAGCAAAGGCCCTTTCTCATTTGCACAGGGAAAGAAAGAAAAGGAGGAAAGAGAAAGAGTAAACAGGCTGAACAGCCAAATAACTAGCCTTTCACTGCCCTTAAAAAAAAGGAAAAAAAATAAATCCCCTTTTATTGAAACCATTTCCTTTGGTTATATCATTTCTCTTGAGGCTGGAAGCAATTTTCAGCCTTAAGTGCATTCCCTGCACTAAGTGCACGAGCACGAGGCTGATGCTTGGCTGCCCACCAAGGGATGCCCTGGAGAACAGCACGTCTTGCTGTGCCCTTTGTACCCTCCCCCATCAGCTCTTAGCCCCAACATCTCCTCCAAGCGTGGAACCCCCAAGCCCAGCATGGGCAAGGTGCAGCATAGGTGACCCCGGCCCAGCTGGGTCCCACAAGTAGGACACAGATGGCATCCATTACGTGTTCCCATCCATGTCCTCTGTCAACAGTAACAACCAGAACAAGCCAAGCCCAGAAATCCCCCAATGAAGGGATGCACCAGTGCCAGGGCTTTGTTGCAATCACATGGCAGAGGAGCAGCCATGTGTTGGGCACTGGGAACTGATGCTGGAGGAGGGTGACCGGTGTCCCTTGTAGTCTGCACCAGCCGTAAGCTCCAGTCTGGGGCTTTTGGGGGATTGGATGGAGCAGGGGCAAATCCATGCTATTAAAAGAAACAGTTTTACATGTCTGGGTCCCTGCAGAGGGCTGGGGTGTCCTCAAAAGCTTAGCCTTGGGACTAGCCTTGCCTTAGGATCAGCCTTACCTGATTCACGCCAGCAGCAAAAGCATGAAGGTCCCAAAAGGACCTCTCCAAGGCAGTGGGGACATGCAGCGAAGAGGAGAAAACGCGGTGTTAAGGCAGGAGGAGTTATTTGCCGGGACTGCTCAAGCCAGTGCCAAACTGGAGCTAATAAAGGTTTAAAAAATAAAATGCTAAGCTCAAGTTATTAAAATATATATGTACGTATCTCCTAATGCAGTCCCCTCAAACTGGGACCGGCAATCAGATGTTTGCTTTGCCTTTCCCGCAAGCCCCCTCAGCTACCGGTGCTGCAATTATCACACATGGGTGCTCGGGGCCAACGCAGCCGAGCAGAGCTGACAGCGCACAGGCTGCAGCGAGAGATAAAGCAGTGAGGCCCAAGACGGGGGGACTGTGTGCCTCGAATGCTGAAACCTCCCCCACCATGAAGCTGGTGTGCACATATTCTCCAGCTCAGCCAGCGTGGGATAATTTATCCTTCATAATAAAAATAAGAGGAGGAGGCTTGGAGAGGGGGGAGGCAATAGCTTATTTTTTTTCAGGGAGTGCTTTTCCCCACGCCTGGCAGCCCAGAGCTGAACAGCTTTAGCTGTTAGAGACCTTCAGCCACGTGTTGATCCTGTGCAGGGGCCTCAGCTTTGCAGCAGCTCTGGGAGATCAGAGCAGAACTGGGAGCAAAGAAACACCCAGCGCCAGTCGGCACCCAACGCAGCCCAAATGCAAGCGTTTAAGAGCTGGCAGGTCCTTGAACAATGCATCTGTCTGCCAGCATACTTGACCTCCCCCTTTCCCTCCTCCAACCCATACAAAGGCAGGTTATTATTAAAGTTGAGGCCTAACGGCATTTTTCAAAGGTTTGATCCATGTCCTCAACTCCTGACTCTTGGGCATCTTATTATCTGGAGGACCCTACTGCTGCTTTAATTTCAGTGAAAACTGGCTGCTTTCAGCCCCACAAGCCTCCCTGTCATGTTCCTGGGAGCACCCTGGAGTAAGGACCTAAGGAGTCATTTGCCAAATCCTCATGCCAAATCCTCACCCAGCCCAACATGGACCATTTGCACACACGCAGATTCCAGACTCATTGCAGAGTAATTGTTAAGGAGTGGATGGCAACTGTGGGAGAGGGAATGGGCTTTACTTCTAACCTGAAGCATGTGGGCTGCAAAAGGCTGCACTTGGTTAGGAAACGCCAATTTTCGTGAAGTCCTATTACAGTTGTGTTGTCCAACCCTGAATGGATGAGAAAGAAGTAAGCAAGAAGTTCTACCTGACAAGTCTGAACTAGAAATAGGCAGAGCCATAGCAAGAAAAAACAATCCCCAAATCCACAGCACTACCTTTTTTAATCACTTTATTTGTGTATCTCTATAAACATTTTAACTACTGGACATTTCATAAACCGTAAAAACAAACCTTCCTACCCCCAAAATGCAATCAATCCAGCTTGTCGGTCAGACAACAGTGACGCTGCCAGGGCAGGTAGGTGGTATCCCTAGATAACCTCTGGCTAGGCACCAGCCAGCAAGGAGCTCACTGCGTCAGATCCTGAGTGTCTGAGCAATGGAGATGAGACAAGCTTAAATACCTGGTTGCTCTCCTCCTCAAGGGATAGGACGGGAGAGGAAAGAGAGGCAAATAAAGAATTTCCCTTTATGGAAAGTGAGAGTCCGACAGAGAGGCTGCAACATCCACTTGCAGGATCGGATGCAGTGACCTCGGCAGGCTTTGGAGCAGCCTCGAGGGCTGTGCCGGTGCTAGGGACTGCAACGGATCAAAATTCTCATTCATGACAAATGGCCCAAATGCTCCTTCACGCCTTGTTTGCCAGACACAGGTGTGAGCCACGGGCGCCGCTTAAAACCAGCTTGCTCCCTTGCGAGGGCGCAAGTCTGTGGGTGCTGATTCCTCGGGGCGGGCGAGCCCAGCTGTAAGGCACGATGGGGAGGAGAGACGGGGTGGCAGGGGAGGCCCAATCCAGCCAGGGCACCCAGCACTCATCGCCAAGCACTCGTTGTCCCAGAGGAAAGCACCGTGTCGCACGAGTGATGCGGAGCAGCGCATGGTCTCTCAGTTCCCCAGATTCATGTCTGCGCCATGGACAAGCCAAACCAGCCGGAAGCAGACAGCCAGGAATCCAGTGCCCAGAAGATCCCCCAGGGCAGTGAGGTAGGGGATGGAGAAATTATCGGGATCCAGCGCCTTCCTCCACATCAGGCGCACGATTAGGTCAGCCACGTAGAGCAGGATTCCCACCTGAGGAGAGACAGGCCCTGCTGTGAGGCAGGTAATGCACAGCTTCCCTCAGCTCACAGCCAAAATGATGTGGCCACAGCCAAGGTACCAGAGCTCACGGGCGTCGCTGAGATGACACATTCCCCAGAGAACCGCTGTTTCTCTGCGGGACAGAGTTGCACTAGGACAGGTGTAGGTGGGCATCGCCCATGGTGCCATGGCACGGTGCTGCTGGCCACAAGGGTGAGGACCACCCCTGAACTGCTCACCAGCATCGTGTGGCCCAAAACAGGAGTCTGGCCACACCAAAAGCGTTCCCACTTCCCACACCATGAATGGGAGTGCTCCCATTCATTCCAGGAGAAACAGGGCTGCTGCAAATATGCAGGCAGTCCCAAAGAATAAGTTTGTAGCCAGATTTTTTCTCTTCATCCTTCTTTTTTCTATTAGAAATTCAGATTGCGTCTACTTTGTTTCTCCTAAAAGTCTCAGTGGACAACTGGAGTTTGAGGCAGTTTTTACATCAAAGTTATCCCAAGCAGCACTGATGTGTTAAAAAAAAGAAAACCACTTCTTTTTTTCCAGCTCAACAGTTTTAAAATCTTTGTTGTGATTTCTTTTAATTCCTATTTCATTCCCAATTCTGATAAACACATGGAGGGAAAAAATACTTCGGTTAAAGATTAAAGACTGTCTAGTTAATTGATTTAAGAAGGCAGAGAGAGTTTGCACCCCACATCTATGGTTCCTCCATGGGAGACCGCAGCACAACAGGTACCAAAGACAGAGGCAGCATTTCTAAAGGTGAAAACAGCAAGCTGGGTTGGGGGGAGAGGGAGAAGGAGAGATGGGGGAAGCAAATTAAATAACGGAATCACAGAAACTAAAGTTGGATGGAAACTCAAGTGTTTTATATAGACCATTCCTCTGCCTCAATACAGGATCAAATATGCCCACACCCTTCCTGACGGTCGTTCATTTAACCTGTGCTAAACAACTCTCAAAGCTGGAGATGCCACACTCTAAGCAATCAGTCCCATGGCGCTTTTTTTTCCTGTTCTTGTTTTTCCCAAGGTCTAACATAAATCTGCCTTTTTCCCATTTGAAACCCATGATTTCATGTTTCATCCCTAGTGACCACAGAGAAAATGGTATTCTGTCCCTCCCTACAGAGACTTGGTAGTTTAAAGGCTGTTAACCAGATTTTTCTCAAGCCTTTCTTCTTTGGGCTAGCTAACCCCAATCCATTCAATCGCTCCTCTAAGGTCATGTTTTCTAGGCCTCTGATCCTTCTTATTGGGCTTCCTCCAGCTGACCCAAACTTCCCCCTCTCTTTCTTTCTGTCTTTCTTTGTAAAGTATAACAGAGGGGAAGAAAGAACCAGGCTAAGCATATTCTCCTCTGCTGGCCTCCATGGGAATCTTTCAGGGTCAGTGGCGTTGCCAGGATTCTGCTCTTTACGCTGTCATTTATTCTGCTTATTTTCATGCTTGGCTCTGGTTGAGGAGTTACCTCGATGCATAAAGAGAAGAATAAATATTTTCCTTTACAACTATGGCTGTGCTGCTGGGCTTAGGGTTGTGCAAAGGTCGAGAAAAACTGATTGTTTACACACGCAAGGAATTCACCCACAGACACAAGGCTGCTTGTAAGGGAAAGTGAGAAGGCAGCTACCTCAACCCTGCAAATTAATGAATCACTGATTTAAAAGGGCAAGCGAAGCCAGAGCCTCTGTGAGTTTAAGCAATGGCCACATGCATTTCTGAGAGAGAGAACAAAGTTTACAGGGCAGGCAAAACAGCGAAAGGGAACAGGCAGAACACATTGGGTGAACTACCCATTACCTACTCAGAACTTTTACTTTTGAAGATGAACTTCTCAGGCCTGGATTTTCCCTTCACTTTTGACATGTATGGCACTGCCGAGAGGCATCCCTAGGTCTTCACCATGATCGGAGCACTGGAACAGGCTGCCCATGGAGGTTGTGGAGTCTTCTTCTCTGGAGATATTCAAGACTCGCCTGGACAAGGTCCTGTGCAGCCTGCTGTAGGCGACCCTGCTTCGGCAGGAGGGTTGGACTAGATGACCCACAGAGGTCCCTTCCAACCCCTACCATTCTGTCATTCTGTGATTCTGTGATACCTGAAACTGGTTTCCAAAATGAGTGGGGAAACCTGCTGGGTGGGGTTCACAGCCTCTCACTTGACCCTTATGGAGATAACCAGTGGCAGGCTAGAAATATTTGGGGCTCAGAGACTCAAGGAGTGAACATGATAAAACAAGTTATCACCTACAGCAAGAGGTGTACGCCCTTGCTAAGTGTGTGCCTGCACACTTACTGCAGCTCGGTGGATGGTGATAACTTGTTCTTCATCTCCTGTCTGACCCCTCACTCACTCTTAAAGGCAGTCATGCTCATGGGGGAAACCAAACCCTGGCAGTCTGGGTGAAGTATTACTGTATCCACAGAAGACACATGATGCTTGGTAGGAAGCACACCTGAAATGACTGGAAATGTGGGCTGCTAGTGGAAGTTTTACCATGACTCCTGTTTAGCCTGGACACTGTTTTGTTTTCACAGTATGAGAGGTTCCCTTTGGCTGAGGTTGAGGTTTACCTGTAGCAAAGCAGCAGTCAGATAGAACATCACAAAGGTGAAGGACAGAGACGTGTGGCCTCCCTGCAGCAGATGGATGGTGTAGAGGAACACAAGGTGCCCTGGGATAACCAGGAAGAACAGGACTCGGGCTGACTTGGAATTCACCTCTGTGGAAGTCAGAGACAGAAACAGTGATGACAGTGGCTGCAGATAGTGGGGGGAGGAGAGGGCGTAGTTGTGTATTTTAATGCTGGTACATAGACTTGGGGCTGTCTCCTCCCACCAACCACGTTGCCAACACCTCTTCTAGATCACACAGCGATCAGGAGCATCTGCAGTTATCAGCCCAGCAGCTTTGTCTAGCACTGCAACTATGTGCCAAAGATGTGCTCCATGCTGATCCACTCCACTTCTTCCGAGTACTTGTCTTGGCTGCTCTCTGCCTCCCTCTGCTTCTGGTCTGCCTTGCTGCAACCCACTTTCCCAAACTGCAATAGCAGCAACTCCCAACCTAGCAGAGAAAATCAAGAGGAACCTGCAATCTAAAAAGACAACAGACCCAAAGCCAGTTTTGCTGATGCTTAGGTTTATCCATTTCTGAAGATGGAGGAGTTACTGATTTTCAGCAAAGTTATGCTCTATTCACCCCTCTGTCCACAGGTGATGGCTCTAGGCTGGCCATGGTTAAAATTGCATTGTATTTCATAAAATCTGAGATTCTTTTTCAATTACTTTCTTTAGTGCTCCCTGAAGGCCAGTTTCTTTGCATGCCAGTGAGCAAGTATACCACATTTTTTTTTTCAAGCTGCCCCCTGCAAAGATGCTTCCTCTCCAATCTGAGTATCTTCCCTGTAAGCAGGAAAGGGAGCTCTGCCTTTGAAACCCTCCTAGTCCTTCACCAACCCGGCTTGACAAAGGAGCTATCTGTGATGACACGCCTTGAGACATAGACACCTAAGGTTCAAGGTCTACCTGATGAGAAGAATGTGGTGCAGGGATTGGGCCAATTCTGCCTCATCTTGTATGGCAAAACACCAGGCATGCTCCAGAAATGCAGGAATGTGGAAATACGGCTGGCCTGGATGGCGACCAGGTTCCCTCCAACACCTATGAGGACAAAACACAGTAAATTTGTAAACTATCTTTACTGCAGCAGGAAACATCAGTCTAAAACCTAGCCCAAGATGAGTCAATCTGCATTCACTTACAAGCTCACTGAAAGCAGCAGTGAGAGAAAGAGAAAACCTGATCTCACATGTCGTGGTGGTGCTGCGCTATTCACTTGGCAGGAACAGCTCTTAAAAATCAGGAAGGCTCCAGTGACCATCTCCTTCTGACTGCTTTATTGGAAACATTTTCCTTTGCTTCCCGGCACCAGCTGTAAATGCCACATGGCCTCTGAAGATGATGTAATTGCACCTGGTTTGACACAGTCTGTGAGCAACACCTGGGGAAAGCAGCGCAGGCAAAGGCAGATGCTGCTCATGGCCACTTCTTGGATTTACTCACCCAGAGAGCCATTATTGTTTAAAAGACAACAAACATCACAGAGAGCGATTATATTTTGAAGGCATCTAGCACACTTATTAAAAGAGAAGGAATCATATGAGAATGAATCAGAGCCTAAATGTGTTAGGTAATTAAAAGGCAATTAATTTCTTCCAGACTGATTACTTCTAGCAAACATGAAAAAGCAGCTATGTTTTCCAGCAGAAAACAGAGGTACGATGATCTATGAAGCAATTCTCCACCACCCTGATTATTTTTAGGGTAGGAATGCCACAGAAAGGATAACGGTGAGCCAGATCCTACAGGCTTCTCATGTTTTCCCTTCCTTGAAGAAGGAAATGCTCCATCATTAAATGTGAGATTTGCCAGAACGGAATCAAAGTGAAAATACTAAGACTAGCTCAACATAGCTCAAGATGGGGGCTTTCTGATTCATGCACTGCCATGCTTTGCAGAGGTCCCCTGCACATGTAAAGTGAAGAGCTACTCGTGCGAAGACATGGAGCACTGCATAACTGCCACCAGCTCTGCCAAACAGGTCACCCGCCCCCACAGAGCGATGTCTGGGTCAATCATTGTTCAGCTAAATTACTCTTGACGTACTTTCCTAATCAGGCTTTTTGGCGAACCATGCTGGAAAGAGTTTGCCAGCAAGGTGGCTTTCTATGCAGATCCAGTAAGATGACAGCTGGGTGACACCCTCTGACGCTGCAAGAGGACACCACACTTTGAGGGTGGGATGAGGCCAAGCCTGCCCTAGAAACGTGGCTTTCCCCTGGAACGGGCCTGGCCTGCAAGAACATCACAATTGCAGAAAAATAACCCAGTGGATCCTCAGTGACACCTGGATCCCCAGCAGTTTGTACTGGTATGTGTGTGTAGGAAAATACTGTGAGGCTTCAAACAAATGTAAATATACACACAAAAGATGTTGATATACATATGTTAAAAATCCCTATATATAATCTATATATATAACCTTTATATATACATATATTCACATATATTATCCCAACATATTAATCTTTATCAACAATCTGTATAGGGGATGATTGCACAGCTCTTATTGCTGAGTGGAGAGAGACAGGAAAAATGGATTTATTGTGACATCCTTTAGTAGGTTTGATGTTACGAAAGTAAAGGTGTCAACGTAGCTCTCTGAGACAACTATCAGATGCTGTTAACCTTGGGGATCCAGCAGCTTCACTTCCACTCATGATGGGAGCAGGGACTTGAATATGGACCTCTGTGTAGGGGTAACAGTGGATGCTGTAACGCTTGGGGAGCAGGGGGAGGTATAAATAAATACATGCATACAACCCCCCCTGCCCAACCTACCATTAATCACAGGTGTGAAAACTGCCATGCCTTCAAAGTTTGGGTCAGTTACAGTTTTGTCCAAGATGAGCCCACCAATGCTGTTAAAAAAGGACAGGCAATGAGGGTGGAACAATCTCTCTTCGCAGGGCAATTCCTACACTGTGAAAATAGCACACTGAGATGAGTTACAGCTTCTTCCCCATTGCCAGGGCTGGATCATTCCCCATTTACTCCTTTTACAGCTCAGTTTTCACCAACAAATAACCTTACGGTTTTTGTTAATGGCATAATGAGATCAGGAAGACCTCCTTGCCCACCCTTGAGCAAAACTGATAGTAGCCAGGGAAGCTTTACATCATTCCCAAAAGTTTTGCTACACTTCTGTACTGGTCTTCACAGGTTGTTTTTAAAATTCTGTCCCAGATCTCATCTGGGTCTGAAAGATGTGGCACAGTGGAATGAACTACCTGGCTCTCCATTCACAAATCTTCTGTCTTTACAGCTAGATAAAAATGAGGTTGAAGGCTGACTATTTGTGATGGTCGTCATCTCCCTTTTTGGTTTCCTGGTGTGCACCCCTATGGTGCATGGATGTGCGAGTGAGACTTCAAATGATGGCTTTCTTTTTCCAGTCATCTGGGGGCTCTTTATCTGCTATCTCACAGCCTGTTGAAGGGCCACTAGGAGCTGAGAAGCACTGGAAAAATACCCTTTTGCTGCCCCATCCAGTTTCACTTTTGATGGCTTTCTAAATGAGCATGGAGTCTCTCTGCAGCGTGCATATGCGTGTGGGCTCAGGAGCAGTTCCTCAGTTTACCTGCTGATGCTCATTGCAACAATGACTGGCTGCCATCCAGACTTCAGCACTTCAGCAAGGGAAGGACTTTGCTTGGCGATAGCAACCCAGAGAGGGATCATGACAATGAAGACAGCACAGATCAGAGGAGAAAGGTATTTCATATCTGGCAAGGAAAAGAAATCTTGAATTAAATGCCCCTGACTTCACAGGTTACCAAAATCATTTTGCACAAATTCTGGAAGAAAGGTAGCAGGGCTCTTGCTTAGAAGGATTTACGTTAGCAGATAAAAAAAAAGTCACATGAACCAAGATAGTCCCCACACAACCACCTTATTCTACTACAGAAATCCATAATTAACCCCCGAAACTCACTGCTAGAGGATGTTATTTGAAAATCAGCAGGATTCAAAGCACATTATATTTGAAGATGAACAAGTCTCCAATTCCATCTCCAGCTACGCAAGACAAAAAGTTACAAAATTTCTGTCTTCAGGATATAAACCAAACAGCAGGGCAAGAGGGAAACTCCTGTGTGCTAGCTGTATCACACTTATGACAGACACCTCACGCCTTCACCTAAAACAAGCAGTAATAGGTACTTTTAGTGACAAACTAGCAGAATTGCTGAGCAGCGAGTCTGCTCTATAGGAACAAATGCTCTCTTGCATGTATAAACCAGTGAGGATCCAGGGTTGCTTTCATGCAAGCTTACATGTGTTTCCATTAGGTGCTTTTTCCATCTGGTAGGGGCATAACCTTGAAGTGAACTTTAGAAGGAATTAAAAAATAAGTAGATGTACAGCATGAGAATAAAATAAACATGACTCTGAAGCATGAGAAACACCTTCAAGCGATGGGGATGATGCCAATCCTTTTGATACAAAAATACTTCTTCAACAAAGCCCTCCATCTGGTCTCTGTGTTGGGGCCAAAGCCAGCGGGCTGTAACACAGATTTTGCAGGTAATCTGGGAGACAAAGCAGCCTCAAAGTGTGCATTTCTCAAAATGACATTGCCAGGGCCTTGGGCTGCCGGGATGAGACAGCACTGACGTGATGATATCTTCCATGAATCAACGGCTCTTACACAAAGAGGTGCACTCCATGCGTGTCTTTAGTCGGCACTAAAATGCAACCACTTCTGGGGTGTAAACAGCTGCTGCTTTGTCAGTGCACTTTACTACCTAGAACCATTTAGGACAGATGGGTTGTATGACAGACTTTGCTGCTGTACTGGATCTTCCTTGTTGTTTTGGGCAATTAATTCCTTCTTAAATAATGCACACACAGAACACTGCAGTGTATGAAACCTTATCAAATCCCACAGAAAGACTTCTGGTAGGATGAACAGACTTCAGCCTCCACACAGTTTGTATCTCCATTATGCAGGACTGGGAAAGGCCAGGGTTAGGTTTTTAAAAACTGAAAACCTTCACTGGCAAAAGGGTATCCCACAGAAGCAGACAGTGCTGCATCAGATGGCACATTGTACTCCAAACTTTACAGGCTCACTGGTATTTATGAAGGATACATTTTGGTAGGGCCCAGAAGTTCTCACAGCATGACCTGTCCCTGACCACACACTGGAGAGGGAAATGGATTTATTCAACCACCATCAACAGTGCCTTCCTCCTGCCTGCTTCACTTCGTGTTACAAATAACTAGGTGTCTGTGTGCTGAGTATTTTCCACTTCAAGAGGCTGTTTAAACCCTGAAATCACCACATATGCTCTCTGGTCACAACCGCAGGGGTTATCATGTTGTTGTGCCGTGTGCTCCCTGGGAGATATTATCAGAGGCGTAGCGATTGAAAGACAAACTAGCCTTACAGAGCCAGGTGTGATGGCGTCACAGAAAAAGCTTATTGAAAAAATGCACCTCTGAAGCTCAAGGAGGGCTGGACAGAAGCGATTCATGGGCTTCTCCCTGCAACCTGTGCTCCTTTGCTCCCTCACCTGCCGACATATGGAACAAGTTATGCAAACTGAGAACAGCCGCCTTGCTGCTTCTGCTCACAGTCTGAAGCAACATTTTAGGTTTCAAATAGCATTGAGTTTGCTGGATCTTTTTATTTTCCTGTTTGTATTCTAGTTTAGGCTCACAGTAGATAGCCTAGCACTTTACAAGCAACAGTTAGGCCTATATCACCAAGTTGAAACACATTATGAACTTCTCAGTGTCAACAGGTGCCCAAGTCTTTGCCAGCCAGCCCCACAGCCACAACTCGTATTTAGAGTCCTGTGAGCATAAGACAATGCAGCACTGCCTCCCTCCCTCCAATTTGATATCATCTTGTTTATCTGTGACTCTCCACGTGAGAAGATACAAGAATATTTTACAAATGCCAAAACCCTGAAATAGCTTTGTGAGGAAGGACCTGCTATTACCCATGCACAGAAAGTAGTTATGCTTGGCTAGCGACAGATGCAGGAACAGAGTCAGTGTCACATATGTCATCAACCTTCTGTTCCAAAGCTATGCAACACACGTTGGTCATTTCTTTGACAAATCCCAGTTGTGTTCCTTAGGCTCTGCCTTCCAGTTTGCTACTAAAAGAGAGCCTGTAAAAAGCCTCTTTGGTCATTTTTCTACCCCAGTGGCATAACAGCCTCCATTCTGAAACATCCCAGCAATGGGTAAGTACCTTGCAATAATTTCACAAGGATTCATCCCTTCCTTGCTGAGTTGCACATCCCTGCTAAACACTGTACCTATGTATTTGAAGAGCGTACTGCTGATTCCTGCCAGCAGGGAAAGGGTTATCAAGTCTCCAAGGCTTGCTGCTATGGGTGTGGCGACATTGTCTGGATTGATCCCAAATTTCCTTGCTCCGATGATCACGCCAATCATCACCAGACCTAGAGAATACACAGAGCAGGCATCAGAGAATGCATCCTGCTGCGTTTCACCCCAGAGCTGCTGTTCTGTTTCCCAGAGGGAGAGCGGGGTCCAGGAAAAGCAAGAAGCACATTGCCTGTAGCAGTATCACAAAGCTGGTGATTGGACATCTCCAGGAATTTGTCCTCTTGCTTTCACCAACCTAGAGGGCATGACTCTGCCCTTATGAACCGCACCAAAGCCCCACAGGCACACAAGCAAATTCCAGGGATCAAAGGAGATACCAGCAGGCAGCCCAAATGTAGAAGCTCCCCTCCTGAGCAGCCTAATCTTTGCTGCCTTGAAGCAGGACCAGGCACGAAGCAGACATAGATAAGCACACAGCAGGCATGCGGCAACCTCCTGGTGCCATCCCCTGCTCTGGATTCCACAGCACAAATATATTTTCCATATTAGACCAAAATTTCTCTTAGCTTGAACCATCAAGGAGCAACGAGCTTCCTTACAGCAGCCTGAATGAGCCTTTTGGCCTGGCCATCAGTCTGAGCCCTCATGTCCCAGAGTTTTTGGGGCTGCTTTGATTTGCACTGGGTGGATGCTGGTGCTGTGAGTAGTTCCAGCGTCAAGGGGTTATGGAGGTGGCCCACATCACCTCTCTTCCTCTGTCCTCTAGCTGCACCTGGAAAATTCAGCTCCTTTTCAGTATTGTTGAAGAGGGAAGTTTTTCTTGCCCAGGTACGTTAATGAGCACAAACCCCAAACCCTGAAGAACACATACGAATCTCTCAGCCAGCAGATCCCTCACAGGCCTGTGGAGGAGCCACCTGGGATAAACCCTGCCTGGCCAGCCTCCACTGCCGTGTGACTAGCAAGGGTAGCCTTGAGACAAGACACAAGACATCTCTTCAAAGTCCTTCCATGGCTGACAGGATGCACCAAGGGAAGCCTAGAAATGGTGGTTCCCTCCAGCTCGCAATCTCTCTGTGCCTGTTCACACAGGCCCACCAAAGCTGAGCGTGCACAGGAGTTTCATCTTGCACAGCAGAAATGCCACATGCGCACCTTCCCTGATACAGAAACACATCCTCACACAACATGGCATTCTCCACAAAAGCCCTCACAGACACCCATGCTCCCCTCCCCACAGCACAGTTCATGCTGCTTCCCTCCCTGGTCATAAAAACAGCAGCTTCCCGTCATGCACACCCACACACAGACTGCCTGTGACCATGTCCAGGGAAGAAACTAATGCTAGCTGAAAGCCTGCGATGGTATGGCAGCAAAGCCTCTCTGTATCACAACGAGCAGGGAGATCGAAGAGAAGAGTCTAATGAAAGCTGGGCTGCTGTTTTTCTCTTTTAACAACTGCCTCATCCCATGTTTTTCTTCAAAGGCACTTACAGTCACCCTTTGACTCCAGCTTCAGGATATGCACTTGCTCTAACTTGTCCCTTTCATTTAGAAAACTTGCTGTGTCCAGCTCTGCCAGCTCCCTCCATTCAGGGTGTCGTGCTGCCCTCGCATGGCAGACCTGCAAACTGAGCATCTCCAGGCGACACGGAGCAGCTCTGCCCGTCCACCCCACCACGCTTCCCTTGCAAGGGGAATTGCCAGGGAAGCAGACTGCGAGGGTCAGAGCTCCCAGCAGCAAGCCCCAGGGCTGGGCACAGTCCTCCCCAGGGTATTGGTGACCCATGTCCACTAACAGACTCTCAATACCCTGATTTGTGCATAGTGTTAGTTCATTCTCCCCTAGGGAAGGGCCGGTGTAAATGGCTAACGTGTCACCCAAGACACATGGAGAGACTGTGCACGCATGTGTGCATACCCACGCATAGCCATGTAGCATTTTTCACGTGCCAGGTGAAGTGGGACATTTTGATTGCTGTGTGGATGCTGAGAGCCCAGCGAACAACAGATCGTGGGAGGAAAAAAAGCAAAGGCAGGATGCAGAGTGGGTGAAGGTAGCAGACATAGGACTAATGCTCCCTGCACCCCTCCTCACTGTGCCAGGGATGTCTGTTAGGCCTCCCTGGCAGAGGGGATAATTTTTTCCACACCTGAGTTCTGCATGTTTGATCTGAGGAACCAAAACGACTCACCAAGAGAAAGTGCAGCTATGAAGGCCGTGGTCACGCTGCTGGCACACAGCACGGCAGCCTGGCTGAGCTCCACAGAGCCCTTGGAGATGGCTCCCAGGATCACAGCAGCAACAGCAGCCAGAAGTCCCACCACAGTGGCCTGGACCTGCGGGCCAAAAGACAGCTGGTGAGCAATCATCCGCATCTGCGCCCAGGCAGCCCTGGCTCCATGCGACCGCAGCATTGCCACACAGCCAGAAGGGCAAAGCCTTGCAGAGATGCTGATTGCTTATGTATTTAAGTAGCATCCCTGTAAGGCTCCACTAGATTAAAAAAAAAAAAGTCCTGACAAAGTCTGGAGAAAAACTCTGGAGGCATGTAAAGGGCAGATAAAATTTCAGCAAAGGACACTGAGTCCATCAGCAAAGGAATAGCCCTGGTCAACACAAAAATGGGCTCCCCATCAACAAAGCACTCCGAGCAAGCTGAAAGCTGTGGAAGGAGATAAGGGAAAGCAGAGACATATGTTGCAAGCCCTGAGGCCTTGCCATGTGCAACCTCTGGTTGCTGGATTTTAACAAGCAGAAGGGGCTACAAGAAGCACATTTCTCCCATTTCTCCCCTCCTGCCCAAGGCTGATTCTCAGACACTGCTAGTAAACGACAGGGTTTATCTAGGGGCTGTTGTGAAACAGGGATTGTGCTGCAGCTCACCCTGCAAAAGGAGGTTTTTCATTATTTTGCTTTGTCCACAAAGGCAATAAATGTCTAGATGTGTTTTGCAGCTAAACTACAAGCTCTGGGGCCACACAGAGCTTTATTGAAGGTCAGGTCCTGGGCTCTGCTTCACTCGTTGAGAATACCTGCCCCAAATCAATGGCTCGAGATTCAGCATTGCTGGGAACAGATGCTGTTGGGCTGCAGCATAGAAAGAGAAAATGGTCTTTTTCCTCTCCCAGCTGAAGTGACTCACCTGGATAAGGGCTAAATTGCAGGTCGCCATTTTCCATTGCTTCTGGGCATCATTCATCTGTCCAGTGTTAGCCTAGAAGCCAAGAGAGAAACCCTGAACACCTGTTCCTGTGGCACAGGTGGCTGCTGAAGGCAGTTTCACCTGGTCCCTGTGGGAAAGGGGCTGCTAAAGCCAGACAGAGGCGACTGCAGGTTGGCATCTCTCAGCCTTCCCTGCACTTCCTTCTTGACACATCCCCCTCTTGCTCCAGTCCAGTGTCCCATGGGCATCAGAGGCTCACATGGAGGTGCCGAGGCATTGCAGGACACCCAGCTAAAGATGGAGTGGGCACATCCACCACATACCACACAGAAAAAATGCTGAATAACTTAAACCATTTTTCTTCTTTCATTCCCCTTAAGTTGCTCTGTGAAACTCCAGTTTCTCCCGAGACATGCAATGCAAACAGCCCAAAGTACACAAAACTGCTTAGGGAGATAGGAGAGACCATATCCAGAGTAGCAAAAGCTACTGCAGGTCCCAAGAAGCCTCGGTCTGCTCCGCCCAAGGCAGGATTGCTGGGAAGCCCTGGGTCTCTCACGGATCAGTACCCACAGAAAAGCAACCCAGTACTGAAGCTGACAGCTGTGGAGACCTGGCTTTGTCTCCTTCATGTGTCACAGGGCCCCAAATATCAGCAACTGGCCACCCAGGGACTAATTCACCTTCAAAGCGCAGATGGAAATTATCTGTTCTAGTTACAAAATGAGGGCAAACACATTATTTTAACACTCACACACCACTAGTTTCTATTTAGCAGAAAAGGGCATGTCTCATACAGACAGTGTGGTTATATAAAAGCAGAATCTCCTGCTAATCCCCTCCCTCTCCCTCTCCCCCTCCCCTCTCCCCCCCCACCTTGTTAACACTCACAGCAGTAGACAGCCTGGATGCCAGTGTCATCTCCAGATTACCCTTCAGGCCAACCAAGGCAGGAACCAAGATGAAAACTTCCGTAATTGTCCGAAACACATCCCAGTGCTGGAAGGAAGAAAACAAAGGCAACAACCTCATGTTGTCATGCTGACCAGCCCAGTGCTGTTGCTTCAAAGGGGAGGGGTTCCCATCTCGCCACCTGCCTTACAGGTGTCTGCTGTGCACTTGGGGGCAGACACTGCCCTGGGCTGATTGCATTTTGGGAGTGAAGGAAGGAACTTTTAGCTTGTGATATTCTTTCTGATGTCCTGCACAACAAAGCATTATCCTAACAGGGAAGGAACCTTCTTCCTGAGGGCAGCAGCAGATTTTGGAAAGACACAAATTAAAACGTGCCATTAGCATTAGCCAAGAAAAACATCAAAAATAATTAGAGTCCACAAGCCAAATGAAATACAGCATACTCTCCATCCTTTGTACTGACACTAGATACAGGAATGCCTATTGCTATCCAGACTCATAAGAACAAACACAAAGATCTGGAAACAATCTAACAACAAAACGTTGCATCTGTCATTTTTTACCAAACTTCTAACTAAACAGATAAGACTAGTGGTGGGAGGGAAGGAGATTTTTGTATCTTTTTTCCAAAGGCAGCTCCTACATCTTCCTATTACCACGCATGCTCCCAGCACAGCTGGAAAAAGGATTTTGAATTAAGATATCCCGTAAGTCTGGACTGCTGGGCCAGTATCTTGATTATCATTGCTCCTCTGAAGCTGAACTGTATAAAGATTTTGAATCAGCTGCAGTACTAGAAATGATTTGAAACCTTAAGAAACTCTGTTGATTAACGTGTCTTCTCTAATTTATCTACCGTACAGTGCCTTGGACCATAATACATTCACCCCCTGTTGGCAAAGTCCCACTGTAGCCAGAGAGGCTCACATCAGGATGAAATCACAGAACGCAGCAACTCACCATGAAGTCAAACCAACCAGATTAACATCCAAGAGCTGATTACAAGAAAAAAAGAGCAGCTGCAACAAGTCAAACCAAAGGTCCATCTAACCTATCTTTATCCCCACCAGCAGTCAAATTCAGATGTATAAAACAAAAATCTACAAATATGACAAGTAGATGAAATAATTCTCCTGTGTATTTTCAAGCCTACAATTATCTGCCACAGGAGACTGAGCTGGGAGGGGGGTGTTTCTGCACACTTACCAGTGTTCAAAGAATTTCTCTTTCAAGTACTCATACAATCTCCCCCCTCCAACCCATGTGCCATCCTGTGGCAAAAATTTCCATAGTTTAGCTACATGTCATGTGAAGAATCAACTTGTTCATTAATTCTAGCTTGTCACTGGCTAGTATCGTATGACAATCCCAAATTCTGGCACTAGAGGATAAAACGAACAACAGATCCCTGCCCACCTTCTCCCCATCCACTGGAACTCTCTAAACCTGAAAATCCAGGAGGCTGGACAGACTCGGTAAATGTCGACACATTCAGCTGTCAGCCTGTTGGGAAACATATACAGGGTGTAGTGGCTCGGTGTTTTGCTCTGGTTGTGCCATGGGAAAGTGTGGGAAGCCAGTGGTGTGGTTGTCTACTGGGAAGACCTTACAGCTTCCTTCTGAGTCAGGATGAATGAAACTGGGACTGAGCCAGCCCTGAGCACGTGGTGCAAGACGCCCCTCAGAGGTGCACATAACAGACAAAACATGATTATCAATATAAAAAGGCGCATTTTCTGGCAGTGCTGACCTGGAAACATGCATGTTTCAAATTGTTAAGGGTAAGTTGCTGTTGAGTGAAAAACAGACAGCATGAGAATAGTCGCCTTATATAACACGCTGCAATTTTGTTTGAATTTGTTAACATGGAACTTCAATACCTGAGAAAAGCTAGGGGCGGACACCTCTTAAAGATTCCAATCCCCCTCTCTCCTTTCTCTTTAATTAAGAATAAAGATCCAAACACATCTTTGACACCTTCAAAAGAAAGAGAAAAAACAGACTTCATAGTCACAATGTAAAAAAACCCAATCGTTCAAAATACACAGGCGTGCAGACATTTATATTCAACACCTTGCATATTTTATACATTAAAAAAACATAAATAAAAGGCCACAGAAAAACTCAACTGTTCGTATTTTCTGTGCAGGTCACCTTTGGGAAATATGGCTTTGTTACATCAACATAAGCTTCAGTCTTTGTATTCATGATGAATTCTGTGGATCTCAAGCCATCATAACAAAAGTTCAGGATGTGAGGTATGATTTTTTGGGACTCTGCCCTACATATGATCACACTGAAAGGCTCTGAACAATTAATAATCACACTACTGTACTAATAAAAACACTTTATTTAATTGCCTCCATTCAAGTCTCATTAGTGACTCATCAAGAGCCTGAGGACAGATTCATACTGATTTATACCACAGTAGCCAAGACTCCATTGTGTTACAGACTGCAGAAATACAGAATAAACAGATGGTCCCACCTTGCAGGACTGTCAGCTGGAGGAGCAGGTGAACGTGGCAGGTTAGAGCTGTGAAGGCAAGGAGCTGCCTGAATGAAGAGAGCTGGATTAAGTCTAGGAAGCATCTCTGTCCTTTGAGATGAAAACCAGCCTAGAAGGAGCAGAAAGATTCCCTACAGCATCGCAAACCCACACAGGGACACTGAGCCAGAAAGAGACTCTTTCCCACTTCATGTCCCCATAATGGAGTTACAGCCCTAAAGCTCAGCTCTAAATGAACTTGGTCATCCCACAATCCGCTGCAGCTGGTCCCCATGCCAGCTGGATCTGCTCGTGGGGTCCCACAGAGGAAGAGAGGCTATGATGTACTGAGACGGTCTCCCCAGCTGCAGTCTGGCCCTGCTGTCCCTCCTTACACTGTCCTCACAGTCCCAACCATGTCCTGTTACCTCTCCACGGCATCTGTCCTCCCACGGCAGCAGCTAAGACACCTCAGGGGTTTTCCATTGCCCTGAACAAGTCAACGGAAAGATCAAAAGATCCCGGACTACAAAACATAAATCATTTCAAAATCCTTTTCAATGCTAATCATCTCATGGGCTTTTATCAACAAAGGACAGGGATATCTTATGTCTATGACTTTTATTTGGACTGTGTCCCACTGCAGTGGTGTGGAAGGGGACAATGAAAGGGAAGCTTTCCTCCTGAATTCTCTGGTTTGAAATCTGATCATCCAGCTTCAACCTGATTCTTTACCTTACTGTAAAAGCGTGGGCCGAACACTGGCAGGGCACTGCAAGGTCTCCAGCAACGCCAGCCAGCCCAGAATCTGGACTGACCAGCTGGCCAAGGATCAATGCAGCAGAGGCAGAAATGTCCAGCAAGAAAAGACCCTTGTCATGCTATCAGCCCTGCACAGACTGCATCACCTGCACAATCAAGAAGAGAAAATGGCAAACAACTATTTCTTTCACCATCCTTTACCACAGTATGAGAGACCCAAGTTTGAGCCTTGGAGTCAACCGGGCTACACAAACCTCTATTGCTGTGGGGTTTTTTTTGTGTTGGTGTTTTTTTTTTTTTCTTTTAACAGTAACATGAACAGTTCTTGGTTTCATCCCAGGACAGATCAGAAACTGCTAAAAAAAAAAGTTTGATAGGACACAGACAAGCAATTTCCACTTTGTTCTCCTCTTTACAACAACATCAGGCCTGCAAATAGTAGAGCCAGCTGGACTCCCAGCACAGAACCAGATTATTTAAAGATATTTTATATGTGACAAAACAAGGGCAGCACCATTAAACTCACGCATGTGCTCTAGGCACCATCCTTGAGCTTGCCTATATATCTCCCTGTCAAAGGCAGACATGGAGCTTCCTAAGAATGTTTTGCAGTAGATGCAAATAGTGCAAAGCATTCCTCAGCCAGACCATCCCCTGAAAAAAAGTCCAAATCACAGACTGCTGGACTAGACAAACCTGTAGTTTTAGCAGTGTGAGCCCTCATGATTACCAATATGGCTCTTATGGTACCTGGCCTCAAGCAAACAGACTCAGTCTCAGGTTTTAGTTGGACAGGACAGCGAGTTTCTAGCTCTTGCGCTTGTAGGAAGAAAAGCTGAAAATAAGTAGCTCAAAGACAAAAAGGCACAGAAGAATAATCCAGACCTTGAAAGTCTAAGATCATTGGATTTTCCCAGCTACTGGTTTTGTTTTTAAATACAGAGTTGTCGATCTCGTGGCAGTTTACCTCACTAACATCTCTCCTGTGCCAGCTGTGACTCTCAATGCACTAGCTCCCTCCTCTGGGAGCTGAACCCACTGACTGATGGCTTCTATTTCAATACACTTCCTATTATTGTGCTTCATGTATAACCCCATTTCTAAGAGTCTAGTGAACAAATACACAAAGTAGATTGCACTCTGGTATTTAAAGGACACATGCAATGTAGGTATACGTGGCCCATGTTTTCCGTCAGTTTGGACACAGTTACATTTTGAACAGAGCCCAGTTTTTGGCAAGTGTGTTCAATTTCTTATAGACAAAGACCTATTTACCTGCCAAGGGTACAGAGCGAGTATGTACTATGTCTTTATCCTTCTTCCAAGATATCTGGCCAAAGATAACTGCTAACTATTAACATAACATCTTGGGTAGTTTGAGAACTGCTGTAATGCTGCAAGACAGGTCTGCACCTAAGCACAGCACAAACACAGCATAGGAACAGCATGTGCCACTCCAGTTAACCCTTCTCTGATACTCCTCATATTCCCTTTAATTCAACTTCTCTGTCACCTTTGTTTCTTCCAGTGCAAGAAAAAAACCAGCAAGGTATTGTCTTTCCAAACACTTAAGTATCCATATTTAGCTCCTGCTGTGGTACTAATGCCAGAGAATCCAGTGTACTCCAGTGAGCTCAGAGTGCAGGATATATCCTTGGGAAACTCTGCCAGCCTTTTCATTTGTAAATCCACTGGCATGAGATGCCCAAACTAGATCAAATTTTGCATTTCTATTTGTGCCACTGGTACAAAGGAGAGACAGATGGGATAAATTCTGGTTGTGGGCACAATGGTGTAAATCCAGCAGCACTCCTTGGAAGTCAATGGAAGTTATTGCAAATTTACACCCACTTCAGAATCTGGCCAAGCAGCACTCAGTCTGTAGGCAATGCTAATCTTTTTATGCTGGCATGCCTTTCATCACAGTATCTAAATGCCTTCTAGACCAAAGATTACATTAGGTTATTTGCAAAGAACTGAAAGCATAAACTTGCCTCTAAAGTCAGACAGATAGTTAACAATGCTGACCTACATCTCCTTATAAGCAATTTTTGAAGGAAAGAAATAATATAGTGCAATAGGGGAATATGCCGCAGTCTGATCCCAGTTGCTTCACAGCAGTCATCACTGAAGTATTTAGCTAGATACAGTAAAGGGAGCACCCAGTCTAACTCACCAAGGGCAGCATCAGGCAGCATGTCTGAAAGCCACTATCCCACTTTACAAGGAGCCCGTGTACCAGTCTAAAGAAGATGGATAGTGTCTCTCTAGCACAGGAAAAGCCTACAGCCAACCCGCTGACTGGCTGCTAGGACCACACACGTTAAAAACAAAAATGCACAAACACTCAAGGCACGTGAAGTAGCCCACCCCCTCACTGCAAAAGTGCCTTACCACATGTACCTACTTGAACAACATCCATCAAGAGACCAGCAGCTACCATGCCCAAGCCAGCCAGAAGGAACGGCACAAAAATCTGGG
Organism: Opisthocomus hoazin; assembly: GCF_030867145.1. Classification (NCBI taxonomy): domain Eukaryota; kingdom Metazoa; phylum Chordata; class Aves; order Opisthocomiformes; family Opisthocomidae; genus Opisthocomus; species Opisthocomus hoazin. The sequence goes on along the minus strand of NC_134424.1, from coordinate 12,183,291 downwards.
AGGCAATGGAAAATGAAGTCTCTGGAAGAAATCCACTGGCTGACCTGGTCAACTTGCAGGTGAAACCTCTCAGCTTCTTGCCATGGAAGCACAGTTCTAATTGTAACTGGGTGACCACCATGGTCAAACACCATTACCCCATACTCAGCAGGACAAATGAGGGGAGATTAGGACATCACACAGATCCTCCTCGTAGCTCTCTCCAAAGTCGAATGAAATGTTTTTCCTCAAACTACAGCAATGATGCCAAAATGCTTTAGCTTCTTCTCCTCCTAGGAGCACGTCCAGAGGGTTGCAGCAAGGGTATCCTCCAAAATTGATTCAGCTGGGTTAAGCCCAGATGGCAGCAAGCTTGACGGACAGTATTTCTCTGAGTTATATCCGGGGGGGGGGGGGGGGGGAGATTAAAAAAGAGAAAAGAAAACTGCGGAGGTGTCTGTGGACGAATAGAAATGAGCCCACACCCCATTCAGCTCCTACCACCTCAGTAAAAACCAGTAAGACCTGCTCAGGCTACAGCACTGAAAGAGTGACAGGTCATGCAAGAGTCCCTCAGCATGCCCAAACGCACTAGTGTCCTTTCTCCTCAGGTTACATTTCTTGTCAGGCCGCGGCTCGCCTTTGATACGATGGTTTAATATGTAAGCCTGCTGTGAACCGGCCCCCGTTTCCCCACTCCCACCATAAGCAATGATGAACTTTCCTCACTGTCCCAAGGCCGAGGAGGTGGGGAGTTTCACAACCAGGATCCGTTTTGCTCTCTTTCAAGGTGAAAAAAGGTCAAGGAAAATATGAGTCCACGTTTCTCACAGGTAATGATATTATGCAGGTCTCATCCCCAGGCAAGTGACACAGCTAAGCCAGCTGGTGAGAGAAGATCTGCCCTTCTAGACCCCAGCGCCTCTTGTCCCCTCCACGGTCTCCGCGGGATGTAACGATTGGTCTATGCCAGCTATACCTCTGAATGACTGGCTTTCAGGGGAAAAAAAAAAAAATCCAGAGAAGCAGCCAATAAGCTTCAAAAGCGAACACCCTTATCTGCTGTCATCACTTCAACTTTCTGCTAGTTTGCAAAGGCCAAGATAAGAGTCATAGCCAGAGCTTATTTAAGGTAGTTCCGTAATCTCACTACACTGCAGGCAAGGCGGAGAAAGGGTGAATGTTTCCATGGCATGCTGTGAGTTGTTCTCCCTTCTAGTCCTGCGGCGAAACACTCTGCTTTTGCATACTCCCAGGCAGATACTGTCTGTGAGAGTGGGGGTCTCATCCCAGAGTCTCCATGGTCAAACAGCCGACACAAGCTCAAGAACCAGAGCTGCATCATAGCCCCATACCACCAAAGAATTTGCTTCCTGCTCAGTGAAGACTGATGTGTATTCTTCAGCTCAAAGTCATGCATGTGATGAAGGGAGTCAGTGTATTCTGTTGAGGCAGAATTTGGGCAAACTAATTGGACCAGGGGATTGAAAACCTTTAAAAGCATGATTTAGTGTGGAAGGGCATAGGATTGGTTTAGCATATTGGCAGCTGAGCTTTTTCACTATTTAACCACAGGTTCAAATCCAGCCATGACCCAGTGAAGGCAAACAAGTGAAAGCAAGTATTTATTGGTAGACATGAAAGATTCAGGTTTCTCAGTCCAGTTCAAATTCAATGTTTAAATTACATTACCTTACTAACATTTTTTGTACTAATCAACCCATTCCCTGACACTCTCTGCAGAAAGACATAAAGATTAACGGCTTGTGGACTCTGTCCTTGTGACAGGGTTGCCAGCTTGGAGCTAAATGCATTGGCAGGGCTGGACAGAACAACATGAACAGAGAACCGAGGAAGCTCTACAGCCATTTGGACGGTGTGTTTCTTTTGGTCTGAAATCACACAAAGCAAAGCACAAAGCCTAATGGGCTGAGTTGTCACAGCAGATCTCGCTGCAAGCATGGCAGGGTGGAAAACAACCCCTAGTTACAGATGGGAGACTCTGTCTTGTTCTGCTTTCTAGGCTGATATTTTCATACAGCCCCTGAAGCCTTCTCCACTCGCACCTGGCTTGGTGTGTGTGTGTGTCTCTTCCACCTAACAATGGTCCGGTTAGCTGAAAGCTAATAAGGGAGTACATTTCAGCTAATCTTGCTGGAAAAAAAGCCCACAATAGCTGGAAGAGGGAGGTTAACAAAAACCCTCTAATAACCACACATGACCCAACCCCTTTACAGCCAGGAACTGAGAAGTGACAGCATGAAGGCCCAGTTCTGGTTAAAAACTCTCAGAAGATTCAAGGAAATAGAAGACAACTTCTGGACAACTACCACAGGTTTTCAAAGGTCTGATAATGTGCGTATCTAGTCCCATATGTCAACTGTATCTGCCAACAGGATTGCTGACAGGCAGAAACATTAATGTAAAGAAAATATTAATGAGCCTGAATGACTCAAAATGCCATTAAAAAAACACAGCAGCAACACATCCTGTACTCAAAAGCGTCAGCCTGGCAGGGTTTACGAGTTCATCGTGCTTCAACTCTCTCTGTTTCTAAGCAAGAACCATAAAAAGTCTTCAACTGATGATTCAGTATGCAGAGAAAGTAATTGGTTCAGGTGACCTGTGTGTGTACACTGGGTCATTTTATTACGCATTTAAGGAACCTCTGATAAAGATCCAAACCATATTTTTAGGCAAAGAGATACATCACATTTTCCTGACAAAGAGATATACCATATTTGTCCACAAAGAGACGCATCAGGTTTGAGAAAAAAGAGAGCATTGCTGAACAGTGGTAAAAAGATTGTAACTAGTACAGAAAAAAAATACCCCACGACCTCATGGCTGCATCATTCATCATGCAAAACCTGGGAGGTATCCTGCTGCCCTTCTCTGCACACAAATACGTCTCTATGCTTGCAAACTAGCCAACAGGTAGCACTGCCCTGGAGGTGCCAAAGCAGAAACAGCCGCTTCGGTGGGCCCTGACCCTGATCTAGGGCCTCCATCCACTGCCACAGTGCAAACAAAGAACAGAGAGATGACAAGTGCCACAGAGCACAGTTTCAGACATACCTTATCATCCCTGCAAAGAAAGGACAGGGAGTTAGTAACAAAGCGCTATTCTGACACCTTAGATTCATGGAAGGACGATGCTGTTCAGAGACCATATGTCCCAGCTGTCAGACTACTATCACTCCTGATTCTGCTACCTTTCTGTCAGATCGGGCTCTGTATTTTTGTTTCTTACCTTGCTCCTCTCTTCCCCACTTTTGGAAAGGGTGGAGAAGAGAGCTTATGTGGAAAGACTGAGAGTAAGCAAATGGAGAGTGTCTGGGGCCCCAAAGCCTTGCAGCATCTCCTGTTGCCCTACAGACACAACAGCAGCAGCAGAGGCCAGGACTGGCTTAGAAGGGAAGGGTGGTTCCTAGCAGCAGCGAGTCCACGATGAGACGTGCTCAAGCAGTCCATGATCACGCACAAGAAATTGCTGTGCTAATTGCAAAAGGTCTACTTTTCCTATGAGAGGTTGCATGGGTTGATTTCCCAGGCTCTAAGCATTAACATGAAAGCTTTTTGTGGGCTCTTTATTTGCATAAACCAGACTTATGCAGTTTCAGAGGAGTATGAGTTTTACTTTACATTCTGTTCATAATAGTGGCCCAGTCCTTCCTAGAAAAAAATACTCTAAGCGAAGAACATTGAAAGAAAAACACTCCTCCAACATCACAAACCCATCTGCAACCTATTTCATGCTTTAATATCTCACAATAGGAGGTAACATGCATTTAATATCAGAGAGCCGTAGGAATGGGCAGGTCTGAACAGTGTGAAAAAAAAAATGAAAGTGGCTGCTCAAGGCTCAAGCTCTCAAAATGACATCTAAGGAGACAAAAAGTAGTTTGCCACTGGGTTCTGGATTTGTCTTGGTGTTTTCTGATCTGACTAGACTTTCTGCTGGGTACTGAGTACATGCTAAGGTCAGTTAAGGATACTGTGTCACTCTTAAGCCTTTATAGCTCTTCGAGCTTAGGGATATCAGCCCAGGGCTAATAGCAAAGACCACAGTTCCAGATTGGTGAAAGCTGTCAATGCAAGCACAGCAGTTTCACTGTCACTGTATCGGATAGGTTGGGGCAGTCTGACCCAACAGCTAGCTAGCCAAATAACAAGGGTTAACAAAAATGCACGCAGCAGTGAGAGACACTTAGAGTGCAAAGACATAGCAATTTATAATCTGCAAATTAACTGCAGCTTTAAACAGTCTAAAATTAGGTGCTCACCACTACTTTAGAGCTCTGTACTGCTGCACCATAGGAGGAAGGGTCTGGTCCTGACTGTCACAGAATCAGAGATCAGACTGGAAGAAGACTCAAGGGTTTGAGTCATCTGTTACAATGCCTTAGAAAAGGATGTGTTGCGCAGGCTGGGCTGGGCTGGTTGTATGAAGCGTTAACAGTGCTGGGCTGGCTGGCTCCTTGCACAATGAAGCAGGGCATGCAGGACTATCCAGAGCTATATCTAGGAGTCATACAGCTGTATCTACTGCAGGAGAGCGCTATGCCACCACAGCTCCTGGGGCTGCAGTTCAGCCACCCTCTTTCCAGGACCAAGGCGAGATCTTTGCACAGGGCTGCACCTTCCCTGATCCTTTGTGTGCTCTTTAGTACCACATTGTCTTTTATCTCCAGAGGAGAAAAAAGGCCAGAAAAACGACACACGCTACCTCCCGAGAGCTGCACAAAAGTACATACTAGCTGACTTTGGCATGTGGAACTGCTGCAAATCTTCGTTTACTTTGCTATCCCCAGAGCAAATCCCCTGCCTCCGAAGCAAAGTCCCCCACCTATCCCATTTCAGGTACATCAGATCAGTTCCTTTCCCTTACCTGAACATAATCCAAAACCATGCCTGCCAAGACCATGCCAAGCCCAGCTAGGATGTAGGGCAGGAGCACTTGCAGGCAAATTGCGATGGCTGATTCTTCCTGTGACTTTGCCATGGCCACTTTCTCCTCAGCCAAAAGCTTCTGCTGTGCAGCCAAAGAGACATCCTCTGCCTCCTGGCTGCCAAGCCGGCTCTCTCTGTGTTTACCCTTGCTCTTTGCTTTGTGTCTGGATCGCTCTCCATTCCTAGTCCTGCTGTCTTTTTTCCTCTGCCGAACTTCCTCACCTTTCATGGTGACTTTCTTGAATTACAAAGTTTTTCTGAAAAAAAGTCAGAAGCAATGAGATAACAAAAGTAGGCATCAGATGGGTCAGAGACAGGAAACCCTTTGATATTTTGTCCACTCCACTAACCTGAAGGCAAACCACCACCTACTCCCAAAACCCTAGATGCTCTGCTGACCTGAATATGAGTACTTAGTTTACCTTCAACTTTGTATAGCATCAAATCAACCTCCCTTTCTGTAACTGCATCTCTCTTCCCAGGCCTACGTTCACACCTGAGTGCTTGCTGTGCATCCTGGCTCTCACCCTGAGAAAGCCTGGAAGCATGCAGTGGGTGCTGCACACAGCCTGAATTCTGGACCCACCAGCGTTCACATTGGGAGTCAAGAGAACTGAGGAGCCCAGCAGAATCCAACCCTTTTTGGGGCCTGACCCCTAACCATGAAATAGGAGCAGTTCACGTCCTAGCATCCTGCAGTCCAGCAAGGACTAGCATTCCTACAGTAGCACAAGTATGTACTACGCATAGTATCTAGCACCCAACATAGTACAGCTGGCTGCCCACCACTCCTCAACAAGAAGATATTTCTTTGATCTTCTTTCTAAACTGGACACTTTTTCTTCCTTTTGCGTCCTAGTTGACACGCATGCACTATGTGACTCATCTATCCACAGAAAAGCTGCCATGACCCCACAGCATCTAAGAAGAAAAAAAACCACATGCAGAATTGTTTATAGTCACCCTTTTCCTGCCATCGCATCTCATTTTGTGACATAACTGTCATTCATCCTGCCTGCTCCACTGCTGGCCCAGGCAGTGCCCCAAATCTTTCACCATCACCTCCTGCCAGCACTCATCCGGGTTAACCGCTGGCAGATGTTCTCTGATACTCTCATTTTCAGGATGGGCCCCTAACGCCCTAAGCCCCTGCACTAACCCAGGTAGGATCAATCCTCCTCTTGCCCAACATCTGGGGAGCAGAGGAAACTGCTGGGAGGCCGCAGTCACAGCTGGAAGGGAGGGAGAAGGGATGGACAAAACGAAGTCCCCCTCCGCGGGAGGAGGAAGCCCGGCCCCCGGCCCCCCCCGGCGCTTACCGGCTCCTTGCCCTGCCCGTGGCTCTGCCCGCCGGGCCGCGGGGCTCTGCCCGCGGGGCCGCGGCTACGGCCGGGGCGAGGCAAACGCGGGAGGCGCGCGCCACATCTGGGGCGCGGCGGCGCGGCTTGGAACCCGCCCTGCGCGGGGCCGCGGGTTCGAGCCCGGCCCCCGGCGGCGGAGGCGGCGCGGTGCCGTGAGTGACAGCCGCCGGCCCGGCCCCGGCGCCGCGCTCTGCAGGCCGGCAGCTGCCGCGGGCCCCGCCGCGCCGTTGTTGCCGTGATGTCCCTTGCTGTCCTCCAGCCGCCCGCGGGGACAGCCCGGGGTCGGGGGCTGGAGAACTCCCCGCAAGGACGGCTCCTGCTGGGAAAGCGCCCCCGGGGAGGAAGCGCTCGGGGCAGCCGGCATGCCCGGAGTACCTGCCCCGGCCTCCCCCTTTCCCGCAGGGAAGGGCTGACGGCTGCCAGCGCGGGCAGAACGAACAGGAGCCTGCAATTAAGAGCCAAGGAAAGACGTTTCCTCTGCGTGGTTTTTATTTTTCTTCTTTTTTTTTTTTCGTCTTCTTTTGACATTTGCAAAAGCCCTTGTTGCAAGCTTCCTGTGCAAAAGCCTGCCTCCACCACAACCACAGCAAAACTCCCGGTGATTTGATTTTTGTCCCCCTCCCGTATTGAATCAGCATGTTAGAAGTGTGATTACAGCACCCATCACATTTAAGCACGTAAATCTATTAAGCACTGAAGTAACCACAGCCATGCAAGTCTGCTGAATCATGCAGCTCAGATTCCCAGAACAATTGCAGATGTTAAATCATACCTCAGTACCAGAGCAACCTTATATCCTGCTGGAGTCTCCCAGATGCCACGCTATGCTAGAGGGCTCTTACTGACAAAATGGCGCCTGTGGGCCTGCGAGATTTGGCTCAAAGCAGGGCACACCGAAGGCAGTCGAAGGTTTCTGTAAGTGACAGTAATGAAACCCTGCAGCTGCTGCGTGTTGAGGGTGCACGTTAACTGGTGAATGTCACTGCTGTAATGGCGAGGCTTAAATTTCAGCTCACTTGGTGTAATTTTATGTCTTCGCTTTGCAACTGATGCTTCCCTGAGAGTGGTCAGAAAACAGTTTTCCTATGAGAAACAAGAGGGGAAAGGACACGGATTAAAAGAAATATCAACCTTGCCAAGACATTTTTAGACCTGTTAAATGTATTCTGCTATCGCTTTACCAATGAGCTTCAAAGTAAAATATCTAGAGCAAGTGGAAAGTCTCCTAGGGAACTTGATTGACAAGGACATTTTGGTAATAGTTCCAGCTCAGGAATGTCACCGTTCCACAAGGATCTCCCACCTGGGTCCAACCATCAGCTAGAACAGGAGCTCCCAGCACCCTGCCAGATCTCATTCTGTGTGCAGAAGGAGACATAACTGTCTGGCTTGTCTACCATGTCCTCATGTACCAGTCTTAAATCCCTGGGCTGTCACCAGTATGTGAGAAGGCTGACTTTCAGCAGCGGCACAAAGCTGCACTTTCTCGGAAGTGCAGCAGCAGTGTTTAGATAGATCCTGGCTTTGACGTAAGGGAACGGTGGCCGGACCTTGATTGCAAACAGAGCTCCTGGGACTCTTTAGATAGGGTAGTTCAGCTGCGCCCTGCGGTCTGGGAAGTGCTGGTTGGCACAAAGCTGAGCAACTTCCTGCTAAAATGTTTTATCCCCGCACTGAGCCAGAATTCAGGTGTGCTGCTTTTCTCTGTTTTCCCACAGATGTGCAGGTAGTACCAGCAGTTACAAGGGCATTTGAGGACTCATTGCACTCATTCCTCTTTCTCTCCACAGTGCTTTTAAAAACAGTAAGAAAATAAGAGTAAGTTTGTTATTGCCTTCCTCTCCTCAATGTTGCTTTGCTCATGGACTCTCTTTGCAACAACTATTCCTTCAGCCAAGCAGAGGGGAATTTTGCAGCTTTTTCCAGTGTTCTGTCTGGAGACATGACATTTTTTTTCTTCCCATGGTTTCCTGTTACAAAATGGCACTTCTTCGGTGGCTAGGGACTACTGGAGCTGTGTCTCAAATATAAAGCTTGATTTATGACTTCACTTAGCCCCAGTGACAGACTTCGTTTGACTGCTGGGCCATGCAAGCTCCCCTGTCACCACCGGGGCTGTATGAAGGCTGCTGGGGACTGCTCCATGGCTCACGGGGCTGCAGTCCCATCACGGGACACAGCTCTGGACACCCAGCAGCTGCATTGCAGGGATACATAAAGAAATATGCAATCTCTAACATTTCTCCTTCATGAGGCAGCATTAGCTAGTGTGGCTTGAAAGTATTACTTGGAGGTCTGTGTGCAGACAGAAACAGGAGTGCAAAACTGATACATGATGAATACTTATAAATCTGGGGGTTTAGAAACAGAAAATACAGTAGGAACCTCCTAGAGTTGGTCAAGGACACTTTTTCCTTTAAGTACTATTTGAAGACAAATGCGTTTCATTGTCTATTAGCCTTTGGACAAGAATTTCCAGATGTGTTAATCTTGTTCTAGTCTCCATCTCCTCCTCTTTCTGCATCAAAGTTCTTGAAAGTGCAGATGTTTTGTGTGCACCAGCAGTACTCACAGAAATTAAACATGCCATCTCCTATCTGCTTTCTCTCACCACCTCCCCTTGCCACAGGCACCCACCACTCAGCTACCATTGCCCTTGAGACAGTTGTTAAGCCAGGTTACTATCACTGACTTTCACTCGGGTTTCATATACGGAAATAATCCAGCACAGGAGAGCAAAAGCAGCATGAAGATCTGTTTTGTAGTGGGACACCTCTTAACTCGACTTGCAGCACAACAGCCCTTCGTCAAACTACTCTGTAGCCAGCCTAAACGACCATGCTTCCCCAGCACTCTTAGGGGCTGATGAGAATTTGCACAGGTTCTCCAGGATACAAGCCTCCCAGGGACAAGGTATTTGTATCGCATGAGGCCTTTCCACCCCCCGTCTGCCATTAGATGGCAGCAACTGAATGCGGAATGAGGGCAGGCAGCTATGCAAGTCCCCTGGCTGGTGCAGCTATTTCAAGCTTTTCACTTCTAGGTCAATGGTTCAAAGCTGCCCTAGGTCAGGAGGGGCCAGAGATCTTTACAATCCGACAGCTGCTCAGCGCCCTGTGCGAGAGTAGTTCGTGGGCTTCTGTTTCTGATCTTGTGGATGAGTGTCGATCTCATCACTGGCACTAATTGGCATTAATTGGCACCCCTGCTCCACATACCAACAAAGAAGCGGAAGATGCTCCAGAAAGACTGAATTCTCCTCCCTGCACACCAGATGATTTGACAAAGAGGAGCACTCATCTCTGTGCACAAGCCTGCTCTCGGTAATGAAGCCAGAAGAACATGTTGGCCCTTTTCCTTCTGTAAGCAAATAACTGCCCAAAATGATCTCATTCGGGACAGAAGGGTGACAGTTGGGGTCTTTCAGCAGATAAAATTAATTTGTTATTAATGTGGGATACGATATTCAGATAGACTAGTGATGGTGCAATGAAACCCCATCAAACATGTTGTAACACAAATTTATTTACAGCCTCTGTGACTGCAGGGACAAACTCCATCCAGCACTGCCTTACAAGGTGACCTAATTTGGAAAAGAGAACAGATACAGAATTTTCTCACATTAGAAGATACCTCACTGTGACTCCTTCACTTACAAATTTAAAACCCTGTGAAGGACTGGAGCAACTGAAACTCTCCAGAGAAACCCGTGAGATAAGAAATGAGCCTAGCAAGCATGTGATTGTGATACAGTTCAAGCCTGTGTGCGTACTACTCAGCTTGTTAAGATTTGAGGAGCACGTCACTACGTAAATCCCTTTGGGCAGCTGGGCACTCCTCCAACACACAGATTTCCCTTGCTGCTAATGAATCAGCCTCTTTTGCTAACTTACCTCCAAAGCTCGTTTACTTGGAAACCAAGGGAGCTTAGGGAACAGGGTTCCCTCCGTGCATAACAATGACCTATTTTAGATACTTCTCCTCATGCGGTCATGGAGAAGGGGCAGTAAGAGAGAGTGCTTCTATCCAAGAGGCATTTCCTAGAATCGGTCCTAAACAATGCCAGGCCATTTCCATTTTGAGACCTGACATTTCATGGTGCCAATGCCTCCACACAACAGAAAATGCCAGTGTGAGCCAGGGATGGGATCCAGCTGCCTCATTCCAAGGCCCTTTGCATACGTGGTTATTATTTTCAAAAACATCCCCCTTCCCACGGAAACTGATAACACAGAATGGGAACACTTCACAACCCTCCCAGAGCAGGACGACAAATGAGACCAAGGGCAAGTTTTCCACCTCTGGGCATGTTTACATTGCTGGGCTTTCACAGGTATCATGAGCAATACAGTAAGGGCAACGCAGACGTGCAGTAAGGAATCTGTCCTTCCTCACCAAGCCCTGTGCTGCTAGGCTGCTACCTGCACTGAATTAGTGGTGTGGCTCTATACGACACTGCAGGAAAGATGCATCTGGTAGCCCAACAGGGAATGCTTGAAAACAGGACATGTTTTGTGTGCCTTCTTGTCTCCGAGACGTGGGCTACTGCCTGTGTCCGGGAAGAAGCCAAACACTTTGTGGTTTTCCCACGGTTAGTGTCCTGAGGGAAAATGAGAGGAACAAACACATTATAATGCATTCATTTTATATTATATTTAACCCAAACCCCCAATCTCACCACCAGAGTACAAGGCTCCCATCTCAGACTGGAACCATGTGGTTTCAGCCCATATTGGGTTGACACCTTGCAAGGCCTGAAAGGACCATTGTCCTGTGTGACTCAAAGGACATAGTACGTCTTTAGATTAAGTCCTGGTTGAACTGCAGCATTTCTATTAGAAAAGTACTTGATCCACAAAAAAAACAGCCAGTGATGGGGGAGAATCAGCCACAAAGGTTAAGAACTCATCCAGTATGTACTTCTTTACGAGCCTGAATTTGACTGGTTTCAGCTTCCAGCCTCTGAATGCAGTTATATCCTTAGGACTATATAAACTCGTTTCCAAACTGCCATTTCCCTTCTTGTGGTTCTCCTCGAGTCCCTCACCTTTAGGCAAGCAGATCAGCTTCCACACGCTCAGGGGGCTCTCCTCTAAACTCACCCCAATTAACTAACATCTTTCTAAATAGTGTGCTACTGAATGGGGTCCCAATATTGGGCAGTAATGCTGAATCCAGATAGAACCAAACCTGTCTGCATCAACAGAAGACTTTGTTTGACAATCCAGGAATCCTTTCAGCTTTTCTAGACCTCTAAAGACTGGCACATTGGCCTGTGGGTTTTCATAACTAAAATGCTGGGCAGTTGCATGTATGAGAGAAGATGGTCAGTGTATTAGTGTCACTGTCAACCAACCAATAGATACTAAGTTAACTTGAAGGGACCCTTTTTCTTAAATAAATGTTCACTGCTGCGAAGTAACCGGTTATTTTCATTCATGAGTCACTGCTAAGCTATTCTGGTTTTTTTACTAAATAACACTTTATCAGCTCTCTAAACAGTGACACATAGCATAGCCTTTTTTCCGTTCTCCTGGAACATCCCTGTTCTTTGCTGTCCCTGCAGGGTCCATTTCTCACTATCACCGACAGCTAAGGCTACTAAGATGGAGAGAAAAAAAAATAATCAGAGTTTTCCTAGCTACCAAGAAGTAGCCACTCAGTCTACTTCGTCTCCCAAATTTACTAATGGCAACATCAGACAGGCTCTGTTCAGATAATGTCATTTTTAGTATTAAAAAGGGAGTCATCTTCCTGACCCTTGAAAATTCAATAGGATATCACATTGAATGATTATTCTTAGTCATCTTATCATGCTTAATTTAGCAAACTGCACTTATGCCAAGAAACAAGATGGCTGTATTTATGCTAAGCACTGAAATTAGTTCCCTGTAGTGCACACCAGAACATGAGGTAAAAAACTGGCAGTACTCAAGTCTTTCTCTGGTTCCCACTTTGTAGTGACCACTTCAAGATAACTTACAGAACTGTTCAAGAATACGTTACACCTGAAGTGTCTTGATACAGAATGTAGCCTTATGACTGGTAAATCTCATCTCTGTTTTTTTAGATGCTTTGAGTATGATGCAGATGGTAGCAGGAAATCTTTCTGCTGGGACAGAGCAACTCCAAAAGCAGGTAACAGGAGCATCATTTCTGCCATTCAGTTATGCCTGGGAATGACATTTTAAAGCAAGGCAGAGATTCTTTTACTGCATAGTTTTTGTAGCTGTTAAAACAAATGATCTTCAAAAACACTCAGTTTTGCAGAATGTCGGGGACCACTGAATATATTCGAAGCTGTAATGTTGCCCCCAAGGAAGAAAGCTCTCAACCAGCATCCTTTTCCCATAGATAAATGCCTCTTAGTTAAGAGGGATTAAATCTAGATGGTTATTCCTTAGGGCGCAGCTCAGCTGAAGTGATTTTATTAAGTGACTCACAAATTATCATTTTGAAAAATCTTTCTGATTTTTTAGGATATTTCCTCAGGCAACTGTTTCATTCTTGCCTTTTGCCGATCTGTATTAGGAATCTTTGCATTTGATTTCTTAGCTGTTTGATGCTGCAAGTAGCAGCAAACATTCCTGCCTGAACTCCTTCCCGAAAAGTTGCATATTTCTGGAGAAAGCATCTGGGAAGTCCAAGCAATATTGTTTAGCAAAACAAAGTATGCAGTCAAAGTGATTTGGGCAGGTCTAAATAGCACTGGAAATTAGCCAAGCAAAGAAGAAACCCCTTCACTCCCAAGTTACCAATTATAGTTGTATCTAGAGCAGTAACGGCTAGGAGGCATTAGAAGCTAAGGACACTTTGGTGGCATCTGGAATGAGTTGTTGGTCTCAGCCCACCTCCTGCTTGACAGGTGTCCGAGAGATCACCATGAGAAATGGCCTCAAGCGTGGCCAAAGACTACAAGTCCTAGTAGAAAATACAGGGCTTAAAGAGGACTATGAAGACTGAGCACAGACACGTCACCGAAAAGAGGCTTTTAAAAACAATAGTCACAGCCATAGACTTCCAGGGGGACCTTTTCAAAGTCATTGTCTAACAAGACAGGTGTAGGTTGTGTACCCTGTCTCAAGACTTGCCAAATACATATGCAAAATGCACATAATTATTATGCAGATGTCTTTTAATCTCCAAATATCCCAATGCAAAATTCCCAGAAGACAGCATTTAGACCTTTTGGAAACTATGGGAGGTACCAAGCTCAACCCAAATCTATGGATTCTGAGACGGACTTTATAGCATGCTTTGTACTTCATAGTCAGAGGCAATCAGAGAAAAAACTCAAGCAGAAGCCTTCTTGGAGAGGAACATGGCTATAGCTTCCCTAACCAGAGGAGGTCTTCTAGCTAGTGTCAGGGTCACTTGTCCCCAGTACACTCCTGCACTAGAAGGCATGTCTTCCTCACTAATGGCCTGCAAGTATGCTGCAATGAGGGAAATGGAGCCAGGAGGATTTTCCAATTTGCCTACGCCCATATTACTGGTTCCACAAGCCACTGTCCAGTTTCCACCCTTATGCATGTGGCCTTTCTCCTCTCCACTCCATGTCTGAACAAGATCAGGGCACACACCAGTACATCTCTGACAACACCCTCTTTACTCAACCGAGCCTTGGTCACCTGAGGGAGCAATATATTACCATTGCTGTAGAACAGAATTGTTACAGATTACCTTTTCAGAGCAGCATCTGTTTGTGGGTTGTGTAGCAGGGAAGAGGTATTAGTAGCTGAGAATTCCAGAGACATATTTGTTCCATTGGTAATACCTTTTATCCAAGGATCCTCAAGCAATTTATGGGCTTCCTCAAGCAGATTATTTGTTAAGTAGTATTCTGAAAAGAAGATAAATGTTACATAAATGTTCTGATTCTGCTGTTATTAGGCCCAAAAAGGTAGTTATGGATCCTGACTCAGTCTCCCTTAAACTGCAGGACAGTGCAAATACCGAGTATTTTATCTCTCCCCATCAATGACCACACACTTACATGCTCCTTCCTTGGGTTTCACAGCCAGCTGTAGGCCTGCACATCTGCAAACTCTTGCTCACAGTATCATTTATTTGTGCAAGCCCAAATCTGAAAAACTCTCCTTACTGAAAACCACCAGCAACAACTTTTTCAGCACTTTCCGTTCTATTTCAGTCATGACTTTTCTCCTTTTTCTCCCACACACCACGCAAAGCACCAAGTTCCCTCTAGTTTCTACTCCCCACTAGTGTATTTTCCGCCACAGGCAGGAGGAGGGGACAAACACTAAAGCCCTGGGCAGAGCTCATCCTTAGCCTCTGCAGCCCTGCTCGGAGCATCTCATCTACAATAAGAGAGAAATGTGGGGAAAAACTTGTGCTCCTGTTCTGCAGCTGAGCTGCAGCTTGTCAGCCTTTTCACGTGTTAAGTAGGTTTGCAGCTGCCTGTTACAGCTCTGCAACAGAGGCTGATCAGGTTCATTTGGGGCCATGCCAGGCTCTCCTGAGGAAAAAAAAAAGTAGTATTTATTTATAACTGGCTTGTGAGATGGAAAACTGGTTTCTATATTTAACAGAAAGTGCTCCCAGCAGATTAACCCTGGCAGTGTTGGGCTTGGGGACTCGTTGGTTTCTTTTTTGAGTATGAGCTACTACACTTACCATATTTCTAGGTCTAATCCTCCACAGCTATAGGGTCTAATAGTGCAATTATTTACTGTTTCGAGAGGAGCTAATTTATTCTCAACTCCTCAGAAGATCCAGACTTAGAGTTGTACAGTCTGAAGGAAAGGAAGACAGGAATTTCCAAGGGTTTGCTGAGTCTTACTTTAATTTTGAAAAACAAAATTAGTGTTTGAATACATTCTTGATGTTGTGTGCTGCAATCATAGATACCACATGAACCACTGTCCTATGATACTACAGCAAGACCACTTCTGCCTTTTAAGGCTGAATTCAAGTGTATGTTCCTGTCTAAAGAGCAAGGTTAGAAACATTGCTTCAGATCTTTTGGAGGATGCACACTTCAAAGTAGGTTTGTCTAAGCATTTCCCATGGCTGGAAAATCACTAGATGCATCCAGCCCAACAACGCGATAGCTGTGATGCCCATGTGCGGACAACATACAGGCAGACACAGAATCATAGAATCTAAAGTTGGAAAAGGCCTCTAAGATCATCAAGTCCAACTGTCAACCCATCACGATCATGCCTACTAAAAGTATCACCTGCTGTGACACTTCGCTCCCAGCTGCTTCTCAAGCTGCCCTGCCCGTGCAATATCTCTGTCATGAGTCTGTTGCCACCATAGCACAAAGGCACAAATCACTATGAGAGGAGGGTTGTCAAACACGGCTTCAGATTGAAGGAATAAAGCTTGGTATGCAGATGATGTCCCAGGTCCAGCCTGGGTAAATTACATTCCTGAAGTTTGCATTTCCATTGCTTCTTCAAAGGTATGCAGTGCCTGATCTCTCTACCCTGTTGTGAACTGCTGTGCCAGGCTGTGAAACAGTGCTGCTGTAACATTCAGTCCCAGACACGGGTACATTCCGGGAGCAGGGGACACTATTTCTGTGTATTTCCTTCTGCCCTGACCAGCTGAGCTTGTTTTGAACCTGACTGTCTATTTGTGAAAGACTTTGGAGATACTTGGCTAAAAACTTTACACAGATCTCCCTTTTTAACTTGGGTTGCATTCCCCTTGCTGTAGATTTAAGGAAACTGAGACATAAGGAGTTCTAACTTATGCAAAGCTACAGTCATATCAGCAGAAGACTCCAAGCAGAAAAAACATTTTCCGTGTTTAAACTCTGTCACCCCTAGATTGTATCACCTTCCATTATTCCCTGATCTCTTCTTGTCCACTTCTTTCTCCTTAACAACGAGGAACATCTTTCCAGGCTCAGACTCCAACATGGAGGGTTCATATATGCCACCATGCAAGGCGATCTTACCCTGACGTGGCGAGCCCTGATACTCCGTCAAACTAGCTCAGAATTCTGGCTACATGCATATATATACATGTAACATTACAACACCAGAGACAAATGTCATTCTAGGAAATCCTGTTTTTTTCATTTGCAGCCTAGACAAGGGGAAAAGACAGGATGTTCTTGCTTGCGTGCCACCACTCATTTCATGCCTGGAAACACTCGGTTCCTAAATTCAAGAAGCGCATGTGTCAGTTTTGCAAGCGTGGATCAAGAGCCTGCCCATGGGTATACAGCCCGTGTGCTGTCTCTAAGTCTCATACCAACATGCTGAGAGTAGCCATCGCATGCCTTGGCTTTTCAGGAATCCGCACACTCAATACTACCCAAACGACTCTGTGCCTGTGGCCATAAAGAGAACTACTGCTTCCCTCTATTAGTAGTGACTGGTTTATATTAGATTCAAAGCTCTGCTGATCCAGAAGCAATGAGAAGTCACAGCACATGATATATGCTAAATAGCTATTTAAACTGTTTACCAAAATCTTTGATATGATCCCGAAGAATATTGACACTGCTGCACACTTCAGAGGCAGCATGGCCCAGCTGTTGAAAAAGGAAGCTTGGAGGAGGTGAGGCAAATCTTACATTTACACGTGCTGCTAGTTTCAGCAGCATTTTAGTCTCCTGTATCTCAGTCTTCTTGTTTATGCTACCAGGATAATTTCAATTAACAATTGATTATGTTCTGTGGTAAAGCTTTCTTAAACACTTGGGTGAAAACAGGTGCAGACACATGAGAGATTGCATTTATGGATGTTTATTCCATTAATAGCTAGCTTCTGCCACAAACAGGACTCAAAACAACTTGGATATCTTAAGGCGAGATCTATTTATGTATCTGTGTGCTAAGCAAAAAAACAGAGTCCTTGAAATGATGGGCAAAGAGGTTTCTCTGTTTGGAGATCCTGGCTAACAATGAGGACCAATTTGCTGAGCACTGTGCATTTAACACTGCCGTGTGCCACAGGAGAGACACACTTTGGTGAATGGACCCTACCCTGCACTGCCTAGAAACTCTGAGCTGGCAGGAAAGCAGTTCAGAGTAATGAGAACCATAATAGGTATGCGGGCCCTGAGCTCTCCATGTTTGTGACGGTCTGTTTGGAGCCAGCGGCAGCAATGTTAGTAGTACACTGCATCTTGTGATCTGCCCTGTAATAACAAGCCTGAACCGACAGTGACATTAAGACCGGGGGGAAATGTTTTGCAGCATGTACTCGGGGATGAGGGTAATAATTTAATGAGCTTTTGGAGAATTTGCACCCTCCCAGAAAACTCTGGCTGTGAATGAGCATTAAAACAACTTCCTTCCCAGCTATAACACCAGGAGACTATAACTCTAACTGAACAAATACCAGGTCACAGGGCTAAAAAACGTACCAGAGAGATTCTTGTACAAGTGCAACAAAAAAAAACAAACTTTGCTGAAGTTCTCCTTACTTTTCCAGTCACTATATAATCAAAAATATTTCATTAACTTGAGCTAGGAGAGCCCTTCATAAGTCTTTTGCAGTTTTTTCAAGCAAACTATTTTCAAAAAAAAAAAAAAAAAAAAAAGGTAAATGCTTCAATCTTACTTCTACAAACAGGGCACCTCCTAAAACATCTCTTTAACACTGCCGATGGTCACTACCTTGTTGTTGCCAAAATCCAGCCACGTCTGCAGATACACCACAAGCCTCCCTTCTCCTCTCTTACCTGCTTAAACACGCTCTGGGAATTTTTGGTTTATTTTGTTGTCCATTACTACACTAGTTTAACTATTTATGTTGAAATGTTAATAAGCATCCAGAAAGACACAGAAAATGGACTTCAGCTTAGAAAGAACTTTCAGACTCCAGACGTAGTAAAGCATTAGGCCAGTATGTCTCCAATAATGGACATCTTTAAAGGCATAAATATCTACACATGGGTAGCTACAGCAGAAGACTGATGAGATAGCTTTCAGAGTTCACTTCCCACTCCACAATTTGCTAACTAGCTATGATAAATACTGACTAGTTACCCCCTGGAAGCAACAAACTATCAACACTTGGAGATACATCCTTAGCTATTTTATAAATCGCAGTTAACCGCATTTCTCATTCTCAGACACTCTGTTGAGTTGCTCTGGTTTACCGAGCTACTGCATATCAGCTGAGCTACATAAATCTCTGCCTTGCACAGATAAGAAGGAAAATGTGAGCTGTAAGCACTGTTAAGCCAGCGTAACTTGACTAATGTCTAAAGCCCCTGACTGAGTACATCAAAATTGAAACAGGCTGGAACAAATCCATTGAACATTGTGCAGGTAAGAGTCAGGGGGCAATTCCTCCAATCCATCTTAAACACTTCTCTTCACATGGGACCCAGTCAAAGTGCTTATCTTTCTCTGCTGACTACAGAAGGAATTTGTCTTAAACACTGATTTTTAAAAGGCAGTAATCAGACAGTATGAAATGCAGAAAAAGAATCTTCAGCACTAAAAAAAGCCCAGCATCACTGCCCACCTCTCTGCTCATAAAGAAGGCTTATTACTGCAGACTACAGTGATCACAAGAACCAAGTGGCTTCTGGGTTCGACAGAGCCTGTGCCTGTGGACCAAGTTCGGTCTCTTCTCATCTGGTTAACAACTAGTTTAGCATAACCACTGCTCTCAGCACTGCAACTGTGCAGGGAGGTTTGCATTTTACAGCAGCGTTGGGAGAGCTGCTCAAGGTATATCTGTCCAGCAGTTGCCCACGCTGAAACCTTAATCCTGAAACTTCGCATGAAAAGTGCCTCTGTTCACTGGGTCTAGTGCATGTGCCAATGGATGCTGTGCAAGAAGACACTGAAATATGAGTGTGAAGCATTCATTTCCCCATGCTCACAATATTATATCCAAAGATCATTTTAGAGCAAGGAAAAAGTAAAGCACACAATGAGATACACTGATGTGGCTTGGTAGAATTTGCCAGAGTAAAATATAGATCACTTACCCTTCCTTGTCCCCTAGCTGTTTTGATTGCCAGTATCTGCCCAACATCCTGCCCTGTTCCAGGCAGGAGAAAGTTCTCTGTCTACCTCTGCCTACTGGCAGTCCATCCTCTCCAAAGGTAGTACAGACACTTTCTTAAAACAATCATTTTTCAGTGCATTACTTCTCCTTTACCTATGCTCACAGAAAACAACTCTCAAGCTCAAAATTCATCACAAGTTAAAAGCATTGGAAATTGTGTTGGAAAGAGGTGGATTAGTGCGGTTCAGTGCTGCAGAGAGCAAACTGGATGTCAGAACCCAGAGCTGTGGTCACAGCAAGCATCACCACACCACAATGGGATGTGGTCCTCGGCAACTAGCACACAAAGTGCCTCTGGGCAGCAGCTGCTGCTCTGCAGCTGGCGCAGGGCTGGCTCTCAGCTCCCTACGTTCCCAAGCGTGCAGCTGCTGAGAGCGTGTTTTGGCATTGTGTGTGGCTGACAGGCATACTAAGGTTGGTCACAGTGCGGGTGCAAAAGAAATAGGAGTGATTGCAAGAAGCAGCCTTTTTTCTTTCCACCTCCAGCCTCTGTGTATCAATGTGAAGAACAAAAGCATCACCTTAATACAAGACTCTTCTTTAAACAGAGAAAACTCACTTGTCCTTAGGCAGGACAACGCTGTCGGATAAGGCTGACAATAGCCAGCAAGAAAATAGACTGGTTCTGGCTGAGGTCCTCAAAGTAACACAGTCACACGAAGGACTCCCACTTTGATCTGATCTCATGCATTTTCCAAAAGAGTGAAAGTCTGCTGGACAAGGGACATTTTTGTCTACAGGTACAAACGTTCTTCAGAGACTAAAATTCATTACAAGCTTCCAGAAATACTGAGCTAACATGCTAAACCGCTTGTAGTGAGAACATCCAATAAAGGGAATGTGCACACCACAGGGGTAGAAGATGGAGCAGGAGATCATGAAGTTTTCCTCATCATCTGGGAACAAGACACAGGCTAAGGCAGTCTGAAGAAAACATTTTTAACTTCCACTTAGATCCTTAGGAAAGGGTACAAACTGACAAACGCTTTCTCCTCCCGTCCACACTTAAGTAAGGAGAGAAGATCAAGTTGTAAATACAATTCTATGTTGAACGTCACAAGTCTGCACTCCCGGCTCCAAATCTAGCCACTGGCAAAAGTCCCACTGATTCCAGTGAGGCCAGAGATTGACCCCAAGATGGTCACACCTGGGGTTTTATTCATTCCATGATAAAGATTTGTTAAACTTGGAACCCGATTATGCATCAGCTTCCAAACAACACCCAAGTTTGGGGTGGCTGGAGCTGGAGTTTCAGTGCTGGCCCTTCTCCAGGGAACTGAAAGCTGGAATTATGATGACGATAATAAATATTCAGCACTTCGTCTTCAGAGGGTTGGGTAGATGGTTCAGTCATTAGCTAGCTGATCACTGGCACAATATGAACCATGCCATCAATTATTCACACAATATCTTTGCAAGCTACCTATGAAGATAGTCAATGGGGTTGATAAGTATATTTTTATTTATTTTGCCCTAAAGAGTCTATTATTGCTAGATTCCCAAAACACTATATTGGTGGTTATAAAAACTTTTTTAAAAGGGGTGTTGTTATGACCTAGAGGCAAGCAGGAGGGGAAGTGCAAATGTATACTCCTAAAGAGATCACTTCTTATTTTGCATGTGGCTTTCTGAGCAAGTCCATGTCTCTTTTTTCCCTCCTGCTAAGGGGTTTGGCTAGAAACTTCCTCATCAGCTGCACTGCCTTCTTGGCTACTTGAGATATTTTCTTGGCGACCAGAATGTGGCACAGAGCGATAATTGAACGCGAACCCTTTAAAGGTCAGGCACACTCCCAGTAAATGAGCTACCAGAAAAGCCACACTGAGCGGCCCGTGAGAGTAACAAGCGCTCTGCAAAGCAACCAGGCTATGGGAGCTTATGTTCTGGTTCTTTTAAGTCTGAAGTTTCTCATCCAGAGAATCAAACTAGGTACACAGAGAAATACAGAATGAGTGTCTTGGAGAACAAGAGATGCCTGAAGAAGATGCTTGCTTTCCTTAGCTCAGGCAGGGGAAGTTTGCCTGACACACACCACTACTCTTACTAAGGAACTGATCTTGCTGTGTGCTGGAGAGCTTTGGCTTTCACACTCATCAGTGACTTGAGGACATCCAGTATTTTGCAGGAACAGATCCCCTGGCAGGGTCAGGCTCCAAAGCATTTGATGTCCAGTCCTTCCTTTGCTTTTAAGCGTGTCACACATCTCTCTGAAAAAGTATCAAGCTCATTCCAGGGCAAAACAGCCTCAGGCCTTTTTCTGCTCAGTGCAGAGAGCTATGCTTCGCATTTACTCTTCATTGCACCCCTGTGGATCACCTACTAGACTGTCGACTTGATTGGAGCAATCTCAAAGTGCCCCTTGCACTCTCTGCAGCTCAAGACCAACAGGAGGCTATTCTACTTATGTCAGAGCCTAGTTTAGATGACTCGAAATAGCCTCCTGAATCTCAGTAAAATCTAGCTTAATCCATCTCCTTTCCTTCCTTTCAGTTTGCATTGATTTCTTGAGCTGTAGTCAATTCATGACCATCTCCTCTTTGAAACTCTGCTGGTGTTTTCTGTCTGAACTCCTCCCCCTGAATGGATGTGCAGTGTAAAATGGTCATGTTCTAGTTGAGCCCTGAGCGCTTTGGCTGGGGGCAGAGGGATGTCAAGGCTTCGTGGCAATTAGTATAATCAGAAAGACATCCCATCATTTCTGGTAATCTAAATTAAGACTCTGCTTTTAAAAGATATCCTCATAGCTCCCACACGAATAGAGGACTTACTCCAGGAATTTTTGGATGTGATTCTCTGGCCTATGTTATGCAGGTCAGAGGATTTGGTCATAATGGTCACTTCTTGCCTTAACATCTAATAATCTATGAATCGCTTCATTTAGTCCTGTGATCTGGTCTCCATTATGTCACTAGCTCTTTTCTAAACAAAGCAAGAGGCCCATCTTCTCTTGCAGATGGAAGGAACAGAAAATCAAGAAGACCATGAAATAGTGCAGAGGCATTCACAAGCCTGTTATCAAGCACACCTCATTATCCAAAGACAGCTAGTGATTTTTTTCCAGTACTGGATGAAGTGAATTTATTCAGCTCAAGTGTCAGTTTGTAGTTAATGTAGCTTCCTGAATAGCCGCAACCTTGCAGCAATGTTGGGTTGATCTGTCTAAATGATAGACTTGGAGGAAGTCTGTTGTATACATTGAGGCCTGCAGCTGTGGATTACAATAAGGCATGTCAAATATATCATAATTAACTCTCTGTGGACACAGCCATGAGCTCTGGTGACAAATCACAAGGAATGGGAGCTCACAGGCACTCGTACTTGCTTGATACTGAAGCTCTATGGGGCTTCTTATACCTGAACGTGTAAAGTATATCATGGATGGATGCATATATATTGAGTCTCTTACTCTAGCACCAGTCAGTAAGATTCTCCCTGGCATTCTGTCAGGACGCCCTTTTAACAGGGTACTTCAAGAAGACAAAGTCATTCATTGGGGGTGATTAATCTGGTCACCGCCCCACAATGCAAAGCATGTCTTCCCTTACATATCCTCAGGGACATGAAAATCTGGCTTTGAAGCTGGAGTCACACACAGGTATTCCTGTTTAATGCCTTCCTTTTGCGATCTTGCCTCAACCAACAAATATTAGGTAACGAAGCTTTACAATACTACAGTAAGGTAGGTCATAATGATCAAGAACTTGAAGAGAAGCAAAGAAACTCACTTTGGACACCTTCTTATTTGCTGGTGCTTTCACACACCAAATGATTTGGGACCCTGCAGTAAAAACACAGAGCACAGGTAGTTCTGGGCATGTTCCTGAGCTGCCCACACTCCTGGACATCACTTCTCCTCCAATGGTTCTGTGCCTTGCAAAGGGATTAGGCATGCCAGTGTCTATGGACAGAAATAAGTGAACTGTTTTCCCATCCTTGTGCCACAGGGCAGGGAGTATTAGTTCTGGCACTGCACTCTGCTAATATTACCTACACGGCACCTGGACCAGGACCAGCTTGCGTCTGGCCAGCTCGGAGATCAGGAAGCAGAGCTTAGCTCTGCCTTGTTCCCAGCTGCACAGATATGCACTGGAAACATAAGGGAGGAGGCCAAGAATTACAACAGAGACCCTGTGATGTGCACATCATCCCATGTGAAATGCTTTAGCTCTCTTCTGCATGGAGTGCCCTTCTCCCTCCCTGAACCAGCGAGCAGAAACCAGTACCAGTGAAGGCTCTCAGAGCTTCTCAGCTACGTATAAAGTCATGCTGACCATATCCAGGTCAGGAAAACCACCTCACTAGGGAGTTCATTAAATCCTGGGAGCCTTCTGGAGGTCTCCTAAACCTTTTCAAATATCGTGAAACACAAGAAACTTAACCAAAATCCTAAATACTGATTATCCAGGTTGTGTCACAACTCCAGTCCAGCTCTAGGAAAGTCATGCTTTGCCTGTCTACAGAGATATCTCAGAGGTGCTCCTCTGGAGGCTCGTGCACTAAGAAGCATGAAATAAGACACCTACCAGTGGTAATAATTCCATCTTCATCAGTAACGGGGAATTAATGGCTAATGGTATTTTACCTAACAGTAATTACATATTTAGTAATGAAGCTGAGAAACATGATAGACTGCTTCTGCAAAATTATACAAATTACTCAGTCCTTTTGGTTTCCTAAAGAATCAATCAGCAACCTCATGAAAAAGGCTTGTAATACAAGGGATTTCTGCATTTTACTGCTTCTGCAGATATACCAAGAAAGGCAGCATGCTTTCTCCAGAAGTTCAGGGGTTTCATTTGAAGCCCAGTTTATGTTTTTGCAGCTGATTCAGCTGTCTGGGTCAATAGCTGGGATAACCTGTCACATCAAAGGGTAAGAAACTTGAAGTTTAAGCTTAGAAATGACTGATAAAAAAAAAATTTCTTCTTCTACTCACATCATCAATGTAAGCTGAGGTTTAAACAGGGTGTGCATTGTAAGCTTATATTAAATTTCATTAGCATTGAAACGAACAGCAGTCAACCCAACATATTTCTTCAGGTAAACCGACCAGACAATGAGCACTATAAACAACATTGAAAGTGTATTAAGTTTGCAGAACATTAAGTTAGTGCTGATTAATGTTCATCAGGAGTATCTCTCAGTGTAGCAGTCCTCCTTCTGCTATCCCCAGAGAGATACCTATACCGCCGAGAACAACCAACTTGTTTACCTCCTAACCCATTCACCACGTCCTCTCAAAGGTTGTGCTGGCAGGATATCACCTCTCTGTACCCATGATTAATGGGTGTGGGAGCATAATGTGGATATATGCCTTTTCTGGAGAGATTCACAGGCCTGACACCTGCAAACAGGACTGTAGGTTCTACTAAGTGTCACAGCGCAATTCAGGAATCCCTTCTCTGTAGAGACAGCAATAAGCCCTTGGAAACTCTCCCACTACTGCTGCTTTCCTAGCAGCAAAACATAGCATTAATCAGAACATAGCTAATTTTCCATGACCAGCATTGTGGCCCAAAGCATGGTCTCACCTACACTCTCCAGGAATAGCTAGAGAACAACCCAATTAATTGAAACACAGGGTGGATCACAGGGTGGTAAGAAAGGAATTGGGTGGGTTGGTCCCAAGTTCTCAAATTCCAGACTAGTTTGAGTGGTAGCACCAGGAAGGTGGAGCTCAGCAGGTGGAGAGAAAGACAAGAACAAAGCATTTGACTACGTCCAACAAGTAGCTGCAACTCGACAACTCTCATTAGTGCCACTGAAGGAAAATGAGAGCCCCTGTGCACTCGCACATGTCTCTCCTTGTTGACACGATTTTCACATACCACAGGTTCCCCTTCCTGCTTCAAGGGGTGGTTTACATCATTCCTCGCAGACTTGCTTGTGCCTGTATCAGACATACTCCCTCTCTCCATCCTCATTTCACACCCACTCCTCCATTTCCTTTCACAACACCTCTCTGCCACGCTATTTTGCAGCACCATCTGGCCAGGGTGGACTTGTCTGTTTTTTCTCAAACCAAATTCTTACTGAGAAGGAAGTGCACAGTTTTAGCCAGTCTCAAATCAAAAACCAAGCTAATGATAAAAGGAAATGTATCTTTCTTTCCAACTGCCCCTGGTTTAGAGTTCCCACCTGGCAGACTTTTTCAACACACTGCCAGAGGATTGTTTCATCTGCTGGATATACATTTCACTCCACAAGCCAGTCTTCCCCAGGTATCTTTCGGACCTTCCATGCCAAATGACAGCCTGCTGCCTTTATGCAAGATGGTAGCAGCGGTTCAGAGAGAACAAGCTTGGAAGCAGCAGGTTAGAAAGGAAAAAAGCAGGGAGAGGTTTAAGATCGGAAGAGACTTGTTTGAATCCCTGCCATCAAACTCCAAATGTTTCTAGTGATGAGGGGGAAAAAGAAAGAAAAGAAAAAAGATAAATATTCTGCATGCCAGCTCTACAGCCAGTGCAAGTCAGCAGAGCTCCACTGCCATCTGGCTGGCTTCAACCACAGACCTCCACCCCTTCCATGAGGAAAGTCCTACAAAGCACAGGCCTACAGAACACCTATCCCAAATGTAGAGCAAAAAAGATCCCTGCTGCATAAAATCAATGTTCGGCTCCAGTGACGCAGTGTAAATTTGCACCTGCTTTAAACTTGCATTAGCAAGCATGTATAATACAAAGAAAAATCTCCAGAAAGGGAAATTCAGACATAAAAATCAAGCTGAGTTACAGCCAGCTTCTCAATTCCCTCAGCGCCCTTTATTTAGGCAACTTTCCAATTAGTGACAATGGAAGTTTTGCCTGAGTAGCAATCAAGTAAAAATAGACTCAGAATATCAGGATTTGACCCAGAGTCTTTAATATACAGAAATAGACAGACCCACACACAAACACACACACAGAGGGCAAACCTCAGGAGTGATAATGAGCTTTGATTTTTCATCAGCCACAAAAATGTCAGCTATGCTACCAGTACATTCCGCTATAGACCAATATTCATGTGCAATCTCTGCAGTCATTTCACGCTGCATGTTACATAAGCCAGTCATTCCCCATACAGTAATGGAAACATGGCATTTACCATGGTTTATTTTTTGCATCAGGCATTCTTTGGCAGATACTCATGGGAAACAATATGGCCAGGGAATGGCATTAGACTTCCCCTGTGCAAACACCAGGAAGGCTGTGAACAAGCCGCACAGGACTTTCGCCCTTTTTTTGGAACTGTTGCAAGAACTAATGGCTCATCTTGCCCACTTTGTATACCTAGAAGGTCTCAAGTGTTATGAGACCAGATTCACTAACAGAACAAATTTGGCCCCGATGTCCAGCAAATAGCAGTCCGTGCAGTGAGCTCCTCTCCTTTTCCAATGCAGAAAGCCGCCAACAGTTTTGCTCTGCTCCTTCTACCTGTGTGAGTGGGATTCAAACAATCCATAGAGTGAAATCACCATTCCCACAAGTGCCATTATTTCCCTGGGATCTTTACCAGAAGAACGCCATCCTGCAGAGAACAAGCCTGAGGATGGGTTGACTTCTTCACTAAGCCATAGACCTTGAAATAAGGCAGAGTTAAAGGAGAGTTCAACGTTAATACAGAGGACTGACCAGTTACTATTGACACCAGCACTAACTATACAAAACAGCTACTCAGTAACTTATTGCTGCTCAGCCTGTGTCAGTCTGTCCACCACCACACTCAGGTTATATAAACACAGGACTCCCAAAGAAAACTTGAATCCGGAGTGGAAATGCCACTACAAACTTGGTTTCAGTCTTGGTTTTTGACCCATTATAGGCATGAAATCATCCAGCAGCTCTGCTTGGCCTCTGCTGGTTTTGTTTCTATGCTTCAGGTTGAGGTTTGAATAGGTTATTTCCTACTGTGAGACACCCTTAGAGGAAATACCAAGAACTTCATGGAGCTGGTAGTATTGTTACTTGAGCCTTTTGGAAGCAGGCTGAAAGAAAAGAAGCTGCCTAAGCCATCCCTCCCATAAAGTAAGATCACACAAGCCTGGAGTAAAAAACTCTCTTGTCAGATTTGAGTAAGCCACTCTGTGCACCAGCTACTGAATATGTTGAATCTCACTAGCAGCACCAAGAAGCCAGGAGCATTTAGCATTTGACAGGCTGGCCCCCAAGCTTGTGATTACACACAACATCTCTCCCTGTCTCTCACACCACGTTTGCCCAGGGCCAAGAGCCTTACAGAGGGCTTGGCATCCAGGGGACACAGTGCTCCGCAAGTTGCAAGTCCTGCCCCACACTGCCCAGGCACATTACTAACACTTAATTCTGCAGCAACAGGGTCAGTGGAAAAACAGTGATGGAAGAGCTCAGAATATGCCCCTCAGTAAGCTAGCAAGAGCTGCAAGCAGCCTTTGCAGGTTTTATTGGCAGGGATCAGAAGATAGCCATGGGCTTTAAATCTGCCTCTTCTCTCCAACCCACGGTAAGCTGTTTTTCTTGATGCGTAGTTGCTTACGAATGCTGAAGGAACATAACAGCTGGAGTTCTAGCATGTCTTTTGCTTCCAGCAAACATGCGTGATTATTTTTTGCATCCTTGCTGGAAAGGACAGAGCAGACTGTACTCCAGGACTTTGTCACCTTAGGACATATGATCAACATTCGCATGTGTCACACTCAACTGAACGTCAGCCTGTTAGCAGAGAAGGAATAGTAAAGGCAGCAAGACAACCTGCATTTCCACAATCCTCCAGCTGTCAAGAGGAGCAGAGACTGACAGAAATAAGCTGCATGGAGGAGACAGGCCAAACCAGAAATAATCCATCATGTGCCACAGTTCCCAGATTCCTGAGGATGTTTTCTGAGGAATCTGATGTCAGGCACTGAGCATGTCAGTACGACTTGCACTTTGGTGATTTTCCATCTGTAGCTGCTGTTTCTGATATTACATGCAGGGTTACCACTGACACGTATCACTTTATGAACAGCTGGAGGAGCAGTGGCCAACCTTCCTTTGCATACTAAATATTTTGTGCAGCCAAAGCCCACAAGACACACCACATCACTCTCTGAGCCTGGGATTACGTCACACAGGCAAGGATAACAGCTCCACTGGGGTCTTGCTGCTCCAGTGTGTGCTGGCATCAGGCTGTGCATGCAGTGATAGCAGGCTTAGCCCCCTCCTGGCTTACTTCCAGATAGATCCAAAGTCACAGAGAAGCCTCCAGATCCCACAGGCCCTCGCTGTTGGTTTTGTGACATAGTCAGTGCGTGAGGAGTTGTAATTCTGAGGCAGCTGTGGCTTCAGAGCCACACCACCACCTTGAGAAATATTAAGACATTAATGAGGGGAGTCAAGAAAGCATCCAGAAAGAGGCAGATCTATACTTCCTTAGTCCAAGCGCAACATCTGGGCCATTTTTGAGGGGAGAGTACCTCAGAGTTTTCAGTATCTGGTTTGACCAGCAAAACAGACCTCAGAGAAAGCACTAGCACAAGAGGACAAGGATGCTACACAAACCTCCTCCCCACTGTGCCTGCTACAACTCTCTAGAGAGTCACACAAGATGGGACACTCAGCATTGCTACCTTCCTCCCTCCATCACATCAGCATTGCATTTAGCTGCCAATGTAGCCAGCCACTTGTACAACTCCCAGCTTTGCAGGAATGTCCAAATACCTCTCAAAGAGTTTAAACCTATCCTATGGGTGTACAAAGGATAGGGACATCCATCACACTAACCATGTTCAATGGCACAGAGACCAGTCTAGCATGGATGGACCCAGCTCGTCCTCTTTACCTATCTCTGCCATCAGGTCCTCTGCATTGGAGCAAGTTCTCCTAGAAGATCCCTTTGTCAAGAGTCTTTGGAAGCAATAAAACCCCAAAACCCACACAGATTCCTCCATCAGTAAACAGTAGAGACAACACTTCTCCCCCAGACCTGGTCCATCAGACTTGTCCTGCTCATCCAGCCTAAGGCAGATGCCAAATCCTGGAAGATCTTCCATGGTACTGCTCTCTGCTGCCAGACAGTCCTGGCTAGACATAAAAATGGATGAGGAACCCAGAGTACGCCCTTGCCCTGGAGACACTAGTCAACAAAACAATTTCACAGAAACTGAAGTCTGGATCACCCTCACCGCACACACATTTTACCATCTCTCTTCCACACACCCTTCATCGCCATTTCAATCTATTCACAACTATGGTAGACATTTAAACTAGTTATGAGGAGAAAAGGTTCCATGTAAAGGATGAAGTTAAAAATTAACTAAATTGGTACAGCTAAGATTACTTTGGAAGGCAGAATGCCATCAGGAAAAAATAGTATTAATGGCTAGCTGGTTTCATCTCATTTCTGTTTGCCATACAGTTGGAGCTACAGCCCCACAAGCATTAGAAGGTGTGGAAAGATGCAACTCATGTTGAGAATTAGACTCAAGGTCAGCTGAGTAGTCACTAAACAATATGCTGAACAAGAAATTAAAAGGTACTCAAGAAACATCAGCCAACTGAAGAAAACATAATCACATCTCAGCCACATGCTCCAGCTGAATTTTGTTCCCTTCTGTCATGTAATCCCAGCTTTTCCCAAGTGATCAGAGTGCTTCAAAGGAGACTATTCACCAGAATGCCCAGAAGCTGCACAGCCCTCCTGTTCCAAATTCAACACTGCCTGCGCTACTGCCTTTGTACCATTAAAAGGGTCTTATGGGCATATTTCAGGGGCTAAGCAGTCCTTTGCAGCATTCACTGCAACAAGTTTGCTGCTTCTCCGGTTCTTGTCTTTATCCAGGGAACTTTGTTTCTTATTTTAAAAACCTTCTGCTCTTCTTTCAAACGGTTTTCCTTCCCTTGCCCACTCCCTCACTGATGTTTAATGTTCTTCCAAAGTCACACTGCCCTCCTCTGCTGCTCGTTTCTTTCTCCAGGTGAAGTTACCCTCCTTTTCCTCCACCAAGCCTTATATGCTTCTTTTCTCTCTTCTCATTTAGTAGTTGCAATTGAATTCATCTAGTCAACTAGATTCAATGGACAGATTTTCTGCACAGGGCTCTCATCAAATCGCAGCCCTCTCCCTCACCAAGTGCACTCTCTATTCACACAGAAAGAATTAGGCTGTCTGATTGCAAGTGTACACAACAAATGCTACAGCAGCAGATGCTACAGCAACACAGAACTGCAAACTGATGAGCGATCCGGTTTACCATGACCTGGTTCTGCGTCGCTATCTATATCACTGGTGTTCTGAAAAGTAGGGGCTTACTTTAACAGAAGGAAAAACACACATGTATACAAAGGTCTGTGCATAGTTATCAGGCTGAAGTGCTCATACAACCAAAGAAAAGATAAAAAAAAAAGAAAGCATTTGTGCAGAATAATGCACGGTTGAAACTGCCAGCATTGATTTCAAGCCATAACGCTAATGCATGCTACCTGAGGATTAGGCGGAGGGTTCAGCACACACTGCAATACAATGACAAAAACACACTTACTCAAGACTGGGGTAGCCAAGCCATGGTAATGTGGATCATCACTGGTTTGTAGAGCTTGGTTTCACCACTGCCAACTGCTTGCTGCAGTCATTGCTGCCGAAAGAAAAATGTTTGTCGAAGCTTGAACTAGACCAGTACAAATTGGTGTGAACTAACCACGGGTGCCACACTGCTCAGTCAGCGGAAGCGGGTCTCCGCAAGGTAAGCCAGCATCCCATATTTCAGGGAAAGGTCTCCCATCAGTGCCTCACCTGCTACTAAGAATGAAGATGATAGTAGGACCAGGGCTACTGCAGGACCACTGTTAGAGAGGTTATTTGGCTTTTTTTTTTTTTTTTAATACAATTCTCACACAAGCACAAGAACTGTAGTTTTCACTGGGCTTTGTAGGAGAAGCAAGCTGCATTTCTCTCCCTGCCTCATTCCCTGTCCCTAGCACTGCCATGGGATACAAGAGCTGGACGGCTCAGCCCTCTGTATCTTCAGCTGTTTATTGTCTCACATACCCCAAGACAGCAGAGATGGTCACAGAAACACAACTTTTTAGTAAAAGTAAATAATAACAGGGTATTCTGTCCAGAGGCGGTTTTGGAAACAATGCCTTCACTTCTTTATCAGGAAACAGCACCCTCTGAAGTCAAAGCACAACCTATTGCCACCAATTCCCAGCTCTAGCAAAGGTGCCGAGATTCATATTTCTAATGAAGTCCACCACCAGCATTTGTTTTTTGAGTGAGTCACTTGGACCCAGCAGGGAACCCCAGAGGAGAATCCAGGCATGGAGATCCCATAGCATCAGCATCCTTCTTTTAAAGTAACTTCATCTCATATAGCTTACTCCCACCCAAATCTTTCCCCTTTAAATAAAACTTTTCAACACTTTAATTCGTGGTCCAACTCCTTTCTCCCTCTCTTACAGGGCCCTTTTGAAGGTCTTGGACTCGCCAACATTAGGGATTAGACTGTACATGGCTGTCCTAGCACAGAACAGAGAGAACATCATGTAATTTCCATTTTTCTCCCGGTTGTGCTCTTTCAAAGTCCCACACTACTTCTGGTTTCCACGCCACATATTCTTCTGTCTGTTGCCATGGTGCAGTCACTGGTTTGTCATTAATATTGTGGGTAACTTCAGATCCTTGACCTCAGGGCTTTCAGAGCTTTTCATGGTGTATTTTCCTCTTGATTGAATTGCTCTGCATTCCCAAGCACAGCTAAAACAAAAATAAAACACTGCTGCTTTTGAATGGGGAAAATTCATTTCACAAAGACAGGCTAGCAAAGGCTGGAAACCCATTGAAGAACAGCAGATTAAAAGGAAAACAGCCATTCTCTGCAGACATAGTGACTGTGGCATGGATTTTAATTTACCTACAGCATCTGAGTCAAGCTATGGTCCCCAGGGTCCATGCATGAACTCAATATCTGGCCCAATTCTGACTCTAATAATATGCTGCCCCACTGCCAGAGGACCTCAAATTGTTCTATAAATTCTCATCCACGAATTTTCACAACAGTTTCGAGAAGTGCAGCGCTACTTGTTCCCAGAGTACAGGTGGGAAGACTGAGGTACAGAAACAGTAAGCTAAATGACAGATGTAGCTCATGTCTTCCCATGCATTTGACTTACCTTGATTTGCGTTCTTGCCTTAGGGAGCTACAGGGGTATTTATACACCTAGGGATACCTTACTCCCACAGCAGACCTGTGCAAATGTTGTTGAGCCTATGATTTTTGCCCAGTGGGATTATTACCTAGACACCAATTGGTAAATCAAATGCTATCTGTCATTCTCTAAATTCAAACTTTGAATTTCATCTGAAGAATTTTTTAATGCTAGTGATCATTTTTACCACAGAAAGCAGTAAGTTTCTAAAGTTCATTAAAAATCAGTAAGTTCGCAAATACTAGACTAAGTCTGTGGTATCCTTGCTTAACAGAAGCATGACTGGGGTTGTTTTCAGTCTGAAGTAAATAGCCATTACCATGGAAAACATGATAACTGTCATATCAACAGCCAACTGCCAAAGCTAAACTACCCTTCAAGTCAACAGGTTTCAAAAACTGCATGCATTTGAAGATGTTGCTTTCATATGAGCTCTTTCTGTTAAATGAGCTCCCAGAAACATGGATTTACATTAAAAAGGCCTAAGCCATTGCATTTCTGAAGATCCAACCCTCCTGCCCAGCCTGGTAGTAGTTTGCTTGGTAGGGGGCCCTTCAGGACATAAAACCCCATGGAAACAGCAGCACTAAGGTTTTCCTTTTTTCTGTAAGGTATTATTTGTTTAGAGGGAAAAGTTCATCTATTACCTATTTGGGGAACGTGCTTCAGAAGCTGCAAACAGAACATCTGAATCTGCGTGTGATACAATACTGCACACATCAGGCAGGTTTATGCACTTAAAAATGCCTGATAGCAGGCCTGAGGATGACAATAAACACTGGATTATATCAGAATTAATAAAGCAACTGCTTGGAAAAATAAAGAGCAGCAAATGGACAGCAAGATGCAAAGCCTCAGGGCTTCTCCGTAAATGGTGGGAGAGCAAAGAACAAGCAGAAGAGAGAAGGAAAAGTAGCATAAAGGTATGTCCATCCTCCTCAGACCTGGGGCCTGGCTGAGCTCCTGTCACCACTGCAACGGTTTCAGTACTGCTCCCACTTCACCTCTGGCTCCCCTAGGCCCCTTACCGGGCCAAGAAAGCCCTATGCTGAGGACAGAGCGTAGCCGTATCACACAGTGTTTAGGGACAAAACCCTCTCCTTGTCACGGACACGTCCCACTTGCCAGAGGCTGGGAGTAAAGCCAATCCCACAACTTCTTCCCAGCAGAATAAGGACTCCCTTTACGATTTGCTCAGTCAAGAGGACACTCCAGCTGGCTTCGCTCCCTCAAGAGGCCTTTGGTCCTGCCTATCTGCCCTGCCAGGCCAGCTGTATCAGAGCCACTCTTTTACTATTGCAGGGAGGGTGAGTTTGCTGTAAGATCCCCCAGGCAGCCCATCTGAAAGCCTGTCATCGGGAAGGCCGGTCACATTCCACTCTAGACAAAAACACCGCCTGACAAACTGCCTTGTTCCTCAGATCCCGGGCTGGAGTAAGGGGAGGGGGGGGTGGGAAAAAAAAAAAAAAAAGAAAAGAAAAAAGAAAAAAGGCCTGTGAAATCCCATAGCTCCTCATAGAATATTATCTGTGTATGTGTGTCAATGTGCCTCATTACTTACAGAAGGGCTGTACCTGTTATTTATTCTTGTAAAAGCCATAAAAAAAGCCTTTAATAATCTTATCTTGAGGATTTATAGAAGCACAGTAAAATAAGTGGAAATGTCAGATAACCCTTCCTGGGTTAATTCTTGTGAGATGCTGAACATTGTCACCTCCTTACGAACGAGGCAGTTAAAATCCCAGATCATGATTTAGTTTTCCTGATATTATCAGCCCCACACTCACATTCTGTGGATCCATGTACCAGCCCACTACTTCCCAATATTGGAGGTGGCTTTTGTTTGGTTTTTTTTTACCTATTTCTGAACAAAATAAAGCTTCAGTGGGATCTCTGTCTATATTTTCCAAAAAGCCACATCTGTTCCCACACAGTGACTCATGCAGGATTAGCCTAATAAGCTGTGCTGTAAAGCAGACTCAAAGCATCTGTACTGTGCTTAGGATGAGCAGAATGCAGGATACCTGCAGAAACCAAGCTGCCTGGCCTTTTCCAGGCCTGAATCCATCCATCCATCCATCCATCCATCCATCCATCCATCCATCCATCCATCCCAGAGCAGAACCAGTGCCACCATGAAGCATGTGGGGACTTTCCATTTCCAGTACTAGGGCTGTGTCAGTGTCCAGAACAGGGACCTGGATGAGACTTGAGTCCAACAGAAAACAGACCTGAACCCAAACCTTCATTTACTGTGCTGACACACCTCAGGAGCCTTGTCTTTCTGTCTTTTCAACATACTGACCTGATTTTAAGATACAAACGCAACTGATAGCATTGCATGGAAAGGTCATTGCAGATACCTGTTAATGCCCTCAAGGAGTTGTTCTTCTGTCCAGGGTTATGTGTGACTCAAACATAGCAAATGAGAAATTAACTTGTATTTAATTTCCATGTTGTATACAGTTTCGCTACCATCTCTGCTCCAGGGGGGTCAGGATTCAGCGTGGACATAGGACTGCACCTCCTTATCACAGAGGAAAGAGATTAACAAGCTTCAGAACAGAATTTCTCACTTGGAAGTGTTTCGTTAGGCAAGCTTTCTCCCACATGGAGAACATGATGCTGGAACAGAAATAGCTTAACCCATTTTATAAACTGGCATGAATCAAGGTAAACAGCAGGCATTGAACAGATTCCAGTTGCGGTGTTGCATGCTTCACTTACTGGATAATGATATAATTTCATCACTGTTGATTAACTAATTCTGTTAGCATCTACAGTAGTCATCTATCAGTGCCTTGAGGTCTCCAATTATTTCTCTACTGAAGTTATGACCTACTTATACATCATCCAATTACATAACAGTGACAATAAAAATGACACCCAGTAGTTAAACTGCAATTGTGAAAGGTAGGAGATAGGAGTTTTGTGCCAGCTCTGTTCCTCACTTGCTGTTCGTGGCCAATTCACTTCGGCCTTGATTTCCTCATATCCACTGATCTGGGGAGTCCCGTTTCAGACAATCAAGCTCTCCATCTGACATCAAGAGAAAAAACAGCTACTCCACAAATTAATCCCTCAGTGCCTCTAAGTGAGCCCTCAAATTCAGTAGAGGGTCCTAGAATTCAACTCTAACAATTCTTTAGCTGTTTTATCAGATAGAACAAGCTTCATTCACCAGCTGATTCCTGCCTGATGTTCCCCCCAAAAGATGCCCGAAACACTTGCAGTGCAGATACCTCTCTCCAGATCCAGCATCCCATGCATTAAATGCACTGTGATAGCCACTCAGCTATGTTTCTCATGTGGAGCCAAGAGGAGAGGTTATAGCTCTGCATTGTTTGGGTTTGGGTCATTTAACAGCCCTGAGGCCAGAGAAGCCCCAAAAAACCATACCCACATGTATCTGTATGCTGAAGAATCCCACAACATGCTTCCTCACACAAGGACGGGGCGGGGGGTGGGTGGGGGGAAGCTCTGCAAAACAGGGACAACCGATACGCGTCTACCTCACACAGACTCTAGCAGATGTAATAAATACAAACAGATCTTAGTTCCTCTATGGAAAAGGGCTGCATAGCTCTCCACTCTTACGCTGTTTCCTAATGTAGCACAACAAGATGCAATGTTTCTACAGGGTGTTTTTAATCCTGTAGCCTGGTTAAAACAGTACTCATTTCCATCGAAAACTCTATGTGCTCCAGACAGCAAAATTGAAAGTAGAACTTTGTGCTGAAGCTAGAACAAGGTGAATCCTTCATACAGTAGCACCTACCCATGGCATAGTGTTCAAGCATGAAAAATGAAACCAGCTGAGTTTTGCATAAAGCTTTTGTGTGTGTCTGTGTCTGATGTGCTCTGTGAATCTTTTGTCACAGCTCAAAGTGCTGTCCCCAGAGAAGAGCAATTTTTTCCCTTCTCTCAACTGTGTTTTATGGTTTTATTCTAATTTTACAACACAATCTGTGACAGCTGGTCACACGGTGTGTCTGGGTTGAATAAAGTCCACAGACCCTTTGCCAAGCCTCTACTCAATGCGCTGAGCTTAATGAAATGTGTCAGCTTCACTGTGAATTGTGCGTTCAGGGAACTGAATGAATTTGAGTTTTCAAGGAAAACTTAGGGGATACATAACTGCATACAGCAGACTTGGGGAGGGAGGACGTGGGGGGAGTGAAGAGAGGAGAGGAATCCCAAAGAAACACTCAGCAGCTCTAGTAACAAAACAGATCCTGAGAGATGGAATTTAAATCATTAATCAAGTTGGCTAAATCTGTCAGCCACTGCTGAGGCCTCAGAGGAGAACAAGTATGGTTCAGTGGCAGAGTTAAAATGCAAGGTGCCAGTGGTCTAGGTTATAGTGCACCTCTGCTACATACATTCAGCACAAACCCAAGCAAATCACATCATTTTTGGGCCTCTCTCCCGTTTATAAAATGGGAACAAAAGTGCTTCCTTCTGGCTGAGTTTGCTTCTCTTATCTATCGAGATTACTGGTCCAGGAGGACACTGACCAATCTTGAACACACAACAGTGCACAGCTGCTACTTCAAGCTGTTTTCATATCTGGGACAGAATAGCCCTCTGTGAGACTCCTGTATGTGGTGAACATAACATTGCAAAGTATACAATGTACACTGGATTGACCTTACTTTTTCCTCCCCCCAAGTGCTGCAGAATGAAAAGGACCCTGATGAACATGAAAAATGCTGATTTTAACAGAAAAAGAGGTCTTCAGAATGTTTCAGATTTTTCTGGATTATGTCCGTCTGTGAAAGTCATAGTCCTATTGCATTTCTCCTCCTTGTAGTTTCTCACTAGAAGTCAGCATATCAGTAAAACAGATTAATGGCTTGATTCTCCACTGGAAACAAAAGGAAACATTAGTGCTCAGCATCCTTCAAAATCACGCGTGTATGCTCTGGGAATTTTTCTGACATAAGAAATTTACAGGGGGAATGGGTAAATTGTTACCCTAATTGCTGTAAAGGAGTTGCTCAGCTTTCCTTTTCTTCAGTATTCTGTTATCTGTCAGCTGAACTACTCCAAATGCAGACCTAGCTGTGTCATCTGGGAGCACTCTACTACAAAGCAAGGATATCTGTAACAAGGCACCTGATGTCCACGGTTGGACCCCATGCAGTTTGCTGTCAAAGTCAGTCTGACATTCCTGGATCAGACAAGAAGCCATCTGACCTTGTCACGTGAGTTTGACCGGGAAAACAGCACACACAACACTTGCACAAACATTGTAAAACAGAAGTACAGATGCCAAAATGCAGATGTCCTTTAGAGTAGAGTTAAAAGTCAAAGACAGAACTCTCAGATGTGTGAACATTGCTTTCAGTGTTTTCTACCTCTCACCAGCAGCTTTTATCTCAGAAGTGTTTTACTAAGGAATTAAGCTTTAAAATATCCTTTTAGATATGAAGAGGCTATTATTCTGTCTTAAATTAGGGAAATGGAAGGTTGAATGACTCCTGCAAACCTCACACCTGTGTTGGGATCAGAAATAAAACTCCAGCTATCTTTGCTCCACTCCTTGGCTTTAGCCCAAGACCATATTTTTCCACCTGCTAACACAAGCCCTGCAGAAACATGCTCAAGTGCTCAAGAATAGAATCTTCCCTACAACCAAGAGTCCCCAGCTGGAAACGTAGCTTTGAACTGTGCCAACCTGCCATGTGCGCTAACAGTGAAAAGAAAAAGCCACAGCCATTTGAACACACTTTCAAATATGGCCCAGTGCCTGCTACCCTGTCTCCAACCACCTTCTTTTTGCACCTAAACCAGCCGCACCATCCTCCTTGTCCCTGAACTTTCCTTCTCCTTCCACATCTGTTGCCTGCAAATCTTCCTGTCACCACCTCCTTTTTTAAATGCCAAGGCCTGGACTGCATCCGTGTTGCTTCAGGCCATGATGAACAGCAAACTCCACCCTTCTCACATGAACCCTCCTGTTGCCCATGACATCGACCCTGCCAGGTGGAGCATGCAAGTTCCCACCTTCTCACCCCATGCAGAAGGGCGAGACAAGGGCTAGCCCCATCTTGATCAGAGTAGACATGCAGCCTTGTAGATTCATCTACATTAGGAATGTAACATCCCACATGGCATGGGATGGCACTTCACGCAGTGCTAGTGGGATCCACAGGCCAGGATCCACAGCCCCCTGATTTCACTGGCAAACCTTTGATCCATGACAAGTCTTGCCCATATCATCTTATCTACTCCCCAATGTTTCTGGGATCCAGTTCAAAATAAACCTTTTGGATTGTCTACTCATGACGCAAATGCACTGCTGGTGCAAGACCCTTCCATTGTCCAGAAAGCCACAGGGTCTTCCTCTCCTCTTCTGTTAATGAGTTTGTGAATATTCAAACATATTCTGTGTATTTTTAACCAAAGCTTTATGTAATTATCAGCATCTATTCTCTGCCATCCTGTACATCATTCTGGAAATGGTTTGGGGACGAGATTTATTATAGGCCATTACAGTGTGCTCTTTTTGAGCCTAATGAAAACAAAGTTTACCCAAGAGTAGGGATTAATTTAAGTGTCCTGTATCTCAGCTACAGCAATACTTTTAATCCTTATGTTTGTAGACAAGCCAACCTGTTCAATTCTAATGACCTGTGCAAGAAATACGTTTTTCAAATAAATTCTCAGCAGGATACTTTTCTTCAGCATCTCTGGCTAGAAGAGGCCAAGTGAGGTGATGGAGTTCTGAATCTTACATCTTGCTCTGGAAGTGCCCTTAATGATGGTTGTGTTCTGAGTTTGTAGAAGTGTTTTTAATTACTCAGGGAAAAAAATTAACTCAAAGCTGAGCCAGCTGCCAGGGCTTCCAGAGGACTGACTACATTCACCAATCTTATAATCTTTTTATGTTCATTAGGAGAATACTACAAAAAACGGGGGAATCGGATCTTGGCCAACAAATTAAATGCTTATTCAAAGATTAATTCATATCATCTGCACTCCATTAGATGTTCTCTTTTGCCAGGGAATATAATGTAATATTTTCAGGGGAAATAGTAACTGCTATTGCCAAGAGCTTGCAATTTACTGGCTCTTGCAGTGTTGACATGGGAGTCACTGGGCTATGGGCATAGCTAGAGCAGATACTGTAGCAATATACAGTATGAAACATATGGAGCAAATCTGCTTCATTCTGGCATTAAAAGGTACTGATTATGACTCTGAGATGCAGCCAAGTGACAAGGGGGAAGCAAACCCGTAAACCAATAAAAGTTTATCCTCCATTGTATCACGAAGGGAACAATTTGTTGCTGTTGGGTTTGGGGTTTTTTCCCCCAACTGTAAATACATCGAGAATTCATTTGAAAATGAGAAGATATGGCTGAGGAAAGTGTGACTTAATTTTGGTTCATCTAACCTGAAACATCATAACAGGGCAACCCTTCCAAGAATAAATGCATAATACTGCTAAAGGCATATACCCAGAATAAGAATAATTAAAAAAGCGCTTCCCTAATCAATTTGTGATTCCTTTTAGAATACACAGTGCCAGAATGCAGTTCTACTATCCTGCCTATTTTCACATTTGTTAAATACAAAGATTTTACCTTTTGTTTCCCAACACCAAAGGCCAGCACTGTAGTGCCTACCTTTGGGGACCTTATGGGTCCCTACATATTGTGTTAGATGGGTGCATGTACAAGAGTGAGATTCATGAAAGCCACAATGCTCAGTGCAGAATTGTCTACATTCGCTCATAATAAATCATAACTACCTAATTTTGCCCCTTTGGGAGCTGTTAAAACTGGATTTAAATAGCTACAAGGACAACTACACAAAGCAAAGGTGTTTGCATCTTTTACTGGATTTAGCTCCCAATCCCTTTTCTGTGCAAACATTTCTAGAGACACCATACCAATAAATATTCTGAAATAGTGTTTAATTATCCAAGACGCAATTTTTTTTCTATTGTTTTCTGTTTGCATCCAGGGTTCATCACAGCACAAAGAACTCTGAGAGCTAAGTCTCTTGCGTAAAAACTGGCAGCATCTAAATGACAAAGGTAGTACTGCAGAAGCAAACACAACTGGGAGAAGGGCAGACAATTCCAGCTACTAAACTGATCTTGAGAACCGAATTCATGAGATGTAGGCTGACTGACATACTGCACCCCAGATTTAGGCAGACAGGTCTTGCTAGTGGAATCATAGAATCATAGAATGGTTTGGGTTGGAAGGGACCTTATAGACCATGTAGTTCCAACCCTCCTGCCATGGGCAGGGACACCTTCCACTAGACCAGGTTGCTCAAACCCCCATCCAACCTGGCCTTGAACACTGCCAGGGAGGGGGCAGCCACAACTTCTCTGGACAACCTGTGCCAGTGCCTCACCACCCTCATCGTAAAGAATTTCCTTCTGCTATCTAATCTAAAGCCACCCTCTTTTTCAGTTTAAAGCCATTATCCCTTGTCCCATCACTATGTGCCCTTGGAAAAAGTGCCTCTCCAGCTTTCTTGTAGGCCCCTTCAGGTACTGGAAGGCTGTTCTAAGGTCTCCCCAAAATTTTCTATTCTCCAGGCTAAACAACCCTCAACTCTCTCAGCCTTTCCTCAAAGGAGAGGTGTTCCAGCCCTCTGATCATTTTTGCGGCCCTCCTCTGGACCTGCTCCAACAAGTCCATGTCCTTCTTGTACAGAGGGCCTCAGAGATGAACGCAGGACTCCAGGTGGGGTTTCAGCAGAGCAAAGGAACAGAATCACCTCCCTCGACCTTCTGGCCACACTACTTTTAATGCAGCCCACGATACGGTTGGGCTTCTGGGCTGCAAGCGCACATTGCTGGGTCATGTTGAGCT
This sequence comes from Opisthocomus hoazin, assembly GCF_030867145.1. NCBI lineage: Eukaryota > Metazoa > Chordata > Aves > Opisthocomiformes > Opisthocomidae > Opisthocomus > Opisthocomus hoazin. Next base: position 12,142,008 of record NC_134424.1, on the reverse strand, counting down.
TCTAGTCGACCAACACCCCCAAGTCCTTCTCCTCAGGGCTGCTCTCAATCCATTCTCCACCCAGCCCATATTTGTGTTTGGGATTGCCCCAACCCATGTGCAGGACCTCGTACTTGGCCTTGTTGAACATCACGAGGAACATATGGGTCCTTTCCACATGTTCTGCTGTATTCATGCTGTTAAAATACACAAATTTACAGATGTCACAGAATTCCCCTGCAGTTATATTATTTTCATTCTACAGAATGTATTTACAATAAACAAGTCACCATGAAATCTAGATGCCACACTGCCACATAATGTAGCCCCCTCAGTTGCTTTGTCTGAGGCCCAAATCAGAACCAGATGGTGTCCTTCTATCAATTTCCCTCCGTATTAGAAATGACACTGCTTGCATTTGGGTCCCTGTGGAAGACAGATGCTATAAGTGGCCATTTAAAATGGTTGAAGGGCAGAACTAAATAACCGAAAGTTGTTTTTTCCTGTAGACTCTATGCAAGATCTGGGCTACCTAGCCAGGCTTTTAGATACAGAAGTAAATATACAGTTTGTTCCCAAAGCAATTTTGCATAAACTGTTACTTTGTGCTAGATAAATGGAGAATTAATCTCTGTCCCCACTACACTGTTCACTGCCTGTTTCTCCCACTAGCCTCTCAAAAGGGAGAAATGCAACTACTCTGTTTAATGAGCTGCTATTATTCTTATTATGATGCCCAATAAAAATTAAGTTTTTATTTTCCTGAGGTCTGTCCTTCAGGAAATGTCAGCCAAGCATAACCCAGCAAAAGCAAACACCACGTTTGCCTTGGCTTCTGGGACACTGCATGTTCCCAGAATGAGGGCAGAACAAAATACTGGGGCCTAGGCACACCGCCTGCCTTGAAAATTGGGCACTGCCTAAAGCTAGTTTGAAAATATTTTTGGATTAACCACCAAGAAAAAGCCAACAATTTTCCTGCCTTACTATACATTAATATAATCAATTAGCAGTGCCTAGCTGACAAGTGGCAAAAATGGGTCTCACGCCAGGTTTGTGAAAAACAGTTTGAACACCATGCTCTCTGGTTTTGGCCCATGTATTGTAAACATGAGGACACCCTTATTTCTTCAAATGTGCCCCAACAGAATGGGTTCATACTATAAATCACTTCAACTGAAATTGTGTTGGTTTATTTTCTGTATTAAAAATTACAGAACATGATTCATCCTCTTGTCACTATGTTTTGACATGAACACAACTCCTCCACAATAAATGGAGTCACACCAAACTGGGGTGCTAAAACAGGCTTTTAGGCAGCACTGTTTTTACGAAACATCATCCTCTAAACAATCTCTACTTTCACTAAGTCGACAAGACTGAACTACAAAATCATTCCATTCTATGATGTTTATTTGTGAAACTCTCACAATCCATGTGTGGCTTCCTTGAAATTGTACTAAACTCACATACAAACCTAAGCAAACCACAAACAGGACATGAATGCTAGCATGCTTCTGCACCCCAAGATCCTCTTCTTTGAACACAACCTGAAAATAAGGATGGGTTTAAGAACCATGTCCCCAACCAGCTTTCTCAAAGGACAAGAAAACTTTAAGATTTGATCTATGGATTAATAAATTTGGCTTGGTTTTCAGTCACATCTGTTGTTAAAAGAGCCCAGTCCTACAAATGCAGGATCTGTTAAAAAAAGGTACACTCACTAAGACCAAAATTTTCAGGATATACAAGCACAACCTGCTAATCCCTCTGTTTATCCCTAACTTTATCAGGATAACAAAGTAGATATGGATGTGATAGCAAAATGTATGAGACCGCACATCCTGCCTTTTTCCAAGGGACTCAGCTGTTTCTCACCCCCACCAGTCACTGCTCTATTGCCCATCATTAGAGTCCTTCCTCTGAGATACTGTCTGAAGACTGTTTGATTAATTTACATTGTCTTCACAGATGCTGAGACTTACAGTTCCCTGAAAGCCACATGAACCTGTGAGCTTCAAAAAATCCAGATCAGTCCAGGGCTGGAAGGTCTTACTTGGTTCTTTGTGAGTCCATGCCCCAACATCTCTGTACATTACTGTGTTAGACCAGAAAACTTCCAGCGTAATTACTCCTTCCTAACAGGAGAAATCTCCAGTGTTGTCCTATCAGACTTCTTTTACCATATGCCACTTTTAAATGCAGATATGTTTTCATTGGCACAATACTGACCTAAAGCATGCTGGGCTTTTGGAAGGAAAATCTACGGGGAGAGAAAAAGAGAGAGGAAAACAACCTCATTCCTCTAACAGGTTACCTTATAAGCAACCAGCTTTCTGCAGTTGCCCAGGATCCTGGCAGGCTGGGAGCTATTCTAGGGGAGAGAAGCGGATGCAAAGACCTGCATGCAAAATGCAGTCCGTCACATGGCAATGGTGTTTATCATTCACATTCCACTCCTGTACCATTGGTAACATGCAGTGACACTAAAGTTGGACTTTATCAGCCTGTTTCTGTTCCTACACATGCGACTGTCAGAGAGCTTTGGCAACAGCTGAAGCACTGAACAAAAACCCTAATAATAATTCTGGGCTCCGTAAGATCATTTAAACAGCTTTGACAGGACTCATTGAACAGACAAGAGAGCCCTGAAACTTTCAAGATGAAAGCAGAAATACAAGCATGACAGTCAAACTTCTTTTAAGTTAATACCTCTAACAATATGACCAGAAATAATTTTCCAGAGAAATGCAGGCAGGAGACTAAATATGTAACTGAAAGACATTGCTCCTGGACTGCAGTCCCAGCTCTGCCACTGATTTGTTCAGTGATTTCTTTTGGGATATTTAACCCCTGGTTACACCCCCTTCCCCACTGGCAAATGGACAAAAGGATATTGAACTTCCTGGGTGAGGCTAAGGTAAGCAGATATGTTCTGCCACACGTTTCCAAGGCAAGCACTGTACTTGCGTAAAATATTCAATATGCTACCCATATGTTCATTCATGCCTCTATTTTGCTAGTCCTGGCAACTCTGCTATTTATTTCAAGTGAGAAGTTTTATATTCCTTTCTCCATGGATGCACAAAATACACTACAAGTCATGGAAAGCTGCTTCTAGTAAACATTTCTGAATCCACTTAATTGTTGGTTTAAGTCCTTACTTAAAACCAACTCTGCCACGAAATCACCCGAAAACATGACAATGACGAGGCAAGATCATAAAATGAAACCTTATCATATTATGCCAAAACCAGCTATGTCTGCACTGCAATAGAAATATGAAAGGGAGATGTCTGATCTAACGCTGCTCCGCATTTGCATGAGCAGGTGTGTTCCCGGGCTCTTGTACATAATAACGGGGAGAATGTAGCCTGTGTCCAAGTAAGCTGCGAGCTGGTTTGAAGCAAACCAGGGGACCAAGTTTTCCACACAACACAAACTGTGGAGCTTGTGACCAGAATATGAGTTCAAAATGGGATTAAGCACATTCACAAAGTCACAGTCTATTAAATCTCCAACTCAGGATATGGCTAACCTGCTGGTCGGTGTTGCATCAGGGAACAGACCACTCAATCACTTGTAAAGGCAGGGGCCAGGGCAAGAGCTGCCTGGGAGAGGGGCTCCCCTGCTCCCTTCACTCACATCTGCCCCTTTCTGGTGGCTCCAAAGCTGCCCCACAGCCACTCGCAGTTACCTAGCCCACCAAGGAAAGGCTCACACTGACTCTGAAAGGCAGTTTATTGCCATGGAAAAAGGATGCTGTCGCTGTGACTCCCTAGCTTGCAGTCCTGCTGCGTTTTGTTCTGGAGGCAGCACGTCACCAAAGTGCTAAAGGGTTCAGGAGAAAGATGTCGGGCCACCTGCAACAGGTGGGTGCCGTCCTGAGCTGTGCCCAGCCACCCACCGCCTCTGAGCGGATGGGATGTGTGAGCCCAGGACAGGATCAAAGGTCGCTTCGGTCCCCTGGACCGGGGAGCCCGGAACCAGAGGCAAGCACTGCAGAGGCAGAGGCAGCCTTACCGGCGCAGCACAGAGAGGAAGGATCCCCTTCCCCGACCTGCTGGCAGCGCTCCCCGTGCCGGGGGCAGGAGCAGAGACTTCCCGTGGCCAGGGCTGGAGCCCTGGTGTCACACGGCCTGAGCAGCACCTTTTGGCCAACAGTGCCACCCTCGACGGCTGCCCCGGGGGACCTGGCCCTGGGCTCTGCGCTTGCTGCAGGAGCACCCGCCCCGGCTACGGGGGTGCCGAGGGCTCGTGCCCCCACCTCGGCACTTCACACCCACCCCTGGGAGCAGGTGGTAGCACCCGAGGGCGTCCCTGCCCGTACCTGGGGCACACGCAGCCCAGCCGTGCTGATGTCACAAGTGGCCACAGTGACCCGTGGGGCCACCGAACAGGATGGAACACTGGGCTCCAGCCGTGCCTCAGTGCGACCTGGTGAGGTGAGGAGACGGCAGCGCAGGGACGTGGCTGCCGCGGGGCTCTGGGCCTGTGCTGAGGCTCATCCGCCTCTCCCTCACCTGTGTCCTGCTTCTCCCTCAGAGTCAGCAGAAGAGCATCTGGAGGATACTGCCCAGCGCTGCTGGAACAGGGATTCTCCAGACGCTCCCTGCTGACGTGGGCCATGTCCACCATGGATGAGGAGACCCTCAACCCGATGGAGCCGGGTGAGAGCAAAGTGTGCCTCTGCAGCCTGGTTGAAGGGTTGTCGGGGCGCTCAGCAAGGGCCGAGAGCGGTGGCAGGGGGAGGCAGGAGCTCCCCGAGCGCCCCGGGGCAGGGCCCCTCCTCTCCTCAGCAAGCGGGGCCCAGGCTCGGCAGTGGGCACCTCCTGGGACACCCGTGCCTGCAATGCCCCCTCCCTCTGCAAGGCCTCCAGCCCTGCCCATCAGCTGGCTGGGCAGCCACAGAGTAGCCCTTGGGGACAATCCCTCAGGAATGCGGCCCCCGGCCCCACAGAGCTGCTCATTCCCGCTGGCGTTTGCTCTCTCCCCTCCAGCGTGCATGCTGTGCCCTGCGCAGAGGCTGACCCAAACATCTGTGGGCACCAACTGCAGAAGAAGGGGCTCTGTGCCCATGAGTTTTGCCTGGTGAGTTCCTCGGGGCTCCCTCCAGCTTGCTGACAGGCCATGCCCCCCACACTCTCCTCATCAGCTCCTCGCCTTTTCTCCTCTGCAGTTTTTTGCCAACCATCTGGGTCAGCATCGGGTCGAGGAACTAGGCCTCAAGGGTTCCTCCCTGAGGATATTCGACGTGCAGTCGAGCGGGCAGCACCGAAGGTGAGGACCTGACAAGAACAGGGATATTTGTGCCAGGAGAGCTTTGCGGGAGTTAAAGAAATCCCAGCCCTTCCAAGCAGCTCTGGGACAAAAGTCTTGCTCCCAGCAGCTCCACAGAGGCTCCAGCACCGCAGCCTCGTCCGCCAGGCGGATCTGCGGGCTGTGACCCAGCAGCGGCCACAACCTGCGCCCTGCCCGGAGGTGTGGGGCTGGCTGGGGAGGCCCTGAGGCTGCTGCTGACAGGGACTGCTATGCTCTTTCCAGCAATGCTTCGTCTGTGGAGAGAGCGGGGCCACCATCACCTGCCACGAGATGGGCTGCCACCGCAGCTTCCACCTTCCCTGTGCAGTGGAGGGTGGATGCGTAACCCAGTTCTTCTTCCAGTTCAGGTACCTCCTCTGCCCTCCTCACCGCCTCCGGGGAAGGCCTCAGCGCTTCCCACCTCACCCACTCCTTTCCTCTTGCCCCCAGGTCATTCTGCTGGGAGCACTGCCCACAGCAGGCAGTGGAGGCAGCTCCAGACAACACCACCATCTGCCTCATCTGCCTCGAGCTGGTGGGGGACAGAAAGTCCCACGGCACCCTAGTGTGCCCGGCGTGCAAGCACGCCTGGTTCCATAGGGCCTGCATCCAGGTAGGAGCCGTTCCCTTGCCCTTGGGGCATGGCGGGCGCTGAGCAGCACCAGAGCCTCACTCCTTCTCCTTCCGTTTCTCCTGCAGGGACAGGCTGTCCGCGATGGCATCTGCTCTTTTCAGTGTCCGCTCTGCAGGGACAGGGACGCATTTCTATCAGAAATGCTCACCATGGGCATCCAAGTCCCCTTCAGGTTGGTGTCCTGCTGCCCGGCTCACAAGACAGAAGGGTGCAAGCTCTGTGCCATACCAGGGGCAGCCCCAGCAGTCCTGGCCCTCCACTGCCCCGTGAGTCTGGGCTTCAGCTTCATGGAGGAGCTGGAAACAGGGCAGGGGGGAAAAGCAGGGATGCCCCACATCTGCCTTACGCCGCGGCAGTAGGGGCTCATCCATACTCCTTTCTCCATCAGATTGCCATCACAGGACAGCCAGGCAGACGCAGCACTGAGCGAACGGCACAGCCGCTGTGACGCCAGTGACTGCGTCTGTCCAGGAGGCCGGGAGCAGGTAGAGGAAGAGGGGTAAGTTGCCAAAGCTGCACCCCGGGGCTCTGCACGGGATCTCTGTCTCGCCAAGGGCTCGAAGTGGAAGGACTGAGAATGAGAGCTCTGCCCGAGAATCCTGTGCTGAGGTCACTTTGTCCTCACAGCCATGCACCCGTTTGCTTCCCCAGGCCCTGGGAGCTGCTCCTGTGCACCTCCTGCGCTGCCGAGGGCACGCATGTAGGCTGCTCCTACTTGAGGAGCAGCACGGCTGGCTGGGAGTGCAACAGCTGTGCTGGCCTGGGCACCGGTAAGAGGCAAAGCCCTCAGTGCCCCTGGGCTGGGGCCGGGAGCCAGGCAAGGCCTGGCAGCGCATGCCCAGGGTGGGCTTGGCAGAGCGTCTCTGCTCCCGGAGGGCTGGCGGCACTGCTCTGGCCTCTCCTGCCCCACGCCTGGGAGGCTAAGCCCTTGACCTTTCTGCTTGCCCTTCCAGAGTCCAGCGCCAGCTCGGAGCTCGCCGGCCCCAGCACTGCCAGCCAGCCAGGGTCAGAGTCCCCCAGCAGCTCGCCAGCACTTCGGGGAGGCCTCCGCCCCAGCGGCCCTGGGCCCATGCTGGAACGAAACCGCTCCCGCTTTCACCATCAGGCCCAAAATCGCCACATCCGGCCCAGAGGTCGCCAGGAGAGGAGCCACGTGCCAGCACCACGTGCTGGGAGCGACACCCCCAGCCAGGCGGTGCAGGGGCCATCCATCAGCTCTCTGGCACCCGAGGCGAGCAGCCCCAGCACCACCAGACCGCTGGCATCGCGGTCCTCCCGGGGCTCCCGAGTGCTGCAGAGCAGCAGGGGTTCCAGCCCCCCTGGGCCCGTGCGGACGCAAGACCACTATAACTTGCGTCACCGGGCCCAGCACCCTTACAGCTAGGCTGGACGCCGTCGTGGGACCAGCCATTTGTCATCCTTCAGTGCTGGCCCTGATCCTCCTCCACCAGCACAATAAAGTTGGTCCTTGATCTCTGCACTCTCCCCTCCTCACTGCCACCGGGGAAGGCCCCAGTGCTTCCCACCTCACCCACTCCTTTTCTCTTCCCCCCCGGAGCTTCTGCTGGGAGCACTGCCCACAGCGGGCAGTGGAGGCAGCTCCAGACAACACCACCATCTGCCTCATCTGCCTCGAGCTGGTGGGGGACAGAAAGTCCCACGGCACCCTAGTGTGCCCGGCGTGCAAGCACGCCTGGTTCCATAGGGCCTGCATCCAGGTAGGAGCAGTTCCCTTGCCCTTGGGGCACGGCGGGCGCTGAGCAGCACCAGAGCCTCACTCCTTCTCCTTCCGTTTCTCCTGCAGGGACAGGCTGTCCGCGATGGCACTTCTTGCTTCCAGTGCCCCCTCTGCAGAGATAGGCACCTATTCCTCTCTGAGATGCTCACCATGGGCATCCGAGTCCCCTTCAGGTTGGTGTCCTGCTGCCCGGCTCACAAGACAGAAGGGTGCAAGCTCTGTGCCATACCAGGGGCAGCCCCAGCAGTCCTGACCCTCCGCTGCCCCGTGAGTCTGGGCTTCAGCTTCGTGGAGGAGTTGGAAACAGGGCAGGGGGGAAAAGCAGGGATGCCCTGCATCTGCCTTATGCCGGGGCAGTAGGGGGTCATCAGTTTTCCTTTCTCCATCAGATTGCCATCATGGGAGAACAGCTCCCCGAGGGCTGGCGGCACCGCTCTGGCCTCTCCTGCCCCACCCCTGGGGGGCCGTGCCCTTAACCTTCCTGCTTCCCCTTCCAATCTCCAGCCCAAGCTCGGAGTTGGCCAGCCCCAGCACTGCCAGCCAGGCAGGATCGGGGCCATCCCACGGCTCCCCGGCACCTGGAACCAGCAGCCCCTGCACCGCCAGCCAGACAGCATTGAGGCAGTCTCTTGGATCTCTGGCATCAGAGACCAGCAGCCCCAGCACCAGCAGCCAGGTGGCATCAGGGTCCTCCTTTGGCTTCCTGCCACTTCAGGGCAGCAGCTGCTCCAGCCCACCTGGGCCCAAGTCGGGTCGAAACCTCTCCTGTTTGCAACATCGGGCCCAAAATCCCTACACATGGCCCAGAAGATGCCATGACTGGAGCTCTGCCCCAGCACCAAGTGCTGAGAGCAGCACCCCTAGCCAGGCGCTGCAGGGGCTGTGCCACAACTCCCCAGCACCTCAGACCAGCAGCCCCAGCACCACCAGCCAGCTGCCATCAGGGTCTTCCCAGGGCTCCTGAGTGCTGGAGAGTGGCAGGGGATCCAGCCCCCATGGGCCCATGCGGATCTGAGACTGCTCCTGCTTGCAACGTTGGGCCCAACATCCTTACAACCAGCCCAGAAGATGCCGTGACATGATGCCAGCACTAAGTGCTGAGAGCAGAATGCCCAACCAGGCATTGCTAGGGCTGTCCCATGGCTCCCCAGCACCCGAGACCAGCAGTCACAGCACCGACAGCCAGCTGCCATTGAGGTGCTCTCATGGCTCCCCAGTGATTGAGAGTGGCACCAGCTCCAGCCCCCCTGGGCCTATGCAGATGCGAGACCACTCCCGCTTGCAACGTTGAGCCCAAAATTCCTACAACTGGAACAGAAGATGCCATGACATGACACAGCACCAAGTGCAGAATGCCCAGCCAGGCAGTGCTGGAGCCATCCCACAGCTCGCCAGCACCCGACACCTGAGACCTAGCACCACCAGCCAGCTGCCATCGAGGTCCTCCTGCAGCTCCCCAGCACTTGAGAGCAGCACCGATTCCAGCCCCCCTGGGCCCTTGCGGATGCGAGACTGCTCCTGCTTGCAACACCGGGCCCAAACTCCCTACAGTCGGCCCGCATGCCGCTGTGGGACCAGCCGTGCGCCGTCTCCCACTGCTGGCCCCGATCCCCCTCCACCGGCACAATAAAGATGGCCGTTAACCTCTGTCCTGCAAGATTCCACACTCGTTTTTCACCTTATCATAGAATCATAGATTGGAAAAGACCTCCGAGATCATCAAGTGTAACAGTCACCCCAACACCACCATGCCTACTAAACCATGTCCCAAAGTGCCACATCTATACATTTTTTTAAACACCTCCAGGGGTGGTGACTCAACCACGTCCCTGGGCAGCCTAGTCCAATGCCTGACCACTCTTTCAGTAAAGAAATTTTTCCTAATATCCAATCTGAACCTCCCCTGACGCAGCTTGAGGTCATTTCCTCTCATCCTATGGCTAGTTACTTGGGAGAAGAGACCAACACCTGCCTCACTACACCCTCCTTTCAGGTAGCTGTAGAGAGCAATAAGGTCTCCCCTCAGCCTCCTCTTTGCCAGGCTAAACAGCCCCAGTTCCCTCAGCTGTTCCTGATAAGACTTGTTCTCCAGACCCCTCACCAGCCTCATTTCCCTTCTTCGTGCATGTTCCAGCCGCTCAATGTCCTTCTTGTAGTGAGGGGCCCAAAACTGAACTCAGTACTCCAGGTGTGGCCTCACCAGTGCCAAGTACAAGGGCACGATCACCTCCCTACTCCTGCTGCCCACACCATTCCTGATACAAGCCGGGATGCCACTGGCCTTCTTAGCCACCTGGGCACACTGCTGGCTCACGTTCAGCCAGCTTAACACCCCAAGGTCCTTTTCTGCCAGGCAGCTTTCCTGCCACTCCTCCCCAAGCCTGTAGTGTTGCATGGAGTTGTTGTGACCAAAGTGCAGGACCCAGCTTTTGGCATTGCTGCAACTCACACAGTTGGCCTCGGCCCATCGATCCACTCTGTCCAGATCCCTCTGCAGAGCCTTCCTACCCTCAAGAAGATTGACACTCCTGGACAACTTGGTGTCATCTGCAAACTTACTGAGGGAGCACTCAATCCGCTCATCCAGATCATTGATAAGGATGTTAAACAAGACAGGACCCAAAACTTAGCCCTGGGGGACACCACATGTGAACAGCCACCAGCTGGATTTAACTCCATTCACCACCACTCTCTGCACATTTAGCCAGTTCGTTATGCAGCGAAGAGTATACCCACCCAAACCATGGGCAGCTAGTTTCTCTAGGAGGATTCTGTGGGGAACAGCGTCAAAGGCCTTACTAGAGTCCAGGTAGATAACATCCACAGCCTTTCCCCCGTCCACTAGGCGGGTCACCTGGTCATAGAAGGAGAAAAGCTCTGGTCACAAAACGACTGCTCAACAGCTCTGTGGAAGCTGACGGAGAGCTAGCAAGCTGAATCAGAGAATAATGGTGACCAAAGCACGAAGGAGATCCCCTGCGGTAGCCATACAGGTTTGAGCAACCCTCTGCTCTTCAGGCAAACCACAGAAGGTCTTAGGGTGCATGAATCAAGCGCCTTCCTGGCAGGCCTTAATGCAGCATGAAAGTTGGTTTCTGAAAGTCGGGAGCAGCTGTCCTCTCTGAGGAAGGCAGGGGAACCTGGGAGGCCTGATTTTTTCTGACAGCAAAGAGGCAATGAGGAAGGAAGGGAACGCTGCTATTTCATGATCACTATATCCAAAATGGCCTCCAACCACCACATCACCCACAAGTCCTAAACAGTGGTTTGACAATGGTTCAAATGACAATTTAGACAATGATTTAGACAATGATTTAGACAGTGGTTACACACAAGTGATGGCCTGCTCCCAGATCTCTTCCTTTCAGCCTTTGCTACCAGTCATTGCCAGAGGGGATGTCAGGCCAGATAAACCTTTGCTCTCACCCAGTAGTATATCCCTTACATTTTCAGGTAAACTAGTAAGACCTGATTTTCAGCAAGATCTTATTAACTTTGGCACAGCATCACGCTATATTGCTTCTAGCAGCATGCAGCCTTCATGGAGCTGGGCACCCCTGCACACTCTTATGCTCCTGTGTTTCTTGTCCCCACTTACTTGCTGGTATATTTTATTTAGCATGCACTTTATAGGGAGTGGGACATTTGTTTGGTCCTAGGTTTACCGAACGGTCAGTATGACTATGTATAAATATTAGGCACAGGAGACACTAAGGTAAGCTGTCAGAAAGCCCCTATGAAGGGAACACATGCAGGCCCAACCTCCAGTCCCCTCGATCCATCACACAAGATTAGTTGATATGACAAACACCTTAAAGAGAAACAACTTGTTCTGAGCAATAGCTGTTAAACCAATAAACAGTCAAAACTTTGGAGAAAAATCACTATTTTTCCTCATTTATCAAACAAGACTCTGTATCTTTTTTTTTTTTCCTTCCCCTTTTTAAACAAGTTCAGTTAGTGAAGACTGAAGAAAAACAAGACATCCTTTCAAATCTCTTCTCTGGATCAAACCTCATTAGGTTTTGATGTCAATGGTGCATAGAAGGCTGACCGCTGCCAGCAGAAGTATTTGGCAGCCTGACTGTTACATAATACAATCCTGTCTTTCACAGAAGAGAGATCTCTGTGCTACTAAATGTGCTAAAATTTAACCCGCTGCTTTGCTCCATCCAGCCAAAACAACTATGTACACTTTCCATAGTACTAAACGATGGTTATAAAAAAAGTCAAGCTTCTGCTTGAAAAATAAAATACTCAGAAATACTAAAAACACATATAGGTATTTATTTAAGGAAGTACACATTTCCCTTTCCCTACCTCTGACCAAAATCTACTATGAGAAAGGAGATGTTTGTCTCTAAAAGCAAGAGGAGTATTTAAAAAAACTTGTACATCTATTAGAAAAAATATACTAATGAAAAGAGAAGAAGTGTGTTACTCTGAAACTGTGTCACTGCTTCATGGAAATGTTTGGATTCAGAATTCTGGAAACACAGAATGTTTTCCAAGGCTGTTTACAGTAAGCTTGAGTTTTCAACTCCCATGAGTAGGAAGAAAATGTCTAACTTCAACTTTTTATCCAGAATGGCTTTTTAGCTGTGCCTGTGTATTCTATGATGTTAAAAAAACAGTATCACCTTTGAGCAGAGTATATCAGGGGCACTTCTGGTCCCATTCGTAGTTTCTGCCAACAAACTGACATGGCAATTTACAGTGCCAGATGCTGACAGGTGATATTCCCACTGAACCCAAGTTTTAGAAAACAAATTCTCCTCTCTGAGCCCCAGTATAAAATAGCCCATATAATTTCACCCAGCCATCCCTGGACTAGCCCCAGTATCTTGTGTTCACCTCGTGAATACCCTCCAGCAACAGTGATATTAGTAAATCTGGGAAGGAGAAATTCTAGTATGGGACTGACAAACTGGAAGAAAGGCCTTCAGGATTTTCCCCATTTTCCCCAACTGCAAAAGGCCAGGAGGCCCAGCTCTACCCAGTCAGTTTATAGTCACCAGTAAAGATTACCCAGCGGGCCTCTCTGAGACCCGAAGAAATACTTTGGGGATATAAATCCATACTCAAGCATCGAGTTAAGGGGAACTGTGTGGCAGAGCAGAGGGTAGGGATGTGCACTTGACCCTGAGGGCACTGAGCATGGTGTGACCAACCATCTCTCTGCTCTCTGGCTAGTATCAGGCAGACAAAATCCTTCCCCAAAAAGCTCTGGTGTCAGCTGCTGCCAAAGGAGGATGCTAGAGTTATAGGCCTTTCTTTACTCAGTGTGGACACAGGTAGCCATAAACATCCAGCATTTAACACATGCCAGAACTGATTGCATCCTCTGTCCTGGGCTCCTACAATAGCCAAAACTGAGGATGTGAAGATACTCACTGAGGCAGCTAAGGAAACTGCTTTCCATATGCCCTTCTGATAGGAAAGTCAATAGAGGACAGTGATTTATATAGTCTGAATTATCTGCAGAAGGAGCCTCTCCATCCACTAAGAGCAGAAGGCTATAGAGACCAGGGAGACCCAAGTCCTAGGGCTCGAGCTCACCTCTGAGAACATACCAGCCTGAATGCCCCGGCTCAGGAAACAGGACAAGCAAAGCACCATCTCTGAGTGGACAGTGGCCCAGCTGGCCTGTGCCACCAGAGCATTCCTATTTAGAGATGGTGTTACTGTAGCGTCCAGCAAAATTCTCCTGAGCACAGCCTGAGGATCATTGCTTGGTGCTTCTCCAAACCCCAAATGAGTCCATTATGTTTTCAGCTGAGCTGTGTGTTTCACTGGTGGTCATTTTATTGTACACAGGGAGGAGTGCACGAGGAGAGAAAGTAGGTGGGAAGAGTTATTTAGCTTTAGGAAAACTTAGTTTACTTAGGAATTTATCTTTTGTTTCCCTGAATCAGGAATTGATTATCCCACATTGCTCTCTTTGTTTAGATGTTGTGTGCTATGCTTTGCTAGGCAGATAGTGGCCTAGAGAAAGTACTACATAAACAAACACTTGTTAATGGAGACTTGGAGCATGACAGAAAACCTGGGGATACAAACCAGCTAAAAAGAGACAGACTAGTCCCAAGCTGGTCAACAGGTATTACATGCACGTCCAAAAACCTCAATACTCCCCTTTCACATACCAAGATCTCCACCATCATGGTCCCTAATGACAGATCCTACTCGGGGCACGTTCTCGTGGCTTCATGCTGCAAAGGGTACCAATGCAGCCTCCTCCAACAGGAGGGTTTGGGGAGAGGGCATACTTCTCAGCTCCGGGAACTGAGCAGACCCTGTGAGCCCCAACCCTGGCCCTTTCTCCCGCCTGCCCAATCCCTCAGAGGGATGATACAGCAAAAACCTGGCTCCCACCAACTGTTGTTACAGCCAGAGAGCTCAGAGGTTTCTCTTGGCTCGCTGGCTGACTTGTGTAACCAGGGTGAGGTGGTGTGGGGAGCACGAAGGATGAGAGACCGGATCTGCAGTGCTAGGGGGAATGGAGGGGAGCTTAGCTGCGTTTTACTGGGTGTGAAAAACATAATTAACAGTTTGGAGTCACCATGGCTGTACATGGACAAGGGCTGGGTTATGCAAAAACAGTGACTATACTGAGAGCGCCGGGGTTTGCCTCTGTGGACAAGGACATAAGGAAATCTTGAACCAACAAACGCCCTGTGCAGGTTCCCTTCCTCTTCCTACTTGACTCAAAAGCAGCACGGTTCTCCCTCATCTTCAACATTTTGTGTTGGTTTAAAGTCCAACTCCTTGCGCAGGTCCCCACTAGGGCATTATTAGTATTCTGAATAATCATAATTTCAATGCCATCTCTATGTGACTTCCTTATGATCACAGGCAGAAATCCAATTGCTTTTCGTTTTTTAAACGTGTAGGCATTTCAGTAGATTAACAGATATAGGCAGCACTTACTCAAAGGACACCAGCCTCGCATGACATGTCCACCTTCTAGAAACCATACTGCCTACCAGAATTTGCCACATTTCTGATGAAACCAAAATCTTTATTGTCATCTTATTATTACAACATCAGTTCATGCTCACTCTTTGTAATGACAAGTACTGAACTGTAATTTTATGATAGTCCCTTGTTGCAAATAATCCAGCAGAAGCATAACTGCATGTTATTCATGGTTGAATACTATTAAACTTCCATGATCAGAGAAAGTCTTTATGACTACACATCTGAAAGGGGAACTATTTCAATGTCACACAGTATTTTCTTATACAGACACTCCAGTCTACATGCATCACTCAAGGTTAAAGCATGCTGAAGAGTATTTGAAAGCTTTTCGTGCCTAAATCACTAGATGAAGTATTTTAAATCTCACTGAAATCCAATCTCCCTTAAAACACCTTTTGTTTTTTTCCCCTCCTAATATCACATTACACACTGCTGTAGCCTACAGACATGTTAGGCTTGAACTTTAATCCACACCAAGTAAAACTCTGATCTACTTATGAACATCTATGACCACACAAGAGGGTGTTTCACATATAAAGCATTGTTTGCTGGCTGAACTTATCAACATCTAAAAGCTTTGGGGCCACCAACTTAGTCCTCAGTTATAAAACAGAAAATATTGCTTTGGACTGCATTTAAAAACTACATAACACCTTTGGTACTCACACTGCAACTTGGCTTCCCTGCCCTTGCCTGAAATCACACAAGAAGTTAAACTGAAGACCTTCATTTAAACCCTCTGGCTACCCTATGATTTGGGGTACACTGAACAATTCATCCTCAAGACCTTTTAGATGAGCATGAAGGTATTGTATAAGCAATCATGTTGTTACTACTCATTGGTACATATTTGTTTTCCAGGTAAACAAGCAGATAGCAATGACTAGACTAAAAGCATTTTAAAACTATTCTCCCATTGTATCATCCAAATACTCCAGAAAATCTTTAATTAACCACTGATTCATTCATTGGAGCCTTGAATTTGGACTCCTTTTTCTAGACATGTTCCCTTCTATTTATTGCATATGCTAATCTTCTTTACAGAAAGTATGTTCAGATGTGTCCACATCAAACATCCCAGAAAGCCTACCCAGAGAGATAGCCTTTGGGTCTAGCAGTTCCCTCAGAAATAAGAAACCTGGCTTTCAGCTGGTCCACAGGCACCATAATTTACTTGCTACTAGTTACTGGCATCTCAGGGCAAGGAAACCCTCGCAAAATTTTTCTCCTCATTTTTTTCTCAAATGAAACTATCTGGCTTCATCCTAGTCTTGTGGGGAAAAATCACACCAAAATGAAGCTTAGCATTCAGGGCTTCAGGCTGGAGGCAGATTTGAACTGCATAGAAGCAGACACTTCTACATAAATCTTAGATTAAGAGACTGGTAAAACATTCAATTTGACCAATATATCGGGGATTAAAGCAAGATCTGTAGAGCTTAAGTCCTTTGTCACTATAACTCAGGCTGGAAGTCCTGTTTCTTTGAGCTGGGCCTGTAATTGTTCATTCTCTAGAGAATGAACAGAGATCTCTATACTGCGTGCTCAGCAGATTACACATGCTCCCCCATGCCCTACACTGCAGACTTGAGCGGTGCCAGGACTCGCCCCCTCTGCCCATACAGACAATCCCCTGCTCCACTTTCAGAAAGAAAAAGATCTCATCAATTCATGAGTACTAAAAATAAACTCAAAATTAAATAAAAAGTTTACCAGGTTGGGAAATCTTGTGCTACAATACCACTCAAATGACTTTTTTTTTTTTTTTTTTTAAGCTTCATTTGGCAAAGGAGCCCACTTCCCAACATGGACCAAGCACCCTGAGCTACTTCAGAGAGAATGTAAACAAGCCAAGATTTTCAGATTTGAAAATTAGCTACTGCACACGTACATGTAACATTTGCAGAACAATTTCCCAACACGTACATTTGTACTAAAAGTCTTAAAGTCCCTGTGGTGCAGTGTGATTTATATACAAGGTATATGTGACAGATTCATGTTACCCATCCAGAGAGGCTGTGGTATACATCATATATCCATTCTGAGGCTTTTTTTCTTTTCATCTTCTCTATTAAAAATTTTTAAAAAATGAATCAAGGAATTAAGAAATACAAGTTACCAGCCTCCCAGATAAATCAAATTAAGATTATAAAGGGCCAAGACCAAGAATAACTATTGCATTAAAGAACATTGTTCTGAATCTCGACCAACTAACAGAATAGCCTTGTGTCTCAAATCTTTCCCTTGAATACAAGCTACACAGGAGCAGCGTTCAAGAAATAAGCACAAACAGAGAATTGTCTTCCTGAAAATGTATTAAGCACCAACTTCTTTATATAACAGCTGGATATTTACAGCTTTGGAAATACACTAGTGAGCCACACTGTCTGTTGCCCTTGCATGGGGCAAGCATGGCTGGGAAAAAGGAAGAGACAAGGAGATGTCACCGTTCTGCATCTTGTTCAAAGTCCAAAGACGATCTCAATCCCTCTGCAAACTTCTGCTTGGGAACTTTAACGCCAGGGCTCTGCCTACATGACACGTTCAAAATCAGCTCATGAGCACGTACTTCCAAGCATTGCATGTTCTCACCAAGGGGAGGCCAGATTTAAACACTCCTGAGTTTTGGGAAGATCTGGATGAAAAAACACATGGCCAGAGTCCACTTCTCACTGCAGCCAAGTGCCCAGTCCTGATCTAATTGAAAAGAGCAGCAAAACTCCTGGAGAACAATCCTGCTTAGAACTGGCCAACTGTCTATCATTTTTCTCACCACATAAGCTCTTATTTTTACTGTTATACCTGACTAGACTCTCCAAGCTGTGGGTTTTTTCCCACTCTGATCTCACTTGAATGATGTCAGACAAGACAAATACAGAAATGCAGTAAATGCCAAAGCTGGAACCAGCAAATCCAACAAATAAATATAATAAGTAGATACAGTGCCAAGGCTGCACACAGCAGCCGAGGAAAAAGGGAAATGTAAAACTTTCTTGGCAAGGGCACCTGGATTCATCCAGCTGAAAGAAGCACATTCCAGCCTATGCCATTGTAAGCAATAATCTATGCCTCCCTCGAGAAAATACAGATGTTTGTAATTTTTTTGATTTTTTTTTTTTAACTGCTCGTATCAAATAACCTTGTTGTCTTGAAAAATTCCTCTAGGACTTGGTATTGCAAATGTTACTTCTGTACATATTGTAAACTGCTGACTCAAACCAAACACACACACAAAATTACATACAGAACCGTTCTGAAATGCATTCTAATAATAGATTGTACTTGAACATTGACTGAGGCTAATGACTTAAAAATGCATTCAGGCTAAAAAAGATGCAATTAATAATAAAGAAATTGCAATCAGATCTTTTCTTGTCCTCCACTGTGTCCTCCTGCTTTGCATCATCTGTTTCAGAATTTTCTTTGCAGAAATGACACCCATGAAAACTGAAAAATATTCTAATCCTTTTCTTTCATTTGAGCTGATACTGAAGTAACTTCATTGTCTTTTAATCAGATGTTGCTGATTTACAAGAGTGTAAGTGGTTGAAGAGTACAGTCATCACATTCTTCGAGAGGCTTACTGAATTTGGCACCAAGTCTTTTGCTGGCAAGTCCTATGATCTGGGCCAGAGAAATATTTTAACTGAAAAGGCCCAATTCTTCTCTGCTTTCCACTGTGCATTGTTATTTACACTACATATAGTAACTGTCAGCTGCAGCCCTTCTGATTTTCACACCTTCTTGTGCATGTGAGCAGCTGTATGCTCTTGAGCACACAGGTGAAAAGTGTTCAATGTGCAAACACATTTTAGTACACAAGTTTTCAGTCTTCATAATTGCTCTTTCCCTACATTAACCAGAAGTCAATTTTGATTTTTTTTTCTTCTTTTCTTTCTGGCTTAGAAGTGCCATGGCTTCAGTCAGCCTCCTGGCTGAAAGCCAGCTTTTGTTTTTTTTGTCTAGTTCTAAGGAAGATGATGAATTGGAGAATTTCAAATACCTCTTCACAGAAGGGCACAAGAGTCACCATTCTATCTGTCAAGCTCAGAACTGAACCCAAAAGCAGTCACTGGGGAGAAGTGTCAAATCTGCAGCTGCTGTAAATCCTCCTGGCTTTGTTGAACACTGACAACTTACATTAGCAGAAAATCCAGCCCAAAATTTGAAAAATGTCCAGGATGGACCTAAATGTGCGTATTTGTGCAGTTAAAACACTTAGAGGAGGGTGAACCTTTGAGCTCCTGGAGATGATAGACACCTTCTACAAATCAGATCATGAACATCAAGAATAACAACATGTCAGCTTCTGGATGGACATCAGTACCCAATGCTGAGAGCACACACTCCACTGAGTAGGGTGTGCATCCTCTGCTATAAGCACTGCCAGTGACGACTAATAGATTCTAGTCCTTTTTTTGAATGAGCCCTAAATGGGATGAGGTGACAGGGAATTCCCCAGATAGCTTATAGATGCTTTGTATAATATTCCTTTTTATGTGTTCCATATGTTGTCTTTCACTAGCAGCAAGTATCTCCTTAGCCATAGAAAGACAAACCAGGATGAAGATGAGCAGAGAAGTGGTTTTCCAGAATGCTCATCATTATTTTGCTGCCTCAAGTGGATTTTAAGTGTTTAATCTTTTATACCTGAACACTTCTCTGACAAGCCCTTAGTGACCTCATTGGCAAATAATTCTGTTGTCTAACTGATCACAGCGTTAAAAAGCTTTCAACTTTTCAGAATTTCTCATTTAAATCTACTTGTGCTAATATCAAAATGTAAATCTTTGCATGCATTACCTATGTCTCTCTCAGACATTGTCTCCTCCTGGCTTTAGTTTTGTTCCACTCTCAATTATTCATATCCTCGTCTCCGTCCTAAGCCTTGTAGGAAATTAAAATTGGCCATTTAAGATGCACTATAAAAATAGGACCACTCCTTCCTGCTAAGAGGATACATGGTTTATTATTTTCCAAGCACTGCTCTGTCAGCAGCTCCAACCAGCAATCTAAAAATGAAGCTGCCGAGGTTGGTAAAAGTCACTTTCTTATTAGTGTCTAATTATCTGCCAGTACATCTGGGCCCAGTCTTGAGTGCCATTGCACTAACCTGATATTGTCTGTGGCAAGCGGAAAATTTATGATTTCATTTTTAAGAAGTCTTATGAATAGAAATGGAGAAAGAGTTGGAAAATACAGGGAAAGCAATTAAAAACCTCATGCAAACCTTTTGTATTGCCAGAATCCATCCCCTTTAATTCAATTCACTCACCAGATCATCCATTATGCCTAACAAACTCACTTTTCATACAAGCTGCTGGTGTCCCACTGGTATAAGCTCCCTGAACCAAGAGTGCTTTTGGGTGTGGAGCTGTATCACATCTTCCCTTAATCTCTAAAAGTGGAATCAGTAAGGAAGCGATCAGGATGCTTTCCTAACAGTATCTCCCAAAACAGAGCTCTGACCTGACATAACAGAGTTATCTGTCATGTCAGAAGATGACAGACTCCAGTTTAGCATGGGGTGTGGGGTGTGAGTGTGGGTGTGTGTCTCCTCACACAACAGGTAACTGACCTGTGTGATTCCCTGCCAAAGCATGTTTTGGATACAAAAAGTTTATACAGGCTCAATGGAAGTAATTTACTTAGGAAAAAGATTCATTAAGCGTTACTAATTAGACTATCCACAGAAGGCTCATGAGACCTTCTCAGTGAAAATAGTTGAACGTTGAAAGACTGCATTGGGAAGAATATCATGTATGTTTGCCCTGTTCCTGATCTTCCCTGATTACTCATTTGGACACCATTAGAGAGGGGATATTGGGCTGGAGGAACCCTTGGCATGCCCTCAGCACAGCCATTTTGATGTTTTTAAAATTATGCGATACTTAAGGCGAGACTAGCTGCAGTGGCCACATTTCACATGTGTATCATCCTCCTTTCCGGCCCAAGACTGATCTATGGGGACAATCTTTTTAGTAGAGACAACAGTGATAGGACGAGGGGTAATGGTTTTAAACTAAAACAGGGTAGGTTTAGGCTAGATATAAGGAAGAAATTCTTTACAATGAGGGTTGTGAAACACTGGAACGGGTTGCCCAGAGAGGCAGTGGAGGCCCCATCCCTGGAAACATTCAAGACCAGGTTGGACAGGGCTCTGAGCAACCTGATCTAGTTAGCGGTGTCCCTGCTCGCTGCGGGGGGTTGGACTAGATGACCTCTAGGGGTCCCTTCCGACCCAAAACTTTCTATGATTCTATGATTCTTTCTATAGCCTAAGCCTCACATCAGGAAAGCAAACATCATCCTTGACAATTTGGTTCCAGAAAAGAGGCATATGACAGGACCAGTGGTAGACAGTTTTTAAGCTCTTAGACCCTTGTGATCCCAACCTTCAAACCAGTATGTTTCCACGCAGCTACATTCAGACACCGTCTACACAACAATACTAACTGAGCTGCATCTCAGAGTCTGAGCCTCCTCTGACCTCCTCCTTCCTGAAGTTGAACTCTCCACAGAGTTGCAAAGCCACGTTCTTACCTCCCTTCCTCCCCATCCTGTTTCTCTGCAGTTTCTTTTTCTTGCTCTTCTGACTTCATATTTATAAGCCTTAAGATGCTCCATTTTATTGGAGCAGATCTCCAGGGCAAGGCAAGAAAACTAAGGAAAAGAAAGGGAACACACATTTCTAAAATCAGTCACTTTTACCCTTGAAATATGCAGATATCACAGCTTTTCTAGCCAAAGCAGTAAACACCTGTCTCTTCCTCCTCTACCATGTTCAAGCCCTTTTGTTAATCCACAGACCCACTTCACACATCCTGTTACCAGCGCGTGGTTAATGAGAGAGCAGGACAAGCCTCCACTGTCATTAAACCATTTTTCAATGTAAAAATCACACAGGATTAGCTGGAGAGGCTCTGCTTCCCTGAAACCCCAGCCCATAGACAGATTGCTCCCTTAGAGCAAAGTCCTTGCTCTGAAGGTAGACACTTTTGCCTTGGGAACCATCACAATGGCCATCATAGCACGTGAAGGAGGATGGAGCACAAGAAAAAGGACTTCCTCTTATTTTCCATGCTCCCATGGCAACCTGTAGACCTTGGAAAGGTCAATCAAAGTCATCATAGGACCTGTCTCTTTTTACCTGCAAGGGTTTAAAATCAGAACTTACTACCCCACTGGTTTTCTGTGAAAACCCTAACCTGCCTGAAGAGCAAGCTCTGGGGGAGGCCGAGGTAGCCCTGCTCCAGTCAGCCTCAGCTGACAGATCCTGCCAACTGGAGAGAAAAAAAAAAAAACAACAAAAACCCAATCTTTTTAACTTGTTTTTCCTGCTTCCTGCCAGCCCATGCTTGCCTGTGAAGCACAAAGTTCACTTAACAACCTTGTCTGATATGGCCTTTTCTCCGTTTTATTTCCCATTCCTCTGACAGTGTGAGTGGGTGGGTGTTAGGAGCTTGTCTTCTGTAAGGCCTTTCAGACCATCTCACACACCTTCCCCTGCACAAGGGATCCACTCCATGCCCCAGCACTCAGGTGTTGAGGCAGCATACAGAAAACTGCAAACACACTGGTTTGTACCAAGCATCTGCCTGAGAACAGGCCTGGGATGTCCTTCCTGGTTCCAGTTTCCTCCCAGCACACTAGAGTATTGGCTTTCAGATGGGACAAACGAGATCAAGAGGGTATCACCACATCTGGCAACAACTCCAAATTCAGTACGAAAACATAGCAGCAGTTTCATTTCCCTCTGGCATGCTTACTCAACAGGAGCTGGGAAACTCTGTCTCGGAAACCAGAGCAACAGAACAAGGGCACCTCTGCAATAGCAGGTTGACAAGCTTTGTTGGTAGCCTTCACTGGATATTTTTTCTTCTGGTTTTCCTCCACCGAGGAGTATCACAAAGCCAGTTCTTCAGACAGGGAAAGGATGAAAACTTCAAAGAGGCTATCAGAGCATCCTGTCAATCTATATACACACTCTCGTTTTCCTTAAGGCCCATTTCTGTCACTTAAGTCCAGCAGCACCTTCTGCTGTTAATGGCTCTGTAGTTTTAGATAGTTCACCAGGAAAAAAGAGACTAACCCAAAGTCCTTTGAAGCTCATGAAAAGCCTTGTAAAGTGACTTTGAATCAAGTCCTTAGCCATGTCAATCAGTATTCACTAAGCGATGCCATGCTGGTAGACCACCGTAGAGCGCTCTCCACTTCCTTCATGGATTTAACACTTTCAGATTACAACTCAGGAATAAAAATTAAGTATTAAAAAAAAAAATTACTATTGAAGTAGGTGGTGAACCACCATAGTAATAGGTAAATCAGAGTATGTTTCTTCAAAGGTCAGTGAAGGGTACTCAAAACCATGTTCGAATAACTTGGGGAAAATTCACGAAAAGTGATGGTTTCTCAGTGTACTGAGAACTTAGATGTTTAACAAACAGTGTTGTTCTCTGTTACAAGTAACTAGGAGCTGTTAAGACCATTTTTATTTTTCCATCAGCAATGGATTCAAGACACAGTTTAGATCCAGATCCAAACAATCCCCAAATTCAGGGAGCTTGGATCTAAGATTTGGGTTCAATTCAATCCCATTTTTTATTTCCCTATATTTTTGTCTATCTTTAAGCATTACCAGGACCAGAATAACTATTTCCAGGATCCAGTTCAAAAGAGAGCCCTCAGGCTGCTAAGAAAGGGGTTTGCCATTAAACTACCTCCTCGTCTTCCTCATCTTCATCAATTTTGCTGCCAAATGAAATCCGGGCAGCTGTTAGCAGCTTCTTCAGAGTCCTGATTAGTGAAAGTTACAAACTGAACATCACGTAGCTTGTACACGATTGCTATACCTGAATGATTGTCAGACATGGTTCTTATTCAAGATTGGTTAGCTATCAGAAACTAGAGAGAGATTTTCCTTCCTCAGCATGAGGAAACTTGTTTTTCTTTGCTAAATTTGTTGTGTCAAAAAGCCTGGCCAGCAATTGTAAAAACTTAACTCTCTAAGGATGGTGAAAATTATCTACTTAATACTTTGTAATTATGTGAAAGTTTTGGATGAAAATGCCTAGAGCCTACTATCCATATTTCATCCTGGCTGACAAAGCTGGCAGATGATCTGGCACCAAGGACAGAAGAGTAGAAAGTTATTTGGAAACATGCTAAATCTGGACGATAATCCTTTGAAACCGCAAAGGACCCTCTGATTAAGTGGTCACTATGAGTATTCGTGACTGATTCAGGTTAGAAGAAACAGCACAAAAAGCCACCTCCTTTGGGACTTCTACTTTGAGCTGAACTGAACCCAGGTTAGGGAATTGTCCTCATCCTGAGGGTGCCTTAGACAAGGATGGATCTGTGAGGGCAAAGGGGAATAGGAAAGCCAAATACATAAAAGTTACACTTTTCAGAGAGGAACAGGGGATTTAATCTATTTTAAATTGCCTCCAGTTTATATCCTTGCACCTCCGGATTAAGATCTCAGAACCACTGGCCAACAAGCCTACGCAGGGATTTGCATTACTCACACCCCAGAGCAATCTACTGTGGGTAAAGGAAAAAGGTGCAGTAGGTGCGTCTCTTGGAGAGGAAGTAAAATATTGTTTGAAGACCTTGGTTCTACAAAGCCCTTGAACACACTCTGGAGTTCAGAGAGGAGGGACAAGGACTCCACTTTCTTGCCACTCTTCCCCTCTATGCCACAGCTCAGAGCAAAAAGGAAACCGGATCAGGCCGGGTATGAGGGAGGGGAGCCTCGGGGGGTGCACAGCTCATTCCAGAGCCCCCACCCACTGATTAACACGTCTGTCTTTGCCATGTGATGTGGTGGCAGCTATGTGGTTTTTCAGTCTCTGTCCTGCTCCCAGAGCAGCTGCTGCTACCACCAGTCAGGCAACTTGTCTGAGCGTTACATGGACACCAGCGTAGCTCCAGACCAGCACTGAGAACAAGCCCGCAGCCTCCCTTGGGGACTCTTCCTTGATCAGCACACATATTTCTCAAGTGGTTTTGTTCTGTTTTTCTCCTTCAATCTAATGTTTCCCACACATCAGCACCCTTGAACAAAGCCATCTCTTTCAACACTCTCCATCCAGGCTCACTGTCTCCAAAGTGCCCATAGGACGCACTAGAAGCATACTTTTACAGTGATATTTATTTGGCTTTGAATGGGTTCAGCCTCTGCTCTCCACTTCCTCTCTTTCAGATGACAGGGACAACATCTTGTAAAGTGGCCTTTCAGTACACTAGCAAGGAGCATTGTAACCAATAACCCTGAATTTCCATCCCAGTTTCAGAGACTGGGGTGGGATGTACAAATTACAAACTGGACATTCATGCGTACACACCATACCATCTCATTTAAAGAAATGGTCACATTTCTTTGCAAGCAATTCAAGCATCTTATTAAATGAATCCAAATTGTTGCTAAGCTATGAATAAACTGAGAGAAGCTTAGACTCTTGAAAGTCTGAGAAATAAAACTGAAGTTCTGTCCCTAACTTCCTTTCTTATCTCAGACTACTGCAGTAATAACCAAAGCAGAGTTAAAAATGTCACTTTTCCCATAGTATTAACAGGTTTTTAAAATTATTTTTTTTATTAAGAAAATAAACTAAAAAAATCCTTTGTTTCAGAATTTAATTGGCTTGTGGCTCCCCATAACAAATTAAAAACACATTCATGACATGACGTTCATTTATCTTCAAACCTTTCACTCACAGTCAGTGCCATGCAATATGGATCTCATTGAGCAGGGTGGAAAACAACCCAAGTATCTTTTGGAAAGAGTAATTTTGTTACATTTACTGGTTTTCAGAACTGACTGAAATCTGATGATTTCCGAGCAAAAGGACACTAAAGCATTTCCCTCCAGGGAATTAGCTTTTGTTTAGGGACATTCCAGGAAAACAGTCTGAACAGCTATATTCTGTTCACTGTAGCTTTTTTTGCAGACTTTGTTCTGAATGCTATTAATTAGCTCAAGGGGCCCCAAAAGAGAGCCTAGTCCACATGAAAGCAACAGCATACCAGAAGACATGTAGCTAAGAGCTCCATGATAAAACTCCTGACACTCAGGTTGCTCCTATCCAGTTCCATTTTGCACCTTCCATACCCACCAAATTTCACTGCTGTATAGGACAAGAGATTTGTCCTGAACAAAGTCAAAGCCTACTTCTTGCTCTATTTTTTCTTCCTACTCAACCACATGGAAGCAGCCACCTCATTGTAACCTTTAGTAATCATATCCATCATAGGAGCCGCCTTCTGCTTGCAGCAATTGCTTCTCACAGGTTGTCTTCAAAAGAACCGAACAGTGCCTCGGACCTGTTTTAGACCCCTCAGGTGACCTTCCTAGGCAACACGCCAAACTTTCTGCACCTCACTGTTAGAAAGGGTCCTGGGGGCTGCTGCATCCACCATTTTTGAACACATGAGCACTAGGACCCATAGGTGTGGTAGCCATAAGGCTTCTGGCCCTTTGACACACAGGAAGAATAAGTTGTCTCAAAACCAGACTTTTCCCTTGACAGAAGAATTTATCCTTTCTCCAAATGGTACAGAGCACTTAGACCAAAAAGTGAAAAGAATAAACCCTCTAACACTCAGGTTTTGCTCTTTCATCTCTTACTATCTCCCTTTTGTACCCACAAACACCACTTCCAGCCTGCCTTGCTTGCACTCTGAGGGTGTGCGAGCAAGTTTTTCTGGTGCTTTTGTGAGAGGGTGTATCATTCTGTCAGCCTCACGGACAGCTGGATTCACCGCACTACCCCTTTTATTTTCTAGTTTAGGTTATAAAACAAGTTTAGTTCTTCATTTCTTGTTTTTCATTTTAGGCAAACCAATTTTACCAGCACTAAAGCTAAGAAGTTTCTTCTTCCCAGATATTTTACCCAGTTACTGTACACAAGCAAGCAATGATATTACTTATCTATTTTTTTAAAATTCCTTCCTGATTTCTTTTGAACTCTATAAGTACACAGTAATTAGTTACAAACTCACAGATGTGTACTACCTATTCAGAGGTGATACCTCCACCAAAAAAAGAAAACCCAACCAAGAAAATCAGTAAAGGAATACCTGTACCGTTTGTCACAAATCAAATCACACTATCTTTCTAAAATACTGTTATCTTACTTCAAAACAGGTTAGCGAGCTGAACCTAACTCATCATTGGCTGAATTAAGGATTGCATCTGCTCCAGCAGATCAAGAGCAAGTTTGAAAACACCAGTCTATACCAGATTCATGCTTGCCCCAGCCCATGTTTCATTTCACATGGTGGCGGTTTCTCTTTGATTGGGCAGTACAACGGACTCTCTGTACAGCCAATATGTCCTGTTTTTCTGGAGATGGCTATGTCTTCAATAATTTGGCAGGGGGAGTGGGGGGAAAGAGCAACAGCTGAAATCCAGATGACTTGAGTACTTCGCTAACAAAGAAAGATTGTTGGAGGCTGAATGAGACTGATCCTTCCTAGAAAGAGCTACGAACAAAGAAGTACTGCATGGTTAAATGCTAGATTAGGATTCAAATAGGATATCTGCATAGGTCATAAATCAAACTTTTCAGTGGAAAGGGTTTTTAGAAGAGCAGAGCAGATGTGGAACATCTGCCTAAGTGTTCCGTTATACCCGTTCTAACACAACAGCTTTCTGGTTTAAGGGCTGGAGTAAAATTTTGAGTTATCCTTAAGATCATGCCAGCTTTATGAAAGAATGTGAACAGGAAGATGCAGGATAATGTTTTAGATTTTCCCCCTTCTATTGGATACAGCCACTTCTTACAGTCTGCAGCCTCAATCTCCACTTTTCTCTGAGCAGTCCAGGTGAGAACTGCCAATGCACGTTCCCCTGAATTTGCTCCCTCTAATCCTGATATCAACCCTGAATACACAGTCATATGAGAGGGGTGCATGCCTGACCCGGAGCAGATGCAAACCCACAAGAGGTCTCGCATGGGAGAGGCACATGCTTAGTGTCTGGGGATATAACAGGAGGTGCTGTAGCTTGAGGCTGCAATCAAGGAACATGCAGTAGACCTCCCCCACAAGTACGTTTCTTGTCAGTCTGGGCACAACAACCAAAGTTAAAAGAGCTAAGCAGGTGCCCTTTTTCCCCGAAGTAAGAGGAGCTTGCAGCTGTGGGACCAAGAGTTCCCAGTCAGCAGATAACTACAGTGTTTCTTGGAGATCAGTAGCTAAATACAGATCAAGGACAAAAATATACGTGTATGTATAAATTTATGCAATACAAATATTTAACTACACAAACCCAGCACCACAGTCTAAACCTTAGACTTCAGTCTCCCAAATCACAGGCCTCTGATACAAAATGAAAGGGAAATGTCCCTTAGCTCTAGCAGTCCCAAGCTCTCCTCATTAGGTGTACAGACTCAAGAGGGCATGTTTGTCCCACATAATTCAGCAGAGCTCCTTTCCAGTTGCCAGTGAGCAGTGCTGGGACCATGTACTTGATCAGACTCTGTGGGTACCACCTTCACATATGCACTTGCTGCACTCAACATGGAAAACATGAGCTTTCCACTATGTTCACCAATAAACAGTTGGGAAGTATTTCCCCTTCAGAAAACAAAACAAAGTTATGCTGAGGTGGCAAAGTTGCTTGTGTGACTCGAACTTGGTCATCTTCTGCACATAAAAAAGAAATTGGTTTGCTATCATGTGGTCCTACAAGCCCTTTTCTCAGGAGGCCTGTATGTAGTGAATGGCTGAAATCCAGCACCTTTTGGGCACTCAACATTTTGTGAACTTCCTCCACCAAGAGTTCCCTTCTACAAGGAGCCACTCATGCACGCAGAAGTGAGCCCATGTCCTTTCTCCCCAGATCACGTCAATTAACAGAAAACTTTAAGCATTCGTCCTCAGCTGATATCCTTTTCATAGAACCTCTTCACTCTCTGACAACTGAAATCTATCTAACAAGCCACAGCCCCTGCCTAGAGACAGGGTTTATTAGCACATGCTCACTCCTGTCGTAACATGGCAATGCGTCATCAAGCCAGCTCAGGATGTGGGCACAGCTCACTCAGCTTCCAGCCAAAGATCTTCTGGATTGATTGTCCAAATTACTATGTAAAAATTACAGCTCCTCTAGTCTTCATTCGGGGCTGTAACTGCCAGTCCAGCGCCAGTGCCTTGAACTGAACAACCCGTGAAATGAGGAACAGAATCACAGAATGGTAGGGGTTGGAAGGGACCTCTGTGGGTCATCTAGTCCAACCCTCCTGCCAAAGCAGGGTCACCTAGAGCAGGCTGCAACTGGACCTTGTCCAGGTGGGTCTTGAATATCTCCAGAGAAGGAGACTTCACAACCTCCCTGGGCAGCCTGTTCCAGGGCTCCGTCACCCTCAGAGGGAAGAAGCTCTTCCTCATGTTCAGACGGAACTTCCTGTGCTTCAGTTTGTGCCCATTGCCCCTTGTCCTGTCGCTGGGCACTATTGAAAAGAGCTTGGCCCCATCCTCCTGACAGTCACCCTTCAGATATTTATAAGCATTTCTAAGGTCCCCTCGCAGCCTTCTCTTCTTCAGGCTGTACAAATGATGAACGCATCATTAGTGGTTGTCCACAAGAAATTTGACTCAAACAACTTCCCTAATGACAAGCAAGAATTTTTGGGGCAAAGGCTGGCAGTGATTCCAACACAGCAAGGTGCTATTCAGCTGCCTTTATAAGAGCACCCTCCTGTATCATCTGTACCCCTTGGCCTTGTTTTAGCTCAAAACATGTTCCTGCCTCTCTGCCCAACACAAACTTTTTCACAGAGCGTAACCAACTTGTGCCTTGAATGAAGCAGAGGTCTTAGGAGATATAAAGAAAGAAAACTGAACAGTGAAAGACAGTATTATGTGCTTTTTCAGAAAGTAGCCAAATTAGCCTTTCCTGTCTTAAGCACTACATGCCCTTGCTTGAAACAATTTTATTTGTCAGAAACAATAAAAATAGATGTAAAATAGTTTAAAAGTCACGTGCTTTAAGACAAGACTTTGAAAATCCATCAGTAGAGCCACTACAGCATGAGTTTGATGGGGCTTCAATTTTTTTTTTTTTTTCTCCAAATAGCCACATATGTGGCTGCAACATTTCTGTGGAGACAAATACATCTTTATTTTAGCTACTGGAGTCCTCTCAAAAATGCGCCTATAAATCCTCCGGGAGCAAGGAGGAGTCACAATGGAAAGGCTGATGGGTCTGCAACACTACAGCCGCTCACATGGTTCAATTGCCATAACTGTTCCTTTGTGGCCGCAACATTAGCTGTGTGTCACCAAGCCTTAAATACACATTTTGAACTGTCATATCCAATATAGTGGACCCTTGTGGATAGTTAAAGGCAAAGGAGAAAAAATGAGCAGCATGGAAATACAATGTGAAAATACATTTTAAACAACAGAATAGAAGCTGCTGTTGAACATGGTGCCCGATGCCTAGTATATTCTGCTGGCCTAGAGGAGATAAAGGATTTAGTAACACAGCCTTTATGCACTTACTTAGCTGTACACTCTGAATGAAGATCTGACAGTATTTGGAGGCTCCCCTCACTCCTTTTTTTGTGTTCTCAAGATCAGAATATTCTCCAGCAATGCAATTTCCAGCTGACCTATCCTGAGGCCAAATGTAAACAATAGAGATTAACGGCCTAGGAAACTTTGAGGAAAATAACACAATCTTGGGATGAACTAGAACATGTAAAACGTAATAATCTTGGGGAAAAAAGCACAGTTCTGCAAACAGAAACCTTTTCCACGGCTTATTTAGCAATGAGTGTAAAAGGAAAACGTGCCTGACTGTTTTAATTTAAAATTTGCTGGCTATAAACAATGATTTTGAAATAGCATGAGTCAATATTATTTTTCTTAAAATGTGACACAAGGTCTAAAAGTCAAGTTCTTCTGTGGGCGAGGCTGATACCAGTGTGATCAAGAGCGGAATTTGTGTTGATTGCATTTGGTGCCTGGTGATGCTCACACATGAGACACGGGAAAGAAAAACTCCATGAATGAATGGCTTTGATCTGCAGACAACAACGGGTTGTTCCAAGAGGAAACGTGCTTTTATTATCAGTACAGAATTACTCCATGGTAAATAAATCATTTGTATTGCAACTGAAATATTACTCCATTATACATCAAGGACGCCTGCAACCTTTCCACTTTTCATTGATTTTTGTTTCATTCTGATGTCTTTTTCCAGCTTGTTAAGTACCTCTCCAAGGATCTACGAACCAGCAGCTAGAGGTTACAAAAAAGGCAAAAAAAAAAAATCCTAAGAATTATTCATATTGTACAGAAATCCATCCAAGTTACAACCAAACAACACTTATGGAACACAAAAACTCTTTAACTAATCAGCTTAAGCTGTCTTTCAGCCTCTATCTTCCACTGTATTACCCAAAATTCAGCCTTACAAAGTATCTGCGAAGAAAGGTAACCTTTGCAGAAGGCAACCAAACCTAAGCGTAGTCCACCCAAGAAAGCAAATATTTTCAAGAGTCTGGAAAGCATTTCCATGACCTCTGGAATGAGTCATACACAGCTTTCCATAGCATTAAATCCTGATGGTGGATCACTTGTTGTCACTTAATCTTTTATGACACATAGCTTCCCTGGTATCTCTCATAATACCTTCTCATGCAACTTCTCTAAAACCTTTTCAGAGGTGCCACAGAATTTCCTTTCTTTCTCGTAGATGCTTAATTTTCTCTGAAGCAAGTAGAAAGACAGCAAATTACTACCTCTCTGCCCAGCACAGCTGAAGTCAACCAAAAGGTCCTAGCAGGAGAATGAAGCCTGACACAAAGACAAGCCCCTAAGTCATATTGCTTCAGAAACCTAGGTTAAAAACACTATATTGGAGGTTCTGTGTAAGGTCTTTCAGCATGGATGATTACACGTGTACTAAATGTGCAACATGGAGATAAAGATCCCAAAGTATTTTGAAGATTCGAAATACTCCTGGAAAGCTCTGAAGTTGAGGCTTTGTTGCTTCTATGTGCTTTGCATCACTTCCCATTCAAAACGTTAATAAAAACAGAGACATGAGGAGAAGGAGGAGGAGATCTCCAGCAGAGAGAAAAATCTGGGCTAGATGCTAATATCCAGCTGTTGAGGCCTCCTGAAAGCAATTGAAATCCGTACTTAAATGAGCAGTGCCCTCACTTTGTCTGGAGCCGAGAAGGAGGATCCCTCTACATTTTAGCTGCCTCTTCCAAGTCTATCAGACTGTGTCAACTTTATCTAGATGAAGCATGAGCCAGTTTACCATTAACTAGGTGCTGGAAAGAGAACAGGGTTATCTTTCCACTTCACCTGTTGTGTGTGTATAACAGCATTCAAGGCTTGTGTGCCTTTTTCTACTGGCCTTGTATCCATGTGAAGAGACTCGAACTGTCTCTCAGGAACGCCTTAAAAGAGTCAGTGGCTTAGGCAGACAAGTTACCTTTAAGAACTCCCTGAGAACAATGAACCCACAAACACAGCTCCATTGATTGCTACCACGGTATCCCAGTGAGTCAACATATCAAAGCTGACTAACAGATGAAATAAAAGGAGCAGAAGTATTATCTTCATTTATTCCCAGGAGAGATCAGATGTTCTGGTATCGTCAGTGACATATCTGCTTTGCACAGCTGAGAAGGATTTAGGAAATCTGGTGGATTTCAGAAGTGTCCCAATTGCATCTGCTACTATTTTGATGACCTACTTCCTATTACACCAAGCAAAGATGTAATGTGGGTCAAAACAAAGAGAAACTTGCTATGTGTCACAAGTAGAGGACGGACTTCTAGTACCTTTTTTTTTTTTAATCTAGATTAAGTCTCATGGCCGTTTCTCCTTCATGTGCAACAAAAAGGAGATGATAGCTTCCTTCACACATCCCCAAGAATTTCCACACGCACAAATCAGCCGCTACATGCAAAAAAAATGAAAAACAAGTGGGGAAAAAAAATCAATGCAGCCTGTCAGAGGCATACAAACAAAATTAGCATGGACCGCCACAGAACCTCTTGAAGGCTTAAACATTCTTCTTATGTTGGTATGTACTTTATATAATAGACAACTGTTGAAGGAAGTGATCTGTCCTCTGAAGAATGAACAAGTAGAGCTACGCTCAGAAGAAAAGGAAATAACAGAAATGTTAGACATATATTTTGCATCTGTCTGCACTACCAAAAGGAGAAATTGTTAACTTATGTTAGACATCAGCTGCACGGCAAGGCTGAAAGAACACAGATTGGGAAAGAATCTGTTCACCAGCTGAAACCAATGTTCCAGCCTACAGCACTTCCAGTTTACAAATACTTGAATAAGTTGCACAGCACACGTGAGCAGACACAGACCTCCCTCGACTTTGAGAAACATTAGGGTAAAGCAATAAAAATGAACACTATTAAAGGACGGCCAATACTCCTACAATAGTACATCCCTTAAGGTTCCCAAATTTCATACAGTCACTTCTGATGAGGTTTCAAATGCAGGGAAGTTGGTCTTGTTCTCCAGTGCTACTTTAGAACAGGTTCTTCACAAAAATGTCCCTGCAACCACTACTTATTTTTAAGGAGAAAATGTAATGAAGGCTGTTCCACAGCATATTGTGATTTAACTTTATAATCAACCCAGACTAAAAAGCAGGGGAAACACAGCTCCCAAGAAGGATAAAAGAACATGGGTAGCAACGCAGTTGTTTCTTCCCTCTTTCTTAATTTCTCCTTTGCACCTTGCTCATTTGAAAAAGTCACAGGGATGAAGACTGCTTGTGGAATGGTTTTATGCTTTTCATACATCCCACCTTTCTCACCAAGGTACTGGGGCAGAGAAAGAAAGCATCACCTGGGTTCCTTTAGCTCCCAAGACCCTGACAAATCAGCATGCTCACTTCATTAGCCTAGTACACATCAGAAAAGGAATGCCTTTCACCAGTACTGCATCTGAGTAGCAGCAAGCACAGAGGGGGCTGCAAACCCTGACAATCCAGCCCTGGGCTCTGGCTGTCCATGTAGGTCTGGCAGCAGTAGCAGCAAGTAAAGAGCTGAATAACAGCAGAGATGATAGAGATACAACGCTCTGCAGTTAGGCAGATACAGGCACGGTCAGATCCAGCATACTTCCAACAACGCCCTGAAAGCTGCTTCAGCAGGAGCTAGCGGTGACATTTCTTTGCAGCTTTTGGCTTTGGTGAGGGTGGAGTTCTGACCATCAGACAGGTACTTCTCCAGTGCATGCCACAGCAGAAGCGAGAAGCTGGAAAGTGATGAAGGTGGGAAAAGGAATAATTTTCCATTGTGTGGGAAGGTGAGCTTGACATTGACACTTTAGAGGAATTTAACTAGCTAGATGCAGAGCCAAGAGGCCACACTGGGTGGAGTGCTAAGTATACAAACTCAACCTGCAAACAAATGCCTTGCCTGATCTGGGGACTATTCTCTGAGCTGCAGAATGTTCCCAGCCCCGTCTTGAGCTCTGTACAGAAGGGCTTCGACTCGACCAACAAATGCTGGGCTTGAGCAGACAAAGCCTCAGCAGAAACGCAGTTCTTAAATGTGAAACCTTGCTTTCAAACAGCACAATGTGGTTGCCTCAACATACTTGGCATGAGAAGGAACTGGAGTTGCAGGCATTTGGTGGTTTTGGAGAAACACATAAGGCCTTATTTCACCAAATAACTTACTTTTTTCATAGCAAACTTTTTTTCCCTTTGGGGATGTTATGACTGGAATGTACAGATTCCATGAGTTTGAATTCTTCCCTTTTCTGTTCCCTTGGACTTTCTCCCTCCGCTGCTTTCTCCAGAGGACTTTGCAGAACAACAGTTGTTGTACGTGCATTGTTTTCTAATGCAAGTAAATATATCTTCTAGCATACTGTTTAACAGAGATGCACACTCCCTCCGACACCCCTACTTACACACTCTATAACAACTAAACCTATCTCTCTTCTCATGTTTTCTTGTTGCACTCACTTGCTTGGATCAGAGATCAGCTCATCCATGCTGGAAATTGATCTGTGCATGCATAATAATAAATAATAAATAATAAAGAATAATAAAGCTTAAGTTCAATGAAGATAGTATACTTGGCCAGAGCCAGAAGTCTGTCCCTTCCATTCTATTCTAGCACAGAAAGCAGAAATAAAAGAACATTAATAAGTAAATTGAACATCCTCACTGCTTTGGTACGTGTGTTCCCTCGTCATTTGCTTTATAGTGCTTTGGCTCGCTATTCTCTGTCATGTGAGCAGTACCAAAGGAAGCCAGATCCTTTTTACTTGGAAACCAATGAGGTATGTACCCAAGTGTTGATCCAACTGTCTTTATGGCCCAAGAGTAACATGCTTATCTTTTTTTGTCCCCTCAAGCTTCTTAATATTAATAGGATGGGTCTATACAAAGCCCTAGCATTTATAAATGCCTTCACTCAAACTTCCTTTTCTGAGGCTGCCATGCAGTTTCAACACAATCCCAGGCCAACTGTTTCCACATCCAAGCATCCCACCCTATTCTTACATTTATACCACTTACCCTGCTTCTTGTAAGTTTCTCCTGGCTGATTTCCCAGAATATCCTTTGCCTCTGGCAAGATAGTTACACAAGTCTAAACTACTGTCGCCACAGACCTTAGCTACAGTGTGTGCTGTTCACAGTACATTCAGGGGACTGGAAGCCTGTGGGAGAGAAGTGCTAGTTCCTGAAGAGTTAATTCTCTTTCATGTTCCAGAAATCACATGGTTTAGAACAGTGGCTCCAAGTTTAGGGTTTAGGATTTTTTAAACCCGGTGGAAAAGTTCAGTTTTCATCTACCAAGTGATAAATAACCAGCAGGGGCAAAGGCAGATGGCCTTTTGTCAGCAAGGAAAAAAGGCCTTTTCAGCAAAGTGGAGATTTTCACACCTTTTAATTATTTTTAGTTCAATACCTATTCTTCTACTGAAAAGAAGGGCAAATGGAAAATTTTAAGCTGCTGTCTTAAGGTATTTGATCCACTTACACTACACTTTTCTGAATACACTAACAGAGACTGAATGTTACCAGTCAAATGCCAGCTGATGACACAGCAGAGACTAAAATCTCAGGTCAGTGACCTTTCATGGGCACCGTGAAAGAATTCAATCTTCTTTCCAAAATTAGAGGGTGGGGATGCTGACAGACAGCACAGGCATGCTGGTAGACAGCGTCTGAGAACTGGAAGTTTCAGCCTTTCAGAGGCAAACATTACCATCAGCCATTCACCTCTCTGCAAGGTGGCAGCTACCAGTTCCTGCTATTTTTGGATCTCACCAGGGTCTGGGACTCCTCTCATTTCCCAGGCCTGCTCCAGCCCTTCTGCTGTCACTCAACATCTGTCCACTGACATCTTTAACACAGTCTCCATGGAAAGTGATCACTGAATTAACCTCTCTATCACTTCTTTGTGGGCAAGCGCAAAGCATCCTTCACACAGTGGAATTTTTCACATTAAAAAGTCTTTTTCTTCCAATTTGTGTGCATTTCTGCAGTTTGGTTCAGGCCACATCATGCACCTTGGTGACACCAAACTTTAGCACAGAGAAGAAGTAGTACATGTTTTTTCACCTTTACTGTTAAGGGCAGACTTTATTCTACTGTCTTCACTTGCACTGTTTTTTGTTTTGCATGTGTGGTGGGGAAGCAAATGAAGGCCGGGTCTCTCAGTCAGTAAGGATCCCTGGTACTCCGGGAAATCTGAGTAGACCAAAAGGTTGGTTGGTTGATCTTGGGATAGGAAGCCAGACATAGGCTTAATGGCAAGGACAACAGGTAAGGCATGGTAAAACCTTCACGGTCCAAGCATTTGTTTTCGCTACATCACAGCCCCAAAATCCATAGTGATAGCTGCTGAGGGAGGGCATAAGGCACCTAGAGGAGCAGGCACTGACAGCAGATAATGGGAGGGTAGCTTCTTGCAGATTAGCAGTTAGTGTCCTGAGCCCCAGGTCTTCTACTTCTGTCTCAACTCCATGTATTCCTCATATCTTTCTCATTGCAAGAATAGTCTGGCCCTGTTTTCCAAATCCGCCCATGCTCTAGGGAGCATTGCGCCAGGTCTGCTCACAACCTTAAGGATACTTAGGCATTTAGTCTTCCTTAAATTTAAGGTGAACTGGTTCCTTTGAAAAATCTGCGCCTGACTCTCTTGGATTCTTGATTGCACCTCAGACCTTCGGACATACGAGCTCTTCTGACACTACTCCAAGTTCATGAGTTCCTCAATTTACCATCCAAAACATCTTCCTAGACCAGTATTATGTTCTTGTGTGTCCCTACCTTCAGCCCTGTAAGACATTCTCAAGTGCTGACCTTCCTCCTGTCATGCTAGAATATGAAACTGTGCTTTCCAACAAGAAAGACTGTTGGTTTTGAGCTCCTGGTGATCACAGTTTGGGCTAGTGTCACTGCACCAGAGCTGGATAACAAACTGTTCTCTACATCCCGCATCATCTCAGAAAACAGACCTCCAAGCTAGTTCTCACTTATGCATAGATACACATTCTGGTATTTAAAGGAGAGCACTCCACTTTAACAAAAGAGTAATTGCATTAAAAAAAAAAAAGTGCATTGCTTCAGCAGAAATCCTGACTCAGAAATAAAGAGGAATTTATTATTCAAACAAGAAGATTAAACAAAGAACAGTGATTGCCACACTGCTCAGCAGCAAAGACACTGATCAAATGTGATTGAACACTGTCCAGAAGGATATTGATTATAACCGCTTGCTATTCACTTTGATGAAATTAAAAAGGTTGGATTCTACTCTCAATTACACCATAAGTTTCAGTGAAATCACTTTGAATTTGTATTGCTCTCACAGAACAGCACACAACCCATGTCTGTTATTCTTCCCCTCCTCAGTTTAGTTCCTCTCATACTTCATGTCTGAATCTCCACTGCTGAGGTTTAACAAGTATTGAATGAAAAAGGCAATTCTTCAAGCACACATTCAGGAAAATGTTAAGAAAGTAATAAAATATCCAGTTAAGTCAGCAGCACAAGTTTTGTGGTGTGTCAGAAAAGCAAATTTTATTTGGAGCTTGGGAAAAGAAAATATAAAACAATTCCATCAGTTGGTAGAAACGCAAGGAACAGTTTTATGTTAATAGCTAAATTCAGAATTGCAAATTACACTAGAGTCCAGCATTACTGCCAGGGCTGAACAAAGTACAAATGGAGGAAAAAAAAATGGAGTTAAACCAACTTGTACACAAAAATCCAACAACCCTTATATTTACTCATCCACATGAGAAACACAGCTGAGAAGAGTATTTCAACAATCTGTGTAATTTTATCTTTCCTGTGTTCTTATTCGGATATTATGTGTCATCCCTGTTTGCACAATAGCCAAGTGCCTGATCCTGCTTGCCTTGCCAACAATACAGATCATAAATCAGTGAGCACAGCTCATAAATCATGTGCCACTGAATACTGAATCAAACTAAGACGCCCAGGAAAAGACTTGGAGCTGCAGACTTTAAGCAGCCTGGGGGCAGCTGGGGTATCTCCTGAATGCATGGGATAGGCACAAGCACAGTCGCACTCAGCAATAAACATCCGCTGGTCAGCTTCCTCAGCCAAGCTGTCTTCAGGGCAGCTGCGGTGTGACCCAGCCTTCTTCTTCTTGGCCCATTTCAAGCCCATATCTACTCCCATGCCACGTACATGAACTGGACAATGTGGTTTTTCTACCATGTCCTTGTAATCCAGTTCATAAGTAGTCTGAGTGAGGGAAAAGGGGTCCATAAAAATATTCAGACTTCTGTGGCTAATAACTTTTGCTTGCAGTGACATGAAGGTTTGTTTCAATTTTCCTCTAAGCCCATATTTACGGGAAGGCAACCTGTTAGCAAACAGCCCAGTTCTGCTTAGCAAGGCACTCCAGAAACATTCTTCTGAAGCTGTAAGGTAGCCCTGAATGTACCACAGCTGCTCATAACATCCAGCCAGGCTGCTCATATGAACACTCCTCAGTCCAGGCAAAAACAAGCCAAATCAATTTAAACACGAGCTCTTTACAGCCCTTTCCATCCATCCCTTCTGCAATGCATAATGAAGCACCTGCACAGATGATGTGCCACAGCTAATAAGAACCATGCAACATGCAGCCACAAAAAAACATATGCAAGGATCATCAAGAATGGGCTCAGGATCCAACCCACAGTCCTACACACAGCTCTTTGCAGCACTACATCTCTAGATGTGGGTGGGTGGGGAACATGCTCGTGCTTTAGGGAAGAGCAAGCCTGGAGTGACTCAGGGTTGTTTTTTGCTCTCTGTTTTTAGAGACATGGGGAGGAGAAGCTAAAAACATCCCCAGTGAACTGAGAAAGTGTTCATTTCAGGTCTTTCTCAGAGCCTGATCTCTTTCATCCCAAGTAATGCTAAATACATAGAAGAATGTCTCAGAGAAGGTCCTAGATGACACTGGATAGTAGGGGAAACAAGAATAATAAAAAGCTGGAGCCATGGGCACAAACCCATGTGGCAGTGCTACTTTCTCCACAGAAACCTTCATCAAACAACAGGCTACACCACTCTTATGCACGTCTGGTGCCATTCATGCATACACACCCTTCTACTTGTGTGCCCATATAATGATCTCAAGAGAGCAAGGCAACTATCTCAGCATATCACAGTGATAACTATTGCTACTATTTCACCTTGTCCCTCTCCATATCGGAAGTAATACAGATAAATTTTACAGACAGACGATGCAAGTGCTGAGTAGTGCCCAGAAAGGTACGCACACACACAGCCGCCCCCCCCCCCCCCCGACCCCCATCCTGCTGGGAAGAGAGTCCACATGCCCCAAATTTTCCAATGCCCTCCTCAAACTGCTCTCAGCCATAGAGAAGAAAATTAAAACCAACACACTATAAGGTAAAACATGCCAAATTCTCAGCTGGTGGAGCCCCACTGGAACCTGAAGAGTTATGCAACACCAGAATAGGCCTAAAATTGAATATAAATATTATTTCTGTAAATGAAGGCAAGATTTTGTTCCCAGTAATCTTTAGCAGTATTCACAAGCCAGAAAAATCCATGTTTGCATGCAATTCCTTTCCCCCACCCCTCAAGTTCAGAAGAGTTTGGATCTATGGACTTGGTTCAGTTGTGAACTCCAATTAGGAAAGGGCTAATGTTATCTCACAGGCTGCCAACAGAGGTAATACTGAAATGCATACGCTGTCCACAGAAAGTTAATCTTTACTGGTAAGGGAATTAGGCTGAGGCAAAGGAATGACTCTACTAGGAAAAGAAGTTCTGCAGCTGTCATACGGAGTTTTATATACATGAGCAGGCTTGTGGTTAATCAGTACTTTGAGCCTGAAATGGTTGTGACTTAGAGGACTTCTTTATATTTTTTTTTTTAAGGTTTATTATTTCTTTTCAGAGACTGAACCGAGCTCCGCTCTGTACCCATCTGTCAGTTATGCAAGGGACTCATTTGGACCTATGACGGTTTTCATTACTGGAAACACAGACCTTCCCTCTGCCGAGGCAGGCTTCAAAACAAGATGTTGGTTGCCTTGGAACACAGAGACACATGCACTTCATCCAAAAGATTTCAGAACCAACATTTGGAGGCTTGAAGCCCAGCTCCTGCTGGACACTCAAAAGCAAGAAAAAGCCCCAGGAACCTCTTCTAATTTAATGGCATAACTAAAAAGTCAAGCACAATAGCAACCTTTCGCCATCCGGACCTTCCTCAAAATGTAACCAGCTGTGGAGAAAAAGCACAGCACAGCCTCACTGAAGGCCAATGCAGCAGCTGCTATCCTCTGGCTTTTGAGGTAGCTCCAGGAAGCACCATACTACCTAAAAGACCTCTTTTGAGGTCCTTCAGCACACAGCAACCAAGCTCATCTCGGCACTGTTTTGTCTGACAGACATCTCCTGCAAAGCACTGTTTCTCACTGGCAAAACTTTTAGTGCTTTTAGCAAGCACAACACCTCCATCACCTGTTTCAGCTTGTCTTGTAACTACTATCATAGGGTACAGGGCTACAAAAGACTTGTTATACGTTAAATCCCTTGGAAGTTTTCAGGATGTCACATGGTGGGAACTGCATGGGTGAAGGTCACCACCATGGCCAAGACACAGGGGGAGGTCTTATTCGCTGGAGTACTGCCCAACTAATGCACCAAGATGATGTACTTTTTATGCGTTGGACACATGGAAAGTAAGTCAGATGCTGACCACTGTGTTTGGTGGACTAACCCATAACACTGCAAGACCTGATGTCCAGCTTCACAGAGCCCATCTCTGTGCCCACATCCCACCTAAACTTTGGTGTGAGTTTTAAAGTTGAAAGAAACAAACACTTGTTTTTCCTCCAAAACCCCACCAAGTTGCATACAATGAACACAGACATCTGTTACAAGCTGCTGGAGGATTACACATGTCTGTTTTCCTCACCTTACATATAGGCATGGTGTCTACAACACATGAAGTCACTGAACCAAGGCCATTCATTTCCCAAAAACAAATTAGTTAAACTGAGCTGAATATGTTGTTATGGTGGATTAAGATTAAATAAAATTGTTTTCAGAACAATCCACTGATGATATGGCTCCTGAAGCTGAGCTGTTACAAAACAAAGTCCACAGGTTAGTGAAAACTAGATTTTCTAGGGCAGAGATAAGACCCTTCTAACTCTAGAAATCAAAACATAGTATGTCAAAATACCACTACTCTCTATTTCCTTATCTTCCTATAAGTAGTATCAGATACCATCATATTCTCACTCCTATACTCTGTGCTACAAAAGTCTATTCTACTTTAAAATGGACTGTGTTTCAAAGTACTAGATACCCACATCTCAAGATAATTCTCACAAAATAAGGGACAGAGAAGGATGGCCTGGAGGAACTTGGCTCCCGGAACAGATCAGTGTGGGGTGCAGGATCAGAGCAAAGGCAGTTAACATAAGGGAGTTGAAAAATGGAGGTAAACTCCTCCCTGTATGGGATGAACTCCCAGAACATACTTGTATCCACCTTGCTACTCGCTTACAAGGTTTTGCTTCAAACTGATGATCTGTGACTTACACCAAAACAAATGTAGAGTGCATATAGGTACTCTAAGTCGTTGCCTCTAGTATAGTGTAAACACTCCAGGATGCACAGAAAAGAGGCTTTTTTCTCCTTACCTACTTTTCTTAAATTTTGGGTTATCTGCTTGCTAGTGAGAAAGAACATGAAGTTGCAGCAATAGTACAGTGCCTTCCCGCAACAGTATTCTGAAAATGACACTTGTAAACAGTTCCATCAAGTGGTGAACAACAACAAACTTTGGCAGAAAGAATCTTAGAAGCCAAGCTACACAGATAAATAATGGTTAAAATTACATTAATCAAAACCAGTTAGGAAAAGATGAGAGGAAGACTCTGGCAGAACATATCTGGGATGTTACCAATTAAACTTGTTTTTCTTCCTAAAAGGCAATAGCATACTTTTTAATTAGCCTCTGTCATTGTAATTCTAACAATAACCGACAGCGCAATTACTATTTGAGCTACTTGAAAGCTTAAAGCATGTGCCCAGTTTCTTTAAAAGACACTTCTATGGACAACCAATGGGGCTGGGTAGAAAGGAATAAACAGTTTAGGTTTTAATTTCTGAAACTAAGTTATATTACAAGTTTTATTCAAATGTTCAGAAGCCATTCTGAGAATAGTAAAAAATGTTCTATAGTAAAGAAATCAACTAACTAGGAGTCAGAAATAAGCAGAAAGATGTTTCTTTCCAGATTTAGCGTATTGGCATTTCTGAACCACCACAGAGCTCTGCCCATACTATTGCATTACATGAGCTCACACCAGGCACACGCTGGCATTTCTCCTATTCCTGCTGATGCCATCGGCACTGAAGAAGTTAATGCCTGTAGGTTGCAATGCTAACCCTGGCTTGGCTAATCCTCTGGCATTACTGCGCTCTGCAACATAAATGCTTGGCTGAAATGAGCTTAGAAAACTTAATGGCATTAATGAAAGCCTGACCTACAAAAACTCCTTAAAACACAGAAAGGCTGCATTTTTCTGGTTCTCAGGGCTAAAGCATACAGATTTTCCAGTTTGCTCCACTGATACAAGTTCAGAACTAGAAGTACAATACTTCAGACCTTCCAACCTCACCAGAAAAATCTGTGATTTTAACAAAGAAGATTCATCAAAAAGCTATATTTTGTTCACTGAATTTGTACTAGATTCCAGTCTTCACAGTTCTTTTCCTTCCTCCCCCACCAAGGACACATCACTTCACTTGTACTTGCTGTGGTGTGAATTACAGGAGATAGTTAGGGAGGACAGTAAAGGTGACAGTTTGATAAAAGTTGCACCATGTGTCATGGGAAAATATCGGTTCAAAGACAGCTGATAAGACCTGCTCTAGAAACACATATTAAAAGAATTACATATTAAACTTGTGAAATACCCCTGTTCTTGCTGATAATCCCTTCTATATCCTGATTGTGGCCTACGCTCTATACTGAAATATCTTTGTAAAGAAAAAAATCTGCAGTATTTTCAAGTTCTTTCTTTTCTGTGGAAATGAGTTATTACTGAAAAGGCTACAAAACTCTTCATATCTTTACTAGAAAAAAGAATGCATAGCCAGAAGGTGTATCTGATTCTCGGCTTTTCAGTGCTTTTCCTGCAGCAACCTGTACAAATGGATAATTTGGTTTCCCCTTAGACAATGTGATTCTCTGAAACCCATTAAAGAGCTAAAGCAGGCTTTTCAGTCAGCTCCACATAATGAATGCTCATGGTGGTAGCCTTTTCCCTAAATATGTGAAATATCCAATTCCCATCTGGCCACTTTTAACTTCCTTCTATTGTTACAAAAGGACAAGACATGAAGCAAGATCACGAGTCAGGAGATCTGAAATGGCAGAGATTATTTT
Organism: Opisthocomus hoazin; assembly: GCF_030867145.1. Taxonomy (NCBI): domain Eukaryota; kingdom Metazoa; phylum Chordata; class Aves; order Opisthocomiformes; family Opisthocomidae; genus Opisthocomus; species Opisthocomus hoazin. The sequence goes on along the minus strand of NC_134424.1, from coordinate 12,098,441 downwards.
TGCCTACACAAAATACAACTTCTCCCTCCAACTGGTGAGATACTCTCCCCAACACACAGTACAAGACAAAAGTAAAACAAGTACTACAAGATACAATGAAGCACGTTGGGGGACTCACAGAAGGAATCAATGATTATACAGATAATGACAAACATTCACAGTGACGCTAAGTAGGACACCAGATATCTACCTTCAGGCTCCAGGATGCCAGCCAAACATTAACTGCTAGGAATTTGGAGGAAAATGTCTCTAAGTAATGATATCGTATAATTATTTAACAGGATTTTACACCTTGCTCTGAAGCATCTGGTAAAGTATTTCTCTGGATGGAGTACCCAGCTTGACTAACTGATGTTTAAAAGGGTGGAAATACTTATATTTTGCCCTACAAAGGAGTAGCATGCAGCTCATAATAAAGGCTGTACCAACTATGCTTTACAGCTTCACGTATTCTAGTCATGCAGTTTCCATTAGATACTAATAGGTATTTTAAAAAGCATCTCAGCTCTTTAACAGAATATAGTCTTAAAATAGCCCAGCATAAGATTTGTGGCATGCTGGCAAACACTACATGTTTGCAGGCACTAAGACCACTGCTGGCAAAAACAGGACACCTGTTGTCAGCATTCTGTAAAACATGATCATTTTAACATTGGGAATGTTTGGAATGGCTCCATGAAAACCTGTATGATGTCAAACTAGCATCCAGGCAACTAGCAACTCAACTAAATTCTCCAAGTGTCACCAGCTGACTAACGAACAGACTTAAAAAATTTAGATAGGCTTATGGGTAAAATAGTGCACGTCAACTTGAAAAATTTACTTGCAAAAAAGGCATATGCTAAAAATTGTATTTGAAAGACACCCAAATGCTGCAAACAGGTATTTCTAGTGAAAACCTCAGCAAATGAAAGTGAATGACTAGAAATGCTTGGTGAAGTAGTCAGAAGAATGTTTAAAAAGCGCCACATCAGAGATTGAAGTCACAGCCCCAAAGCTCCTGTTACTAATCTGGGAACTGATGAACAAACAACAGGAATGGAATAGCCAGAATTCCACCAGCTAGTCTAATTCTGCCCTTTTGTGCTCTCCTAAAGTGCCTTTTTTGTATTTTCTTTTCGGAAACAAGTGCCATGATTGTTTGTCTGTACAAGTCAGCACGATGGTAGCTTGAGAACAACTTAAAACTACAGCCAATGAAAATGAACCTGTGAGGTGCTCTGGAGAAGAGATACATTCAGCAGAAGCATCTTGCATCAGATACTGCAGCAAGAGGGCATTTCGAGGAATGTAGCTCAGCCAGAGCAGAAATACCCTGGGCATCACACTTTCTATTCCAAGGAATCCCAGAGACAGCAATGCTCATTTACAAGGCTACCCAGTTAGAGATACCCTGAGGCCAGCATCCAGCGTGCCTTTTCCAGTATGCACACTGCTGCAAATTCACCTAAGGCACTACTTCCAGAAAAAGCCTGAGAGAGGAAAACTTGTGTGATTCAACACTAGTGACCACAAAAATGCATCACCATTAATGTTGTCTTCATCTACCCTGTATGTAACACTGCCCAAGACTGCCAACATTCATTCTAACACCTGTTAGGCTGTGAGTTTGATCAATATAGCTCTGGTCCTTACAGCAGCTATATTCATCAAACCCAAGGGTCAGCTAAGACTGAGGATGCACTCAAGTACACTTGAGGAACAGACCTGTAACATTGGGAATTTCTCTCAATGAAAACAGTAAGTTTTTGAGAATGCATGGAAAAGGGAGCAGTAGAAAGAAAGAGGTACCTTATTCATGTTCCAAACTAAGTAAGGGCCTCGATAGCATGCCCTTGGTATAGTATCTCGTGTTATGTAGTAGAAGCAGCTTCAATTCCTCCAGGCACTGGATGTCACAGGATAACAGTTCAACTGCTGTCAGCATGAACTGGTACCTTATGGATAACATTCAGCTCCCAGATGCAGACTCAGCTAGATAGGTGTAACTTGGGAATGACTTCACTCATCTTCACATTGAAGTTGGCACAGTCGAAGCTGAAATCAGTGCCTTTGGAAACGGGCTCAAGAGGAAATACTGAGCAAAAGGGTAAGGCAGATCCATAACACAACAGAAACGGACAGGCATCCAGCACAACACAAAACCAGAAGGAAATCACTTTCCCATACATTTCTTTTGTCTCCTTTGTTCTTATTAATTCAGTAGCACCTTAAGGCACCAAAGATCAAGGTCTCATTTCACTAAGCACTCTATAGTCATACAAGGTGAAACCTAGAGAAGAAAGGCCAGAGACCAGAGCACAGTCCTTAATATGAAGTCCAACACAATCTGCCCCTGGTATGATTTTCCTCCCCAGCAGCACTAAACCAGTATGAGAAGGCAGTATTTGGACACATAGCCTGTGGCAAAAGGCCCCAAGGGGTGTTCAGACAGCTGTCACTTCTTGGGTACTGGACAGAAGTATAGCCAGGTGGTCCTCCATAGCTCAAGATTATTTGTACAAACTAGGCTAAATGCCTTCACAAAAAATACGACACGTTTTTTCTTACAGGTACAGCGATAGTATTGTCACCAGTCAATCACTGACACCTGCCATAATCCTGCAAACCAGAACCTCCCACCTAACCCTCCCAAGAAGGTTGTGCAGTACTTCATTTTTTTACAGTCAGTTTTGACAGTGAAGGTCCTGATCTAGTGATATTCAGCAATATGCAGCTGCCTGGCTGATTTCTGATCCTGCACGGTCTCAATACAGGTTCCTGTTCAAGTGCCTGGCTGTTGTCACAGCAGAGCACCAGCTCCTCAGAAAAAATGATCCAACAGTGTCATCTACTCAGCCAGAGGAAGAGTGGGAAAAGTCCTAAGCACACCTGGCATGTCATTCAGACAGAGAAGTCTCTTCCTTGTGTTATTACACAACTAAACTGTGTCCTCCGCAGTGGGCACACACTGAAAAACAGCTGTGACGAAAGCTGTAAACTGTCTCCACCCCAGTCTGAGAACTGGTCTTGATGTAGGAGACGGCTTTACCTCTCACCCATTCAACCCACCCTACCTCTCCAGGTTGCAGGAATTAGTACTCCACAGTGGTCTGAGCTGCCTGCAGTGCTACCTCACCACACAGAAAACACCATTTCCTACAAAACAAATCAGGTCATTTCACCTAAGTATCTCTGTTAAACTCCTAAGCAAAAATATTAGTAGGATAACAGTTTTGTTATGAGGAAGAGCTCTCTGCTTGTATGCCCACTTCATCATGAACTGGTAAGAAAACCTGGATGCTGCAGAAATACTTTAAGCTGAGGTCAATGAAACACTTGCACAGTCCCAGCTACTGGTGCTAAAACACACATAATCACATACAGACACAAACAACAAATCTAAACCATTTAGAGAACAGAGTTACATCTTGTTTGTTAGTTTGGCTTCAATTAAGTTCAGTGTCATGTCTTTGCAAGACATTAGTTTTGTTGAATGTCTCCATTGTTTTTTAATTAACATCCTTTAACTATTCCATACCCAGGGAGTTCTCCATGCAAACACACAGCCAGTATTCTGAATTTTGTACAACACTGTTTATCTGCATTCCCTTTTTTTTTTTTTGGCTTATTTCTTTGGATCTGTCATACGATACACTCAGGAAGCAGGCAGGGTCAGCATCAAGAAAAAAAATAAACCACTGTTTTCTTTGAATAGGCAAGATCAACATAACTTTCGTGCATTTGTATGTGTATCCATGATCCCAAAGTAAAGGAGTCTCTTACTCTAAGAGCCTAGAATGCAAACACTATGACAGCTCTCAGATGTGGGTGAAAGGAAGGGCAGAAAGACACTGAAAATGTCTTTTCCTTTTGCAGGTGGTGTTCTCAAGCACCTGACCTGATTCTGGTTTCATTTATACCAGTGGAATACTGCAGCAATCGAGTTTTGCATCCAAAGCATTACAAGCGTGAGATCAGAATTTGGGCTACAAGTTTATTCCTATTTGAAACCATACAAGTTAGATCAGTCTAGACAAGCAGATGCTACTCCAGCCTAAGGCTTGTCTGGAGATCTTTATATGTTAAACGCCATCCCCTAACTTTGTTATAAGGAAGTGTGACTTTGCATATGAATTTTTCTCTCCATTGGCTGACCTCCCCCTAAAAGGTTTTGTAGTGTCCTCAGCAATTAAGGTAGAAAGCAGTTCCCTGCCTTCCAGCTTCAGTTTGATAGTAGCTTGCAGATGAAGGGGCCCTTTTTGACTTGAATGACTGAGCAAAAGCAAGAACTGCTCCACCAGAATCTCTCTAGGTTTATACGAGGGCAACTGCATTCACAGTTTGTTACCAGTCATGTAGGTTATGTAAATAGCCAGAGTAAATAACGGGTCTGCAGCAAACAAGCAAGCAATGTAGCTGTCCTCCAACACAATAGATGAAGCCTGAGCACATCTGAATGAGGATGTCGGCAAGAGGGACATGGAGTCATGACTAACATTAAAGAAACACAATCTATGTCTTTGTTCTGATACCCTAATGTCAATGCAGAATGCGCTCAACTTCAGCGTATTTCAAATATAATGCTAGCTATGTACACTGATGCCTATAAATGCTTGCAATTTTGCTGTGATCCCCAGTAGTATCTGTAGTGGGCACCCTCACTACAGCCAAGTCTCACCTGCCTCTGAAAGACTGTCACAACTCCCCAACTCAGTATGCTACAAGAGGGACTTAAACATGCAGGTTCTGGCCAAATACCAGGGAGATGGATAAATGCATGCTCCTGCAGTACTGGGTCTGAGTGCCTATAGATGCTATGACGTCTCCCCACTGCTTGGAACACCCTGAAGATGTGGCTGACCACAAAGACACAAGGAAGAGTGATGGATGAGAAGTTTGCCACATTGGATCCAAAGATCACACAGCTTCTTATCAGAAATCAGAACCTCTCCCATTCAACAGCATCTCCTGGCTTCTGTCAAAACAGTGACTGAAGGCCACACCTCAGTTACCTGAGGTGAGCTATCTAACAGATGTTTTAGGCTGATAAAGCCACCAAGACTATGGTGGTATTATTTCAGATGGCACCACTTTAGCATATATCACCTATTGACAGGACAGGACGCATGCTCTCTGCCTGGTGCCCGTGTCTCTTAGTGTCAAGATAGCAATTTTGCTCAGGCAACAGGAACTCAGACTAAGCCCTGAAGCCCCTCCATTTGGTAATCAGACTGCTTGGGAAGATAAAAAGACCTGCAGACGCATCTCATTTTCTAACTTTTCTTACAGCTGATCCCTCCATCAAATTTGATTGTAGTGCTTGCCAATGAGATAAAACACCATATGGAAGTGAATAGATGACAATAAGAAAACTAAAGCCTCTGGAGGTGTGGGGGGGAAACTACCACCAAACCCAAACCAATCAAAAAACCAGAACTCACAAGATATTTAATAATAGTGGAATATAAGTAGGAAAAGATGGGGGACACTTCTCTTACACCACTTTTACACCAACATAATTCAATTAGCACTGCTCCCTTTGAGCAAAGATTTAGTTCTGCACATACCAAATTTATCATTAGGCAGTTTTTTATGTAAAAAAGAGTATTTTAGTGAATAAATTCATTTAACCAGTAACATCATGACTCTTTGTGACTTCCTTTTTTGGACACAACTGCCTCTTGACATTATCCCTTCAATTTCCATGTTTTCAAACTTTGTAAAAAAGACGTAAATACCAGAAGACTGGGCATAATCTTACAGTATGGAAGGAAAGGACAGAAAGGCTTTGGTGACATGTAAAGTTGCACACTTATTTTTGGATGTATTATGAAGAACAGATCTCGAACAATTTTTCAGACATTATGTTCATGTTCTTCATACACTCAAGGCCAAACTATGGCCCAGGTTACTGGTTACCATAGTCGCTTTGGATTTAGAGCAATCTGCTGAGGTGCTCAGAGCTACTGTGATCCAGACAAAGATTCATTTCGGGATACATTACTTTGTTTAAGTATGATGTCCTCATGTTTTAAATATTCCCAGTGAAGCATATGCTCCATTTCAGGAGAACAGTTACTATGTGACGACTGCATATTTGGAACACTAAATGGAAACACTGAAGATGACCTCCCTAACGTCATGATACACTTACTCTACACAAGGATGTTTGTTAAAAGGGCCAGTCAGCAAATCTTATCTTTTCCCATAAACTAGAAAACAGATGCTAAAAGAAGTACATATGATGATCTGTGACATTTATTTACAGCTTTATCTTCTGGCAATCTTCACATAAGCCTGAAGTGCTGAGAACTCCTTAAAACATTGCCACCCACTTGGTTTCCAGCCAAAAAATGAAACCCAGCCACTCTACTTTGCTGTGCTCTACATTTGTTTCCCTTCTCCTCCCAGATTTCCTGCCAGCTTTGTCTACACAAGGCAGAGACCGATGACTAGGCCTGGAACTCCTAACCCTTTCCTTGAGTCTAATCCACTGCTCCATTCTGTCCAGACTGACCATATTGCCACCCTCCTTGGCATTTGGACCTCAGCCCAGCTTCAGGGTAGCTGAGTTTTCCTTCTTACACGTACATCACTGTATCCTGATGTCCTTTTCTGCCATAGTTCTGAAGTTCAGTCTTGCCCTTTGTCCATCACAAAGGACTGCTAGACTAGACAAGCTCAACTATGTAAGCTTCTTTCCTGCTATTCTACATCAGCTAAATCTGTTATTCTACTTCTGGATCAACATCATTTTTTTTTCAATCTACTCTGCTTGCATCCCCTCCTCTCTGACTTGACTGAAACCATTGATTGGCATCCCAGCTTCTCGTTCATACCTCTAGAGTCTTCAACTCTGTGCTTCCATGTTCCTATCCTCCTCTCTGAGATTATGGGGTACAGAAAAAGGAAATGGGCTTAGATCATGCTACAGTATATGCAACGTCTTCTCCTTCGCACTGAAGTCCTCTAGTAGTCTTGGGTTGTAAGCTCTTTGGGAAAGAGGTAGACACGTCTGCATTTGCTGTGGTCGGTAACAGCTCATTTTGGTCAACCTCTTTGGCTGATGCAGCAGCACATCATCATCACTATCTTTTCTGTGAAAAAGATGTTTCACCAGGGTAATATCTTTAACATTCTAGATTCTCTCTTGAAGAACCCAATCTCATTTTGCTGATTAACTTGAATCTTGAGGAAGGAATTCAAGGACGCTCAATACATCTCCTAAGAGGTAAGAATTACTTTATTTTGAAGGTTTTTGTTTGTTTTGTATTTTGTTTTTTATACCCTGCACTACTTTTAACATATATCACTGACTTGACAAGAGTTGTTCTTGATTAAGTTACTAATATAAATAAAGCTAAAGGATATAAAAAAATTAGGCCTGATTTGCTTCTCATATGGGGTAGTTCTTCAACAATGAGGACCACTGTTAGGGGAGCCTTCCATGGTCATGCTATTAATTCATTTACTTTTTGGAATAGGCTGGTCACACCTATGCAGACTGGTGCCAAACAGTACAAACTCCTGAACCATGCCAAGGAGTTGTTTGGGAGAGTGCTAGACAACCAACAGCACGCCAGGGACAATGCCAATAATATAAAGATACAGATGACTGAGTTCCCATCTCTGAGAACATTTCTAACATGTTTTAGCACAGACATAAACTTAAAGACTTAAGTGCTTTTGTTCTGCTACAACTATGTAAGTACCCATGCAAAATAACAGACAGATAATATCCCCTCTGGACTAAGAGTTTAGTCACTGCTTTCATAAACAGTCCAGGTGTGTATAAATACAAACATACACATACAACATTTCAGATTCTCTGCCTTAAAGTTGTGCTACAGACTCATTCCTTACATTTGATAACTTTATGTATAAACATTGTACTTTAAAGACAAAACTGTTCAAAAATAAAGTCCTAAGAGCTGCACGTGGCTAGGAAGATTAAAGCTATTAAATATACAGAAGCATACATTACCCAGTGATGTGTTAATCTGTGGTCTGTAATTCGGCAGCTACTGATGGAGCTCAGGAAGAGCTTTCACAGCTTACATGGGACTCAGCTGATACAGATACCTGATCTGATGTTGGAGCCAACTTTTTGCACTTCCGTGCAAAAGGTGATATCTGTACAAATGTAGAATATGTAGAAAGCCTTGGAATGCCTCACCTGTGACATCAGGTAACCACTGACTGAAAATGTGTTGCATATTTTAAAGTACTCTCAAACTTTAGGACAAGACTCTAGCAAATCCTTGCACTTAAAAAACTTATACCACCTTCCCACCCCCAAACTATTAATATCAACAGTCAAATGCTGTTTGACCAACTGTCAGACACAGTTTGGCTTCAGTCACACTGGTGAAAATCTGGAGCAACTCTACTGAGGCCAGTGTAACTGAGATCAGAATTTGGCCCAGACTCAACAAACTAAGCCAAATTCATTACCACACTCTTTCCCTACATGCCTGCATATGAAAGAGCACGTTTTTTTTTTTGTTTTGTTTTTTTCTTAAGTGTACATTTCAGACAGTCTAAAAGTACATTGTGTAATTGTGACAAAAATGCCAACTGACGTAAAGAAGTTCCACAGATTTAATAATATTTTGCTTGGAAATGGGTGTAGAAACGCATGGATTTTCTTGGCTCTGAGCTGCAGGAAACACCTTTCTGAGAAGCAATAAAAAAGGAAACTTTTCTCCCACAGAAAGCTTCAGCAAAGGTCTCAGCAATGACAATTATTTTTATCAGCTTAGACATTTTCTTTAGTGCCTGGATGAAGTCAATTTAATCAATAGAAACAAATGAAAAACAGACAGAAAAGAGACCAGAAGACAGTACACTATCTCAGTCCAGTGTGAAAACCTTTCTTCCTGCCATCTTTTACTGTTATCAGTTAAACACTTTCTAGGACCCAACCCACTGAGTGTCAAAGCACTGAATGAAATAAAGTAGTTGTCTGCCTCTTCGTTCTTCTTTTGAGAAAAAGTTAATAACTTGCCAAGTTCTGCCCTCACATAAACAAGTACTTTGCTAGTCAGTCTTTGTCCATATTCATGAACACGGGCTGTAAAAAAAAACTGAGCACAGTTCTGAATTCAGATGAAGCAAGGGAAAGGGGCCATATTCACACAGCCATGAGTGCACCAGAATGAGTGCAAAAAGCAATTGTGGAAGGACATCTTTGCCCCTTAGCATCACCCACCTCTGTACACTGTGTCACCATCAGACTTTGACTACACTTTCAATCATTAAGACATATTACAGAGAGTTATTTTGGATTTAGACAACAGCAGCGAAAATCAGAATCCAGCTCCTGCAGCAGCGCACAGTTTTCTCAGTAGCAACAGAATCCTTCAATTTGCCACTCCAAGAATTAGAGAGGTCATTTATTTCATTTTCTCTTGTGGTGTAGCAAAGTCTGGAGGGGGTCATTGGGGTCTACAGGAATGTCAGCTGAGGAATCATTCTGGGGAACCTTCAGAAGAATCAGATTTATGGTCAGTTTGTCTTCTCTGTTCTTTCAGTTTTTCCCCATCACCTCAAGGACTCGCCATCCTTACGCATACACTCTCTGGAGCAACCCTTGCAGGACACTTATATTCCTCTTCTCTATGCACACTCTGTCCATGCAATAGCTGCGGGCTGCTCCCCTGCTCCTCTCCACCTGCTCCCATGCACCTCCACATGCCTCCCATCATCAGTTCCCAGTCTGGACCTGCTAAGTTTCTGGAGTGGGACACAGGAAGCATCCAGGTCTGCCCAAGAAGGGAACTGTATGCCAGACAGAGTACTACGGAGCACAGGTACAGACTGCCACCGTCAAGGTGTGGAGGAAATAGGTTGCAGAGGCATCAACCCATCTACCATTCTTCAAACCCAGCAGCTGTAGAGGCAGAAGGAGATGGACTATTTGCAGCAGCATGCTGTAATTTTTGCTTTGGCTCAGGCAAAGAAGTGATCTGCTGCTCAGTGCAGCTCCTGCATCACCTACAGCTGAAGCCAGCAGCCAGTCCTATTGTACTGTCACGCTTGTGACTGTTAGCCCAGTTCATGTTCATACTGAGGCGCATTTACGCAGCTGCGGCCTCAAAGTCAGCACTAGTGACTTCTACATTCACTTTAAGGCTAGTGCTCACTGCCAGATGTTCTCAAAGTGGCTGTGGAGTAAATGAAGTCTGGACTTACTAAAGCCTATTTATTCTGTCTCATTTAGCAAACCTCATGTTTATATGGATTTATTAGGCACTTAACTGCATGAAAGAGGAAAATATTAGCTTGTAATTTCGATTGCTCCATATGGCTTTCCGACTCAGTGGCCTCTGAAAGCACACAAATATTTTCCAGTAAACAAAGAACTAGTTCAAACTGTTGTCCATTGAAAAAGAGAGATTGAACTCAAACAGATTTTTTAAACCATTTTTTCCCCCCAAAAAAAAGGTAGAAGGGATCAAACTTTTTTTTTTTTTACCGTAATGTGACAATAGTCTTCCGTTTGGATATGTACACAAGGCAGTGACTCCTTCGGTCCTCAAGGAGCAAGTGACTTAACTAGGCAGTGAAACACAGCATTAAGCTTGCTGCTATAATAATCTTAAAAGTACAACAGCACATGGTCATCATTTTGACTCTTGCTACTAAGCAGCTTCGGTGAAGACTGAATCAGAGATTTCTTGCATGTGAGCATTCTCCAGACTGAATTCAGGTGCAGAACTATTAGCAAGTAATTTTCCTCTGTAGGCCAAATTTATGTATATAAATATATGAGCAGCCACATGAACAGGACCCAAAGAACTCTCAATAGCAGAGAACAACTGGAAACCATAAAACCAAGTAATAACTAACCGAGTCACTGCATCAGATTAGTGACTAGGATGAATAGGCAAAAATCAATGGAGTCAAAGAAACTGTGCCCGTTTTCACCGAGAATAAGGTCTTTCATTATCACTAGGCTCCTTATTTTTTTGGTCAACAGTGACCACGGCAGTTTACTTAAAAACTGCTACTTGCTTTCAGTTTTCAAAGTTGCCCGAAAGCGTTTTAGCATGTTGTCAGCGCGGCTAATTTCTTCTATTTATTATGCAAATACCTTTCTAATTTTTCTTGATTTGTAGCTAGTTCTCTGCATCTCCCTTCTGACTACAGAACAGCCAAGGCACAAGCCAAAACGTCAAACTGTTTGTAGGCTGGCATACTGAATTGTGTTTTCTCAAAGAGAACTCTTGCACTTGAACTGGTATCTGTAGGTATACACACTGGACTGTACTGTCTCCTCCACTCCCAAAGTTTTTGTGTCCCCCTCTCGATATACCTTGAAATTTTCTTTTTAAACCACTGAAAGTAGTCCAAGAAGAGACCCAGAAAGTCAGACTCTGTCCATGCTTGAAATAAAATTACTCTTAATAATTTAGAGAAGTGTGAGAAGCTGGGTGTTGTCTATTCTGTTTTTTTAAATAATCATTTATTTACTTTGGGAGGTCTTTCAGATTTAGCAATCACTGCCAATATAAGAATCATATACCAATATGGAAATTGAGATGAAAGTATGAAGTGTTAAATTTTATTCAGAGACTATTCATTGTATTGTAACTAGGGGATCACAATCTACGCAGAACTCCTCTGGAAATGGATCCACAAGTGACTTGAATTTAGGCAGACATAGGGGAAAAAAAAATACATTTGAAAGGGAAAACCCTCAGAATTCCCTCACTTTTGATAGCTACAGTTAACCACCTCATTGTTTCTCAGCATTTATTTTGCACCTTAGTAGACCATATTACCCTTTCAGAGTGCAATTTCTGTACATGAAATACTCAATGATTGATAGGATAAGCTGTTACAGTTAATCATAACAGTGGGTTTAATAATAAAAATCAGATTTGGAAAAGTTATTAACTTGATACTCTGGGAGTGAGGAAATTACAAAAGAAATTGTGTATTATTATAAGCATTATGGCTTACAGAATATTTAGCAAGCCAATATATTAACACTGGCATTAGTGTCTGCTGAGCAGACTCTGCTATCCCCTAGGAATGGATTTCTGTATCTGCTCTTAATACCACAGGGCATCTGTCCAAAGCTGTGTACTAGGAACAGTATGTGCATTTTTGCATCTCTAAGAATTTTGAAAAATCTTCTATACGTCAAAAACTTCCTTCCTAAATGATTTCAATCAAATGGTTCCATTTATATTTTTCTGGTTCATTTCTGGTTTATTTTTAACAAAGGAATTTGATATTTCATGACAACCTTGCTCATCACATAATTGAGGCAAGCTGCCTCTTTCTTCTCCCAACTGTTTTCAGTGAAAAACAGGGTCTCTAAATCAACTTCTGTGTGAAAGAGTTGCTTGTTAAAAATGGCTTTTTTTTAAAGGAAGCTTCTAGATCCAAGGCAAAACAGTAATAATTTTTCTTCTTCTTTTTTTTTTTTTTTTTTTTTTTTTTTTTTACAGGAGACAGAATTTCCTGCCCCCTCAAAGAAAATTTTCAAAACTCATTGCAGCATTAATATCTTAACACTGGATGGAGAGAGATCTTATTTCTCTGGAAATACTTTTTTCAGTGGATGAGATGTTTAGAACAAAATAAGAAATTATATTGACAAAGAAAATAGTGAAATTCTAGAACACATCTTCCCACTTCCATTTAAAACAAACAAGGCAAGTTTCTTTTGTATAGTGGCATTTTCTGTTGAGAAACACTGCTGAATGAAAATAATTAACTTCCCACCAGGTGACATACATTTAATATTTTCAATACAGAAAACACAAGAGGGGCTCGAATATGACCTGCTTGATGAGTGATACAGTTGTCCCCACTCAGAGCTTCTTTATGTCCAGTTTCTTCCCATAACTGCTGATTTGTCAGGCAGCATAATTACCAGCAAAGCAGAATGGCACCGAGGCACTGCAGACACACTTATCTCTGTATATTGGGAGCAGTATTTCCTCTCCCTCCTAAACTGCTCCCCTCAGAAGAACATCTTGTGTTCACATCCATTTCTCACAGATAAACCATTACTGGTAATATTTAAACCTCTTCTTAGGTTGCTGTATTATTCTTAAACCAGTCTCTGAGCTTTATGATTTATAAGTCTTACATATATTATACATCAGCATATTAACGTAAGATTTTTCACATTGTCCTTGGCATTACGTCAAGATTAAGCATCACACACAACCGTGAGAGAAGGCTGATATATGGAGCATAAGGTTGGCGTAACTCTACAGTTTCGCATATTGCCTTTTTATTTTAGAAGACTGTCACCATGAGGAACACTCATTCAGTTATTTATCATTTTTCCCCTTTCAGAGATTACAGCAAACTGGGATCTTTACCATGGACTATGAATCATATAAAGCTATGCTACATTCTGGAAAGTCCTTGATCTCATACCGGTGCAGATCAAACACTTGAATCCTATTGTCAAAGCAGGGAAAAAGTCTGCCTTCACAGCATTGCAAAGCTCGTGACTTCATCTTGGAGCTTGTGATCAGCTCTCAGTCTTGTGATTACCAAAAAGTTCCAGCTTCCACTTTAAAAAGTCAGTGTCTAGTTTCACTGTCCTTAGCGAGAACAGCATAATCCTATGGTACCCTTAAATCACAGATGGTTCAAAGACTAAGCCACAGGAGGCAATATTTAACACTTTGTGGGAAAAAGACTTCTTTTCACTGTACTTCGGAGATAAAAATCCTTTATTATTGCTGTTTCTGCTTTGTGGAAAATATATCTACCCAGAAAACTGATGTTAGAAGTCACATTTTGAAATATTGAAAGCTATTCTGTATTCCAAAAGCTAATTGTAATTTTTTTTTGTCTTACAGTTCCTCCATGGTTTTTCACTACTCAGTGTTCTGATAAGTCACAGCCAACAGTATTTAAGACGGACTTAAAATGGTAGTTAAAATTTTTAAACTACTGCTCTCCCATCTACAGCAGAATAAAAGATGGATGCATTTTCAATTTTGCAATAGTCACTACACAAATGCTAAATTTTGTGTCACTAAGTTGCAACGAAGCCTTAATTTGAGATCTTGTAGTACCCAGAAACTGTAGCTTTTAGAAAATAAGTTGTTCCTTTATGAAAGGGAGCAGCCTGCAGATTAAAATAAAAACAGATGATGCGTCAAGTGGCATTTATTTCCTTCCCTTTTCTCATGTTTTGAACTCAAATCATTGATGTAAACTATACTTACAGTTATTGGAATGGACTTAATCAAGCAAGTCTATCACTGAGGATTTCACTGACCAGTAATGACAGGAGCAGCCTTAAACAGCATAACAATTGGGCTTCCTCTGCTCTGAGATCACATAGACTTGGAAATTATCTTTTCCTTTATACCCATGGTTTTGAAGATCTAATGTTCTCATAGACAATAATTTAGAAAAAATCTGACTTTTTGATTCTTTGCATGATTCACTCTTGTATTTACGTTAATACAATTCTCTCTACAACACTTCAGCAAAAGGCATTAGAACATCACATTTACCATACATTTAAAATTGTCACTGTTTGAAGCTTATGTGGCAGAAGGGATAAAATTAATTCTTCTCTTCCTTTAAAAAAACCCGAACAAACAGAATTAAAAGAATTCCCTCCAGCTGCTTCCAATCCAAAGTCCATTTGTAAAGTTCAGTAATTCAGATTCAGTTTAGCACCAAAACTGATACATGGCCACACTGATGCTGTATAAAACTCTTAGAATAACAAACTTCTTTTTAACTCTATTGTACTAAACTAGACTGTAAAAAAAAAAAGTTCAAGACAGTTCCAGATAAAGCTAGCATTCCAGGCCTGCTAAAAATACATACATGAAGGAAATTAGATATTAGACATTGGCAGCAAGTAGTCTGGTCTCTAAACTAGTTCAGGGGATGACTCAGTCAAAAGTACAAAAACTGACAGATTTATACTGCACAGATCAGTTGAAAAGCTTTATGCTTACAGTAACAGTTTGTATGTATCTATGCCCTAGTATTATTTCTAAAGTGCTTTTGCAAGACTTCCCCATGCAGAAATTCCTCTTCTACCTTTAAAACAAAAAAGAGCAGATCACGACCAGAAAGCAAGGAGTATTCCAACCAGCTGAAAACACAGAGGGGAAGTAAAAATGGGATTACACAAATTACAGTCTAACCAGGGGTCTGGGATTAGAAACAGGGAGAAAGCTCCAAATCTCTAACTATGTATCTTTTGATCTCATCACCACAATTCCTCCCACCTCCCTTAAGATCTTGCCCTAAAAAATGAAATACAATAATGATGTCACGGACAAAATGCATATTTACTTCAAAAGCCTCAATACAGCCTTCACATAAACAGTTCCTGCGGAGACTACTGGAAATTCCACTGTTACAACTAGGAAGGAAATGCCAATATCAGACTCTCCAGTACCACACCCAGTAACTTTCAAGGTCCCCAATGTTTTGCCCAACTTCTCCTAAGGACAGAACCATCTCTTTCCACTTCCTATCATGAGTGAACAGCCACATGAACAGGCATTTTAAGGTAGCCAAAACAATTAATTCTAACTTCTTGAGAACAAGCACCTTGTTTCAGAGACAAGGAAGCTTCAAGGTAACTAACTCTGCTTTAGCAGTGACACTAGAAGTGGCAGGAACGCCCCTTCAACACGAAGGAAGAGGAGAAAGGGAAAGGAGGGTTCGGAAGAGTATCATTGTCACTTCAAAAGTAGCCCATGTCATCTCTAAAGAAATGCAGCTGTGGTGCAAGGTGAGAGGTATGGAGCAGTTAAGCTGTTCACCCAGTATGGTAATTTTTTCTTCTTACTCATGGCCTAGCGTAAAAGGAACACAGCTGTCTTGCATCCTAATGGTTTTGTTTGGCTTTGCACTGGATAAAAGAGGTAGTGGATCTTAAAAGGAAAATTGTGTTAGATGTACTGTCCAAGGTAACATGTAAGGCTAGCAGGACTGAAACTCAGCCAGCTGTTTCTTTATAGCTATTCTGAGCTGCAAATGCCACAGCAGAGAGCACTCTAGGCCTACAGGATGCACTATATGTCCCCAAATCATCCACCGTCAAAGTCTTCCTTCTGCCATCTGCAAGCCTTCCCCCAAGCTCAGTGGTGCTGCACTTCCACCTCCCCTGAAGTAGAGGTTTCAGCCATCTGCAGTGGAATTAACAGGAGTGAAGAGATTCTCTCTTCACACAATCGTCTCCGAAGCTCTAGTCTGCCAGAAGCACTGATCTTGTTTCCATAAAGGGGACTGCTGAGTTGAAGCTCCTGAAGAGATAGTGACAATCAAATAATTCCCACCTTGAAAGCCTGAGCAGTTGAGCCTAGCAGCTATGGCAAGACCCAACACCTCCCTGCATCAGCCCTGGTTGTAACACAAGACCTATGAAGGTGCTTTTATACTTGGTCACAGAATAAATCCGTAACAAGAAGCTGAATCGTTGCCCTTTCAATACAGCTCTGATTCAGCTTCAGTTCCAGATAAAACCATCCTGTTTAGTTCCGGTATTACAATTCTTTCATGGGTAAGAAGCAGGTTAAAAAGGCATCTGCTTATGGGTTCTGTGACTTCCAGTCAGTTTACGGGAAAATACAACATGGGCCTCCTCTCAGGAACCAGCAATCCTTCCTGAAGAACATTAGGTTTTAGTCAAACTGCTACTTAAAGCATGTAACAGGGTTTTGGTTTAGATCAGTTTGGGGTTCATATTATTAGATACTTCAAAACAAGAGGTCAGACTCAAGATGTGGTTCTACAGGCATTTCCACCACACCTGTCCTCCACCACAGCTGTCCCCTCCACTTCTCCAGGATCTGCTGCCATATCTATGACCCATCAAGAAGAATCAGATGGGGAGGATCCATAAGCACTAGACACAGCAGCATCACCATGACTTCCTTACACTTCCCAAGCTGCTCAGCAATATGATCCAGTCTAAACAAGACAGCCATAGCAGGCAATCTGTATGCTGGAGAAAACAGCTCTGTAGGAATCCACACCTTAAATCAGGCATTATTTTGAGGGCATGAATTTATCAGCTGGGGATCCTCATCCTGCATTACATACCTAATTTTTTTTTTTTCCAAAATACAACTGCTTTGTCTATCCCTGGTATTGCGGGTCCTGTTGTTTATCCAGCCCAGGTACAAGGAAGACCTGTGTCCTGAAGCCCTCAGGTACAGCACAGTACAGGAATTAACCGGTAGCCAGGAAGGCTGCCCGAGCACACTAGTGGTCTGGCTGCTTGGAAGAAGAGATATGAGCAGGAACATCAAGCCCCTGGCTGTTCTACCTGTATCTACAGGATGTTCTTTCTGCTTTTCTCCACTAGCCTTTTTTTTGTGGAAAGGCTGTGTCTGAAACTGTATCCTCAGGCATGACTTTTGCCAGAAAACTACTGCCATCACTTTTTTTCTGCCACTTGCATATTTTTTTTATTCCCCTTCACCAAATTCTATACTCAGAATCCAACTCTTCCCTCCAAGCTAGAGTCAAAAGTACCATCCACCACCATGACCATGCATGTGGCAGTGGCAAACAATGCTTCAGCTACTCTACTTTTCCCTTTAAAACATGTGCTCGAGATTCCCGAGTTTCCTACTCTTGAGGTTCTGCATAAGACTTCCAGTATTATTGGGGGTTTTGTTGTTTGTGGTTTTTTTTTTTTTAAAAAAAAAAAGCAGGGAGGAGGAAAAAAATCTTGCTCAGACTGCAATTTTACTGGTCCAAAAGTTACGTACAGTTTGCTGTTGATACTAAAGCAAGCAAGGTCTGTTTTTCTAAACCTCTCACTTAGCATTAATTTCCTCTTGATCTAGCTTTTATCAGACAAAACAGAAATAAGGAGTTTAACTTCTTAAGTTTAAAGGGGCAAGAAGTATTTCTTACCATCCTATGCTTGCCTGCCTTTATTCTTGTCCCTTTTTGTTTAGCCCTGTAGCTGCATCTTATCCTGGCCTCAACCATCCTTTCTTTGACCCCATTTCCTTTTACAGCTACTCCTGCGTAAATCAGATTTCTCCTGAATAGCTTCTGTTAATCTGACAGCTCAGCAGGGACTAACCCCGTCACTTCCTGCCTAAAGATAAATATCTGCCATAGCATAAAAACTGAACAGAGAAGCAATGGATGCTCTAGGTTAACAGCTATCTTTGTAACATTGAGGGGGTGGGGACACAGGGGAAGAGAAAAAGCACCTCTAACTGTATCTTTACCACCAAAACAATAGCTTTGCAATATGCACAAGAGATCAACCGTGTCTACTTATCCCCTAGACATTAGAACTGATGAATGTGGTGAGCAGTTTCTTCTTATAGCCAGTGTGGATCATGACCATTTAACTCTTGACTTTTTTTTCATATTGACCATTATTACTCCATTTTACACTCTCAATAAGGCATTCAACCAGCTATCATTGCCTGAACAGTAATAATCTTGAAAGGTTACAACCCTCATGTTAAGGGGCAATAACCCAACAAAGAAAATTCAACATAGTACATAACCTCTTCTCCCCTACATATACGTCCACTTCCAAGTCTAGCAGAAGAGATTCACACCTTCATTTCTTCCCCATTCTCTGCTCTTGATGCACTCTCCAGGAGGTCAGTTTACTGGGGACAGAAGCAGGACACGAGAAGATGACAGTGCTTGCAGGTATTTCAGGGTGGGGGCTTGCCCTGTTAAACCCAACTGGCTTGTACGCCATATCACATCACAGGTGCCACACAGCTCATGCTTACATTCAATTTCTTAAAGTTGTCAGCCGGAAGGTATCAAGAGAAAACAGAAGGAAGCCTAAATTTATTATGTTCAAATGATCACACCTTAAGACACGTCCAAGCCTGACACATGATTTGGGAATGACAGGAGCAGATGCTGTAAAATACATTTAAAGAACAACACATAATTGTGATACCTCATAGCAACTTCTCTCCTACTGGATGCATTTGCTATAAGTCCTCCTGCGTTTTCATTTCCCAGGCAGGTAATGGGATGCCTTACTTTCCAGTGGAGTATCTGCGCCACCAGCTAGCCTCCACCAACTAAGCAACAGGGAGCTAGCAACTTCAAATGACAGTGATGCCTGAAAGAAGCACCCCATCAAGAAACCCAGGAGGCGATTATTGATCCTGCATTTGCACAAACACACACTGACTCCAGTCTCAAACGAGAGAGCAGGAAGAGACGTCAGCTGCTTAGGTTCTGGCTGGTCACTGGGTACCAAATGTTTCTGGGCTTGCTCCACGAGTTGAGTCTTTTCTACACTGTTCTCACACCCAAACCCACACAGGTACTGAGAATCAGGCTGGCCTGGCCTAGAGAGACATGGGAGAAGCAAAACAGCAATAAACAGTGACATCCACAAACACTGGTGGGCCTGCTGGTTTACAAGCAAATGCTGAAAACGATTGAGACATGCCATCACACACAGATGAGGAGTCACTGGTGACAACTGAGCAGAGGTTTAGAGACTGAGGGACACCTTGCCCCCACCACAGCAGCCTCCAGTGGGCCCTGCCAACCCACAGACACAGCCTGAGGTCAGTTCTCAAAATATGCATTTGCAGATGCCACGCACTGAAGATGACAGTGCCAGCTTCAAGTTTGGTTTGAAATCCAATTCTTTGTTCTTATCTTTGCGGGCTTCAATGTCTCCCTTTCTAAGCTTATATCCTAGAGGGAAGAATCAGCATCTTCTATCACTAGAAAAGATGGTCAGAGTCTTGGTTTCCTCTTGGCTGGTTGCAATTCTAAGGGAGACCACTGTGAAAACATATCATGTAGAAAAATAGAGCTTCTGAGCTAAGCATCAGAGATAACAAAAGTGGCTTCAGGGGTAATGCACACCCGTATATCTTCTCAGTAGCAAGCTGATGATTTTGCTGACAGTTGAGCTGTACATGACCATTTGAAGGAGACTGCAGTCTTGTCTTGGGCTCAAATTCCCTCCCATCCCACTATTTCTCCAAGAAACCACAAAATACAACCTAATGCAGCAGCCTCCCAGAGAAATCAGGTGATTTCTGCCTATGAACTCCTGTCTTTGCTATAGAAGAGGCTCCATTTTTTTTTTAGACTTTTGGGCAACTGTCATACTGTTATGTTACCAACTGCAAATATAAAGATACAGCAAGGACTAGGTACTAGTTTATCATGGAGTTAGTTTGGCTGGAAAGTTTACATCACATTTTCATCTTGGAAAAGCTGATGTGCCTTTGTTACTCAAGAAAGGAAGCATGTCAACAGTAGTCTCAAGTCTATGGAGAAGTTGTTTAAGCACTTATTGGCATCCTGTCCCTTAAGAGCTCTCATTTTAGGGTTGCATCATGTTTGGAAATGAGAGAAGGTAGAAATTCAAGAGAAGAGCCTCCTCCCTCTGTTCTTCAACCCACTGCAGCAATAACATAGCACTAGGAATGTGCTGCTTGGGAAAAAAGAAAATTACATACAGTCTTAAAGAGAAAGATCTACACCAATCTCCTAGACTCAAACACTTCGACTCTGGAAAACTTCATTCCCGGATGCTAACTTTACAGCCTTGTTCTAGGTATGCATCTAGTTTAACCCAGCCTATCTTACCGTTCGGGAAATGCTAACAACCTCAAGGAGCTAACTGCCAGGACACTTTTTTCTAGATATAGATCCTTCATTTTCCATTGCTCAATTTATTTTTAACTAAATCCTCCAAGTTATTACCTTGATCTTGGCTGCTCCTTGAGCAATCCTTTTCCTCTGTTTGGATGCTAATGCCTTTCAGAGAGTCTGTAAATGGTTATTAAACATTTCACCATCTCCCTGATCAGATTAAGTCAAGATTCCAGGTTTGTCTGTTCAGTACCTGCTAAGGAGAAAAGCAGGGTAGAAAGCATCGAGGCTCTATGGAGAAATGGAGGAACACATTTAACTGAAGGGGTCAAGACAAGGGATTGTAGAGTAATGAACACAGCAGAAAGACCAGATTTGTTTAATGCTGCACCACTACCCGAGAGCAATTCTGCCTCACGAATTTCAGTTAGAAGAAGCTACGAAGGTAAATTTGTTGAGTTTATTAAACTACAAGACCAGAATCAAAGGAAAAATCAGAAAGAGGAACAGCAAACAAATGTCACAGTACTCAAGCTATTACTACAAACAATCATAGAGAATTTTGTGTCTCTAAAATGCTTTGCACACAGTAGTTCAGTAGCACAAGCCCTGCTTCTCAGTAGCTACAAAGGCTCTGCACACTGCAAGAACCTGAACATCAGCTAGCCATAATGCAGACTCATGAATGAAGCAGCCTTTACGACCCAGTTCTGCACTTCTTTCCCCTCCCTTGCACTGCACTAGGCAGGGTAGCCTTAGGAAGTCACATATGCAACAGAAAATCATTTGCTTCCTCCCTTAATATGCTCTCACATCCATTTCTATAATCTTTACTATTTCCCTTGCCTCTTCTGTCTGTGATGCATACATCTTACTATGGTTATCAAGAAATTCAAAGGAGCACTGAAGCAAGCCTCATGACAACTGCAAACAGATTAAAATTGTCGAGCAGGAACCAAGAGCTAAACAATTTGACCTTAACATTATTCATTTCAGAAGAGTGAGACAACTCTGAGGCAGACCCACAAAGCAACAGGTTAAGCAAACACTGGGTGTGATTTCTCAGCTGTTGGTTATATGTCAGTGTTTGAATTAATTTGCCTGACAAAAGCCACTTATATACAACAGTAATCAAGCAAGGTCAAAATGACATCTGGCCCTCTCTGAGCAGCTGGTTGCTCCTCTAACCCCTTTGCTCACTGTGCTATGCACAACAGCTTTGGTCTCAGCCACTTGGATAATCAGCTAAGCTATTCTGAGCTACAGAGCTTCACATGGAAGCAGAATCTGGCCTCAAGCTTTTAAAATACACCTGCAGCTGACTGAATGCAAGACTCAGGCAATGAGCACTATTGGAGCCTACTTTCATCAAGGAAAGCTGGAACATCTAGAGACACGAGGCAAACTGAGACCCAACCACAAATCTCAGCAGAAATCCAGTAGGATTACAATTGTGTAATTGTCATCACAAGTTAACACATGGCAAAACAACCTAACAAAAATTTACCTGTTTCACCCCCTAGCACAAACATTTCTTCAGAGTTTGAAAAGGACCCCAAACCTCTCTGCACTGAAGAGGCACTTCAGCATCTCTTTCTGCAGGGCTGAGCCTTCACTAAACAGAATGAGGGACGGAGGGTTCTGAGCCAGTACACCTTGAAGTCAGAGGAACATCTGGGTGGTAGGTACCTCGTCCAAGGCATGCACACATGAGCAGGGTGAGACTAGTTATGCAACTTCATTCTGCTGCCGATGACTGCAGCATTAAAAACTTAAAATCAGAGCATCTAACCTCATCTGTAACATACTTTCTCCTATCAGACTTTACCACCTTTTGGTTGCTTATTAACATCTCAGTTCATTCAGCCTAAAGATTTAAAGTTTTGACTTTTTGCTTCATATGCAGAGACAATTTCAGACTGTGTTAACCTAAAGATGCTTTTCCAGCCTGTTTTCCCACATCTGCCTGGCTCAGAAGTGGCAGGACACCTCTCACATGAGACACTCTGGGAACAGCTAACAGGAGAATTAGCCAGAAAAATCTATATGGAAAAGACAGATGTTTATATTGAAGATGACCTGCTGCTAATCACAGCTATTACAGCACTGAAAGCTATCAGTACAAGTCTATGTTTAATGGAATAACATGTTATGGTACAATGCATCCTAAAATAAGATACCAAGGCCTGATCTGACCCAATTCCCAGAAACTGTACTTTATTAACAAGTGTTATTAACTTCAGTGTGATTAGTCACACAGACAATGTTATCCACAGGCAAGTCCTAATTCAGTAACCTCTATAACATGACTAAAGTTCGGCTATGTCAGTAGTCAGCACTATTTAGGATGACTCCGGTCACTCTAAATATGATACCCACTTTGCCTTATAGCATTAGAGGCTTTTAAACCATATGTAAAGTGATCTCATCATGTGCTGCTTTGTAACTTACTGCTCAAGCAGGTATTGCTAAACAGGAGTGTTATGTAATCTGTTACATAGTACACAGTACTCCATAGTACTCTACCATACATAGAGCTCCACTCTAATTACAGCAGCAGTTTGCTGTGTAAATCCTTGTACAGGCAATAAAATGTAAAGTATACTGGACACAGGAATTTAAGAGTTGCAAATAATGTATTGCATTATCAATTACAGATGCTACCAAGTAAGTTACTTTGATTTTGAAACGGTCAGAGAAGCTTCTGATGTTCAGCATGCAGATGGCCACTACAGAAACATCCCTCTGTCATTTGACTTCTTCGTCACTGGGCAGTGACAGATCTGATAAGACTGAGATAGAGCAATATGTAAAAGGATGAGAGGGGAGAGGCACGCAAGTCTGAACTGGATCACCGCCAGTTAGAGTTGTGCCGATTCATACCAGCAGAGATTTGGTCTTGTAAATGTGCACACAATATATTCCTCAGAATATAACTCTCCCCAGATTAAGAATTCAGGTCTGGTGTTAAAGCCTTCTTGCCCTCACGGAGGTCACAGTTTCATCCTTAAGAGAGGGGCAGGGGGAGACAGGGAAAAGATGCATGGGCCATATTTCTTCCTATTTCGGTTGCCTTTTTTTGGTCTTTGAAAGTGTTTCGTATCTCATTCTCCCTCGGCTGATTCCTTGTGCCAAGGTGGAATAGATAAATCAACATTCCCATGCTTCAGACAAGCCAAAGCTTTACTGTTGTGGCTATATTGTGGGTATCTGAAATACTATACTTTACCCAAAGCCATTGAGTAAAACCACCTAAGCAAAAGCCCAGAAAAATTCACTACTGAAAGCAGGTCACCTGAATATACCTTCTGATGCATGCTGAAGTTCTGCATAAACTTGTCTGTTTGCCCTAGCTCCGAGGAAAATCCTTTGCTCAGAGCAGAGTGCCAGCACCACGAGGAATTTGCTGCTCATCCATGGAGCTGTTACTCCTTGGATGACTCACATTCAGCAAGGAGACCTATGCGGTATAGAACACATTGCTCTTGT
This sequence comes from Opisthocomus hoazin, assembly GCF_030867145.1. Classification (NCBI taxonomy): domain Eukaryota; kingdom Metazoa; phylum Chordata; class Aves; order Opisthocomiformes; family Opisthocomidae; genus Opisthocomus; species Opisthocomus hoazin. The sequence continues at coordinate 12,074,393 of NC_134424.1, read as the reverse complement.
CACCTATCTATACACTTCCTTTGCAGCAGACCATGGACGTCTTCAGCTAAGTGAAATTAGCAGACACCCCTGCATAAGTTCCCACCAGTTGTGGTAAGTAGGAAGTAGATAGCATATACACATCTGTCTCCTCAGGAGACAGTGAGGATACAAGCCCATCCAGGAAAGAGTCCTATCTGTCACTTGGTCTCTGTCACCTATAAGAAGGAACCGGAGTCTGAGTTGAATCCGTTCCCAGATTCAAGTCTCATAACTCTTTGGCTAACATTCTGTCCCTTGCAGCGGGCTACAACAAAGAATAAACATCTGCTAAAAAAAAAATTCAGGGTCCTCAAACAGAAGTCTGGACTCATTGGTGCTGCCAAAGCCTGAGGTGATTTCATCAATATCCTAGACTCCACTACACAAATTTGCTTTATTATCTCTTTGTATGGAATAAAACAACCTAAAGTACCACCACCCCAGGTGCCACTAAGTTCTGCAAACAGTTCCACAAACTGTCTTTGCTGCTGAGGACAGTCTTGCCCTTCACACCGAATACCTTTTTTGCCCCCCTAAGATGGGCTTTCTTCGCCCAATTCATTTTGATTATCAGATTCACACTGAGGCCCTACAAACTGTCACATTGGCAGAACCCAGCAAGAGTGCTACAGGAGAGGAGCAGGCATTACTTGGACTAGCTTTGCCAACCAAAAACACATTATTACTACACCTCTCAGCTGAACAGATATAGTCTATTTAGCTCCTTGAAGAAATCATGTCTCCCACCCAAGACAAATCAAGGTTAAATTACCTTCAACTTGTATGTGGTCATTTTGCTTCTGAAGTACAAAAATCATACAATGTATTCCCTTCCCATCTCCAGGTGGAATTTGCTCCTATACTAAACCCAGCTCAAAATCTTCCATCACTCAGATTAGTGTGTGAGTCTAGACTTCCAAGCAGTGCAAAGACTTCAGCAGCAAGTAGCAATACAAAGGGTTGCACCTAATGAATTAGGATCCAACTCAGTTAACAATTCTCTGTAGACACACTAGAAATACCATAGATGAAAGCCAAGGAGAGAGACAGTTTGGGGAAGGTCTTGCTGGACCTTTGCTATGATTAACGGGAAATTTCCTCATTTTACTTAGGGATAAAAGCAGCAAGAGGCAAGCTATTTCATTGTATGCATTAGGTGACTAGAAAGAATGGGTGCACTGGAAGGCAGACCATGCTGGGAGGTACTTCACCTGCAGGTCTGTACACAGAAATTCAGATGAGACATGTGCTAGCTGCAATGGTGCAGACTGCAGCACATAGACGATAGTCTGTGTTATCCCCTCACTGATCTATGGTCAGCTTGCTTTGACTATTTTGTCACACTGCTGTTGCTATCTTGCACTATGCATAGCCGAAGTATATTAAGATGGGTATCTGATGAGTCCTCCCAGTGCAATATCCAGGAGGAAATGGAAAATTTCATCTCCATAGGCACAAGGGGGACAGATCAAGGGCAACTTCCACCAGCTCTCTTTTTGCCTTAGAAGAAATAATTACCCTCACTTCTCCCAGCCACTTTATGTGCAGTAGCCCTATGTTTGAAGGGACACGCACACAAAAGCAGGGTACAGCAAGCATGCAAGTAAGGGGTATAAGGAAAGCAGGCTAAAATATGCCCCAACACCCCACACCAATCATCACCCAGTCCACGCTTTTGTGAAAATCTTTGTTATTTGAAAGTAGCTGCCAAACTTTTTGAACAAACAGTTTTTAGCCTGAAGAGATCACAGACTGTTTGCTGCCTTTTATTTGTGGGTGGATGCATTATTACTTCTCCACAGCTGAACGACAATGTTTTTTGAAAAAGTAATTACAAAATGGGAGAATTGCAAATACTTGTCTTAGCGTAAATTGCTTTGTTTGCCTGAGAGGAAAGGTGTTTATATGAAGAACAATCCCTCCTGTACAGACATCCTCAGAGACAACACACATTCACAAAGGTAGTTGACTTCCCACAGCAGTTCATGAGTGAGCGTGAGCACAGGCAGCTCACTGCCCTCCAGTGAGATTAACTGATCTCTTTCTTGGTGCTCATCTCCACCCAGAAGCTGGCATTCTCAGGTCTGCAGTAAGTGATCCACCACCAGCCATTTGTCTTGCTGTCATGCGCATTAAATTAAGCATGTTTTATTTCTTACCATTTACCTCGCCTTTATGCGTCACTGGAAAACAGAAGTGTACTGTTTGGGAAAATTACTCCTCCACATAATTTGAAAACTTGTGGTTGGACATAACACATTATAAGGAAAGCAGATCCAAAGGTCAGTGCTCCTACAAGTACTCCCTTCCATCACCCCAGGAGCTATAATTTGGCAGTGCAGGCTGGGCTTTTATGTTGGCATCATTCACAGTCCTGCACAGGGTCCCCGACCCCTTCCTGCAACAGCTCCCCAGCTGTGGAGACACACGCCACATGCTTTCATTGCCAAGATCTTGCACAACTTACTTGCAAGACTTTAGGGCAGACTCTGCTGCCTGCTTCGGGCTTTGGCTGGGGAGGAAGGGAAAGTAAACGCTCCCATTTTAGCTTCAGATTATTTTAAATACACGATGACAGATGTTCCGCAGTGGGAAGGGCCTCTGGCTGCTTCTGCAGCATGAGTGCACACATGCACATAACTGCAGGAGATGGGGAGAAGAGCTCCGCACATGTTCTTGCCCAGCCAGGTGACCCAGCAGCATCCTGAACAGCAGTGACACAATGTGGGCTCCAAATTAGGTGCCTCCTATCTCTAGGTCACAGGTTTCTACCATAAACATGGTATGTTAAAAATCCCACAGGAAACAATTTAACATGAAAGTAACTGAAAGCTGTCTCTCTTCTTGCTATTTGTCTCCTTGTCCTCAGTGCTAAATGCCTGGGTTCGCCTCAGCATGGCAACACTTTCTGCCAGACTTCAAGGAGGAGCAATGGATGCTTCTGATGCAGGGAACTGTACTGTCTCTCTTCTGTGAGCTACCATAGCTCAGTCTGAATTGGATCTAAATCCTCAAATCTGGGGAAAGAAATATTTGCAAGCAGATCTAAGCATCACAGCCCAGACCAGCCTGGGAAAGGGGAGTGACTATCTTTGTCACTGTTTTGACTGCCGGAGTGCTGAACTTTGCAATGCAAGCCTATCTTCAAGACTCCACAGCACCAATGCCTTCCATTGACTCTTACTTCCTCTAAAATCCAAGCCAATACAATTTGTCCAGTACTACTGGAAGCAAGGAGACACCAAAGAATTATATCATATCAAACCAGTGTCACACTTCAGCATGCCACTGCATTAAAGAGGATTTCCCACAGCTAGAGGATACTGCCAGTTTAAGTCTACAATCACTTTTCTACCCATTAGTCAGCCCAGAGTACAGTTAGTCTCAAGAAACCTTGCTTGACATAGGACAAGATCGAAGATCAGAACAGGAATTGCTAGAAATCAGCATTTCTGAAAAACGCTTGGACTTTGCTACACCAGGATGTTCCTGCTGAAGAGATGCCCACTGACAACAAGCACTGATGAGAAGACAGATCTTCACGGGGTATGGTCTGATCTTTCCCACAGGAAAGCTCCCTTCCTATCTCAGGAGCTGTGATAACTGTTCCCTATTGCCTACAGAAATAGCCAGGCACATCCCAATGTTATTTCACCAAAGATCTTAGTACAGGCTAAATCACTCTGCAGGTACACAGTTAGCCCTCACCAATGAATCAAGGAAGACCTAACGAGTAACAGATACCCGATTCCTGTAGCCAGCAGTGGCGATTGTGATTTTTGCAACAGTAGTAACACAGACTTCAGTCACTTGGAAACTGCAAAATCAAAGGAAAGAATGAGAAGGCCCCGAAAGAAAGGAAAACATTCATTTTTTAATTTTCTGGCTTTTTTGAGGTATGGATCTTGCTGTCATTTATAACCCCATATGTAGCTTTAAAAAAACCACACACAACAAAGGGCGCTAAAAAAAAAGAAACAGGACACAACCAGCACAACCCTATACACCTACCAACCTATAAAACTCTGCTGAAAGCCACTCTTTCACTTCAGACCTTTGTCCCAGATCCCTAAGCTTTTCTTCAGTTGTTTTTCCAGCCCCAGAAACATTTTGAGGTGTAGACCCTGAGCACACAGTCTCTCTACACTCCTGAAATCCATTTGTCACCTACACAAGACAGCCACACATATTTTTCTAAACCTCTCACACTGCAGAAGAACAGCAGCTCCATGCCTGCATAAATTTCCTTCAGACAGGACTGGGGAGGCCCCTTCATTAGCCATCCAAGTTATCTCCAAGAGACCCACTATTTTGCTGACATTGAAGATCTGTACCCATAAACCCCCTACACACCAAGAGATGCTTGGATTACACCCTGTAAAACCGAAATTATTACCTTGTCAAATTAGAAACGGATCCCACCCCTGCCAAAAGCAACTACCAAAACCTACGAGTAAAATATTTCTGCTCTCCTTCCTTTTCTTCCTTGCAAAAGGACTCCCAAGCAGATACAGCAAAGCAAATGCATTTCAAGAACAAATTCAAAGCATATACACATCAGAGGGCTAAAAGCAAAAAGCAGACCCTCTCTGGGACATCTTGCTTCTGTTCTCTCAGGCCCAAATTCCACAAACACACACACACCTGTACTTAACTTTAGTACAGAAACCAGCAGGTTTCTGTAGCACACTCATGGAAACTAGGGTAAGGACACTCCCATCTGCAGAATCAGGGCCCAAGGCCATGGCCTCTCAAAGGCATGTAGGCTAGGAAGTATTGCCGTCCACAAGACGGAAGTCAGCAGAATAAGGTCACACAATTGGAGTAGAAACTGCAGGAAAAACATCTGTTGGTAAAGGGCAACGCCACAGCGGATGGATCTGCAAGACCAGTTTAATTTGGTTCTCTACTTCAGGGAAGAAACTGCAGTCTGAAGAGCTTTCCATTTCTATCTGCACCCACCTAGGACACTTAAACAAGTGTTGGTATGGAACAGTACATGTTACAGCAAAAAAGCCAAAGGGTTAAGCCCCTAATCACACAAATGGGCACTAGTGGAGGACAAGCATTCAAACTGGGAATGCTCAAGGCTTGCGTTCTCTATCTCAGCCCAGATGAGTTGAGTAAGCAAGTGTTGTGGCCACCTTCTCACTGTTGTCAGACTGGAATATATCCAGCTACATCTTGCTTCCCAGAGGCAACCTTGCAAAAAGACTGTTTTTACAATCTGTGAGGCATCTGCTCAGCAATTAATAGCATAGCATTCATTTAGCAATATCTCCTTCCCTCACCCCACTCAGCCTGGGCTAAGCTTTGATCACTCCATAGTCTATTCATTCGTGAAAGTCATCAGGATGCAAACAAGTATTCAGAGGGGATCAAGGATCTACGCCTTCCCTGTTGTAATGATTCATATAAAGCGAGTCTCAGTAAAGATATTTTCGTGAGAAGTACCTTTCAAGAACACAAATAAAACAGTTGACTGCAACATACCAGCCTACGCAGGCTTTTGAAATGCATCAGTCTCACCTCAAGTGCCTGGCCCTGAGATATGTCAAGCGTCATTAGTAGGCTGGTTTGGGGAGTCAGTTGAACTGCTACTGCCCAATTGCTCCCTTCCCAGACAGCATGACTTAAATGGCAGGATTTTTTGCGGCTTCATCACAGCTTGAAAGTTTCATATGACAAACTACTATCTATGCAATGTTTTAGATAGTTTCACAACTGGAGTTGTATTGCTGGTCTTCCAGAAACCTGGCATAACATGCTGACAGATGGTCTACTTGGCATTCAAGGAGCCTCGCTTTTTCACATTGGTCAGATTTAGGAATTTGGACTGCCCCAGGTAGCAGCTCATTTTACTAGTTTTCTGTATTGATGCAGAGATCAAGGATCTCAGTCATGAGCAGTCTTGCTGAGTTGAGGCTGTACAAATGCAGAACAAAAAGACATCTCATGCTCTTTACTCCACTTTGAAATAGATTCAGACATTTGACAAGATCTTTCTCCCTCACAACATGCACATGGAGCAGCATAAAGAGAGATGGCCTGCAGAAATTAAGAGCTGCCATGAAACTCCCCAGATGAAGGATTGAATAGATCAGTATGCAGGCCTAGATTTGAAACAGGCATTGTGACACTGCTAAAAAGGGATGGTTCAGTGTGTTTTCTCTTCCCATCACTTAAAATCACCCACACAAACACATACATACACAGAGCAAACGCAGATTTCACTTACCATAATCCCACCACTGTCTGGTTAATTTTTAAAAGTTTTGCTCATAAAAAAAAGCGAGTTTCAGTCTTCCCTTTTGGGTGATGATTTTACTGGTATTATTTCTACACACAGACACGCGCACACACACTGCTGACAACGGTTAGTTCCTCACAGTTCCGCAGAAAGCTCAGAAAACCCTTACTAACCTTGTTTTTGAGGACAAGAATAAGTGATCATGCAGATAGCAGAAAGACATAATCTGGTCAAAATATGAAATTGCAAAGCTGGGAAAACAGAACTCATGTACATGCCTACAGACATGGCTGTACACATGCCCTTGCATGCTAGTTCTTACTCACTGTCACACACACACATAATTTTTGCATTGGCTGTTGCTGTGGACCTCAGATCTGAAGAGCTGCAGAGGCCATTAGATGCCTAATCACCCATGATTAATCCAAATGGAGCTTTCCCATTCACAGGAACACTCCCTGCTTCCGAACAAGAAGAGCAGAGTGTTCTCAATTGTGTCTCAACATGCTCCATAAAGTGTGATGAAAGACAAAGAGAAATTTGTCCTGGAGAAAGACAACAGGCTACTGGTGTTTTAATAAACTTGTACATTTAGTTCTTCATGAATGCAGCCTGCTACTACCTGTGGCGAGTCACAACTGCTAACCAACACACACCTCTGGGATAGTCCTTTCACAGCTCTCAGAGCCCACTTTAACATGCCAAATACACCAAGGTTTAACTTCTCTTTGTCCATCTCACAGTCCCATCAGCTATTTCCTGGAAGTGAGACCCCAGTTTCAACAACAGGCACCAGTCACACAGAGAAAGATACATTCTGGCATGTTTGTAGCTACGTCTGCTGATCCTTGCATAAGCCTCTCACATTAGAAACAGTAAGTCACGTACTTAAGGGTATACATAGGTGAAACTTTTTCCCTTAGACAGTCTTTCCTACTCAAGGAACAAGCTAGATGCAATGTAAGGTTTTTTTAAAACTATGTGTTATTTGAGACAGTTCACTTCTACAGTACCCAAAATTGTGCACTAGAAAGGTAGCTTGTATCTTATAGATAGGAGTGAACATCTACAGTGGGGAGAGAGAGCAGGACATGGAGGACATAGACAGAGATGACACACAAAAAAAAAACCAACCACAAACCACAGGCTCTATTCAAGCGCTCACACTGAGACACACAAAATCATCAGAAGTCACACCTAGAACCCTTAGATAACATTTCAAGCTCTTTCAATGCTTTCATGTGTGGTCTTGGTCACTCCCTACCTCAGTGTCCCCAGTTACACCATCATGAGTTTAATTCTTACTGGCTAACACTGAATGTGGATAATAGAGGTTTTCGGGGCCTATTTTCTTGTTTCAATCTAACACACTGCCCATGATTTACTAGTTGGTCTCATGCAAAAACCGTTTTGTTTTTTTTTTTAGAATTCCCGGAGCTCCAGCCTTGGCTTAGGATACCCAGCTCCACCTGAAAATGCCCAGAAATTCCCTCCCCACCCTCAAATTTCATATGGAAGAACCACATCAGCTGCATCTGCCAAGTTCTGCTCCTATGACCACAAACTTGGAATGAAACGTAAAGAGATGCATAAACCCAATGTGGAGAAACAAAAGCAGCTCCAGGACTCTGCCTAGGCACATTGTAGCTAGGCCTTTCTCTTGACATCATTTACATTAGCCAACCTCTCAATACTTCAGTTCCAGCAAGACAACACAAATGCACCCCCATACCTAAAATGAGTTGTTGCAACAACAGTAAGAGACACTGCAATCTTCCAGGTAAGTGCAGCCCAACAGGAAACTAAGATGGATAAAATAAGTGTAACCAAAAGAAAGCAACCAAACACCACAGAAATACATGCCAGCAGCTCCACGTACAGATGGCCCAATCCAGTTCTCCAAATACATTTACAGGGTAAAGACAGCATATGTTCCCACACATATGCTGTGACCAGTTTTTGCAGCAGCACGCCACCACTATGCAAATAAATAAATCTAAAAGGCATGGAAAGCCTTACCTGCTGCCTTGGGCACTTCCCCACCAGGCCCTGCAGGTTCCACCTCTAGGCTCTCCTCTGGTACCTTTTGGGATGAGGAGACAAGGCCAGTGCTTCACTTCTTCCACTTCCAGAGCAGCCAGACTGCTTGTTCCTACAGTACATACAATTGAACACAGCTGCTCTTAACAGACACACCTGCAAACTGAGCCCACACACCACCACCAACCAGAAGACCTGCAGACCTCCAGCCCACCTCAAGCCTCCTCAGCTAAAATGTCTCCCCTGGTCACATGGGGCGCTTTCAGCCAAACACAGCCCCTACCCACTGCAGCCCCCCTGCCTGGCAGCATCCTTCAGGGAGCCCTCAGCTGTGCTGGGGGAAGGGGAAAAATGAGAAATGGCTAGAAAATAACCACCTTCCTCACAGGGCTTCACCCAGGGCTGTTAATTAACTCCCCGCTGAGAGAAGCACACTGGTCCCTAGTTGATTTTTATGAGCAGGCTCTGGAGCCTGTGGAGAAATGTGACCTCTATCCAGGGATGAGGCTGGGGTGGGCACAAAATTGGAAATCCCTCGCTCCTCCTGGTAGACTGCAACATGCCTTGGGATGCTTTTTCAAACTAGTAGGATATTTCAGAAATCACAGGTCTTGTAGCTTTTCAGTACAAAAGAAGCCACAGGCTACTGTAAAATGGTCACCAGCTGAGGCATAACGTCAGTTTGAAAACCATGATGTGATAGGAGGCTGGAGCTGAGCAGTGTTAGGACTTCAGTTCAGGTTCTTCAGGGGTAAAAACCCTTTTGAAACCTGCACATGGTTAGTGCAGGTTGTATAATATCACTGTACATCCATGAGTCACTGGACATTTTCACATTCTGCATGTGCCCTGTCCTTGCTGGCAAACCATCCCTTTACCTCTCCTTCATATTCACATCCATCTTTTCTGTGAGTATGAAGACAAAAGACACCTTTTTCAAAAAGGGAGGTTGACCAATCTTCTCAAACAAACCAAAGAAAAATGCATGGCTAGAACTGTGAGTTTTCCTGATGCATCAGAACCATCATCCAGTTTCATGGAAAGGACCACAGAGCTGATAGAAGACTTTCACAGAATCACAGAATGGTAGGGGTTGGAAGGGACCTCTGGACCTCATCTAGTCCAGCCCCTCTGCTAAAGCAGGTTCACCTAGAGCAGGCTGCACAGAACCTCGTCCAGGTGGGTCTTGAATATCTCCAGAAGACTCCACAAACCCTCTTCTGGGCAGCCTGTTCCAGTGCTCCATCACTTGACTTATTTATTTCCCAGCAAGAAGCCTTGCTGTTCATCTGCTGTAAAGTCTATCCTCTTCTGTCAAAAAAGTGAGCTATAAGACTAGGACTTAATTAATTCTTCTCACAATCACTCCTTTAAAGTACCAAACCACCGCCCTAGGTTGATACAGTTTATTCAATTTTCTTCAGTGTTCCCAGCTTCTCCCTTCTCACTTTTCCTGTAACTTGATAGTAAAATTCACCAAAGCAATGCCCACAGGCTGCCAACTGGCTCCCAGGTGGCAAGAAAACCGTATGATTTCTATTAACTTTACTGGATTTGAACCTGGGAGTTGAAGAGTCCCGTAACTCATAGCCAGTCTTTGGCTGAGTCCGTTCCCTGCTGCTCTGCTTTCTTTGGAGATTCAGATATCATTCACACAATGAGACACCTGTCTAGATAAATACCACCTCCAGCCCTAGTTAACTGAATCCAGCTATCCACATGAATGACAAGCACAAACTTAATTATGTGAACCTCCAAAATACAGCATCTGAGCAGATATTTGGAGGTGATCTCTCCTCTGACAAGTATAGCCAAGCCACCTGCGCTGCAATGATATTTATGCACCAGCACTATCTTCCAGAAAAAGCACTTTAAATATAGTAATAATTTTAGATTCACAGCTAAGTGTAACTGCTCACACCACTTTTCAGATTAAAAGCCCTGAGGCAAAGATCTGTTAAGCAACCCAGATCTATGGCAAAGCTTGGAACAAAACCCACTCTCTCTGCTTTACATTGTTCAGCTGTAACTAGAAACACAATATTCCTTTATATTAACAACTCCTCTGCCTGGTGTCATTGAGAATAATGAGATAAAAATTACAGCAACGTAACTGGAATAGAAATTATTTGGTAGTTCTTGACAAGATTGTCTTCATTGCAAGGTGATACTGCTTTGTTAGTTTCCAGCTGACATGCACATAGAACTGGCAATAGCCTTATGATCTTGCATGGAGCCTGAAATGGATGCATTCCCACTTTTTCAGTTGAACATTGAATGTCATGCATTGATTTTCTACGCAGCCCAAAAGTGTCCTTCACAACCTGGGGCCTCAGGCAGCTGGCCTGAGAGGTCACCCTAGAACTGGAGATTTTGACAGGAAAGCTCTGTTAGATGTTACACCACAACTTTGTTTCAAGGGTGTGGAGGAAATGCTGTCCAACGTGTTAAGTGAGTAAAAGGTCCTTCGAACTGTAGTTACCTGTTGGCACACAGTTCAGTTAGGCAACCTGAACTGTTTGCATTTGATTATGCGTAGAAAGAAAATGTGAAGCTGTGTCACTTTGAACTAAGATATTTTCAAAAAGACATGGATAAACAGTGTAGGAACACACTTCAGGAACACCTAGAGGTCTCTGCCAGGAGAAGAACAGTTGAGAGAGACCTCAGGACATCCCTTTACATTCATTCATGTAATTGTTCATCCATTCATCCTCCTCTCCAGTGCCAGTGGTTTTTGACAGAGCACAAAGAAGGAAAATCTTTAATGGACAAAACACAAAATCAGTATCCTCATATGGTGGTCAGTCCACATATTTGGACTAGATTCTTCCACAGCATCTACATTTTGGGAGAGTGAAGGTTCATGTCACACACAGACCAGATCTGGACCCGTATGCACTTGTGCAGAGTCACGGCAATGGGCAATTATTAAGGGGTTTTATGGGATTAGTGGTAACATAGAAACCCACACAAGAGAACACAAAGTATGCTGGTTACCCAATATACAGTGATCCCACACTCCCTGTGGCCAAGCTCTCAATAGATATTTACGTGTTGAGGGGGTGTCGGTAATGCAGAGACTACCAGATATAAGGAAAGGCAGCTAGCTTGGTTCACAGAGGAAGCACTGTGACTGTACTATAGAGGAAAACTATAGTAATGACTAAGGGAGGGAAGACAGAAAAGGAAGAAGATAATTAATACCAAAGGGCTCCAATGCGCATCCTGATTTTTAGCTATAGTAATGACTAAGGGAGGGAAGACAGAAAAGGAAGAAGATAATTAATACCAAAGGGCTCCAATGCGCATCCTGATTTTTAGCATCGGCCTTTTGCATCTACGCACATTTATACAGAACAATTCCTGGGTGGTGGGAAAGCAAATAAGTGTAATTCTGTAGGCTTTACGACAGAATACTGTTGAGAGCTGTAGATGATTTATAGCTCACAAAAGACACCAAGATCAGTGCCTGGACCACACTGGCTGTTTTTCTATGGGAAAGCACAGGTCTATATAACGCAGAGGGATTAGGGCCTATCCATCCGTTAGAGTCACTCATGGGACATAAGCTTTCTGATGCCAGGGAAAAAAACCTCCCATTTGCTGCCTCCTGGCTTTCTCCCTTGAGCTGCAGTGTCACGTGCGCCACTAGTGTTTCAGCCTCTTTGCTTACAAAGCAGATGTTTGACAGGCACAGAGATAATTCCTTCAAGATCTGTAACAGCTGTAGCCAGCATTCAGATAAGAGGTCGCCTATTTCTACAGCCAAGGCCTTATGCAAGTGGGTTAAATTGCCCTTTGAGACACTGCCTTGCCAGCGCGAGTAAGTTGACAGACACCTCACTACGGGAGAAGAAAATCAGTCTTTTGTTAAACATCAATTTGCTTTTCCTCTGGGCTCAAATTTTGAAACACTTCATTTTTCCCGCTGTATTGTTTTTGGGAGCTTTTCACAATATGGATTCTTCCTGCATCCAAACATGGGCTGCTCCTGCCCCTGCCAGCCCTCAGTGCTTTGGTGTGGAGGCAGGTAATCTATGCCTCTGTAGGAACGCAGAGATTTCTTGAGGTCCATGGTGCTGAGTGGCCGTTTTCGTAACCCTATACCTCCTCCTGTCTGCCTGACACTGTTTGCTCTGTGCAGGGCACAATCTACAGTTGATGTGTGAGGTTTAAACAGTTCTTTCTGGAACTAAAACTGTGACCATTTGTTAAAGAAGAGAGAAGAGAAACCAGGCTGAACTCAGCAGAATGCCTTGGGTATCCCCCAACAAGCAGAAGAGTGTCCCAAGACATTTTTGCACACAAAATGGGAAGTGTAGGGAGCTATAGTACAGAGGCACTCACACTGCGTGGACACCAGCCATCTGCAGTAGCCTAACACTGACCTGGTATTGTACCCACTTAAAAAAGCAATGCCAGTGTCAGTGGTTAGTGCCTTGGTCTCAATACCACCAGGTGGTGCAGATTTGGCTCTTGCTGGCTTAAATATTTTTTTGCTATAGTCCATATCTATGGTGTCATCAAAACTTCTGGATTCATTGAAATCCAGGCTTGGTACACTTGGCTCAGAAGTTAAACACAGAGCTTGTGTGCAGACGGAACTGATGCACTGATCTTTAAATCAGGAAGGCTTTGGGGAAACTGTAGGTAGAAGAAAAACTTCCATAATCTAGGTGAGGAGCTGAGAATAAAACCGAGCCTCATCAGTCCAGACATGAATTTCCTCAGCGTTGACTATTCTGGGAGTGGCCATCACAAAGACGGATCTAGGAAATAGAATAAACATGACTAAAGTTCAAAACAACAGCACATGATCATTCTTTGCAAAATAGAAGTCATAAAAGTCGAAGGAATTATTAACACTTCACCATTCTATTGCACCTCCCTTTGAAGGACTTCAATGCACTTCACCAAAGATGTGTCAGATTGTGATGCCTTTACTCATGCACCTTGCTATATACATGACCTCATTTGATTTTATGGTTTAAAGCAGTATCTGAAGTACAAAGGGATCAGACTCTTGCCCCAGCCGATGCAGTGTCCGTCATTTTAGGATTGTATTTTATTGATGATAACGCCGAGTCAGAAATTACTGCCACTTTCTCTTGTCATTAGTCCTTATATTCAGAATCCAGTGTAATATCAGTTACAGATACAAAAAGCTAACGATCAAGATACCAGTCAAGGAAAAATGGAAAATTACCTGAGGTGTTAAGCACTGCTCGCATTGGTTGCTACACTCCATATGCAACATCATTTATTGTATTAAATGTATGAAGGGCTTTAGCCTACTCTTACACTTGCTCTTTCATAATCTTATGGGGATTCACCTTAGGTCCTCCTTGCCCACACGTGAAAGGTCACTGAAGACAGGTCCACTGAGTATGGGTAAGCTGAATCAGGAGCCTGTTCTGTGCTACATTTTGCCCTTGCTGGAAGAAAGGTCACCCAAAATGGCGATTCACAGTGGGTAAAATTTAATAATCATCATAGCGTGGCATATTCCTATTGTTATAGTGATCCTAATAAAAATATTCACAAGGCTTCTCCTGGCTATAGCTGTCATTAACAAGAATTTCCTCTTGCAACATACTGCAATTCAGTTAAACAATAATTACACTAAGGAACAGTGTCTATATAGCAATGGTATGAGTGACATGATCCTGTAGATGGTCAACATTTAAAAGTAGTAAAAATGGCTTCGACATTTTTATGGCTATTTCACAGTAGTGAGAAATTAGATCAGATGGGATTAGATTAAACTATTTTTGTCCCAGCCTATATTCTGGGGGATTTCTTAGAGCTTGAAATCACATTGCAAATCCATTCTTCCAAGTTGAAAGAGCTGGAGCAGAATTTGCTAGAGCTTTTCTGCTGTTTTCCTCAACTCCCAGGTGCAAAACACAGAAGCACAGAATGGTAGGAGCTGGAAGTGACCTCTGGAGATCATCTAGTCCAAACCCCCCCGCCGCTAAAGCAGGGTCACCTGGAGCAGGCTGCACAGGACTGTGCCCAGGGGCGGTTTGAACATCTCCAGAAAAGGAGACTCCACAACCATCTGGGAAGTCTGTTCCAGTGCTCCATCACCCTCAACGTAAACAAGTTGTTCCTTGTTTTCAGAGGGAACTTCTTATGCTTCAGTCTGTGCCCGTCGCCCTTTGTCCTGTTGCTGGGCACCACTGAGCCTCCTCTGGACTCTCTCCAGTAGCTCCTCATCTTTCTTGGATCAGGGAGCCCAGAACTGGATGCAGTATGCCAGATGTGGCCTCACTAGGGTAGAGTAGAGGGGGAGGAGAACCTCCCTCAACCTCCTGGCCACACTCCTCTTTAATGCACCCCAGGATACCATTGGCTTTCTTGACAACAAGGGCACACTGCTGGCTCATGGCTAACTTGTCATTCACCAGCACTCCCAGGTCCCTCTCTGCAGAGCTGCTTTCCAGCAGGTCAGCCCCAAGCCTGTATTGGTGCGTGGGTTGTTCCTTCCCAGGTGCAGGACCCTGCACTTGCCCTTGTTGAACTGCATCAGGTTCCTCTCCGCCCATCTCTCTAGCCTGTCCAGGTCTCACTGAATGGAAGCACAGCCTTGTGCTGATTCTTAACCTTTCTCCCCTTCCTCCGAATTTTCTGAAGAGAGCGTTTTGGGAAAGTCCAGCTGAGCTCTGGTCAGGCTCACTGAGGTAGGGACTGCCTGCGTGTCCCCTGCCTACACGTCACCTTCACAGCCCAAGACTAAGGCTTATCAGCTCTGCCATAATCCAGCCAACATCACTGAATACTCACTAGGCTCTTCCTGACTTTGTGTCACAGTCAGGTTTTGAAGTGCCTACTAATACCAGAGATGTTTCAGTAGGTTGCTGTGGGAATCAGATCCAATTAAAGACAGTACCTTCATGTTTCAGCTACTAGCCCCCACTTTGATTCAAGCAAGCAGCTGAAATGCTGAGCAAGGGGAATTGGGTCTTCTCATTTACCTATGGCACAGAGCAGCTAAAACCATAGCTGTCCAAGAAGATGAGGAAGAATGCTTTGAAGCACCAGTGCAGCCCTGGGACCAAATGTCTTCATTACAGTGTTGCTCATTAATCAAGTATTTCCATTTCTGGTGGTTCTTATTGCTTGGTTTTTAGCGCACAGATGTTCTTCTGAATTGTTAATTTCTTCCCTTCCCCTATACAATTGCTCAACATGGTCACAATTTTGAGACAAACTGTGTTAGTCAAGGGCAGAATTTGGACTACCATGAGAGAATTTTGCATTCGCAACTTTTCTGCAAACCTGTTTCTTTGGTTTAACCCTCAGGTCACACATCTAGCCGATATATATAGAAATTACTTTCCATAGACCCAACTAAAATGAATCTGAGTGTCCAGTGAGAGAATTATTGTTTGCAACTGATTGCACTCAGAGTTGCAACACAGGGGAGAGTGGTTTTTTGTGTTTTTTTCCCCCATGTCGCCTTTGGAAATTTCACAACCTTCAGTTAGCCAGACTCAGTCTGAGCTGAGGATCTTGCAACACTGGTTTATCAATGCCACTGAAAAACAAATCTGTACAGCGTCATAACTTTCATTGATCCACCAGGTTGGATCCAAACTGATATCAGCACAGATGAGGGAAGTAGGAAAATAAAGTCAGACTTATTGATTCAAACTGACATGGAATTGCAGCTTGGTAGCACATATGCCTTCTGGTTAGCGAACAGACCACATGGCCCAAGACTTCACTCAGTAAAAACTCTGACACGGTACATTAAGGCATGCACCTTCTGGGGTAGGGCTTTTCCGGTCCAGGACTTTCTCTTCAAAGTCACATCTCTACTCCGACTAACCAAGAGTCCAGTGGCCAAACGGCTGCATGTTGACAGGAACAAGAGCATATGCACTGCCTGATCGATACAACGGACTTGAACCTGGGGAACAATTGCCTGAAGTCGTCACGTGGGCAAGCGACAACATGCAGAAATGCTATACACTACAGTACACTAGTACGCATATTTAAAATAGGTGCACACATATCTATCTCCCACTGAGCCTCATGGACCCATGAATCTGGTTGCTGCAGGATGTTATGGAGTCTGCGTTCAAGAAGAGGATCAGCACCCATGGCTGATCTCTGATATTAACCTAAAGACCCACAATGAACTTCCAGCTTAGAAGATCCCCAAGTTGCTGCTGGCTGTATCTGGAAGGACAGACTTTAGCTATACCCATCTCTTTTTCTCTTTCTGCAGGTAACCACCACTGGCCACTATCAGTGAGAGGAGCTAAGGCCCTGTTCTCGGGCAGTATAGCTAATTTTGTTACAGTCTAGACTTTAGCCAGTGAATCAGAATTTCCTGAAATTACTGAGCTTCCACACCAGGTGCTGTAAGTATTTACCATGCTGCAGCCATGAGTTTTCATAACACAGCAACATGCAACAAATCTTACAGGCACCCATGTTTTATAGTCAATGTGCCTCAGGAATGAAGACTGTGCAGATGTTACTGATTTTCCTTTTTGCTTCTCCAAATTTTGGATTTTCTCCATAGTCCAACACTGATTTACATTGGAATAGTCAATGGAGCATAGAGAACCTACTGCTCTCACTTCACAGCAACAGAGCTGCAGGGTGTTCACAGCATATTTGTTGATATTTTCTCCTCCTGCAACTCCGCCAATGACCCTTACAACACTAACACAGCACAATGGAGCTTTGTGCGGGTGGCCTGTATAGATGTGAGTGGGTTGCACAAGTAGAGGATGCCTGGGGAATGCTCAAAACCCTCAGCCTGCTGCAGGTCTCCAGACAAATGTATTGTCCAGCAGATTTGCACAGAAATGAAGAATCATTGGTCCTGTCTGGGGCTGAGTCTGAGTCTAAGAAAGGGCTTATGCACGTGAGTCTTTTTGCAGAATTCTTGCTAAAACTTCAGCGTGCTGGTACATGCTCTTGTTGGAGCCAGACCAGAGAACTGGACACCACAAAGGCACACAGCTACAGGGCAAAAATCCAGACAATGGGAATTTTTGCTGTTGACCACGATGTTATCAGAACAAGATTCAGTATATACCATCATCTAAGGGGTCTCACGCTGCTGACAGCAAGATCAGAGGGATAGAAGCAGTGTCTGCAGCCTCTAGGAGAGATTCAGCATCAGCTGCCCAGAAGTAACCAGCATCCCTCACACCTTGTCCCTCCCTCACAGCAGCAATAGCCAACATGGCCTTGCAGGGCAGGGAAGCCATCAGACAGCCACTGTAGGAAACTGTCTACTTTGCTTGTACCAGAAGCCAACTCTGTGAGCACCATCTGCCAGTCTTCCATTGGATAGGTAACCAGGGATTTCCGTTACATTTTCTAGCACTTCGTTCCATCACACCCATCACTACCTTTGCTGAACAAGGCAAGTCGGCATCAGGTTTCAACCTTGCTCATCCTTCATATTCCATCTCTTCCAAGACCAGCAACACCTTGAGAGTGCCAGGAACCACGACTCCAGCATCTAAAGAGGCAAAGTCCTTGATGAGGCCAAAATGGTCCCATCTCAAGGAGAGAGGTCCTAGGCTCCTGGGACTTGTGAGGTACAGCCAGAAGAGGCACTGCAGACTTGCTATAGAGTAGGGACTTTGAATGCCATAGCACAGGGTCAAGGACCTATATGCCACCCACCCAGATAACCCCATATAATCAAGGTTCACTACTTCTGCTCTTGCCCAGTGAGAAGAGCTTTGGAAATGCTCTCCTTGATGCTTTTGGCGTATGGGTCCTGAGGGCTGTTTATTTTGTTTGTGTTTTCCTCTTTATTTGCTTTCTGTTACTATGTTAATGTACTTCTCCCTACATGTACTGTTGCCTGGATCTGTCCTGTGGTCTTGCTAGTGATGTCACAGGCAGGGTTATGACCACTTGTGACAGTGCATGCTAAAATAACCCTTTTGAAGACAAGGCAGCCACTGGAAGGACCGACATCAGCAGGCAGGAAACCCGCTTCGCTGTGAAATGTCCCATATCAATAAAGCATTAAAGAGGGAGAAAAAGATGAGGAGTGTAAGGAACTCTGCGTGAAGCAATAGATTTTCCTTTAGATCTCATCCCAGGCTCATCAGAGGGACTTCACATTGGCTTAATCTCCTTTATTCTGTATTCTTGACGGGAGCAAGTGAGAATGTGAGGACTGACCTTTCCTACAACCTCTTCCGCTTTTCCTGGAAATAAGTCTTCGGTCACATGATAGTATTTTGCTGCTCTTTAGGAATTCCAGATCCTGAATGAGGCAGACTGTAAACATGGAAACCTGATACCTCAAGGACAGAAGGAGAGAGAGAACAAGATGTCCATAGACACACTGGAGTGTGTTCAAGCATTGCAATGTGTTCTGTGGTTTGTTTATAAATGTGCCTGTCTCTGGGTGAATGCGCACCCATATATATACACACTCCTACAGAGTACATACTATCATTTTTTATCCTGCATGACTAAAAGCAGCCCAGAGAGAATCAGTCATAAACAAAGTGAGGTTCTCCAGGGCAGGCACCACTCTTTCAGCCCAGTTCTGACCACAGCCCTATCTTCATGTCTGCAGCTTTGTGGTTTCAAACCCAGTTATTTTCTGGCACAACACAGGGACTTCAGGGCCTTGTTTGTGGGTACAAGCAGGTACGTGAACACCTACAAGCTGCCACTCAATACCAGCTTCTCTTGGCTGGCTGGTTATTAAAACCCTGTCTGGCTTTTAAGGACCATAGCTGACTTGTGGCTGCTGAGGATGAGACATGGGGTGAATGCTGGAAAGCAAAGGGAGGATTTTTTGAGCAAATAAGCAGCATGGTTAAAAAAAAAGAGATGGGACAGATTCCTCAAAATGCACGAGGAGAAGAAAGAAACTTGGAGGATCAGGGGTAGCAGCTGGATTGGTACACTCCACCAGTGAGACCCTTGCCCAAAGGAAAAAAGATAACCACAGGAGAAGCCTGAACCTTTACACTAAAGCATGCTCTTCCTCCTCAGTCAGACATAGTTTGCAGTCCTATGCCAAACATTCACATTAACTCCAAAGAGCTCCTTAATCCCAAGACATTTTGAGTCTGAACGTTAAATATTTACCTCTTACCAGAAAATTAGCCTTAAACCTAATACAGCTGGAACTCAGCCATAAACAGGGTCAAAAATAGTTCTTTCTCCCTCCACTTCTAAGAGAAAACTTTTAGACAGTTGGAGACAAACTTTCACTATCAAATCCTTGTCAAGTGAGTTAATTTGTTGCCGTTCGCAAAATGTTGATCAAGGAGCCCTCTTTGCTTAATTCTTATTTGGAGGCACAATCCTCAGTGGTACTGAGAGAGGAACATGCACAATCACAGCAACTAGGCCATTAATTAAAGCCTTATAAAACCCCAGCTGAAGGTACTGGAAGGATTCCCATTGATCCATTAGATTTTGGATAAGGCTTGAAATACAGCAATTGAACTGAAAAGCACATAAAGACCTTTTCCTTCTCTTGCTGTATTTTTGCTATTATTGGTATTATCCTTTGTGTGTCCAGTGCCATGGGGATCAATGATCAAAATCTCTGCCAGAAAGAAAATGGTTTTTTTGTTGTGTGTGGTCCCTGCAGCATTGGTGCTAGGGGCTTGGTTCGAGCTACCGGGTGCTGTCTCCCTGTCTTCCTAGTGCTGTGGTATCTCCAAGGTCTTGCAATACCAACACGGCTGCAAGTAACAATACTGCACAGTGACATGGACGTAGCACAATCTTACAGAGTAAAGAAAGAGCCTTACTGCAAATTTTGCCATATCCCACTGAAATGGGCTGAGCTTTACTGGTCGATGTGGACAGCAACATCTGGGTATTTCACTGAACAACTTTCCATAACAAAATGATGTTTTAATGCTGCACGTGGAGCCGCTGTTCAGAGCCATTCACAGAATCTTTCCTCAGTCCTCTCTGTTGTTATACACTTGGTTAGCCCAGAAAGCACCAAGACCAAAACAGTGGAGTGGCGTAAATGCTGTAACTATTGGAAACAAAAAACCTCACTCATCTCAAGGACTGTTGGTTAGAGAGTCTCTGGGGACTCATTTTGTTCTAGCCCTGAGCTAAGCACCTGCCACATCATTCTTTTGCTGTAGTGTTGCTTTCTGTAAAGTAGAACTAATTATTGTCATTATATGTCACTAATATGACTTGTACCCAGCCTAAGAGGCCTAGTAAATACTGGAAAATTCATGAGGAAATACACATAAAATTGCAACACAATGTTAATACTCATGATAAAATTGAAAACTTCAGCTCCTTCATCAAATCAATGGGGCTATGATGTTCCTGCTGTTCCCTCCTGCCTGAATACAGCTACACAAACAACTCACCACCACTTCACTATCCTGCAAAGAGCTGCCTGTCTGCAGTTGGATATACCTTTGGATAAATGTCAGTGTACTTCCTTGGCTGTGAAAACACAGGAAGCTGCTTTCTACCCTCTGCAGTGTCATAGTGGGCAGCTGGGCTGTTACTGGGGAGGAACAGACAAGCCAGAAATCAGCCCCAATTTATCTCAGGCCAACTCGTTCATGCAGCCATAGCCTGGAGCTGCTGCAACACAATTCTGGGCCCAAGTTATCATCTCTGGATCCTCTGGAGATAGTTTGAATGGGCTGACACATCTCAGAGGAAGATTAAAAAAACCAGCCAACAGTGATATCTTTTGCCAATCAGCAAATTTTTTTCCTGACAATTCACCAGAGTGTGGATGCCTGATGGTTTATATCCCTTCTGATATTTCCTCTCCTATCACTTACAACTGTGAATTCTCTTGTTAGTCATACTGCACCACTTCCAGCACATTATTTAATCTTTCTTCATTAAAACACCATTTAAACAAAGATTAACTTATTTGAAATGTGGCTGTTGTCATCACTCCCCTCTGTGCTGTATAGATTTGCTGCTCTATTCTTTTTTGAGGCAGTTGTGCCAGGTAGCTTTTGATGAGTAACATATTGTTTGCATGTTGCTGTCATGTAGCCAGTAGAGCCCCAAAGAAGCCATCAGAAGTAAAAATAAAGCCCATTGCACGATACTGAAATAATCTGTTCTACGTGAAAGCGTGTGTCCTACCCCATCAGGCAGCTCTTTCCATACCATTCTCTCAGTCCCTCTTTGGAAAATATCCTACTCACTTGTGCAAAAAGAAAGCACAAATCCTTTAGATTTCACTTGAAGGAAACATAATGTCTCACTCAGAGTCACTTTATGAATGATTAAAAATCTAAATGCAGGTAAAAGTTCTTAGGGAGTGTGCAGAATATCCTGCTATAGCTACAGCCACCATAGAGAGACAAATTGTCCCTATTTGTGTTAGTGTGAGCGTATGCCCATTTCTTGGCTAAACAGCCATGCATGCACCACGGATGTTTGCAAGCATAAGCTAACCTCTGCTAATGTTGCAAATGTGTTTGCAAGTATAGGTATGCAGCTTCAGCAATCTGTTCTGTTGTCTTGCTGTGTAGAAGTGGCCAGCAGAATGCACTGTACGTGCAGCACAGAGATTGTTTGGATCATTGCTCAATGCCTGCAGGGCCAGGGTTAACAAAGCAAAAGGGAACAGAGCACCAAAGCACTGTTGATAACTGTGTGTGCACCAGAGACCATTTTATTGGCTTTGTGGATGAGCTCTCTATCATCCAATTGCTCAATATTCAAAGCAATACTTGATACTGCTTATCCAGGGATCTACGGTTCCAACCAGAAAAATATATAGACTGCCAAAAAGGGCAGTGTTGGGAAAGTCACAGCAGGAGTTGCAATGAACAAGCATCTAGCAAAAGAAAAAATTCAATGATCAAAACTCAAACTGCATAGCAAAAGTGTAATTCTGAAAGGAAATAAGAGGTCCCCACTCTAATTTGAAGCAGGCTGCGCATTATTCCCATCGCAAAGGTAGGAATGAAGGTTAAGAGTCTGCCCAACGCCACACGGCAGAGGACTAAGCAAATGTGGAGCCCAGTCATTCCTCCATATGACACCATTTCCTACCAGATCTAATCCTAAACAGTGTTCAGTATCTCCTGTTTATACACTTCTGAGCATTGTCAAGTTCTTTGAGAAAACTCTTGGAGCTTGTCTGGGATGGCCAGAAATCATTACCAAGCAGATGAGGACACTTTGTCCTTGCTTTGAACTGTAGTTCAGATGTAACTGGTGAGGACACCAGCAGAGGAAGAACATGGGCTAAGGTGAAGATTTTAAACAGGAGTACAACAAGGAAAAAAAAGAGTGAATACCTGCTGTGTTTTGTTCATGGGAGAAGCAGAGGGAGCAGCCTAAGAAAAGCGTGGAGCTGAGGGTGCAGAATAAGCCAAGACTGGAGTGAGCAGGGCTGTCAAAACAATATCAACCACCTCAGAAGTGGAGGCCTGGGAGATCCCCACCTCCCCTTGTTTACCACACAGGGTGGGATTTGGGGGTCTGAACTAGAGGGGACAGCGGAAGGAGGAGGAAAGAGAGACACTTGCAAGCCAGATGCAGGCAGGTGTCCCTCTGAGTCAGGTCCAGCTGCAGAAAGGAGGGAACCTGGCCAACCTGGGACCCAGCTGTAATTTTAACAACCAGATAGCAGGCTCAATGTCCAGCATGAGGGCAGGAGCCTGTATGTTCTCCTCTAACAGCTAGGTCACGTTTTTGTTCCTCACCGCACAACGACAAGCTCCATTTCAGCATGATTTGCTGTCATAGAGGCACAGAGAAACCAAGCCAGACACTGCCAGATCAGGGAGCTTTGGGATGGCTGCACTGTCACGCTCACGTTGGTGGGTAGCAGTTTGAGTCAGTCTTTTTCAAAGTGGCCTTAAAAGCCACAAGACAGTGGCTGCTTTCTGAAGTGTCCCACTCTCACTTTTCTGTAGTAAAGGCTCACGGAGGGTCTCAGCTGGTCGTCCTGGCTGGGAAGACTTCCCCGAGGGAGGGAGGGGGCTGGACCTGACACTGTTTGTTTTGCACACGTTTTAATCAGCCGAACAGTGCTCCATGAGTTCTCTCATACATGCCAGAAACAATCCTCCTACACAGAGTTGTCAGTGATATTAAAGAGTGAGAAGGCAAGAAAGCCCAACCTCAGATGAGTTGGAGCTGCTATTTTCAGGATCAGATCCAGAGGCTGAGGGCTGGGCTCTGACTTAGAAGATGACTTTCCTCTCAATTCAGTTGGATGCAATAATCAGGATCTGCCCTCAGGCAGAGGAGGGGACGGGGTGACCAGAAGACCCTGCAGAAGCCATCGCTTTTTATGATAAGCAGTTAAAGACCGGGGCTTTGCACAGTTCCTTGAATGTACAAACATACATCTTTTCTCTGATGAGTTTGTATTTGTCCTTCTCAGCAGTGCTAGATCTTTGTTCCACCACAGCCGTATGACTGATAAGATAATGCTGAGTTTGGACAGCTAGAAGCTTATGATTACCTCTTTTTAAAGTCTGTATGTTGTGTGTAGGCACAACTACACATATGCATATATGTATGTGTATATACATATGAAGACAAAGCTGTGGCTCACATGTACATCCTCTTTAACAAACAACGGGAGGAAAATAATACTTAAAGACACAGAATAAAGACACGCAGATTGCAGGGGCTTAATCCTATGCATGTTGCCACCAACAACCAAAGTCCTGTTGCCTTCAGTGGGGTGGTAAGCTGGGTCATGCTTTAGTACTGTGGTGGTCTGCACCTAAAACAGTCACAGATCGATAGATCCATATGCAGATTTGGATTTTAAACTCTTTTGGGCAAGAAACACTCTTTTCAGTCTGCCTGTAGTAATATGAAATTCCTTTTGAGCATTATAATAAATCCATTACCACTGATAGCAATTACTGTAATGATGAGTAGTAAACTCATCTGGCAACACACAAGAAATAGCTGCTGTCTCCCTCAAAATGATGGCAGGGAGTTGCCCAGAGATAGACTTAGTCATATTCTCCTGTCGTTCACCCCACTGGAAGCAGGAAGAAACTCCAACAAAGCCAATGAACCACAGCTGAGCTGGTTGTTCCCCAAGACCTAAACCCACCACCAAATCAGACCGAGGTGTGCTGGTGCATGAATGGAGCCTGCCATGGGAAAAAGCCTTACTTCCAACAGCTTCCTAGGGCTGCTGTGGTGAGAGCAAGATTTCTCATCTGCGGGTCCAATCCCTCCCAGCACACGCAATTTAAGTACAGGCTGCTAAATATCCCTTTGCATGGGCTCATGATCAAGTTGTGGTTGCTCAGCTATTGCATCTGTTTGCGTAATTAAAACCAGCTGTCTCTGTGCTAGCTTCCATCCAAGAAATAACTGCGCAAATACATTTTTTTACTGTTAGTGTAAAGAATAATTTTGTGGCCTCTGCCCTAACGGGCCCTCCAAAAGCAGCACATGCATTTTAATTCCTTCCAAGTTCACACAAAAATGTCACCCCCCAAAACAGTCAATTCTTGTCTTTTCCTATTATCCAGCACAAGACTTGAGATGTTTCCCACTTCTACGGATTTATTGCCTAGTAATTATTGTTTCTGAAATCCATTCACAGTAAAGTGTGTCCTGGATACGCCGACTCTTCCTGGCAAACCAAATGTTTAACATCATGAGGGGTATAAAAATATAAGCAATTGTGTTTGAGTCACTTTTAAGACAACAGATTAGTTTGCAGGGTCTGGCAGTGTTTATAGCAGAAATCACACTTTAGAGATGGGAAAATACTCCTAGATTATCTAGTTCAACTGTTTTTTGCAAGTATGTATTCTCTGCTGCCTTCATCCAAACCTAATTTGAGAAAAATCTCTACGTATGAGATTTCTACCACTTCCCTTTGGGATTATCCAACAACTTGACAGAAATCACTGTTAGGAAATATATTCTGACATTTAAACCTACAGTTTCCATTGCTCAGTATAAGCTTTTTACTCCTAATGTTCAGACTTGAGCTAGCATCCCTTTCCCTCCCTTCCTTCGGTGTTCACAGCCTCCAGATATTTGCAGCTGGTTCAAATATCTTGTCGACATTCACTGTTTCTCCTAGCTAACCCATGTATTGGTACAGACAAGGACACTTCTCCAGCTCTGCTGCCCTCCAGATCAGGAATCTTCCTAGAGCTCTTTAACATGGTTTTCCCAGCAGCAGAGAAGAGAAAGGATTAGTAAGGACAGATCAGTGACCAAGGCAAACAGCTCTCACAAGGGAGCCCTTTCCAGTATTTTGAATTATTTCACTTTTAATAGGTGTTTTTCCCCCTCTGGTAATGGTTCAGTCACCTTTCACTTAGCTGAAGCACTCCTCCAACAAGAAAACAGAAGCAACCAACCGAGACATGTTTGGAGCTAAAGGCTGCCGCTATTTACTTGGCGTATTTTGCTTTCTCACAAAAGTGCTTGGTACATTGTGGCCTTGACGTTGAGTGAGGAGCGACCATGTGTATGGGGCATGTAAAGTACATATTCCCCTCCTTGGCAGGAGGCCCTTGGCAGCAGAAGCTTAATGCACAGTTCCACACCCTGACTCCCTCCTCCTGAAGCCCCTGCTTTCTTTTGCACTTGATACACACAAGTGCTCTTCCCTCCGCTCGTCCAGTGGCCCTGTGGGGCCGTGAGAGCTGGAGTGATGGCGCTGGCTGAAGTCAGTTCAAAATTCCTGCCCACTCCTCCAAGGTCAGGATTTTACTTTAAATGACCATGCTTCAAAAGTAGTGAAGGATTAAAACTGCGCCACATGAGTGCATTGGTTAAAATGGAAGACTTGCTAAGCAGTTACAGGGTCCAAAGAGTTACAGAGGGTCAAGTTTCCAGTTCAGTGAACCCCATCAGCTGTTGCAGGGCACTGCCTCACTCGGGAGGAAAAGCTTTGCCAGCCACACACACCAATGAGAATTAAAGGCTGAGATTTCCAAAGTTTGCGGCCTTGGAGGCATAAAATCTGTCTGTCTTTACGCTGACTGGGAGTTGGATTCCTACCAGATCTCAGCCTAGAAAGGCACGCACTTTCCTCCAAGTTCAGAGAAGTGAGGTAATCTGAATTTGCCAAAGTCTGGTATTGCCACTGCACCTGCACAAGGTCTGCTGAGAGCCCCATGCTGCTGCTGGTGGAGAGCCATGCTGGGAGGTGCAGTCACTGCTCTGGTGGCCCGTTTCTGTGCAGGGGGATCAGGCACAGATGTGACACCAGGCTGCGTTGCTCCCTCTGCATCGCTGGGTTTTGGCACAGAGGAAGCTGGCAGCAAGGACATCAGGGAGGAACTGACATTATTGGAAAGGGAAGCAATGAAGGAAAGAATCCAAGGCAAAGAGACTATCTTTCCTCTTTTTTCAGTCTCTCTGACTTTTTAGCAGTTGGGTACCTATGTGCTTGTACCACTTAAATAGAAAAAAGGCAACTTAAGTTATGCATCAGGCAGTTACCCATGTTTTTTTACATATGCACAGGTATGTTGCAGCAAGCACTGAACTGTTTCATTGCCAACAATTTAGCCATATTTTAAATGAATGCAGAACAGAGTATCTCTTTAAAAGCATTTGAAACATGCACCTGGGCCACATTAGACAACATCTGTCCCTCTTACTGAGGGTAAAGCTCCTGCACGATCATCTTCCAACATGCAGTAACCTGCTGCTGGGAGGAGAGCAAACCCCTTCTACTGAAGATGAAATGTTTATTAAACAGTGACCCACAGCAATGGTAAGACCAACACAACAGAAAATATCAGGTTCAGCTGCTTCTGTGCCCGCTTTTCCTGTGTGAAAATGGCACCAACTGGATGAGGCTGGAGCATAGCCAGAGAAGGATCTCAGCCCTTCCCACAAACCACTGTCCCTGAAGCATTTACTTACTCCCTTCTTACTCCCCAAGACATATCTCTCCAAGGGAGTGAAATGCTCATTTCACCCACTTACAAAAGGGCCCAGGTGAGGCAGGGTGTAAGAAGCAGTACGATCACAGAATGCCACAGAGTCAATGTTCAGCTGAGTTCCTGCATACACCTCTCCTGAGGACAGCCTGCAGCTGAGCTGGTCCTACAAGTGCAGCACAAGCATGGACTTGTGCCAAACTCTCTGATTTTGAACAAAGGAGGCCTGGGTATTTGCAGGGGCAAGAGGTCTTCCATGGTCACAGCAAGCCAAATTACCTCACATTACCTCCGCCTCTAACATATACTTGGTACACTGATTGTTACTCTGAACATGTATTACAAAATACCTTTGCAGTGATGGGATCCCAAATTTATAGGACAGAAAGGTCTTAAAGAGAATTCTGGGGCTTGAACAACCAACCATTCTGGATGCAGACTTGAATTCAGTGCAAGGTCACAGGAGTTTTTCTTGTTCAAAATATCACATCATGACAGTTTGTAGCATGAGTATGTGGGTCAAAAAGCCTGAAGCTTTCTGACAGACCCTGGCCCATTGCAATGCATAGCTCAGAGCACAGTGTGAAGATCTACACTGTATCCTCTCATCTCTGCAAGGTATTTCATCAGTCACCAGGCTGTTCTGCAATGTGCTTAACAGCAAAATTGTGTAAGCTCACAGAAAATGAAGGCAAAGAGCAACTTTGGCAATCCCTGCCCAGGACAGCAAAGCTGATGAAGGCTGAGAAAGTCCTGCTGTTCAGGAGCATTACAGGTGGCAATTAGATATTTACAGAGAGTTTTTCAGGTGTTCACAATCCTGAAACAAGGAAGCAAAGGCTCTGAAGGAAGGTACATGTGAGCTCTTTTATTGCATTAAGATAAATGCAGCACACAGTGTAAAGATTCATGTCTGTGGTTTCTCTCTTTGCTGGAGCTGATACCACAAGGTAAAATTGTGGTTTATAATACCTTTATCAACAAAAATGGTAATCAGCACTAATCATAATAAATGCTTCTTTGCAAAACAACAGCCAAGGAAGGGAGCTGAGCCTGAGGGAATGGATTTAATCAGCTTCATTGACATCTACCCTGATCAGTATAACTGGAACTGGTTTCCTATCTTAACACATGAAAGCCTTCCCAACTCACCACCAGTAAACCCTCAGACTGATCATGACAACTAGTCTTCACACTAGATCAGGGAGGAGGGAAAAATAAACCAACACCAAACCACACTTTTCTTGCAGTTCCACAAAGCTTTCTCCTGTTCTGAAAGACATTACCAAAGGCTGACAGCAGCTTCCTCCTGTCCATAATAGTTCAGTTAAAAAATGCCTAGTGCTTCTCACTGAGCTCACTGGAAACGGATACATTAAGTTAGTTCACACTAGAATGTGAGAGGGGACCACTGCATCCTTGATCTTACTTTCATTTTTTTCATACTGCTCTTCTACTTTGAGGGATGTACACCAAAAGCCATAGTTTCCAGGAGCAGAGGCAATACATCCAGAGAGGAATCGCTACATGCAAACCACCTGGGCAAAACATGCATGCTGCCCTGAATGGGAACTTGGGATGCACTGAGATTTTTTTTTTTTTCCACATGTTAAATGCACGTGAGGATTGTTCCAATGAAAGGTGCTGAAGCAGCCGAGACTGAAGTCCTGTATTGATCTCGCTAACAGGCAACAGCAATGCAATGTGCCCTGGCCCTGACCCGCGTGGCCAGCTGCAGGGGTAGCCATTCTCTCTTGAGCACTGGGCCTCCCCATTGAGAAACCCAGCACAGAGGGCAAGTAATGTCACCGGTCTGATGGCCAGGAAGAAGACATTTGTCTGTTGGGTATGCGCACTTATTCCCCTCAAGAGATAGTAGTGCTTAATACCTCTAAACACCTCTGAAGTATGTTTATGGCTCCTAACCTGGCATTACAGCCTACAGAGGAAATCTGCAGGGTGGGTGCTTTTTACAGAAGGGTGGTATTGGGGTCTGCCTCTGGCCATTCATGCAGCAGCATCTTTCTTCCAGAGATGTCAGACAATGACACAACTAGTCCAAGGGAAACCTTACCTTCAATAAAGGTTAAAGCAAGTAAAAGCTCACTTAAAGGTTTGGGGATGAGATACAAAGTCTTTTTGCCTCTAGATAAACAGTGCTAGTTATATAGATTTTATTTCACAATGCTGCTGCAAAGTCACGATAGCTTAGTTCCCAGGTGAAATGAGCCCAGTTCTCCTCAGACTGAGCTTCAGGCAATGAAAACCCAGTTGCCTTCAGCCAGGCCTCTGGCTTGTGATCATAGCTTCAGGGCCAAGGCTTGGCAATCCCAGGACAAGGCCTCGCTCTCAAAGATGGCTCTTCCCCGGTGCGAAGCAGACCACGCTTCTGCTACCCTCCCAACAACACGGTGCCAATAGGTGTTTTACAAGCAGTCTTGGAGACAAGATCCCAGTGAGGAGGGCTTCCAGTCAAAATAAAAAGACAGAGAAATAAGAGAACACAAGAGGAGAAAAGTGGAAAATTCTGAAGCAACTGGAGCACACTGATTTGGGCCCTTTGGGATGCTCTGCAGGAGTTGTCCTGGGGACCAACAGCTAATCCCAGGGCTTTGACTCCAACAACCTTTGCCAGCAGCATCCTTTGGTCCTAGGAACACAATAAACACCTCAAAAGTGGCTGCCAGAGACATTTGGATTCCCTTGTGGCTCACTACAGATTTTAAAACTGTGGAGGGAGCGAGTGTTTCCTCCATAAAAAAAAAAAAAGGTATAATTGTATAATTCCACCCCCCCTTGCTTTCGAACGCAACACATACAGGGAATCTCATACATCAACTACAAAGTGCGTATTGTTCTATGTCAGCAGATAAATAATTCACTATCTGAAGACTTGGAAGATTTTCTCTTAGTTCAGGATTATTGTTCCACTTGATGCATGAAATTGGCAGCTTTACTTTCTTCTTCCCAAGAGAACTGGATCACTTTAAGACTTGAATAACTTCCAGGCTAATAGCTCACCAAGATTTTTTTGTGTGTGTGTGCACACACATGCATTCCTATGGAAGAAGTTAGGTGGAGAGGTAATTCGTCTTTATTGTTGTTCATTGCTAAACATATACTTTAGAAAAAAAAAAACAAAACTCAACCTATGGTGTTGCAACTGTTGCCTCTTGAATTTCTTCCAGCCATCTTTAAAACCTATGACACTATCAGCCAAAAGTTTAAAGGGAGAAGGAAAGGGCTTCATTGCTGGTTTAAGGTTTGTTTTGTGTTTAAAAAAATACATATATATCAGCAGAAGTTTGCGTTAACACACTTACGACCAGGATATTGCTAAGTGGTCATGGCTGTCCTTTATGGCAGCCTATCCCTTGGTAGACTATTCCAGCAATCACAGAAACATGTGCTTTCTGGCAGGCATGAAGAAGTCTCATACCCCTTTTTTCAAACCAAGGAGGAATCCAGATCTTTATTCAATAACCCCACCCCTGTTTTTCTCAGGGCAGAAAAAACAAAGTTCAATACAGATCTCCGCCAAGAAAGCAAATTCCTAGTGTGATTATGCTTTTATTCTGGTATTCTTAATAGTAACTAAAATTATCTTGAAGAGGAATGCATTTCATTGACTTCAGCAGGCTTTGGATGAGAGACAGCCTGGAGGTTTTTGATAAAATGTTATTTTGACAAAAAATGCAGACTCACTGAAATTGAAACAGTTCCTGGGAACAGATTTCACAGTGACAGCTCAGTAAAAATGCTGTTATCTCAGGGCCTTGATGTACTTTTCGGAACCAGAGCAGGAAGAGAAAACATGAAGTAGCAAAGTACTGTTGGCCAGGCCATCCACCCTGACACAGGAGACAGTCAGATTCAGACTGTGAATTTAAACACATCTCAGCTTCTCAAAGAGAACCCAAATTACTGGGCCTTTAGCTAGTTTCAATGGGCTGCTTCTGCTTTCCAGTCCAGGAGCTGTCAGTCAATCTCAGCATGGAGCAGAACTATTTTTGAGGGTTTCAAGTGTTCTTCGGCATAGGAAAAAACATTTTCTGCCAGCTGTACTTTAAATTGGGCCATAAAGATTTATGTTTAAAAAGAATTGTGAAACAAGACTCAAACAAGATGCCCTCAGGGCTGCATTCTAAAGACAACAGTAGCTTTGCCATCAGCTTTGATGAGCACTCAGCTATACTTCTGTAGCCCTACATTTCATTAAAATATTTATACCTCTGTAAGAGAGAGAATTCTGCCTAGAAAGAAAAATGTGTATACTGCTCACACTCTCATTCTAGACCTCTACTTGTATCAGAGCCAGAGATACAACTGTCCAGACACAGAAAGAATTCTTGTGCTTGAGAGAGAGAACTCAAACAATAGTGTTAAGATTCAGAGAAGTAAGCAGAACTGAGGAGGTTTCTACTGCTGCAAAAACAACTAGCCAAAACCTCATCTGACATGAAATAGCGTACCTGCAGTGAATTCAACAAGGTAATATACACCAGCTAAGAAGTAATCCCAGGAAGAGTTTGTAAAATAGGACCAGCATTCATGGGTAATTTTGAATGCTTTAAGTCTGGGAGAGGTCCAGGAAGAAAGGACCTTCTGGCCAGAAGTCATATTTGAAAGGGACAGAAAAGAAGCAGCTGAGATCTGCCACAGTGCTGAGTTCAAGCACGTGCTGGTTGAGGGCACAGATGAATGCTGTCCTTCCAAAAGTCATCTTGTTTCACACCTCAGATTTTCCACTGGTACACAGCACGTTGAGGGCGCACACGTTCATGGGCCAGAATTACATGATGTACAATGATAGTAAGAAGAACAAACGAGTCTGTTTGCTTTCTTAAAAGAACATCACTGAACGGCTTACTGCATGTCAGAGAAGAGCACAAAATAGTTTGTTGGGTTTTTGATTTTTTTAACAGCACATAAGAACCAATGGATTGGAATTGGGATGGAGTTGTGCAAGGATTGCATTAAACCCTATGGTACATTTCCAAGCCTTGTTTGTCTGAGCAATTGACTCTGCGCACAGACACTTATCAATAGAAGCCTAAGCAAATTTCAGGACAAGCTTTTTTTTTTTCTTCTCTGACTTGAACATCAAGGTCTTCCAGGGCTGCAGTTGCTGTAGCAACGGGAAGGAGCTCATTAAATGATCAACCTGAAGGCCAAAGCTATCAGAGTTGAAATGACCAAAAGTTAATATTTAACCTAAATCCTCTTGTTTGTTTAAAAACATGCAGCTCACTTTGTATTAGCAGTTGCCTTGTGGACCTACTTCAGAAATAGCTTTAGAACCATGAGACTACTGAAATTTTCATACGTGTCCCAAATAACTTCCAATTCCTCAGTGGTGCAGGCTCCGACAGGTGCCTCTTACCAGAAATCACACATCACACTTAGGTAGAGAGTTATTTCCTCTGATCTTATGTCTGACAATCACTTAACATGCATGTGTCTACACATGTCATTTTTAATGATTTCCACAATCTAACAGCATTACACATTATTTTGTTTTAAGAGCTAAGGAGAACAAGTGTGATCCATTTTTAGCCTCATTAGATTCTGTCCTTTGGACAACTGTTCCAGGGGCAAGTTATGCTTTGTCCAGGGCCCAGGAAGCAGAACCAAATGGAAATAGATTGCTACAGCAAAATTAAGTGACCTATCCCCTACTATTACTTAAACACCTCTAGCCTCCCTCACTGCTGTTTCAAATGTCTCGCAGGCCACTCTTTCCACAGCTTTTAATATTAACTGCTATTTTTCATCAATAAAATTGCCTCTGTGGGCAGCCAGAAGGGACGTATTCACTGGGGCTACTTTATGCTTGTCCACCAGTAGTACAAGGACACTCTAGGCAAGGACCTCACTTGGTCAGCTCCTGCTTTAGTAACATAAAGCAACACATCATCTTCAGTACATAGATGTCAAATGACCTTGGTAGACCATTGCTTTTAGTTATTTCCTGTGTCTAAGATACAGCCAGGCTAGGTCCCAAGTAAGTCTCACTACACCTCAGCTGAACATCACTTTTAATGAAAATACCTAGAGGAAAAATGTCTCCCTACTTCCTACTACCAATCCTGGCTCAAAGAATCATTTTGTCTGCCCTGGAAATATTCCTCTGACTACAGTTTCTTTTTGGGAGGGCCATTGCTGGTAGTAGCTGCTGACAAAACATTTGGATGCAACCAGAAACTACTAAGACAGTAACTTGTCAAGTCTGTCCTGTCCTAACAAAGGCAGAGAGTTTCTCTAGAAGGGATAGGGGATAGCAAGTCTCTTTCACAGGAATTCTCCAGGCTTTTAATACACAGAAGAAATGACAGTTCACTTCCATTTGTGACTTAATTAAACATAATTTTGTGATTCTGATTAAACATTAGCAGATCCCAGGCAGAAAATGCAGGTCATGTGGCCAAATGCAGTGACATTCACAGCATGGAGTCATAGCACTTTCTAATACTTCCAGTTCTCCTTCCCCTGGATATCAAACCCAGAGTTAAGACCACACCAGTAAACATACCAGTTTTGCATGTTAGTAGTCAGCAAAATCTGCATGTAAAATAAAGCTGTGAAGCATGATTACATTATCCAAAAGCTTTATAAAAACAATCTTTATTGCCACTGCTGATGGAGGGGGGGGACCCAAAGCTTTGTAAAGCTGTGAGAGGAGCCAGGCCTTGGCACAACTGCTTGTCACGGGCTCTGATCATTTTTAGTGTGAACCTGACACCTCCTTTGCACCACTGCAGCTGGAGGCAGTTCGATGGGAGGCTTTGTCTTAATCCCATCAAGACTATTTATTCAATCATAAAGAGATATCTTTCTCAATTGTACTGTTGGGTCTCTTGCAGCGCTGGAAAACAACGTACAAAGACACAAGACACCCACCCACACAGCCCCAGATTTGGCCACACATGTCCCGGTTAGAAAGTACATTGCTTGGTGATGTTTTTGTTATCATTTTGCCCCTTGTTTGCATGTTTCAGCAAACCCTGTGAGGGACCAGAAATAGTAGTGTGGCTGGGAAAGCTGTAAACCACAGCTCACAAGCAGGAATGGGAAGGCAATGAGAGGAGCCATCAGGATGGACGCATCGACTTGGGTGTTTTTTAGCTACCCGCACCTCACAGCGCATGAGCCACACTCGTCATCAGGACATCCCGATCTTCCCTTCCCAGAGACCCTATACCAAGCCCTAGCATGCTCTGGGCACACTTATCCCTCCAGCTTCCTCCAGTGCCTCTTTTGTCCTTTACCCCCACATTACAGCTCAGCCAGTAAATGACCATGAATCCAACCAGGAAAGTTTTGCTTTGAATCACCTCTACACTGATGGTGTGAACGGACTGCTCTGCAAGTCAACAGAGATATTTCTGCAGGGGTAAAGGTTAGAGCATGTGCTGAGCCATCCCAAGCAGGAACCCTCTAAGCAGCAAACAAACAACAAGAACCCACAAAAACCTGCACACCAAGGCTCAGCTTTGCTGTTGCGCTATCTCCTGGCTGCTTTCTGAAGCCAGACTCCAAGGAGGAAGTGCACTTGGACTTTACACACATACAGTCAGCGTGGAGAGAGGCTGGGAAGGATGCCTGCATGTCCGTTCTCTCAAATACTCCCCCCCGGTATGATCTAACTGCAATCTGCGGATCCACAGCTGTCAGAGCCAGCGCTCTCTGTGCTTGGTAATCTGAGGCTCTGCGAGCGAGCAGTAGCGGCTCACCTCGCCTGCCTTCCTAAGGCAACACTTGCTCAGCAAACACAAATATGTTTACTGTGGAAACTTTGTACTTGCCTTACTGCCCTTGCTCTTTGCCAGGTGTTTTTCTTTTTATACACACAGGAGACGCAGAGCCATGTTCTAATATAGAAATATAGATTCATGTGCATGTGTTTATTAATAAACAGGTGGGCAAATCTATTTGCTTACTGCCTCATTTGAGTGATTTATTTAGTTATTTTTAAACCTGTTAGACATACAGACTCAAAGCAGCAACATTAGGGATTGGCTATTGTAATATAAGCAAGCTACATTCACAGACTCACTTTTCCCAGAGAGAAAAAAGAGGATAGGCAGCTATAAGGGCACCCAACACCAGTCAGCCCTTTTTTCCTCTCACCAGTTTTAAAATGGTGTGATTATTGTCTTCCAAGTTCTTGCCCTGGGGATAATTTAGCAAGAAATTCAGTGTCCAGGTAGACCAGGACCTCCTCTAAGGACTGCAGTACAGAATCATTCCGAAGCATCCTGGTAGCATTGCTTAAAGCACCATATTTTTGCACTATCAACAACAATATATATACACACATGTGTGTAACAAATCATGTTTTTATCTTGCTGTATGAAAAAAGCAGCTTGAGACACTCCTTTCATAGCCCCAGCTTCAGGGGTGATCAAAACCAGACTGTGTAGCCCCCTAAGTAAGGCACACTATGCAGACAGGAATGAGAGGTTGGTGCCAGTAGAAGACAAGGGACTGCAGCCCCTGGTATGTCCCCTTCTCCCCCCAGAGGAAACCTGACAGGTGCTGGGCATGCAACACAAACCACCCCTGATCCCACTACAATCACATTGCTTAGGGATTCTCCCAGCCAAAAACCACCTTGAAAAACCACTACTATCATTCACAAGTGAAAGGATAAAATGCAAAATCTCCTTCCCTTGGTGGACTGCAGTCCTACCTGGCTCCATGAGGACACGCCACAAGGAGGGGACCTAAAGCAGCAGTCAGACGTGAGATGGACCACAAAGGAAGAGCACCTAAACAGTTACAGGTCAGTCAGGGTCTCCCAAAAGGTTTTGCTGTGACAAGGCTGTTCTTATTGGTTCCTGGGCCCTGCCTCCCTCTGAAAATTGCAGGGGGTCTCCCCGAGGAGCCTACCATGAGTTTCATACCCCTCTCAGGATGCAGACGCAGCTGAATAGGCACTTCTGCTGTTCCTAGCATCTTCCCACTACCCTGTTGCAATAAACAGAGTTGATTGTCAACTTCAGCCAAATAAGCAAGCATAAATGCCAGTAAAAGAAAATATTGCATACATCCCTCATCTGGAAGTTATTTTTGTTTGTATTTATGTTCCCACATGTTGCCAGGGTGATGTCTGGACTCAAGCCCACATGTGGAAAAATCTGGACTGTGCCCTACGAAACTCTCTAGCTCAGGGGCTAAACTGTGTTTGCTCCTCCTTGTCTCCCAAAAACAGCCTGTGTGCTTGCCTTTATAGTTAAGGGCACAGCCTTTTTTATCCAGAGAAGAAGATAATTACGAATTGACAAGAGGTCTATTTTTTACACTGGGACGTCAGAGCAGGAGCAAGCCCTCTCCTCTGTGCCAGGAAAAGAAAAAGAACAGATCCAGAAAGGAACGTGGTTCCCTGAGTCACCCTTTGTGGCACAGCCTAGACCCAGCCACCTGGACTGAACCAGGGACCAATTTTACATTCCCCTGAGCAAGACCAAACACAACCAAGACCCCAGGCTGAGATACTTCAGTTAGGCAGCACCTCAGCTTCCTCCCAGCCAAGCACAGTTCATCACCACCTAGCCTCAAATGCCAGCAAACAGTCTTTACCCCCAAGCCTCCTTCACCCCTATAGGGACTCTCCTTCCTAAAAAAAAAACCACCAAAAAATCCCAGAAGTTTCAACCATGTCAATCACAGCCTTACCAACAGAGTACCTGCTGAAGGTTCATTTCTCAAAGCATCTCACTGCACAGGTCAGCTGCTCCTTGCTGCAGCCTCCTTCCCCCATCACTCCCTGACAATCTCTGCATCTAAACCACCTTCCTGACCAGCCATAAATACCCTATCACCATCCCACCCACTCACCTGAGCTCCCCCCTTATGGGAGCCTGGAGATGCCCTCAGCTGAGACCTCTGATTAGCCCCAGACCCAAGTGATGAACCCAGAAAGCAAAGTCATTAACCCTGAGTGGGAAGGCTGCTTGAGTACACATTGAGGGTGAAGTCATGGCTTCGACAAATTCAGTAAGACTTTAGCCTTCGCTGACAGAACTGAGACTTCATCTCCGCGAAAGCCCTTTTTTTTGCCTTGGTCTCTGGGCCCAGAACCCGAACAGGAGAGGCTCCAAATCCATGTGCTGCTTATCAATCTGACAGCCACAGGCTCGCAGATTAAAGTTGAGGCAGGATGTCAAAAGTTGCAGATCATATTTCCATCTCTGACAAGGAGGTCCACCTCTGTCCCTGTACCTATCCAAAAACTTACGGGAGCAAACACCTCTGCATTACCTCAGCAATACCACTGATAGGAGAAAGCAAAGCATGGTGAAGAGTACAGCTTAGGAATGGCTGAGAATATGACCTTGAAGATCTAAACATCTTCTCTCTGCTAGAGTCTTTTTGTTTTATCCCTCATGACAGTTGCTATCACATTGCAATACTAATCAGAAATATAATTCTATTGTGGCTGCCTCCACTTGAAGTCCCTAAAGACTTATGTTGTGTCTTCGCTTCTCTTCAATGTTGCACTTCTATTGGAGTATGAAAATGGCCTTGATATGGTCGTCATGGGTGGAGTCTGTGTGCTGATGCCAAGGCAAGGGGAACAGCAAGTGGCTTTTATCATATGGTTGTATTCCAGAGGCTGCAGCCATGGGACTCTGAGGTGAAGAATTCCCAAAGGCAAGCAGGAAACCGTAAATGTTCTGCCATGAAAACGTCTATGAACATGAAAGAAGCCTGTTCCAGTGAGCTGTTCATGCTTTGGTCATAAAAATCACATTTCTGGGGTTGCTGAACAGTGAAGGAAAAGTCAACTTCAAAGAGAACTACTGAGGTTTGAACAAAAACAATTCTTGAAATTCTCATTTGGAAAAAAAAAAGGCATAAAAATCTTTGACAAAAACTGAAAAAATCTGAAATTCATTTGACAGAAAAATTTTGACTGATGGAAGACCTTGAACTAGAAGGAGAGAGGAGGTGCCGACAGCACAAACAAGTGGGTTACGGAGAGGCCTCCACTGCCTTTGCACCCTGTTGCTCCAGGGCCCCTCTGTTAACACAGGCACAGATGTGGCCTCATGAGGGGTCTTCCAGGACAAGATAAGAGAAGATTCCACTCCTCATTCTCTCTGCATAGCTGCACGACTGCTGCAAGTCCCTGAACAGCACCTCACTTAAATAAACCCCCATCCAGCCATAAGGTTTTCCACTAGAAACTTTACTTGTCTTGAACATTAGCTCATGAATAGAGTATTTCTGGTAAAATCACATCCTCAGTTCACAAGGGGAGCCTCAGTGGTAAGAAAACGAGGAAGAAGGAGCATCACTTCGAAACACCCGACACTGGCAGGTCCAGGCATGGCATATCCACACCAAGGGACCAATTCAGCAGCTCTGGGATCCGAACCAGGACAGCCAGCATCCCCGGTGACTGCCCGCCATTGCACTAGAAATTCTGCTGTCTCTCTTGCTCCTTGCTTTCTCACATCTGCTGAACACTTTAAATTTTCTTCTAATGAAAAGGAATTTATTTTTTTTTCTGGGCAGCCCCAAATGTACTTTATTTGTCCTGAACTTCTTGTTAGACTGCCAGCTGACTCAAGGAATCTCTTGCTCTGCAAATATACTGCATCTATGACACAGAGACTCTATTTGTGAAGTATCTTTCTGGGTTACATATGCCTACCTAGTCACTATGAATAAGACAGGTAGAAATCTCTCTCACAACAGCACATCACTCTAGCTAGTGACTAGTTATTTGTTGATCCAATAAACTGCCTTGAAAGTAATAATTAGAACTTATCACAACAAAGACTAGAGTTTATTAAATCCCACACAAATTATCTAGTTGCAGAAGTTGAATAAAAGATCAGAATAAACAGCAGAGATTACATTGGACTAGATCTTCTGTACTAACTTTCAAAATGGGCACTCTTACACAATCTAAAATGTTTGTAGTGATAGATAACAGCTAGACAGAGAGCTCACATACAGTGCATCAGCAGCCGGTCATTTTCTTCAAAATACATGTGGTTGAGAAGAGTCCTAACAAGCAGAAAGTATCAAAGTTAAGGAAGGCAAGATTGCAGACAGGTGTATAGAAAGGTACTGCAAGGTGCTGTTTGGATTTTAGTGCAAGGAAACTGCTGAGGGTGTTCATCAGCCTCCTTTTGATCACACCATAAGGGTGAAGTCTTAACCAGCGTGGAAACGCTTTATGGGGTGATAAAGTCAGAAAAAAAAAAAAAAAAAACAATCAAACTGATCTTCTTGCTACTTGCTGTGGGAGCCAACACAGTCCCCACAGAAGACGAAAAACATGAGCCCATCTGCAGAGGTCACTGAGGGCCACTGCAAGGACTCAAAAAGTCACAAGCAGATACAGTCAAGTTGTTTTCCTGCTGCTCCCCAGGTCCTGCAGCAGCTGCAAGGGCCACAGCACATCTGTGCCAACATCACTTATGCCACATCAGCAAAATGAACACATTCGTCATCCCTTGTGTTTAAATTGACGCAGATCTTCAGCCTATCCAGAGGGCTAAAAAGCATTCCCAGTTCTCCCCCAGTGTGCTTCAGTTAATCGCATCTATACGCCAGTATGTACACATCTCAAAAACAAAAAATGAGTAAGCTGTGATTAAGGCCCAGGCCTGAGAATCAATTGGTACATTTGAGTTTGCTCTACAGCTCTGCCATAAGCTCCCCAAGAACTGATGGTCAAATCGTTTCTATCCTTTTTCTGACTTTGCACAATGAAGGTGACAACTACTCTTCAGAGAGCTTGAAAGAATGAATTCTCCACTGGGAAGCATGTTGTACTCCTCAGCTGGAAGATACTAGAGAAGTGCCAGATATTATTATTAATTTAGTACAGCTAATTTGTTTCACTGATATTAGCATGAAAATGCAGGAGCAAAGCGAGAAAGGTGGCTCCAGCTCTCCCTGGATCCACAGTCCTCCCCCACTTTGATACATCTGTCACAGGGTATGGAGTAACTCGCATGAAGTCATCAGGACTCGTTCTAATTTGATAATCATTCTTTTAGGCATGACATGGATTGATTCGCATTAAATTTTCATGGGTGTGACCAATCTCACGCACAAGCCTAGATTATCTACAAGGAAGTGCCAGGGATGCTGAGTGAGGGGTAAGCACTCAGGCAACCGGGCAGCGCTTGAGAAGGGCTGTTGCGAGCTTCAGTGCCAAAGAAAATCCATGCTCTCTTGAAGGCAAATGTGTGTTTATTTATCAGTTGTTGGAATACCCTGTGAGGAAACTAAAGGTCCCGGGTGACAGCTAAATTAACACTCTCCAGTTGTGCCATTAATTCCTTGGGAGCAAGAGGGAGAGTTTACCAGCAAACCTGTCAACTGTAACTAACTTAATTTTCTGAGAGAGGACAGAGAGCTCATTGCCCTGCGCCTCCCTTGAAGCCAAAGCTGACCTTCCCCAATAACATATGGCACTTCCAGAAGGGACGAGCCCATACCAGAGGCCATTTCCACACCAGCTAAGGCAGAGAGGCCTCATTTAGAGCAACAGGCTCCCCACATCAGCTCAGCCCCAGGACGCCTGCATCCACGTCTCAGCTCCACAGTGCCACCATGTCCCAGTCAGACCCCAGAACCAGCACAGCAGAGCCGAGCCTCAGCACCGGTGCCAGTCCATGGGACCATGGTGCTGTCGCCGTCACCACAGCCTGGGTGTTCTTCCAGCCGCGCTGGCTGCAGGATGGCCATTCTAACATAACGAAATTTCCAAGCCCGTTCCCCTCCCCGATGCATTATCTGCCACCAGGGACACCCAGTCTGAACAAATCTAGCTCCAGCCAACCCTCTCAGGTCCAGGACATGTTGTTCATGGAAAAACAACGCACACCAGAGAAACAAAAAGTGAGAGACTACCTGGCTGCCGTTTATAGACTTCTCAGAAAAAGTCGGCAGTCAACAGCCAAACTCGAACGTTCACATCACTCCTTCACTTATGGAAGGCGAGTTTACTAAATGCCTGGATGCTTTTCAGCCCAATAGCCCAATCCCTGTATTCGCAACCATAACATTGAACTAACTAGCAAGGCTTAAGCTGGTGCCCGCTGGACTCAAGAGGAGAGGCAGATGCCAGAGGCTTTTTTAGATACAGAACAGTAATTCTTTGTACCTTTCTTTTTGTGGGCTGCTGGACTCCACCCTCAGTCACATGCAAAATAAATCCTGGATAGATGTTTCCACTAAAGATCTCAGAGTGCCTTGTAATTACCGAGGTTCCCAGTATCTGGGTCATATGGATAAATAATACTTCTGCATTGGGAAGTGCTAAGACTCACTCTAGGCCACTCCAAGAATCAGCTACAGAGTTAGAAGGAGAAAAGCGGTATCACTGTACGAGGAAGGGGACCTGAGGGACCAACAGTGAGCAATCCCAGCCCCTTTTCTTTAAGACTGCCAATTGTCCAAGGCACAACCCTTTGACTATCATTCACTTAAATCCCCTGCCATAAAGCTGCTGTTGCCCCAGAGCACTGTACACCAGCTGCTCTGATGCTGGCTGCTAGCTCAGACCACCCTCTTCCTGCTCAACAAGCAGAGCCCTTTCTGCAAACAGAGCCTGTCACTCTGTGCTGGAAAAGACAGAACAGTGCCTGTTATGCCATAACTTGCTTTAGTTTCTGTTTTCCTTCCTCTGTTCCCTCTCAGAAAACTATAGGCTACATTCACCTCAATTTTCTCTCCCCTTCAGGATGGTTATGAATCCAACATGAGCAGGGGAAGAGTTACCAGACATCCACCAGTGTGAGCAAGAGGAGAGCTGGCTTTCCTGACAGTTATTTGTCATGCACGTATTTTACTCCCATTCTACCTAACACCTCGGCTTGCTGCGTTCAGCAGAGATGCAAACACTGCCCTCTGCTCGTGATGGCCAGAGCCTTGTCAGACGTTGCTCTAAACTGCAGGATGCTTGAATAGCAAGCTGGGGCTCAGCGAGATGCTGGCCAAGGCATACACATTCCCTAGGGCAGGATAGGTGAGCTGGTGAAGGCTCTCTGCAACAGGCTTCTCCAAGGACGAAGAGGTTCATCCAGCCTTAGCTCTGCAGGAGATCAAGTACTTACATGGGCTTTGAGTCAGCATAACCACAAAACCATCAGAAAAATGATACTCAGGTAAGGAATGTGGCAAGAGATGAACGATGTGCTCCAGCTCCAGCTGGAGGAAGACCTGCATTGGGCTGGCAGAGCAGATCGAAGATCAGACCTGTAGAACGCTGAGCACTGAGGAGCTGCAAACCTCACGATATAGGATCATTTGACCAGAACAGTCATTAAGTCCCATCCCTCTAGTTGCATGCCAACACACACTAGGTGGTAAGAGTAGAAGATTCTTCACAGTATCTGTTTTTCACATACCACACACCTTCAAAAACCACAACACACCACAACCCCCCCCCCCCAAAAAAAAAAAAAAAAAAGCAGGAACAAAAGTAAAAGTAAAACCTGTGGGATAAGAGATTAAAAGGTACAAAACCACAGATATCTCAGAAGAAACAAGCAAGGGAAGCCAAGGATCTGCCAGGATCTGCAGTCACTGCCTTAGCTGGGAGATATTTTGCCCGGATAAGCCGTGGCAGTCACTGTCCTTGGCTTGTGCTGAAATCAGTGGGAGCTTAGCACAACTCATTCTTTAGAAGCAATGTCTCTGAATAACAAGCAAGCAAAGCAT
The DNA here is from genome assembly GCF_030867145.1 of Opisthocomus hoazin. NCBI lineage: Eukaryota > Metazoa > Chordata > Aves > Opisthocomiformes > Opisthocomidae > Opisthocomus > Opisthocomus hoazin. Next base: position 12,031,529 of record NC_134424.1, on the reverse strand, counting down.
AGCAATTGCTGAACCAAGTGAATAACGGGTTTCATAGGTGCTGTCAAAAAGGGAGAAGGAAAACCCCAGCTGACTCCAAAAAGCTTGCTATGTGTGTTGGCAAGTCCTTAGTATTTCTTCCAGACGGGGAGGGCAGGTCTGAGCCGAGAGCCCGTGCTACAGCACATACAGGCTTACATAACCCAAGGGGCCCAGGGTAATCATTAATGCTGGCTTATTGTCACTGGCTTTGTGCTGGAGTCACCTGGTTGTTTGGATTAAACGTATAGTGGCCATTTAGACAAGGAGAAGGCTCCCGGCACAAGGACTTAGGTGGAAACAACCCCCCAGAGAGGGTGGAAAGCAGGGGACTGTTGCAAACATTGCAGGGTCTCGGCCCAAGCATTCCTCCAGGTAGCCAGGTTTGCCACCTTTCATCACAGCAGCATGCTCAGTGAGCTGGTTTGCTTTCCACAGCGGTGCAGCTCCTTTTTGCCCCCTCAAGCTGTCAGGGAAAAAGCCCCCATGTGACACAGGTCAGGGGAGCAGGACCCTTCTTAGGACGGTTTACCTTCATCACTCCCAGTGCAACACACCAGTAAGTGGGCTCTGGTTCCTCTCTCCTTGGCATCCTTTCCAAAAGTGGACGTTATCAGCACAGCCTGACTCTATCTCATGCCCCATCTTTACCTTTCTTTGCTTATCTGATGTCTCACTGACGTGCCCTATTACTCTTTGACTTCTAGAACCTGCTGTGTGTTATTGATGCGTGGTCTGTGTCACTGTCTGGGGCAAAGGAGATTTGGGGCTTCTTGGTTCTGTTCCCATTTCCCCTCTGTGTTGCTCTCTGGCCTCAGACACATCACTCCACTGCTCTCCATTTAACCACAGGTCATAAAAGTCAGGTCACCTTACAGAAATATCACTTTACACTTATTCTTTATGCTTAGTCCTTACCTCTAGTACATCCTTCCCAGCTGATGGCTCCTCACCTGTCGTAACACTGCTCCTTCACCACTAGCTCTGATGAAGGAACTACAAACAGCCAGAATTTGCCAGTAAAACCTTTGAGAAACATACAGAGATCTCGCAAATGTTAGGAACCAGATCATAATTATTATGTGAAGGCTCTAGCACTGCGCATGTGTCCATTCACACCTCAGAAACCCAGTTATAGATGTTTTAAGATTTATGCATATGTATACCAATACCATACTGCGTTTTGCCGTGCAGAGTTGCTGAAGCAGGGACATAATAAAATTATCTACAGCTGTGGCATCAAAGCACTTCAATATATATTTTATCTTCAGGTGGATAAAGAGTAATCAGGCTTAAGGCAAGGCCACATTTTTCTCATGAATCAGCAAGACCTATAGCAAGGTGCAGGCAGGCCAGAAATTCCACGTAAAACAAACATCAAAATCTTCTTTTGGAAATCTCTACTTTTCTGTGACAAATCTCTGAAAATGTCACTAATTTTCATGCAGAACTAACTCTCCTTTCACAGCAAACATGGCCCTATTCTTTTTGAGAAAAATGTTGCAATTTTACATAAAGTTAAACTTCCTCACAGGTATTAGCCAAAAAACCCACACACAATCCACACTCAGAAACCATACTTAAAACAGAAAAAAGAAAAAAAAAAAAAAGAAAGAATAAGTGTTTCATGGAAAATATTCCAGGCCACAACATAGCTTAGATCTTAGATTTCTGCGCTGCTGTGCTCCGACAGCAGGTACGTTGCATTACTCCACTTCAGCTTTAAGTACTGCCTTTTGCAGAAAAACAACAGCTTCTGCCCCGAGTGTCTTGCAGGGTGAATTGCCCAATGTTACAGCAATATCAGAACTCCAGATGAGATGGGGAAGAGACTGAGGCGCTGGTTAAAACAGAGCAGCTGGTTTAATGCATGATGTCAATAGGGTGAGAACAGAAGGGAATCGGAGATCTTCTTGGTGCAGGCTTGCTAATTAAAGCATGTATATGACTAGAACTCTTTGGCTGCCCTTAGGACTCTTGTCTTCAGGCTACATCTCAGGAGGCAACAACAACCTTCAAGTGAACAGAACTTACTGTGCCACATCCCACCATCCTCTTGCCAGACTCATAGGGATTCTCTAGGAAAAATAATCAGGGATCTGGAGATCCCTGGCTCATCAGCTGGCATTTTGGGCGGCTGTTCATCAGGGAGATACTTTAATCCCTAAGTGCTCATTAGTTGCAGAGTGATTCTTGCTGGGACAAGACCTGGACCCGCTGTGGCATTGCTCCCCTGGGGACTCAGAAGATGTTTTAACGCCAGTAACGTTGCTGGTTTCTTCTTCCTGTGGAGGCCAAGCAACCAAAAGCACAGTGCAAGAGACGTCCTGGCTTGTAGACCACAAGAGCATCATGTTCATGCCCCTGTTGTTACGAATGGGAAGCAATGGCTGTTGCAGGACAGGGCGTCTTCTCCTCAGTCCTGAGGCATGCTTTGTACCACAGATCCTTCACGTCACTCTTTCAGACATGGGATTAAGAGAAGAGCCAACTGAAGAGCCTTGGCACCAAGATCTCCGCTGTGCTGAGCCTTTCTTTCACAATCTAATCCTCTGACTACTGGCCTTATTGCTTGCTCCTTCCATCCAAGGATCAGACAAACGTAAATGAAGTCCCATAGTATCACCATGATGCATTATTATCCCCATTTTACAAGAAAGGGAACTGTGGCACATGGCAATTGAGTCCTTTGTCTTGGGTCACACAGTGAGTCACCATCACAGTCTCAGGCAGACTCTGAAGCCCTTCCTCCTTCACACTAACCATCAGAGCTTGAATTTCCTCAAAACCTGTTTGCTCTAATTAACCACAGTTTTACTGAAGCTGCAGACCTATTCCATAGTGCTCGGAAATCACAGAAGGCATTTGGGTCCCAGTGCGGCTGCCAGGTGAGGCTTGAGGGCTCCAGCGAAGGGAGAGCTGAAACATCTCGCACCTCCCAAGAACTTTGTGAGATGAGAAAAACTTCTGATGGCAACTTCAGATCTGTTCCATCACCTCTCCCTGTTACCTAGCACCTGAAAAGTTACATCCAGGTGAATCAGAATTTGAAGTGCTAATGTCCTGATTGTAGAGCTGGCTACAAAGGAAATTAATGAACAATAATTTCAAGAAGGGATTTAAAATTTCCATTTTCATTTTATTGTCAAAGTAAATATATCTTTACGAAGAACAAAAGAAAATATACAGAATTGTAACTTATGTACACTGGCTTTATAGGTATTTTTGTTTCCAATTTACACAAATTTTGATATGTTATTAAAAGATATTTTATATAGATATGCACCTATGTACAGTTTTATTTACATACATTCATAGGATGTGATATAAACCAGTCAACAGATGATAGTTCATTTATATTAATTTCTAGAGGACAAAAGGAATGCATTCGCTTTAGCTAGACCTGCTGTTCTTGCACAGCGCGGGCTCCTGCTCTGCCTAGTGCTAGAATCGTGGTTTCCTATTTCCCATTTTGCAAACAAAAAGACAAACAGATGCTGTCTGCGAATGGAAAGGAAATGCAACATCCATTATAAAATCGCTCCTAATTACTGAATTCTATTTTCTTCTAAAGCTTCTTACAATCGCCAGAGTTCAAAAGGAAAAACAAAACGAGAAGAAGAAACACAAACAAAATCACTTGCCTGCTACCATCTGATTATTTGTTTAAATTCCCTTCTTAGCCAGCTACCACTCAAATTTGTTTCTTTTGGCTACTGTTCTCACCCCTTCGCCCACCCCAGCTGCGTGGAGCTCTGACATGGCTGTCAATAGGGAGAGGATTAGCACTGAAGCTCACTCTTGGACAGAAGACCTTATGGTGCTGTCCCACCAGGCCAGGATGCCTCCCACCCTCCCTTGGGTACAGGCACATCCTACACGGCCCTGCTGGCCAGCAGACAAAGGGACATTCAGCTCCAGCCAGCGAGGCGCTGACTTGCAGTGATGCTCAGGATGCCCAGTGCCCACCAGGACCACCAGGCACCTCCGGGCTGGCGCTCTGGTTTCTCCCCGAAGATCACACAAGAGGACAGGAGCAGAGACGGAACTGAGCTCAGCCGTTCTCACAAACGGCTTCCTGCTGCTTTACACGCCAGACAACAGCTCTTCTGCTCAAGACAGCGGGTGCCGCAAACCAGAGTCAAAGGAAAGCAGCGTTCCCTTCGACGCACGGGCATCCTTTTGTCCCCGCAGCAGCACAGGACAGGAGAAGCAAGCACACAGTACGCGGTTAGCCACACCAAAAGGCTCCACTCCAAGCCATTTCATCCAGCCTGAGCTTCCAGGTTTGCCTGGGATATGCCTCTGATTAAATATATATATACGTATGAATATATATATAAATATTTATATATAGCCCTAGCCAAGGAAAAGGTAAATGCAAGCCGGAGAAATCAGAGCAGCGCGGAGGTGCATTCCAGCACTCTCCATGCCTTGCCTCCCCCTGTCCCCAGCTCCCACTTTTCCACCTCCTGTGGCCAGCCCCTACAAATCCTTGGCTCAGGCGACCCAAAAACAAAGCAGTTGTTTTCATTTCAAAAGGAATTTGCTGTTTCCAAACTGGACAAATAGAGCAGCTTAATAAAAACTCACAATGAATGGCCTGTACATGAGCAAAGCCCTCAGGAATGCCAGGGCTATAATTAACCAGCAGCAAGCAACTCTTACATTCTCCTGTGCAGCAGAAAACAGCTAAAAATAAAACACTGTAATTTCCAAAAGAAGCAGCAGCAAAGGAGAGGAAGATAGAAGGAAAGGAAAATAACATCCTTATAAAAAAAAAAAAAGACAAAAAGGAAGAAGCACCCCCCTCCCCTGACCCAAAAAGAACTTCATTCTCAAATCATCTTTAAAGGACATGGGACACTGAGACATGGTGGTATCAAGTAACAGCATTGACTGTTTTGTGGAGACAAATAAATTATCACTAGAAATATAGTGAGCAAAGTGCTGTCGTCGGCTGTTGTAGGATGGCTGGGCGGGAAGGGGAAAGCGGGACCAATCAGTTCACGGAGCGGATGGAGCGGTTGCTTCGTGGGAACCGATGCACCTTGACATGTTTGGACAAGTGGTCGCTTCGAGCAAACTTCTTCTCGCAGACGGGACACTGATAGGGTTTCACCCCTGAGTGGGAGCGCCTGTGCCGGGACAGCTCATCTGACCTGGAGAACCTGCAGGAGAAGAGAAGGCATTTCAGATAAATGGGTCTCTCACAGCGGAAAAAGAGTCCCCTCAGGCCACTGCGAGACTCTACCTGCAGCAAAGCCCAAACATGCGAACTGAAAGGGACACACAACAGGGCTGGGCTGGTCCCAGCCGGCGGTTGGCAGCCATGATGGAAACACACAGCTATCAACCTCATCCCATGTCAGCTCTGGACTCAGAGCAACGCATGGAGGCAACGTTTGTACCAACCTTGCCCTAAACCAAATAACACGGGTACAGCTCAGCAAAACCAGCCTGCTCATGATCACTCTGCCAGTCCCCTTCAAAGCCTGTCCTGCAACCTCTCTCCTGCAAATCCAAGCACAGACCACTCTCAAGCAGAGATAACAACCAACATCCCACGGGTAAGGTCTGCTCCAAGCTCCCACTGACACAAGCACAATGGACATCCAGTAATTGCACCTAGTTTGAGATGGATCCCAGATAACAGCCAGACATATCTACCCAGAAGCTACATGGCTTATCAGATCGAGCCGAAAAATTGGCTTTTGTATGTGCTCCTGCAGGCTAAGTAAAGAGTCATTAACATCTCAGTACCAGAGATGCTCAACATCATAACAACTGAAATCCAGGTGGGCCCTAATGGCCATTAGCATAGTTACTTCATGAGTAAATTGAAATCAGGATTGAGCCTTTAATTACCAAAATTGTCTCCCAGACTCATTTCAGTTTTAGATATTTCCCACCTTCCATCTCCACAGAAAAATCCCCAAACAGGCACCGTGAATGCCACGGATTTACAGAACTCAAATCAGCTAATCCTTTGGTCTTAACAGCCGGGCTGGCTCTGTTTCCAGCCGGGACCTGACTGGGAGCCACAGGGTTAATTAACAATGTCACACTAAAACAGCCCTGTCCAAATGGGTACAAAAAATTTGCTGCCTGACAAAGGGCAATTAAGTGTTTTGTTGCCAGAGCAGTAACAAAGAGCGGCACAGAAGCGAGCTTGCAAGAAATGGTATCAGCTGTTTATTTACAATAAATAAATGAAGTCATGGGCGCTAGCTGAATAAATGGGGGAAAGAACATGTAGAAAAATGTGCCCTTCTGGAGCAAAATATCACATCACCATCAGAGTGAATATGCTATTTTTACGAAAGGGGGAAAACAGGACCGCTGGGCTTCTATGAATAAGTCCTTCATACAAAAAAAATAAGTTTCCACATAAAGGTTTTAATTAGCCCTGATCTCCCATCACCAGTTGAGGAACAGGACGCAGGCACTGGGAAAGCTAGGAAATGTTTCCTCAGTTCCCGCAGCTCTTCAGTCTGGTGATGCTACCCCAAAAGCGTTTTGCAGCCAGCGCAAAGCAGATGCAGGTACTCAGTGTGGGTAAGTTATGGTGTGGATACAACTCTCCCAGGGGCATTTCTAGGGGAGATTCCTTCACCCATTCTCTTGCTTTTCTCCCTTTCCTTGCTTTGGTATCCCCATGGTGAAAGAATCAAACTCACCATTAAGAGCAAGAGGCAGATGCCCTAATGGAGCCATCAATCTGTTCCTTGTCTGTGACACGTCTTCTTCATAAAGACTATGACAGAGGTTTCACTGCTAGTACTGGCACATTTGCTTTCTCTAGCACCCCTGCTCCTTCCAGTCATGCCTTCCCAAAACCACAGTGCGAACCTGGGAGCAGCAGGGCCAGGGATTTCTCCCAAGTCCTTAGCAGTGAGCTAAGTGCCACCTCCCTGGAGGGATGCTCTCGTATAGCTATGGATGAGTGGGACTAAGCATCTTTCTGGAGAGCGCAGGATGTTCCCTGTGCCAACTGCCTCAGTGGGACTCAGCACTGGACAAGGAATGGACCTGTTGACAGTGGTGGCAACCATGTTCAGGGAAAAGAGAGAGCAGAGAGGGAAAAGTGCTTTTGCAAAGAGCCGTACTCTCATATACAGGCTTATGACTCAAAGACGGAGTAAAACCAGATGTGGCCAGGTTGCCTTGTCCTGTGTCCTTGGCCATTAAGGTCATCATCTGCAGCAGAAGTGCAGCAGCACATGGCTAATCCTGCACAAGAACTCCACAAGTGCATTTCAATGGGAACTGCATGGATGGTGCAGGAGAAAGAGGCACATACCAGGAATGCGCAGCTCCACTCATACCCTGGGAGCTCGGATGAGTTCATCCCATAAAAATACACTCTGCCTCATAACGATGTCCTTAGCTGAAGAGGCAGGAATGTTGCAATACTGTTCCCCAGCAGTCACGGAAAGATCAACTTACAGAGCCTACAGAAATAAACCTCAAGCTGTCGGTGTGTTCACAAAAAAACAACGCAAAGGTTAGGACAAGGAAGCCGGGAGGATCTGGTGGCCTGGCTCACAGTGAAATGGTATTTGCAGCACATTCTGGCACTGAGATCACCCCAAGAAAGCTGCAAATAATGTGGAATGCCAAATTCAAACGAAAACAAGATACTCCCAAGGCACACCTCACTATCTCAAGGCACTGCCGTTTCCAGCATGATTCCTCCTTCAAAAGCAAGGTGGATGGAACTGGGCAATCCCACTTCAACTGGAAGAGTTGCCTTCATCCATCTATCTGGTGGGACCCCAAAGGATCTGGAACTACAACTCCCTTGGAGACAAATCCTAAAGATTTCTGATGTGCGGTATGTGTCCTGTGTCTCCCAGCCATACGAGGACATGTGGCTCACAGGGCAAGAAAGGTCAGTAGCTTCACCTGGCACTCCACAGTCCCTACCACGGCCACCAGCCATTGAGGTACCTAGGCTGTACCTCTCCTCTGCAGTGGAGTGGAGGTTCTGGATTCCCCCTGCCCATCCCCAAAGCACTGCTACAGTAGACCACCATACATGCAAACGCCTTTGCACAGCACCAGCTAAAAAGGCCAGGCTGAGATGCTTGCACTGACCTGTTCCACATGTGGTCCTCCTCATGGTTCCCCTGTCCCATACACGCTCCTGGCCACGGGCATTACAAGCCTTTAAACCCTTCCCACCAAACCAAGCAGAGCTTGCATTGCATGCTGTCACCTGCAGAGCCTGGAAGCACCTCCAGCCAGCAGACACAGCAGGACATTTAAACGCGACTGCCTAATCCCCCAGGCCTTACAACAACTGCAGCTTTGTACACTGCCGCGCCAGCGAGAGCTTGTCCCGCTCCGTGCCGTAACACGGCTGCTGGGCCCCAGCCCACGCTGCAGCCCAGCTTTTCGGTCGGCGCTGTCTCGGGAGCCGCGCTGACCGGGGGCTGCTGCGTGCCAACGGTGTAAGCTGGCACGACGCGGATCAGCGCGCCGACCGGTACAGCGGGGTATCGAACGCAGCGGGTCACCGGCCACGTACGAACATCTCTCTGCAGCCTGCCAAAAACAGCTCTCGCCCTGTACCAAGGAAGGGCACAAGCAGGCAGGGCTCAGCCTCCTCCAGCGAGGTGCGTGGGGCTCTCCAGCTGTCCTAGGAGTCAGCAAGAGGGTTTGCCGCGTGCACACCACTACCTCGATGCATTTACAGCATACAGCTTCACCAGAGCAGGGCTGCCCAGACAGCTGGGAAAGCTTTAACCCCCCCACAGCTCAGCCACACTGTGCTAGGCAACACTTTGTTTTGTTTTTGAAATTACTATCTTCAGTCAGGTCAGATCTTAAGGGTCTTTGGTGAAAAAATAAATACGTAAGCACAAGAATGCAGGGAAGGGGGCGGGGAAAAGTAGAGCCCAGCAGTGTTTTAGTGCTTAAATTCATTTCAGATGATATAAACCTGGGAGCAAACAGAAAGTCCAGTTGCATTTGACTTCAGCCATGTGAGATCACAGCCCTCGCTGAACTTCTGGAAAAGGTAAACACGGTTCACTGATGAAAGGGGACCGAGTAATTCAGCGCTCAGTTGGGCCTGGCCTTTGATGTGGGAGCAGCACACAGGGGATATGCAGGAGTCCCCGGCTGCAGGGAGCGCTCCCCAAGCCCTGCCTCACCTGACGGCCATAAACCTCGCCCTCCGAGCAGAGCCCTCCCGAAGGCTGGGGGTGCTGGGTTGGGGTACCAGCCCAGGCTGTCAAATGCCACAAGACAAACAACACTAGAGAGTTTGAAAAGCCTCTCCGGCAGCCGTTTGTGGGCAGGACACACGTTCCTCGTAGCTACAGTGATTAATTTCTCATCCCTGCTGGGCTTCTCATCTTTACAAAGCTGTGGCTGGCTGAGAGTGAAAGTTCAGGTTGCTCCAGGCTGCAGGACCTGCACTTCTCTCAGCCCACCTTACCCCTGTGTCCTGCTTTTGATACACACCACTCGCTGTCATGCCAGGAGAAGGCAGGCATCCCAGTGTAAATTCAATCTCCGTCCCTTACCACTCCGTATTTTTCCTAAAAGTTGCCCTCGGTTTTGCAGCCTGGGAAACACCAACGCTGTAACAAGGCAGAGGTGGGGAGGGTCGCCCACAGGCAACGCTTCAGGCGCCTGATCTCGAGCCACAAGTCACCAGGAGCGTTGGTACAAATCTCAGCGTGGATCAGACAAACCCTCACATGCCACATGCATTTGTCACAAAAATGCGAGTTTTGCTCACATCCCAGTGCAAGGCAAGCCAACATGACACCCACAGCCACGTTCACAGGCAGGAGGCACATCTGCTGCCTGCGCGCACGTACACTGGCAACCAGAGAAAAAGGAGCGAGTGCCTCTACTGCGGCTTATGGGACCAATCAGCTAAATAGCGTGGCTTCAACTTCAGCGCATCCTGAGCAGCAAGCCACTGAGTCCAGCTCCTGAGAAGTGCCACCAGTACAAAAGGAAAGAAAAATCAGCACCAGTTTGCAGAGCCACCATAAACTGAAACGGGAAAGAAAAATCACCAAAGGAATTAATTGCACTGATCTCCTCAATCCTGCCAAGAGGCAAACTGGTCCAGCTGGGGAGCAGAGGCTTCAGCCCCATTCTGACCTTTTCCCTCCGACCAATCCAGCCATCTCTAACTGCTGCATGTCTCACATACTTGCATTTTTACACAGTCCTCTCCTGTTACTTTTTACCTCATCTGTCCCCATAATCACAACCCATCTCCTCATTAGACATTGCTCGGTGAAGCTCTGCAGGATATCCTTTGAAAGAAATTCAGTTTAATTTAATACGAGGGAGTTAAGATTTTGTTTTCTTCCATCGTAATTTGTAGTGCTGTATATTAAAGCTTGCCAGCCGGCGGGCTACTAATATAGCTAACTGGAAAGACAGAGGAAGGCGTCTGTCAAAGTTTCCTTAAAATAAAAAGTTCATTTTTTTAACAGAGTTTCAAGTTTTCTAATAAATAAATAAAAGCAAGAGTTACCCTCTGCAAAACACTTTGCTCAACCAAACCTACACTCTTCCATTCAAGCAATGCTTAACTCCACCTCAGCCTTCTGGTTATGTTGCTACATCTGAGAGCTTTTTGCAACTTTGAGTGGCACCCACGCATTTTTCTGAATCAATGCAGAGAATAAAACCCAGAGCATGCCAGTGTGTCACTGCCAGCTTTTCCAGAAGGAGTGGGATGGAGTGCATTTTCTATGAAACGGCACATAATCCTGCTACTCTTAAGCACACTCACTCATCACAGCCTTTCAGCGATCACATTTAGCCCCGTGCAGTTGGAGCCAGAGACAGTGATTCTGCCCTAAACCACCCCGTTCACTTACAGCCCTCAGCTGGTACCAGCCGAGCATCTGCTGCAGCTGGTGTGTTGCAGCCAGACTGATGAGAACACAAGGTATCGCCTGCGGTAACAAGCCTAATCTGACTCTCTTGGAATAACACACGAATTACGATGGACTACTTTCATTTTCTGAGACACTTCAAAAGCTGGTGCCAGCAGGTGATGTTCTGCTGTTTAATTTATCAAAGCCCCTGGATTACCTAACAGGAAGAAAAAGGTCTTAATTCTCAAACCACCCAAACAAATTTTGGGAACAGAAACAGTTCACAAGTCAGAGCGCAAACCTACTTGCTCGGCAAGCTAGGTCGACTGAGCAAAAAAAAGGAGGGGGAGAAGGGTGAAGGACAGTGCTGCACCCCAACACTAACCTCCATCCGCATCCCGGCCACGTGCATGCAAAAGGCTTTTCTCCTGTATGCCTCCTCAGGTGGGCTTTCAAATGGCTGCTTTTCGTGTACATCTTGGTACAACCAGGAAAAGAACATTTGTGCATTTTAATGAGTTCTGCTGCAGGGTTCTTTTGAAATTTCTGACCCATGATGATTCCCGTCTGACCCTGGATCATGCCTCCTGGCCCAATTGGTTTGGCGGCGATGGGGACGGGAGCAATGCGAACAAATTTAGAGGACAAGTTCAAATTGGACGACTGAACTATCTGAGGCACAAGGGCAAATGTCTGTCCTTGGATGTTGACTAGGAGCTGTGCAATTTTAATATTCTCTTGTGCTGGTCCTTGGGAACTGGGGCTCGTGTTGGACTCCTGTTTGACCTGTACAGGCTGAATTTGGAGCATAACCGGTATCCCATTCTCCAGGGACATTCCTCCATTTGAAGCCTGGCCACCTTCTGTTGAGCTGCTCAACTGTTCATTTCTACCCTCTTTTAAACTAGCGCTGGGTAACATATGGTCTTTTTGCTGTAGCGAAGCAACAGAAACTTGGCTGCAAGCTCTCAAGTCCTTGGTCTCACTTTTAGGTCTTTCTTTGAGCTCCAACTCCATGTTCTCCTCCAGAAATTCCTCAATTTCCTCAAGCGTGGGCTGAAATGGTCCAGAGTCTTCCATATCCACAGCAAATTCAGGCAACCGGAAGTACTCCTCTTTCACTATTGGCTGAAGTCTCCTTTTGTCCCACCATGATGCAGCAGTGTTCCCCAAAGATGCCTGGGACAACAAGTAGTCTAAGATACTGTCCTGACTTTCCGCACTGGACGTGCTTCCATAGCTGGAGCTGAGAACCTGGGAGTCAGGGCTGGAACAAGAACAAAAGCTGGACGAGTCGCTGTCATCTTCTGACAGGGGAGAGGGCAGCATCTGGTAGGACCTCACCCCTGCTGTCATGTCCCCAAAGTATCCAAGAGAAGACCTTGTAGATGAAAAGGATTCATCAGTAGGCAGCAAGTGATCCACCATTCCTGGGCGATCTCTTACCGATATCCCAACAGCATATACCAGGCGGCGAAAGTTCAGGTGAGAGCCTGAGTGGAGGAAAACAAAACAGCAACAGTCAAAAGTCGGTTTAATCATTTATCTCCATGCTCTAAGGCTCATAAAGCCCTCTAGCTTGCAGGAAAGTCCAAAGCATCCAGTCTCACCGAGTACACACGCTGCTACACGCTTTGATACGTCTGTACCACCCCCTAAGGACTGTCAGGGCTGAAGCGTTTTGCAGGATTGCACCACGTATTTGCAAAAGAATTCTTTCAGAAATCGTTTCCCAACTGTGTGCACTCTAGATTTACAGCTCCCTTCCAGAATATTACTGGCAAGAGAAAATAAATTATGGACTTTCACCTAACAGTGAAACCTAGAGCCAAAGAACAGAATGGGGAGAAAAAATAAAGTGTTGAAATTTTTACCACCAAAAAAAACAAATAAAAAAAGTTTACTGCTGGTGGCCATAAAATGCAAATCCTTTCCTTATCTCGTAGCTTTCCACCAACCTTATTTTTAACTTCCTCAGTTCCACGAATATAGGCTAATCAGCATAATGCAACAATCAGTCAGGAGCCAAAAATATTTACTGTGCTTCAGCATTTACTAGGCGGATTTTCCCCTCCAAATGTAATGAATCAGTGTGCCAACGTCATCATCACCTGCACTGCCCTTAATAAGGCTGGCACTGTGCTGAGCTAATTACCATCTCCTGGCAAGCCAGCTGGTGGCTGCTTTCACCTCGTGCCTCCACACTCGTCTCTCTCCCGGTATGGAGGTCGAGGTGATCTGGACCTCCTGCCAGTCACTAAACTGGGAGGGCTCATGTGGACCCCCGGCAACTCAATCCACCGCAACCCGCGGCGGGCAGCCACGCTCCCCCCCACCCCGTGTTGAAGCAGTGAGCGGGCAGCATCCCGCAAGCCCCTACTCACGTGAGCCATAATCCCGCTGCAACCCCTCGGAGGCACAAGGGCAAAGCCCACCCTTCCCAGCACAGCTCACCGCAGCGCTTGCTGACAGCAGTGACCCAACTGCACTTTCCCAGTTAAGCCAAACAAACTTCCTAGAGAGGTTTCTGGGGAGGGAGGCAGGAGGGGCATCTGAGTATTTGTTTTCCTTTCCCCCCCCTCCAGAGGAAAAACTAAAAAAAAAAATTGCTTACAGAGGGAGACTATGCCTCTTAGAGAGCAAACACCGAGACCTCCGGACGGAGCGAACACTGGCCCTCAGTCATTCGCTCAAGGTGACTGATTGAAAACAGAGCTGTATATGCGCATGATAAACCAACTCTTTCTGTGGAAGGTATGTGGACTGCAGAGATAGAAGTCATTTGATCAGCCTATGAGGTTTTGTGTGTGTGTGAATTGGGAGGCATGTGACCCAGCGCGAAGGAAATGCCAGTCAATCTTGTTACACGCTGTCATTTTCCACAGGCTCTGCCGCTGCGCTTAGGACGCCTTGCCATGAATAGTCAATAGCTCCCAGTTTCGTGCAGGGAAGGGGATGGTTGTTATTGCTATTGCAGAGCATCCTTGCTGCCTGATCTCCAAAATTTGCCCAGTCTTTCCCTTCACTGGAGAAAAATCAAAAGGCATCTACATGCTCAGTGCTGCAGCAAAGGCAGCGCGAGATGTTTTACACACCACCTTTAAAGCACTCCGTCCCATTGGCAGCATCTATTAATGTTTCACAGGAAACGGGGGGGAAAAAATGTATTTCTTAAAGATACAGCTTCCTCCTTTATCTGCACACAGAGGAAGTAGGGGAAGGTTGAAAGAAAGACTTAAAAGTAAGATTGCACATTTTCCTGGTATGCATGGCCTGTCAGTCAGCTGTGCCTCTGAACTGATAATGAAATACCCACATGTGCCGAACACAAGGAAGTTCAAACAGAGGTTAGTGGCTCTGTTTTGTGACCTTAGCCTATAATCATTTCTTATAGTAAAAGTGAAGAGTCAGAAGAGCTGAACTATTTCTAACACACAGGACTTTTTCTTTTTTTAAACCTCTGTGTTGACAGAAAGTTCCTCCAGCGGAAGTCCAAAAGCTAAGGCATTCCCAGTTTTGAAACAGAAAACACAATGTGTTCTGAGAAGTTCGTATTGGTTTCCAGTAAGAATTCACCCAAGTATCTTGTTTCTACCTTGCACCAAAAACTGGCGACAGTCTTGTGAAACGGGGGGCAGAAAGGAGGCCTTGCCCTCAGATGGTTTCTGATCCTCCCTCCCATGTCTGCATTGTTCCACCCTGAACTTCTGAAGAATGGTGCTGTGAGAGAAATCTGGACTGCAAAGTGGTTTTTACTCTAAGGAAAGCTGGCATGCTCTGTGCATGTGGGGAAAGAGCCTGCACCAAAAGCAGCTGGTAAGGTGTTGGGTTTTTTTAAAAAAAAAACAAAAAAAAAGTTCACGTTTTCCTTAAATGGCTGCAAGAACTAAGAAACCACATATCAAAATATCCATATATTCCACTGGGAATAAAACTAAACCTTAACTTGAGTAAAGGCTGAAAGGAGAGGAAAAAACCCCAACAAACTCCTAGCAAGTGGGGTGAGCAATGTCCCTCAGCAGAAAACAGCCAGCATGTTTATTTCCCCATCTCTTTTGACAAGCAGCAATGTCCCTTGGTGTAACCAGAGTCATCTTAAGAAGAGAGAACTGTCAGAGGCAAATAGATCCAGGCACATCGTGGGCCAGATCTGCTTTCTGTGCACTCTCAAAACTTGCAGAGCAGCCAAGAAGATTTTGGGGAATGCCTGGAATGCAGGATTGGGCCTGGGCTATATTTTATCCTAAAGGCCAGACTAAAAACCGAAAGACTTTCATCTCTACTTTGCCTGAAGACACAGCCAGAACCAGAAGATTAAAAAACAAAAACAAGAAAAGCCAGGGCTGTGCAAGCTATGAAAACTGACAACGCTGTTTACATAGAGCACTTTCATCTCTAGGAACCCTGAAAACACATTAGAACTGTCAGCACCTACAGAGGGACCTCAGGGCCACTGAAAAACAGCCACTCCTGGAGTGAAACACCGCAGCTGTTCCACAGCACGTGGCAGTACAGCGGTCTCCAACTTTGTTCAGAGTTCCCTAGGTTGTTAGAACGTCTTTTCTGCCAGAAACATGTTGTTCTGTTTAAAACCTGTCCACCATATCGCCAGCTGAAAAAAAAAAAAATGACAAAAATACCCCTGCAAAAACCAGAGGAGGCATATTCTGACTCCCAGTAACGCTGAAATGTTAAGCCCCGGGAACTCGCTGAAGCCCAGGGACGTATTTCTCAGCCTGTCACTTCTGGACGGTCAGCCCAGCGCAACCGACGGCACAGCGGTACACGGGCTCAGAGACGCTGACAGTCATTTGCTACGCATATGGCTACAGCTCTTTCGGGTTTAGGACTAATCCCTTTAGGGTTTTCCCTTCTTCCCTAGAAGATTTTAAATCTGTTCAGGCTGACTCCTGCTCCACGGACCAAGCCGTAAACCAGGCAATGAACCAGGCCCAGAAATTAAACTGGAAATGCCAGGGGGGGAACGACACACGTAAAATGCTAATGATAAAAATAGAAGCCAAGAACCAGCAAAACCCACTTGCTCTCACCCCTTCTGCAAGGTGGCTGCGGTGCTCCCTGGACACAGAGGGGAAGAGGGGGGTGTTTTGGGTCTCCCCATTTTTTTGCCAACCCCACTACCTCTAGGAAGCCACAGAAAGATTCCCAAAGCCCGATTTTGTGGAAACTACCCCCTCTGCACCCCCAAACTTCGCCTTCCACAAGAGGAAGGACTTTGTCCGCAGGGGACGCTGGCGGTGCCCCCACCCTCCCCCTCGCCAGGGAGCGAACCCTGCCCCGAAATAACGCGGGGGGGGGGGGGGGGGGGGGGGGCCACACACACAATTCCCCCCCAGCACAGGCACAGCCAGGTTTCCCCGGCCGCAAAGCATTTGCTTGTTTGTTTGTTGTGGGTTTTTAAATTATTTTTATTGTTTTCTTGCTCCCTCCCTCCCTTTTCAGGCGGCTTTGGGGGGGCCCGAGCTCTTCCCCCGCTGTCGTGATCCCCAAGTCGCGATGACCGGGAGTAACACACACACACACACACACACACACACACACACCCCCTGCCTGTCACACCATGGCACGGCACCGCTCCAGCCCGAAAACAGCCCCCCCACCCCGTGGGGATCCCACCTTCCCCGGCCCCAGCAGCGGCACAAACACCGCCCCCCCCCCCCCCCCCCCCCCCCCCCCGGCAGCGGGGTAACGGGGCACCGCCGGCGGGACCTCCGCGCCCCTCGCACAGCCGTACCTGAACTCCTCTGCGAGCGGGGGGGAGGGCGCCAAGAATGAGCAGGGTGCAAAAAAACCAATGAAAATTAAAACAAACAAAAAAACCCCACAAAAATAAAGCAAAAACAATTACGGTAATGAAAACGCAAAAATAACAACAAACCCGCAAAACTGAAAGCCCACGGCGGAGCGCAGCGGACCCCGCGGTAGCCGGGCCGAGCGCCGGCGGCGGGCCGGGGAGCGCGGAGCGGCGGGAGGCAGGCGCAGCTCCCCCGGGAGGCGGGTGCGCGGCTGCGGAGCGCGGCCCCGCTCCCGTAGTACTATATCCCCGCGCCCGACGGGCGCCCGGCGGCGGCGGGGGGGGCCCGGGAGAGGCTCGACCGCGTCCGCCGCCCCTATTGGCCCCGCCGCGGCGGGGGCCGGGCCGACACCGGCCTCAATGGGAGCCCCGGCCCGGCCCGGCCCCCGAGGCGGTGCCCGGAGGGTCAGCACAGGGGCGGGCGGGAGAGCCCCTGGGCGGGGGGAGGTTGCGGGGTGCGAGCCCCCGGCCACGCACAGGCTCCTGGCGGGGTGCGGGACCCTGCAGATCAGCAGGTCCACCCTTCCCTGCCTGCCTGCTGGAGCTTGGTGGGGTGATTTCCAGCATGCTGGAAAGTACTGGGGTTTGGGGTACCCCCCCAGTCCTATCGCAGTCATTAGTATTTTTATATATAAATACATATTCACATATATATAATTAGAAATGTAAGATGGGAAAACATTGAATAAAAAGCTTTGTGGATATAAAAGCTTCTTTGTGTAAAAAGTGGTGAAGGAACTGATGGGAGATCATTCTGTGAACGCTTTATTTCCTCTCTGCTCAAAATGCAGATTTTTTACCCCAAAGGTTCTAATACACAGATTTTTTTGGAGACTGTTTTGTTCTTATCCTGTTCCCTATTTGGAGCACACTAAGGTGGCACTCAGGGACATGATTTAGTGGTGGTCTTGGAGGTGTTATGTTTACGGTTGGGTTCTGTGATTTTACAGGTCTTTTCCAACCTAAACAATCCAGTAATTCTATGATTCTATATACACACAATATATATACTATACAAAATGTTCGGCATGGATGAGGATCTCTGTTTAACTCCTGCAGCGGTGAAGCCCAGCTGAGGAAGCGTGCAGGAGTGCCAGCTGCAGCAGCACGGAGTTTTTCTGCTCAGTCAGTGGTTTTTCAAATTCAGGATTCTGTTTTTCAGGCCCCTGGGAAGATGCAGCCGGGGGTATCAGGATGCAGTCTCGTGAAAACAGGTCTGTGCGCCTTTCTGAGGGCTACATGGGACAAAGAACCATTCCTGCTCGCCCACTGCAGGACTGTGGGCCTCCGTGTTCTGCAGGAAAAGAACGAGGTATTTGCTCATTTTATGACGTTATGGGGAAAATGAGGCAGTGAGGGTCAAACCAAACGTCCGTGGCAGAACCAAGCCGCAGCCTCTTCTCTTTTCAACTCCAGCCCAGAGCCTTCAACTGGCAAAAATGTCCTCCATCTGCACTGCTGTAGAATTGCCAGTAACACATTTCACAGTTTGGCAAATGTAAACCAGTCCCTTCCCAAGAGGACATTAGGCCTCGACCAGCCGGCAGCGCAAGGGTGACCCCAGAAGGGCTGCCTCACCCCGGCGGGTATCGCCAAAGTGCCCGGGGGTGCTCAGGGCTCCTCTCTCACACACAGACCTTGCTCTTCCTCTTCACATTACCTCTGTGAACAATGCAGAAATATATGCTCATCAAATTCCTACATACTACATTTATACAAAAACACTGAGGCCAAATTCTGCATTAGTGTAACTTCACTGATGTGAAAAGCATTACATCAGCAAAAACACTGGCCTGTAACATTTTTACCCAAAACAGATTTTTGGCAAACCTTGCTTTAGTGTTTTTTCTCATTTAAAAACCGTGTTCCCTGAGTAGGTGAAGTTTAGCTTGATGGAACGCAAAGGGCATGAGATTCAGAAACAGCTAAAATCCCAAACCCAAAGACTGGGCTTAAATGGAATTTGAATTGATAGCTGTACAGATATGAAATTCCCTTATGATTTTTATTACCATGAAAACAACCAAAAGTTAAAATCTTAAATTTATCATTATTATGACCTACATATGCATTGGTACATATTAGAAGTTTCTCTAAACTATGTTTTTCCATGTGCAAAAGAGAATTTCTTTATATTGTAGTTACAGTAGTTTCCGACTTTCTGTAAATTGCTGGAGAGGCAGTGAAACCCTATACTTACCTCACATGGAAGTAAAACGGTGTGTGTCCCGGTTCTGCTTCTCAAGTCCCATCCATCCTAGGCCCACAACCTGAAAGCACCACTCAAGGCTGGGTGCGTTGCCCACTACGCAGCTGCAGGACCCTGCCGCTAGCTGCTGCTGAAGCTAGCCATACAAAGATGTGCTCTTTTTGGTGAGCTCAAAGAGGTCCAAACATGTGCTGCTACCGAAGATGTCCGGCCACCTTCCCTTGTGCCGTGCCAGCCCTTGTACAGCAGCACGCTGCAATGGAGGAGGGATCTGATGCTTCTTCATGACTGAAGAACCCTACAGAACATGTTACTCATTCAATACAAGGCAACAGTGATCACTGTGAGGTGAAATGCAATGGAAATAATCAGGCAAGTGTAACTAAGGCTTCTGTATCTCTCCCTGAGATTTCCCTGGAAAAAAAAATATTAAAAACGCAGTCATGCAGCACACAGTGCTTGGGAAGTGAGTCCAGAGCATCCAGGATGAAGCCCTGACCTGAGCTCGCTCACGAACCGCGTGACAAGTTTTGGACGCACCAAACCTTTTGTGTATGTCCAAGATCCCCCCTGCCATGCACACAGGATCAGCTGTGCCCTTGTGCATACGCTCAGCAATCATGCCTTAGGCATTTCTTGGTGTCCAGCGCCCTTGTAGAAGTTACTGCCCTGACCAGGCACTGGGCATGAGGACACCCTGGACAAATATCCAAAGTCCTCTTTTTCTGCCCAGACAAAATTTCTAGACAGAGACAAGGGACACATTAAAACCAAACAATCAGAATATGTGGTAGCACAAGTTCTGATGTCTCACCAGCACAAAGAATGTCACTTCTGTACCAACCTGTTGTTGTACAACAGAGAATAGTTGGAAAACAGGCAAAAGCCACTGTCACTTGGAGCCCCGATCTGGAGTCATCCTTGGAGAAAGCTGTCCACAGCTTCATCCTCTACAGCTCCTTTTCTGAGCATAGTTTTTATCTGAGAAATGTTCTTTCTCGGGATGATCACACTGCTGTACCCACGAATCCACTGTGAGGGCCTCGAACCACAGTCCTGGTTTTGGGGTCTGTAGGCACACTTTGGGGCTTGAACCCAAAACTGAGATTTACAAGCTACAGTGGTAGGTGCCAGCCTCTGGGCAGACTCAGCCACTTCTCCACCCCTCCGTGATGTATGAGTGCACTTCTCAACCTGTGGTTTACTGGCTAATTCTTCGGAGCCCCGTGACAGTGAAAGCAAACTGACGAGTGTCAGTGTTTTACTCAAGATTTTGGAAACACTGCGAGACTGTACTCACAGCAGCAGAAGTGCACAGATCTAGACAAACGTGGTGACTTCTGATCACTTTTGGCTGCCAGCTTTTGATGAGAACTGGGAACAGCTGTTGGGCTGGGACAGGCTTTTGGGGATGACTTTTGTGCAGTTGTGATGGATGCCTCACATCAGCATCCTTCATTTGGTACTGCAGCAAAACTGAGCCCCCGCTCCCTGTGACAAAATACACGTGTCTTTTCCCCTGTGGCATCCTTCTTGTGCATCGCTAAGTGATTTCCTTCCCTCCATTCATCGTTTCATGAAGTCCTTTAAAAATCTGTTATTACCTCTGTCCCTTGGTCCTCCTTGGGGATTTTCCATTGTCTCTTTTGCCACCTTTTGGGAGAGAACTTTGGCCAAACTGGTTTCCCTGCTGAGACAACCTTTCTAGCATTCCTACAGCCCAGTCAAACACAGGGGCTAACGTAAAGCTAAGGTGCTTTTCACAGTCTTTCTTCTGATGGCTGTATGTTAAAGATCCAGTCAGGAAAGGCAAATAAACCTCAGCATTTAAGCCTTTTAGAATTTTCCTGGAGACAATAATAGCGCTGCGTTATAAAGTTAAAAAGAAACGTTAGGCTGAAGCTGCTCCTGAGTTGTTCTGCCACGTTGCACAGACCCATTAAAGGTGGGAAAGGCGGCAAAAGGCTCGTGGGTCGGCTCTGCGCTCAGCAGTTTACGCCTAAGCATTGTTTGGCTCTGCCCACACTTTGCCTTTCCATATGTGGCTCTACAGAGACTGATTTTCCCTGCCTCATGTTTTCCCACCTTCTGTGTGTTGTTTGAGCAGCTTTGTGGTACAAATTACTTCTCGTTTTTGAGGGGACTGGAAGGGAAAGTGTTTGAACTTCACAGATGGGCAAAAAGAGGGATTGTGCTGCACAGGGTAAGTGCTTTGCTGTCTTTGTAGGTCACCTGTGGTATTTGCACCCCAGCCCCTGCTATTCCCCATCTACTGCAGCAGCAAACTATTAACGATCTAACAAGCAAACTGGCCACATGGCAAAGCAAGGGTTAGTCGGGCTGAATTGATTACTTGCACATTTCCATGTGATTTACAAATCAAGGCTGCGCCTTTCCAATGGAAGAAGCAAAAATAATCAGGCAAAGAAAAAATTAAAAGGAAGTTCAAAATCTATTTTGGGATTTTTAAATTTTTTTTTTAATCAGTCTCCTGCAGACGGATCCCTCCTGCGTACCACAAAGCTGGTGGCCGTGCCCGGCCGAGCTCAGCTGGGCTGCAGCGTTCAGCACCAGAACAGTTACACGGACACAGAGGGAACAAAAAAGCCTGTCAGGCTCTCTGATAGTGTTACGATCACTTTAACTTAGAAGTCCTTGACACTTGCAGATAAGGACTGCAAGTTCTCTCGGTACTACAGAAATATTGACACAAAGAATGTGTTTATCCCTGACTGTGGTTCTGCAGGACAAGGTGGAAACAACAATCGCAGGACTTAATTCTTTGGCCTTGCAAGGGCATCTGTGCTGCAGGGCCAAGAGTTCATTGATTTTTAATTTTTTTTTTTTATTTCCTTGATTAGTTTGGAAATTATGTTGTGTTTTCAAGTCAGTCATAGGTCTAGGGGGAGATAATTTGGAAGAAACTAATTTTACGATTTTTTATGTTAATACTCTTTGGACTATTAAAGACAGTGGGGAGAGTTTCTGATTTTATCTCAAACTTTCTGTTTGTTAAGATACAGAGGGACAAAACGTCAGCTGACTTTCTGGCTGGTTTCTCTAGGCCTTTAACCAGGTCCAGCTCCAACCTTGGGTTTCCATGCACAACCCTTGCATTTTAATCTGTTAGCAAAAGCACTCATGAGCAGAGCTGTACTTGCTAGCGTTATGAACGGCCGAGGGAATCAGACCGCCTTCTGCAGGGATGTGGGTGTGCCGAGTGTGTGACAGCCAAGTTGTGCCATCACTGCCTTTCCTGGCTTGATGGTGAGATGATGCAGCAGAGCTGGGGCTCAGCTGTTTAAACCCTGGTCCTGGAGCTGCACAGAAGCCAATGCCTTCAACGTGACACACAAGGTTCATTGCGAGAGGTTCAAGAGCAAGGGGAGCAGTCTAGCCCAAGCTATCCCTCCTGAAGACAACTTAGGGGCAGGCAGGTCTGCAAATGTGACAAAACCCACTGACTCACTTCGAGGACATTCAGCACCTACCTCTGCTCATGGGAGTTCAGGAAAGCAAAATAGACTGGACGACATACCGGAAGATCTGGGACATGATGAACGTTGGCTCCGGTTCAGAAGTGGATCTGCAATAATCTGTATTCCCCTGCCCTCTCCTGGAAGGAATACGCCAGAGCTGGGTGTGTTTGTGCAGGAACCTTGTGCTGAGCACTCCACGGAAGTGGCTCAAGGCGGTGAGAGGAGATGGTGATTTTGAAGACAGCGTTTACAAGACTGAACAACTATGGCCTCATTCTGTCCATCGCACATTGCCAGCACCACCTCTGCCAGAAACTGGCACACCTCTCCTGAGAATCTGAGTGTTTTCAAGGAACAGCTGCTTCCCTGTCTGGCCGTTTGCATTAAATTGGGAAACAGAGAGGATGACCCAACCAACGGAATCCAGAGCCTCTCGCTCACCTTAAGTAGTAAACACAGAGCCTACATGAAAACACCAGTAACCTTTGCTCACGTCACAGTGAAGCATTGCCAGGTCAGAAATGCAACACAGTGACACCAATAGCCAGTGCTCCTGGGCATACCAGTGCAGAACGGTCAAGTGGGAGCCTATCACTTGGCCAACGACATAGTGAGAGCCCAGTAAGGAGGTTGACTCAACCCATAGTATAAAGTCCTCAAAACTGGGAAGAGCTAGGTCTGTGGGTCTGGTCCTGAACCTTCAGCTGTGATGTTACAATATAACCGTCCCAACACATGGTTCAGTGAATATGACCCATTTATATAGATTCACACCTGAATATACTCGATGTTTTTGCAAAGCTTCCTTCTTCTCCAGAGTCACACGAATTACATTCTTCTTTTTTCTAAACACCAAACATCCAGAGAAATACTAGTCCTGTTCTATGAAAAGGACTGATTAGCAAATTGCTGCTGTTGAGATAATAATGGGAGCAATGAACCACCAAAGCCGAGTGTAGAAACTCTATGAATAAGTCTATAGTTCAATAGTTACAGCATAGGACTATGAATCAGGAGCTCTGAAATGGCAGGACCAACCACAAGTGCACTATATAACCTCGAAAGCCTCTCACATACTTTGAGCTTTCTTTGCAGTTGTGTTTCCTCAAGTCTTTGTAAACCCAGCAAAGAGGTATGCCAAGGTCCTCCAGTACATTGTGTAGGTGAATCACCTCCTTACAGCTGGGGTGCTGCTCAGCACAGAGGAAAATAAGGCTGGGGGGGGACATTATCTTTTAAACCTTGACTAATTGCTCTGTCTTCATGACAGGGGAGTCACTGAAGACCACAACAGACACTACATAATAAATCGACCAGCTCCACCAGTGGTTTCTCTCCCTGCTCCACTGAAATATAAGTCCCATTTTCTAGCTTTGCAGAATGTTCAGCACATTACCCACCCCTTCACATTTCTTATCAAAGAAATGAACTTCAATAAAGCAGTTCCAGCTGCCCTAAAAAGCAAGAAGGTTCCTGTTTCCTGCTTCAGTACAGGGGTTAAGAACAATGTTTCTGTTCATCACAGAAATAAATGTGAAACGAACGTTGAGTTATATCCCTCTGGTGACTAATGTTCTAGCTTGTTTTCTAAAGTTAATTCTTCATACGCTTTTTTTCCCTCTTATTCTGTCTTACATTTGTCCAGACTCCCATGTTCCTGAGGGACTAATTACCCACTCAGCAGTTACTCTGAAGTCCAATTGTAATAGTTGGCAAAACTCCATTCTTCCCTGCAAGCTTTCAAAATAGTTTTTCAGTTTATTTCAAATAGCACCACTCTCTGGAGCTTCTTCCCAATTTGCGTTGCCCTGGACTGAGATTTATTTCGCTGTTGAGAGCTGACTGCTTTGCTTGTCACAGGGCAGATATTCTCAGCAGAATAATTAAAAACAACTAAACAAATAAAAAACCCCCAAACAAATGGATTGCTCATTTAAAAAATTATCCATTGCGATGTAATCTATTTTCTCATCTGATGAATACTGAATAGCAAAGTAAGTGATGAAGAAAACACTGGTTCATTCTTCTGGATCATTCACTGGATCATTCTTCCTCAAAATACAGATGTGATCATAGCAAATGTTTTCATTCACACCAACCTTGGACTTGTCAAAAAGTTTGTGGGAATTTAGCCATACATCCTGTGATCTAAAGATGGATATTTTCTTTTTCTGTAGGTGTTTGGGAGCAAAGTATTAATCCCTACTGGTGTCACAAGAAATAACAGAGAGCTAAATTCAGATTACTGGCATATCTTTTTTCCCATAAACACTGCTTGAGAGGAAACCACCTCCTTTCCTAATTCCACTCCTATTTAAATGTCCATATGGCTGGAAGTGACTCACCTCATCTCCTTGCTCTTCGGTTTCTCCACCTGTTCCCTAACGATAATGATCTTGACATTGTACAATACTGAACAAACTGATGTTCATAAAATGCACTTCAATTGTCTGGTGGAGAATATACAAAAAGAAGATGATGACAAAGTCTTTTTTTCAGGACATCCGAGTTGTGCCAATGGCACAGGGAATATGGCAGCTCCTATGAGAACCTGTGAGCACTGAATGAGAGAGAACATCACACCTTATTAAAACATTTCACTCTTTCATAACCTCTACTTAATTATGAGATAATTCATTTTTTCCTAGGGAAAAGATAGCTCTAAACCTCTGCACGTCACCCAGTGTTTGAGGAAGTGGATTTGGGGTCTGTCTGCTGGAGAGGCATGGCGCAGCAATCACTCTTGGCTCCAAAGCCAATTTACCCCAGTTCCTGGGCAACATTTAGATCTAGAGGGTTTGGGTGTTTTCTGTTTGCTTAAACTTACATTTAATTGTGATCATCCTGTGAACTAATGCAGGTGGTAGGGCACTTCTCTAGATAGCGCTGTGGCTCCTGTCAATCAACAAGTATCAACTCTCTTACTACAGTTACGCATTGATCATGCAAACTTGTCAGGGTTACCTGAAGTCCACTATTGTGATTCTCTTCAGAATTCTTGTCTAAATATCACAGCCCCTAAGGTAAATACTGGCTAATATCTGCTCTGCAAAGAGCAAAGTATTGTAGCACCAGCCCTTCTCCTCACAACCTTGCTAGGGTGACCAGTCAAGAAAACTAATTGCACATTTATGCCCAGAAATAAGATAGTCATTATCAGAGAAGACAGAAAGGACGCTGGTTCTGGGATGTCGAATTTTTCACTTTTCGCGTGTAAAATCAATTATAATCGCAAGCTTAAGTTATTTGCTGATGGGATCCACACCAACACCAGCACTAACCGGGAATTTCACAGGTGGGCTCAGCAGAGGATAAAAAATCCATTGCAAACTCTGGGTCTTTATCAGAATTGATTCAGTAATTAAATATTTACTTTCAAGACTTGTCTCAGTCCTATATCCAGCTCAAAATTACAAACTTTTTCAAGATACCTTACCTCTGCTCCTACATGTTAAAAACCAGGCTCTCACTTTTTTTTAAACTTAGCAAGTTTTGGTTCTTTTTCTTAAATACAGTTTTATACATCTTATAGTGTCTTCACTTAACGAGCCATCATAAATGTTCCTGTTAACATTTCAGCTCATCTTTTTGCTGCTTGCCCGCTTGCCACAGTTACTTTCCACAGGGTGTTCGCCCCATGCGGCAGCGCCCAGGGAGCAGCTACCAGCGAAAAGCACTGAGCTGCTCGAAGGAGAGGACACTGTGCACAGCCGCAGGCACGCTGGAACTCCTCCCGCTGGATTTACAGCTTGGAAAATCCCAGTATTTCCAAAATCGAAACTTGGGAGCTGTTCTTAATCTGTCACCACCTTTCTGAGAAGAAATTAAGAACATCCTGGGCATTCATATAAAAACTGAAACCGTCAAACACTCCTTCCTTCCCCTTGACCTATGTACAGAGCTGTCAAAACAGACGCAGCTTGGGCCAGCGCACAGCCAGCCGAACCAGAAAAATAATTTCACCCATCGAGGGCTGAAATCAGCCCACTTCAGACTGGGTCTGGCAGATGTGAAATGTCAGCAGCTGCCCTACCAGCGGGTAGGGCTGGCGGAGGGCCACCGAGGCACAGGCAATGCTGGTGATGTTGCCGAGAGGTTGCAGTGAATCACGTCCTGCTGAGCAGCACAACGCCGCCGTCTCCAGCTCTCCTGCCCTGCCATAGCCTCTGGGGAGAGCAGAAGGCTGGGGTGCTTCAGGGTTCCCTCCCTGCAGCACCGGGAAGCCTTCTCTGCTGCAAACAGCCAGGCGTAGCAGCCTGTCTGCCAACCGTGTTTCACCGTGGCTAGCTGGGTGCACGCTGAGGCTGCTGCTTTGACTGCCACTGTTGCCTTCAGCAGACCTCACCAGCAAGCATTTGAAGTAGCTGCTCATAGATAAGGTACTCCTATTTGCTTAACCAGTGCCACGGAGATGGGTGCCAAACCACAGCCAGTGCCTTACTGGCACCCTCTGTCGTGCTGCCTGCTGCAGCTCCATGATAAATGGCATTTGTTGTGCCAGCCTGAGCTCCAAGCACGGGAACGGCTGAGAGTTTGCTGGTGTTTGGTCTGCTCACAGGCCAGCATCGGAGGATGCTCCTTTTAAAAGTGACTTCCATTCGCTTTCAGTCAGAGGTTTCTGGAGCAGAAGGAGTTTGCAGGGAAGAGTTAAGCATGTAAGCAGATCTCCACTGTGCAAAGCAACACGGGCTGCCTGTGCTGCCATTTGGTAACCTATTAATTGAGCTGCATGGGTCGAACCAGCAGCAGCAGCCGCGGGGCTTCAAGCGCAGCTGCAGCTGCTGCAGCAGCACAGCCCCAGGGCGGGCTCTGCCAGCGCCGGGAGGAGGTACAATATTGCAACCTTTGACGTCATTCCAGCCGGATCAAGCTCAGACGTCTGTCCTGATCGGAGATTGCGCACGGCCCTCCCGGAGAACAGACACGTTGCGCAACGCCGAAACAGACTTTACTGGGGAATCAAGCATAACCATGCCTCACCGCAAATTGGCTCAGCACTGCCAGGATCAGGCCTTCAGTGTGTAGAAATGGCAAGAGTTTGGCAATGAAATCAGTGCAAGTCTGCTCAAAAAGCTGTTCAATAATTTTTTTCAGGCAAAACCGTTTTAAAATAGAGGGGACATCACTGTGCAGCAGCAAAGCAATGGATGGAAGACCTGTTTGCCCCCCTGTTTACATGAGATGGAGGACAGTATTTCAACAAGTCTTCAATTTTTTCATTTTGTTTGGGCACTGCCTACTACAAATGGGCTTGGGCAAGAGAAGTAAAGGCTACAAAAATCCCAGGGACCCATCAGTCAGCATAAATACATGGAAATGTTTAGATCTTCTCTGGAGGAGGAGAACTGAGGAAGCTTCGTGGGGCAGCCAAAAGACGGTGATGTTTTGGGGGGTGATGGGAGGGAAAGAAGTCCGAGCACATGATGCAGAAAGGCCCCAAGGCAGCTGAAGGAGCTGGACACAGGCAGGAACAGAGAAAGTTCTGAAGGCACCCCAGCAGCTGCACTGGCTTCTTGCGGCAAATGGTTTAACATCAGACTTAGGCAGAGGGACCACTGGGCTTGACGTTGGACCAAAAAATTGAGAGAGACAGAGGCTTTGTGAAAAGGGAACAAGAGTCTGAAAAAGTTTTTCCAGAAAGGGCTGGGCTGAGCTGCCAGTGGAGCTGCAGTCTGCCGGGGCAGAGCCGGACCGCATCCAGGCGTCCCAGGTGAGCATGGCTTTTCTGGAAATGGGGATGGGAAGGTGGCCCAGTCATCAGAGCCCAATGAGTGAGACAAGTTCTCATAAAAATATGAGCCAGCAGGAAAGCTTCAGCAACCCAGAACAAGAAGTGCAGAATGGAATAAAAATGCCGAAAAATCACCTTGAGCAGAGGCTGCTGAGCCACACTGGAAGGCAGACTTCGTGTGGGACAGGGCCAGCCCAAGGACTTGGCACTTCTTGACTGTCTTCGAAGCCCACTGGGACCCAGACAGGAGACCAAAAATTTTGCCAGCTCAATTATTGCAGCCTCCTCCTCTCTCATTCCCACTTTTGAGAGGAAAAAGTGCCAGGATCCTTCTTTGGCTGCCTTCAAGTCCATGTGCCTGCTGAGGAGCCACACAGGCTGCTTCAAGGGGCTGTTCTGAGCAGCCATACATTAACAGAGCTGCAGGATTTACCCTCTGAAAAGAGAGCAAGCTGTGACCCAGGATGAGCATAGCATGAAGTCCCAGGTCTACCACAGTTGTACAGGGAGTGGAAGGTAAATCAGGCAAACTGCTAGAGGTTTCGCTGCGCTGATCCCAAGGCAATGCTATATATTCAAACAGGGGGATGTAGAACAACTTAAGAGACCTTCAGCTAGGAACTGGGCTCTGTGTCCTTCTGCTGTAACAAAACATAGATATTCCGTAGTGGTAAAACTCCTTCCTTCACCTTTTAATAGTGCCAAAGGCAAATGATGGTTTACAAGGTTCTAGAAAAAATATCAAGAAAAAATCAAGAGTTTTTAGTCCTTGAGAATGGTTTAGCCATTGAAAGGTCTACCGGAAACTAAATGTGATGATAACAGAAATCCAAACACTGTTATTTTACAAGACCCTTTTGCACAGCCACCACCGATCTGAACAGCCTTATCAAGCTGCGTTAGATTTTATCTAGGAAGCCTAAAAAGCAGGAACTGGCAAAAGGGGCTGGATCTGAAGGACAGGCACCAGATTGCTTTCCCTGCAGGGTACTATGAAGGGAAATTGGGAGCAGCAAATTTTAGTCCATATAAGACACATATGTGGCGGGTCATGGGAGAGGGTCCATCATGGCAAGCGTTTTCAGCCTGCTTTCCATACCCAGATGGTGTCCTGCTGCTATATCAAAATGGTTCAGTGTAAGACAGAGGCTGCCAACCTGAGCTTGAACCAAAGCTGTTCCAAAGAGAGGTAATTTACCTTGGATGTGCTGTTGCTGACAGGGGCAAAAGCCACGGGCAGGCAGCGAGCAGAGTCCCCGCTGAGCCACCCAGCGCCCGGGGCCCCACAGAGCTGCCGATGCTGGGATGGCTGCTCGTCCGACACCGGCCTGACCGGTGGGTTTGCCAATATTGCACAACCCCTGGGGAGATGGGGTGAGAATGGAAACCATTGCAGTGGGCACCTGAATGCAACTGAGCCTTTCAGCAGCAGAAATGGGTCTTGTCCCTCGGGCTGACTCAGCCTCCCGGTGTTGCAAAATCTCTGCTCATATCATATGCAAGTGGTAGGGTTTCTAATTTAGAAGCTGCATTGGAACAAGAACAGAAAAATCATTCAAGGACAATGGCTTAACCTGGCAAGTCTGCATTCAGCAGAGTGAGATTGCTGCCATGCCCAAAAGAAACTCGCATCAGAGGCTCTGAGCACCACTGCCCCCATTTTCCCCAGAGAAAATGCAGGGGTCAGGACACGCCTTACATCTCAGGGCTGTACGGGTAGAGTTAGCAGCCACAAAGCACAACTCAAGCAGCAATCATACAGCCTCCCTCCAGCCCAGAAGCAGCAATGCTGATGCTGTCTCCAGCCAGCTTGGCTGCCCATACGCCTCTCTAGGGACTGCAAGGGAAGGGCTGCCCCAGGGGAGCTCTGCACCCAGCACGGGGGACTCCCCGTGGGCATGGGGATGGGGTGCAGGGCTGTGCAAGCTGTCGTGGGAATTTGTCTCCTGCTGGAAGAAAATGTGCAGTCTGAACCAGAACCTGGCTGAGAGGGAAAACAGGGCAGGCAGCAGACTGCAGCGGAGACTTGGAGGGCAGCACAGCAGATAAGGGGAGATGCTGGCAGAACACAGGAGGTTAAGTACTGGGAGACAAATTTCCATGAACTTCATCTCCTAACCTCTAAATGTCTAAAAATCAAACGTCAATTCGCTTGTGAGCCATTCACCTGTGGCTGTCAGTAGTCAACATGACACATCCAGAAGGAAGACAGACATTGAGAGCTCAGCGCAATGAGAACCAAGTCAGAAGGAGCAACTTACCTAAGCCACCGGCCTCTGGAGATACCTGCCTGCAGCTAAGCCGGGGGAAAGGAGGATTTTTTTCTACAGACTGAAGGGACCCATAGGAAACAGGTGTCATTTATTACTGACAGCTTTCACACCTAGAAGGAGAAAGCAGACAAGAAAATAAAGTTACATTAAGACTAATATCAGCAGGATTGCTAAGAGAGAGAGCCCAGAGGAGGGAGAGAGTTTTTTGGGCGGGGTGCTGGCTGCAGTGGGGCTGGGGACTGCAAGCGCTTCAAGCACGGCCAACTCAGTATCACAGGAAAGTGACTTTTGCCCTGCCTTGGGAAAGCAGATCACCTCTCAGAAATACCCACCTCCTCCACCGTGGGTGGCTCTCGGGGGCTAATTCCACCTGCGAGTGGTGATGGGCTAAGTGATATGCAGGTTGTTTTCAGGTGAGAGGCCTCTGAGCTAAGGGCAGGTATAGACAGCCACCCGCTGCATTAAATAAACTTTATGCCATTTGCAAAACAACATGAGCTCCACACACTGCCACTTGGCTGTCTGCCGGCCGCATCCATCAGGTCAAACTGTGTTGGAGGGATCTGAGTCACTTCTTGCATCAGATCTGCAAGAAAATGAGTCAGGGATAATCTCAAATATCCCAGTCCACCCCTTAAATCTCCATAGATCGCCTGCCTAAATTCATCTCTTTCTGGCAATCTCTCTGGGAGCTGAATCTGTGGCTCAATCAGTGCAAGTAGGGGGTGGGCACTGACAATAGTTATCACTCAAGGAGAATGACAAAAGAAAAAGAAGTTAAGGAATACATACGGAGGAAGCAGGGAGGAGTTTGCAGCAGCAGTTGCTGTCTTTGCTGCTCTCAGTCCGCTAGAAGCCAGAGAATGGTGCACCTAGATGGAATTGCTGGTGCTCGGGAAAGCATCACAGGACAAGTCTCAGCCAGGATTGCCAGACGCGTGATGGACTTGGTGAGACCATTGAGGAAACGGGATCTGGCCCTGATGGAGAGGGAAGAAACTGGGGGTGCAGGAATGAAGGAAGTAACAGGAACCTGGGGGTGCCTGTGGCCAAAGCGGTAGGAAAGGACCAGGGCTTGTACTTCTGCCAAGGAAGCCTCTGCCTGTGACAGAGGACTTGAGCAGGGAGGGCAGGGAACCGTGAAAGAGCCTCATTACTCGAACGATGCCTTTGCCGCATCTTTTAGGGAGGAACTGGAGACTAGGATGAGACTGAGGAACTGCCAATCTGGAATAGAGCAGTGGTGCCTGCAGTCAAGTACCCGGCTTCCAGCAGAGCCTAAATTTGGATGCTTTAGAGGAAAATCTTCGATAGCATCCCAGTTCCAGGAAGAGTGCAATACGTCAAGTGTTTGCTCTTGTTGGGATAGCTACAGAACTGTAACAGGGCAGACAAGCTATTTATAAGCATATCAGATGTCAGCTGAGCTCTTTGCACTTTCTATAGATCATACACCAAGTCTCATAGGAAGGAACACTGAGGGGAAGAAATGAGCACAGGTTAAAGAAGAGGTGTCCTCTTGATACAATATGTACGGGGAAGAACAGCGGTTGGGCCTGTGCCCAACACTGCTTACAAGGCCTCTGCAAGCAGAGCAAGATCACTTGACTAACAACATCATGAGGAGGAAGAGTTGAGAATGCTGCTCCTGATGATGGTTCTGTGTTATTAGACAGAGAATTGTTTGCTCCTGAAAAAAATGGATCCAAACCTATTCATAGATGTTTCGTTATGGTCATTTCTAAGGACATGCTGTGCCTAACAAAATAAGCTAGCTAAAGTCTTAACTCTTGCTCTCTCCAAACCTACTATGAGAGAGCTAGAACACAGATTTAAGCACAGATAAAAGATGATAGTTGTTCCAATTAATGTTCCAGCTAGCATCTGCTCTTTTTAATTAGCTGAAGTCTGGGTTTGTCTGAAGACAGAACTGCTGAGCAGAAGTGTGCTGGCTTTTTTTCTGCTTAGCTGGCTATTCTGATCTCTCTTGGTCTTTGGAAACAACTTCTCCTTTTCAGAGAGGCCAGAGCCTATTGTGCAGTGACACCTGGTACATGCCCACAGGCTGTGTATAAGTTTCACTGCAGCCAGCTTCAAATCTGTGTGTCTCACCGGAGGGAAAACTGGCACAGGAAGATATTTTACAGCAGCCCTCTCCCCCCTACAGACACGTATCTGTGCATTGCTTCACTTCTCAGCAACAAAATTTTCTTCTGCAAACAGGCTTTTTTGTAGAGCAGATGCAGGTGGATGGAGAAGGGTTCCCCAGGACATGTTAACCTTCCTGTTTTGCTCGAAGCTAGCTGATCCTTCACCTCACCCTTTGTAACCAGACCTTTGAGGATCTGCGTGTTTCAATTACACGCAGATGAATAATTTACAAGTCACGGCTGTTGCAATAAACAAGTCCTTCTGCTCTGGCCAAACACTCGATGGCTTGTCTTAGGTTTCCCTCACTTTGCTAAAACCTCCACGACTTCAGCAACATTCAAAAACCTTTAAAGGAGAAGCTGATGAGGGAAGAGAAGAGTGGCATATCACAGCAGCAAATGGCACTCACAGCAAGTATTCCTCTTATCTATGAGCAGGGCATTGACCTATTGTACAAACTCCAGGTAGGAAAGCCACTGGCAAAGCAACCTCAGATGTAATATTTACCCAAGAGGAGACATTTCACTGGAAAACAAGCTACAGGATCTGCTGACATCCTGGTAGCAAGAACAGCGGGCATTCACACAGGTGCAGGCAAAGGAATAGGAACAAGATGTGGAAACTTTCTAGCATTTCCAAGTAACAAAGCTGTCATTGAGTGAGGAGCATGTTTGTGCTGTCTGTGATTCCAGCTAAACAGCTGCAAGACATGGATTTGGGGCTTGTCCCACCTAGGACCCACTGCAGAGCATCAGCGGAGTTGCCTTGCTTCTCTGAGCCCCAGTACTCCACACATAAAATAGAGGTGCAGATAGGTGGATGCTGCCAGAAAACAGCCACGCTGGCACCAAATGTTCCTGAACCATTGCAGCTGGTACACAGTGATGCTGTATTCTCTGGCGAGGGGAAGTGGGTCCCATGAGCTGCCCTGGGCGTATGAGCCACAGTTTTGGCTCACAGATAATGGTTCCTTTACAAGCTTCTCTGGAGAAGAAGATAGGACTGAAACAGCTCAGGAGCAAAGTAAACAACAGGGTTGTTTCTATCTTTAATCCATTCCACATGAGCAGAAAGGGTTTGGAGCTATGAAGCATGTGTTTCCTTTTGCAGCTCTTAGAAATCAGCATGGCCCATAACTTTATGAATCCATTTTGGTCTTCTCTGTATACCCCTGTTGAAGGAGATTTGTGTGCAGAATGTGCAGGATGAGCCTGTTTTACCACCACAAAGCTGCAGTTGCATTATCTCCTTAAGAGGATCAAAGCACAGGCTGTCACTGGAAGCGGTAACACCGCGTTCCCCCAGCCCGTGTGTCCGTCTTCCTCAAGCCATCACGGTGATCATAATAAAAAGGATCTTTTCCTCAGGCAGGGTATTTTTCAGCTGGATCTGTTCCCATGCAGTCACAGCAGCTGTAGCTTTGCCACAAAGTAAGGGCCAGGAAAAAGGCTGGAACTGTGCCTTAAGAGCTTAATGCAAAATCATGAAGTTGCAACCTTAGGTTCCTGGGTCATTTGTCCCTGCAAACAGCCTGGATTTATAGCCCTGGTTAGGCAAGTCTGCTTGGCTGCAGCTTTGTGGCTCTCTTTACAATGGGCCAAATGCAAACTCCTAGGTCCCACAAGCACTGAGGGAAGTCTGGAACTAGTTACAGTTTTCAGTTTGGGACCAGGTCTAAATGGTTATTCAGAACTGGCTTTGAAATTGCAACCATATAACTTACTTATATCCTTACCAGAGCAAACCAGTGGGGCCACCCCACGGACCCCAAGCTCAGCCTCCCAGATCTCACCCTCCATCATCTGGAGAGTGTGTGAAATCTCCATCCTCAGAGGCTTTCGAAACAGCTGGGCAAGGCCTTGAACAGGCAGATGTGACTTTGAAGTCAGCCCTGCTTTGAGCAGGATCTTGGACTAGAGACCTCCAGAGGTCTCTCCCAAGTGGTATTATTCTGTGATTCTGCCATCATCCACTGCACTTGCACCAGGCTCATCACCACCACTCGACCGATGAACAAGCAATCCCCACACTGACTGACCCAGAAGTCAGGGAGCTCGAGTCACCCGGCTCTTCATGGCATCAGCTGTGTTAGCTCAGGAGCTAGAGTAAAGCACAGAGCTTGTCCATGTGCAGTTGCCTGAGGAGAGCACTGCTGACAGTCACTACTAGATGGACCCCTTGTCATCACAGCACACACTAAAATAAGCTTTGCGTTGCAAAAGAAATTGGCCCAGATCTGGCAAGGATCCCAAGATGAAGATCGCAGAACATTTTCCTTTCTTCTCAGCAGGAAAGAGTCTGCATTCTCAGCAAGAATGAGCGTGAAATACAAATCACTGAGCACTTGCTGTGTTTCGTCCAAGTCATTACACAGCATCCATGCGCACCCGCGGTGAAAGGACGGATGACAGCGGCTGTCTTGTCATTTCCACATGGCCCTTCAGAGATTTTAGAAGCTTTCATCCACTAGATAGAAACCAGACCAGTTCAAAGAATGCCACAAATTTGTTTTGACTGAGTCAGCCCAGGAACACACTGGGGTCTGGGGATGAGTGGTAGGACACAAAGACCTGAGTGAGCCTTGCTCCATCAGCCTGTTTGCAAAGGTGGGAGTTGAGATCACAGGTCTTCTTGCAGACACCCCCCCCTCTCTGGGGACACTTCACCTTCAGCCCAGAGGATGGGCTGGAGTTTTTTTGCTGCTCGTCAAGCCTGGAAACCTCATCTATAAGGTAAAAGGTGCATGGAGAAGCAAGAGTGGGAAATGCAGATTGCAGAGCCAAGTCCCCAGCCCTGGCAATACAAGGCTGCTGCCATCTCCTGGCTGGCTGTGGCTGTGCAGAGGTTGCAGGACACAGTTTTCCAACTGGAGAATTTTGCATCGAGGTAAAATCTTTCCTGGCAGTAAGCTTCAGATGAAGGGAGCAGGGGGTAAACAGCAATGCCAGTGGTTAGACCCCATGGGGGCCATGGCAGATGGGTATAATAGCTTTGCAGGTCATGGGAGGTCTCCTGCTTACCTTCTGCTAGCTGCTCACCCCTGTTGGGGATGGTTCCACCTCCAGCCATAGTAAAAAATTTTCTGCCAGGCCATCAGTTCGTTGCACCCTACAATCTAAGGAGACATCCCCTTTGCTGTTGAGAGGCTCTGGATTTGCTGTGCCCATGCAGCAGTCAGTGTGTGTGGCCACTCAGCCTGGCCTTCACAACGGTCTGGTGCTAGGAACGGAGATGAGCTGCAGTGAAACAGAGCCATGCTGGGATCACATGGGGTGGATATGGTCTGCAATACTGTTTCTCTTGGCATCTTCCATTGAGCTGTGGTGCTGATGCAGAGATTTGCACTGTGAATAAAGTACAAATGGAGGAGAATCAAATTATCCCCTCTACAATGCTCAGCATCATTCACAGACCTTGCAAGAAGTGCGTGCAGCCATATATCTACAATCTAAGGAGACATCCCCATTGCTGTTGAGAGGCTCTGGATTTGCTGTGCCCATGCAGCAGTCAGTGTGTGTGGCCACTCAGCCTGGCCTTCACAACGGTCTGGTGCTAGGAAGGGAGATGAGCTGCAGTGAAACAGAGCCATGCTGGGATCACATGGGGTGGACATGGTCTGCAATACTGTTTCTCTTGGCATCTTCCATTGAGCTGTGGTGCTGATGCAGAGATTTGCACTGTGAATAAAGTACAAATGGAGGAGAATCAAATTATCCCCTCTACAATGCTCAGCATCATTCACAGACCTTGCAAGAAGTGCGTGCAGCCATATATTCCCCATGGGATCTCCATAACCATCCTGAAGCTGCTGTCCCCCAGGCAGAAGGGCAGGAGAACAGTGTCCCAGAGACCCATCAGCAGAAAAGCTTCTCCTGACAGCTCACCAGAGACCGTACAGAAGCAGAGAGCTGGCTGCACTGCCTTCAGCACAGCTCTGGAAGGCAGCAACTTGCGGACACTCACTTGAGGATGGCTCCTCCTTCTTATGTCTAACCCTGGGAATAAGCTCTGACTTCCCCTTCTCCCTCCTGGGATGCTCCAGGTTCTGCAGCCGCACAATTCATCAGGAAACGCAGGAACAAGTCCCAGAGAAAGAAAAAACTGCCAGTGGTGGTGTTTGCTGGTTACTGCCAGGCTTTCCTCTTTGTGTGGTATGTATTGTGGCTCACATCACAGAAACTCAAGTGAAATAAAGAAATGAGTCTCCTTAAGAAGCCTCCAGGCAATGGGGAAATGACTGCTCAGTGACCTGTGCAGCATCCGGGGTACACAGGGAGTTTCCTGTAATGATAAAACTACAAAGGAATATTTATCTATCTAGATACTTATTCAGCTTTCATCTCTGGCAGCGTTTCTCAATCAGACATTTCAAAATGCTTTGCCAACACAAATTAACCCTCACAGCACCTCTGTGGTAGGGATCAGCATCCCCACGTCACAGGTGGGGTGACTGAATGGAGAAGACAAGTAATCCTTTCAAGAACAAAATGAAGGGAGCAAAGAAAGGATATTTCGAAATCCCAATCCCACGTCATAACAAAACGACCCCTATGAGCCCCCACATCTGCAGACAACCTTCTGTCAGAAACCTAAGTGGCAACCTGCCATTCTTCTCATGCAAACTGCCTGTGGTCCCCAGCTGTGCACCGAGGAAGCACTGCTTGGGCTTTCAATAAGCCCCCAAAATACGGTGCCCTGAAGCACCATTGGACAACACAGAAATCCCTAACAAGCTGCAGCCTGGTGGCATATG
Source organism: Opisthocomus hoazin (assembly GCF_030867145.1). Taxonomy (NCBI): domain Eukaryota; kingdom Metazoa; phylum Chordata; class Aves; order Opisthocomiformes; family Opisthocomidae; genus Opisthocomus; species Opisthocomus hoazin. The sequence goes on along the minus strand of NC_134424.1, from coordinate 11,994,241 downwards.
CCACCAAGCAGACTGTCCCATCGTGTTGTACATGATATTTATTTCATTCATTAACCAAGTTAATGGAGGCTAAGAATAGACCCCAGATGTCTTTCTGGCCTGAAAAACTTCTTTACCCTCAAGGAAATGCAAAGTCTAAGTGTCTTCTGGCATGTGTGAGGCACAAACAATGAACCAAAGCTATGAAGACCTTGCACATTTCCAAGAATTCACAGAATACATCTCTGCTTTTAAATAATCTGTGTTCCAGTTTTGGAAAATAAATGTTTAGCAAGGATTACACAGAACAGAGCAATGGATATATAATTGTATCATTCATTGATATAGCGATTATGCCAGACAGAGCCATAGCTGTTCAAACATCTTAGTTTTCTGTTATTTTTTTCTGTGATATTATCACTGCTGCAAATTCACAGTTCTGTAAATAAACTGGTATTTCTGAACAAAGACCATTTGATATTATGCCTGTAGAAAAATGCATCTTAAGTACAATTTATTCCTGAATTATTTTTTTGATAATGGAAATTACTCTATAGTCTCATTTTTTATACATAACCCCCAATACATTTGGGAAATATCACAAAACATACTAAAGATAGCACTATGGTTTTCTGTGTCACTGCTAAAAATCAAAGCACTCATGCAGAATAAAGAGAAATTTCTTTCTGTATAAGCATTTTCCTTCTGTTGACTGAATCCAGGCTCTTGAGAATCGGCAATTACAGAAAAGAACTATAACAATCAAACGGGAGTTTGCACTTACAGAAAATCATGCTATTTATTGCATGACTTATTCAGACGGAGAAAGCTGTTTGGAAACCTAGTGGTAAATGAAAAAAAACCCTGCTATTTCAGAAAACTGAAATTGTATTAGTAGAGAGTCTAAAGAACCTAGAGAAGAATACATTCCATTTGGAACTTATTTGGTCTTCTCAGAAACAGGAAAGAGAAAATGTTGGCATTTAAAGCTCTTTTCCTCCCTTAAAATGCCTTACTTTTTTCAACTCTTATTTTATCAAGTCATCTTCAGATTTACATGATATTATGGAACATAATATTTGGGATTCGATAGCAGTATTGGCTTGGAGAACCTCCGGTAAATGGCAGTTCATTCGCCCATACCACAGTCTCCAAACTGTGACCATTGGGTCTTTACAGACAGAAAGACCAAGGCAGAGGCGATGAAACGATAGCTCAAAGTCACACAGCGACTAAAAACCACAGTCATTTCCACACTCAGGGGCTCCGGATCCCTTTTCCTCCACCCACCACTTTGCTTGCAGAAATGGGGTTAAATACCCAATAACCAAGCCATGCGGACTGAATGAAATAATGAATAAAGCACCCAGCAAGCCAGGGAGACCTCTTACACCACAGAGGTTTTCTTCCTTTTCCATCCAGAGTTCTGGCTGGATCTTCAGCGAGCTGCCTGCTCGGGAGACCTGCCGGTGTGCCTGCGCTGCAGGCATGCGGGTGAGCTGGTGAAGCCTCTCGCGGTGGCCGGGCTCCGGGAGGACCCCCCCTGGCCCAGCCCCACTCCGTCTGGGCGGGGACCCTTCTCCAGGCCTCAGTGGACCCGGGCCTAGGGCCAGAAGGGAGCGATGCCTGCGGGTCAGATGCTGCCCGGCAACGGGAGCGCAGGTTTCCATAGCACTGCAAACAAGAGACGGGCGAAAGCCCAGAGCTGAGCCGAGCTGCACTGCGGCCACATCCACATCTGACCGCAGCCCCCTGCAGAGAGGAGCCCAGAGGAGCTCTCCTTTGGGTAAGAAAGCAAAAAATAAAGGGGGTGAGGGCAATCACAGCAATTTCTCTTCAGTTTTTGGCATTGGATACCGTGTCTCACTTAGACAAGTGGAGGTGCTGGCGTGTGTCACTGGGAAATCACACGCACCACCCATCTCCTCTGTGGGCGAGTGGGGGGTACGTGGTGGGAAATGGGGCACATCTGTCCCTGGAAGAGCTGGTCTATAGCTCAAAACTTGGAATGATTTCCCAGTGAGCATAACAAGCCTTCTCTGCAAGCAATGGGATCATTTAAATAATTTGAGTGTATAAAACATACACTCTTCCAGTGCTCTGGGATCTTATTGTATTATTTTTTAGAACTGTTCGCATGTTTACTTTGGCATATCTTTTTCTGCACAGTGGCTTAATGTTAGGGAAAAGCACTGAGTAAATTAAAACCATGAGTGCCTTATCTATTGATTCACATACTACTGGCCATTGGTATGTAGCTACTGAAACATAAAAATGTCAGAGGCAGTGAAATATATGCCAAATTATTTTAGCACCAAAGCAATTTTTTATCTGCATTATTGAGCTTAATAATTATAATTAACACAAGTAGCAGTTTTGTAGCTTTTGGCATTATTTCCAAAGTGGTGTGCAAACAACATCAAACCATCAATATCTTGATAAAATGCATATTTATAAGTTAATTTTAGAAACAAATTCCTATACTTTGCTAAAATTATATTTTAAAGCACTTTCTGTCTCAGAGAGTTATACTGATAATTGTTTTCCACATGCCAGTATCCTCTGTCTAGTCCTGCTTTTCAGTCCCATTCCCTGTAGCAGGAATTTAAATCAACTACATGAACTAGAAGATTTTTTATGAGAAGGGTTTTAGATTGCAGAAGTCAAGATGTGTAGTAAGAGGGCTGAACATCCAGGTGTTTGCTGCAACTACTCGGCATATTTCACAAAGTGTATTCAACTGAACGCTGCAGGCATTTGATTGCCTTCCTGCCCCTGGCCTGATGGGGGTTTCTCCAAAACTCACATCATCGTCAGAGGTTATGTTGTTCCAGGACGTAGATGAGGTATGACTAGAGAAAAATATCCCGTGAAGTTATGCCAAAGTTCAGAGGGACATGAAACCTAAGTGACCAGTCAAGCAGGCTTTTGAAAAAGGTACTTCAGGAACTGAAAAGGAGAGAGAAAACATTTGGGGTGTATTCAAACAGCCTAAATTCTGCCTCAGCCTCTGTGTCTCATCAACAGTGAAAGTTTGACACCTCCAAAGAATAAGATGCTAATTGGGCAGCTGCAGAAACACAGACAATAGGAAACACAAAGCACCAAGGACGTACATGGAAATTAGGCCAGATGAGTTTAGCTCAAAATACATAAAAACTGGAGGCTGTTCAGAAGAAAAAATGATGATTTAAAATAGCCTTAAAACTAGTGCAAGCGGAAGAGGATATTTTCTGCTGTGCCTTATATCAGTGCAGACCAGAAATGGTCGCAGCAGCAAAACTGCATTAATTGAACTAATGCCTCCCTGGACCCAGCTTGCTGCTTTTTTTTGATTAGAGGATAACTTTAACAATTGTCTGTCTATTCTTTGTGAGATCATTACAATTATGCCTTTTCCCCTAGGAAATGTCGCAAAGACTACAAAAACCCAAAATCCTAACCTTCAAGAGTTTGCCAGCCTGAAGTTAAAAAGCATGACAGAGTTCCCCAGCAGCGTGTCTGTGCTGTCCAGCAGTCACTCAGCCTTATCACGAGAAACCCAAAACGGTGAAGCGATTTCAGGTAAGAACTTTAGGGAGGAAAAATGTTGCTCATGCACTAGTGAAGGGATAAAGAAAAAGTATGGGTCTGGATCAGAACTGGAGATGTGTGTGGAACAAAAGGCAAGAGACTTGAGTTGCTTGTTATCTCCAGATTGTTTGGTCTTTGCTTTCCCATCAGTGTTTGTGTAAGGAGGACTGTGTTTTACACAGCTTTCACATAAGCCAGGGATGAACGTCTCTTTTTTGGGGTCAGAACACAAACATTTTCCAGTTTACTGAAACTTTTTGTTAATTTCTACAGACAGAAAAGGCTTAGTTGTTAAGACCCAGAAAGCCCCTAGGCCCATCACTGCTGTAAAACCTACTACATCAGACACTGGCAGTAACTGGCACTTGATTGATTTGTTTATGGTTTTCCTTTGGCCAGAGTCAAAGACATCATCTCCATATACAGAATCAACATCTGAAAGTGTCCCTTCCAAACCTGGAATGGAAACCCAGCTTGTGCTGTCAGGTAAGTTCACAACATTCTGGCAGTTTTTGTTGTTAGATCAAAGGAGAGGCCTGTATTCAGCTTCTTCCGCCTGCGATCAGATGAGATGGGTAAAATAGCTCCAGACTTACAAGAAATCCCTGGCTGAAGTCCTGAGTTTATCAGCAGATATGGTCAAGTGACATAAACGATACAGAGGTCTCAGTTATATCACTGGCTTCTTTATAAGTCCTATCCAGCTCCCTGCTCTTGATCCAGCATCACTGGACATCTGCAGCTGTGAGCACAGCTGCCTGCCCACCCTTCAGGCGTGATGCAGCAGATCCAAGTCCCCTTACACTGGGTCATGATATTTTACCTCTCATCTGCTACATCCTCATCCATATTTTTTTGCAGGAAGTCCAGAAGAGGATGAAGAAAACCAAATGAAAAATCCATTTACAATTTCTTCAGATATCGATATTTTGTCAATAAGGGACAAGGAAAGAAAAAAGGCTAAGGCGGTACGTATATATGCTTTACGCCAACGTGCATACAAGCAGTTCACTAGGGTAGGCAACCAACAAATATAAAGTCATACCAAAATATAGTGTACCAGACAAACAACAGCTGTGAAATTCGGCTGAGACTCCCCCAGATCAGCTTCAAGTCCACTGAAGTCCATGCTGAGCGATTAACTTTACCAAGAGCTGGTCTGAGCACAAGCTTGCTGGTTGCTAGTGCAAAATCTGGATATTGCCATTTTGTTTACTTACTTCAAGGTAGATTTACCACTCATTCCTGTTCCTGGAGAAGATACCTGCCAGTGCTGTTAGCATTGATTTCTACATAAAACTTTGGTGCGAGACCTCTTGCTTTCCACTTAAACGGGCTTGCTTTCTGTTTGGGCAGCTGTATCCAATGTTTGATGCGACCTTCTTCTGAACTGCAAACGAAATGAATGCCTAGGAAGCAGGATGACATCGGTTTCATACCTTGGGTTTCTCTGCATAAGATAGGGAATTGCAACCCTGCGACCCAGTCCAGAGAGCTGGCTCTCAGGAAGGTCTCTTTCTTCCTTATTTCTGCAGCAGACTTTCCTTAGGGCATGCAATCCAAAGGGGGTGGGAAGTCATAGAGAGGTTGTTGCATCTCTGAGAGGTCTGTTTGGTGCACGTGGTTGCAGAAGCCAGGCAGTAGTGTGGAAGCAAGAGGTCTTTGTTTCTAAATCACGAAAGGAGGGCTTCAAACAAGCTTAAGCAGCCTCCTCACCTCACATTGATGACTGATAGTCTAGTTTTAGCTTGGGTTGAAGGTCACTATACAAGTATGGGGAAGGGCTTAGGAAGAAGTGCACTAAGGATGTCTACTGAGTGATGTGCTGAGCCTAACCCATGCCCAACCTGCGCAGACAGCAATGAATTATACTTCAGCCCACACAAAAGCTCTGAGCCCTCTAGGAAGCTCTGGAGGGGGTTTGAATAGATCCTCTCAATACAAACTTGAGGGTTTACATACCTTTGTGAAAGCTGGACTGAGTCAGTATTGAGTGTGGGCTGTCGTGTTGCTCCCTTTTACCAGGCGACTTGAAGGATGCATCTCTGAAAATTTCCATTCTCTCCCAGGAATAATCCAGGAAGGAAAAATGAGGACACTGAGTAGGTACAAACTGGCACAGCTGGTGGCTGGATGCAGAATACAAATCAGTAAACTAATGAGAACAAATGCTAAGAAATGAAGTGTTTCAGTTGCTTTAAGACAGAATATCATTGGGATTAGTCAGATAAACCAGGCAAGCATGCTTCAGCAGGATATCAGTAGCTTGCAAATTTCTAGACTGTGAATAACCACTCACGTCTTTAAAAAATACAGCAAACAAGGAACATAATGAAACTGTCCACATAACTGACTTCTCCTAGGAACGTGAAAGGATGAAGACCATGAAAATCCATGAGAAAATTACTTACTCCACTAAAATAAAAGCAAAGCAAAAAGAAGTCAGGAAAGCTCTGCAAAAGGAGGAAAAAGAGGACAACAGAAAACAGGCAACAAATAAAGAGAGACTGAAAACTCTTCAGGAGAGTCTTTTATGGAAGACAGCCATTGCAAAAGGTAGGAAATAGTTACCATCTTTATAGTGGTGCTGCTCAGTTGGGTAACACCCTCCAGCAGAAATCAGAGAGGGGATGGGAGTAGCAGTTAGCTGTAGCTGAATTTAGTGAGCTCTTGCAGGCAGAATAGTTACACGCTGCGTCTTGCCAACCTCTGTGTGGCTGGTCCACCTCCACCTTGTGCATTTACATGCAGAGCATGTATCACCTCCACCACAGTAGCCCTTGGACTCCACCATCCCCTATGGCCTCTGCTGTAGCCATGAGCTCTGGGGATCAGCTGGGAGTCAGCTGAGAGTTTGCTGGACCTTGCGTCATGTAGATATTTCTACGAAGTTGGCCTAAAGTTGCATTTTAGTGGATGTGGGCCTAAATCTTCTGCCTCTGACATGAGGAGTAGCTTTGTCATTAGTGCCTAGAGGACATTGGCCTTTGTAAGGACCAGATTCTCCACTCTGTTCTACCCGGTTTTACTCCACAAAAGCCCATATGAAACTGATATTAAACAAGGGCAAAACTATAATAAAATAATCTGTACTGCTGGTTCCAATGCCAGCCACACCCACGCTCATGGCAGCCTCCATATTCACTGTGTTTCACCTCAGCCATATTTCCCTCTCTAGTCTGATTAACTTTATATTCTCATTTCAGATTACCCATTAGTAAAGGAGACATTCCGTGACTACATAAATTACAGAAGAGAGATATTTATACTTGAGGTACTTTGCTTTAAGAATGTTACTTTCTGTTCATTTAATCATTCTTCCCTGGTTTTTTTTTCCCCCGACATCCATTGCCTAGAGATCGCACCAAAGAGGCACACATCAGAGCTCACGAACTGATTGTCCAACTCCTGTGTTCAAGACAGTCATAGCCTATAGCCCAGTATCCCTAACCAAGAAAGAAAGGAACATAAGTCATTCACACCATCCAGTAGCAGCCATGCAACTATTTCATTTGTCAGATGCACAGATATACTGACCTTTTGGCTCTTGCTGTCTCATACATAAATTATATCTGGGAGCCATTCTGGACTAAAAATAAGGGAGCTGTGCTAGAATATCCCCATTATTCACCTCTGTTATTGTGCTGTAACACAACTGAATCAATCTTTGTCAGCCAGGAGTTAACACAGTGCTGAGACTTCTGGATTCTGTCTTTAGTTTCACTGTTTATTTGCCATGTTATTTTTGAAATACCTCCTGGCCTCTGTGTTCCTCACTTGCAATAAGTTCTTGCTTTGAAATCCTTACCCTCTCCGGCAACAACTATAAGGTAATAAGGTAACCAAAAACAAAGGTAAACCAACATACCTTTAAAACCAACCGACGTGATGGCATTGCCTTTTGGGTTCATTTCAGTATGCCATGGCAGTAAAGCGAGACGAGATTCAGAGGATGGAGAACATAATAAAGGATGAGGAAAGAAAACTGGAAAAGGCTGAATACTACCTGGAGAAGGATGCTGCCACATTTGATGAGTTCCTGAAGCAGAGCCATAAAAACTATGTTCAAGCCCTGAAAATGTAATGGAAGTTAAGGGAACCACCCATGTGCTCTTCTGTACTGCATACAGGAAGTCTTTCGCTTGACCTCTCTCCAGGGTTTTGGCTAGCACCCATCATCTAGATGATCTGTGTCTGAGTTTTCCCAGAATTACAGTCCTGGTGGCATTTTCCCCGCATGCATTCAATGAAAGAGAGGAAGGAGACCAATAGCTGGGGAATCCCCTCATTGCAAAAGCACTTGATTTGGCTGCAGCATGGAACCCACTATTCTTCTCACAACACCCTTACAAGAGGGAGGTGCTTCTGGCCAACCCTCACAGCAGGAACAGTCCCTAAGTGAAGCAAGTTGAGCAATTCAGCCCATTAAAGATATCACTCAGCAGCAGCCAAATTAGGGAGGCCCTGACCTGGAAGTGTCACTGGGACCTCGTACCCTTTTTGCCAAGACGAGCAGGGCCTTCAGGTGGGAGCCAAGCATCACCTGGGATACATCTGTAAGAGAGATTTCCAGCACTGCCCCAACATCTTTTTCTCTGTTTTATATGCACCTCGGTTAACTACCTACTTACTGCTAAATTGTTTTATGGCTTATGTTTATGCATTCTTCCCCAGTGCTGAAAAAGAAACCGCAGCAAAGACGAAGAAAACAAAGGAGATGCAGGCAATCACTTCCCAAATTGAGCACCTCCAAAGGTAACGGTTGCACACTGTTCCTGCCTAGCCTTTGACAGCCTCCACAGTGCTATACCCTCACAGCCCTCGGGAAAAAAAGGAATTGGGAAAAAAAAAAATCTAAAAATGTCCAATTTTAAGAGTCAAAATGTTTCAGCTTTTGCTTTCCAGATGCTGGCTTTGTTTCTAAAACAACTCAATTAGGTTTTTAATGATATTTTTTAAAAGTAGAAATATTCCGAAACCAAGACATAATGTCTAGTCTCAGATTAAAAACCAAGCAAAACTAAGTAATGCATTTTAATGGTGACCTGGGGAAAGAAGAGAAAGAAAACAATTTTAATTCTAATTCTGTGTTGAGCTGCAAGATTTCTCGTTCATTTTCAAGTAAAAATTCCCAAAGTAGCAAGCCCAGTGCAATAGCAAGGGTCTGGCCACAGAGACGTGACCAGACAGCTTCCACACAAGGAGCCACAGAGAGCATGCAGGGCAGGTTCCCTTTTGTCTTTGCATGTCCATGAAGACCTGTGCCCTCTTGTCCCTTCTCTGGGTGAAGATGAATATCAAGAGTTAGAAAGAACCTGTTCAAACAAGGGCTTTCCTCCCTGCTAACGAACTTTGTCCACTTCTCTCACCCCAGTGATATATCCAGATTCCAGCAAACTCTGCAGGAGTACAGGATGTACAGGGACTTCCTCTATAAGCTCTCTCCAAAAGAGTGGCAGGAGGAACATGGAAAAAAGCACAAAAAGGAAGAGGACTTGAAAACAGCATCCAAAGCTAATGAAGACAGTGCCTCGCCTCCCATTGCCGCAGAGCAAGGTGAGGGCCGGGGCAGAGCTGCCCACTCCTCGCTGGGACAGCCCCATGCCCTAAGTGTGCATATCCTCTTGTCTCCAGGCCAGGACCTGACAGCCAGGACAAACACTGCCAGTCCCTACAGTACTGGTTATATAGATGTGCCAAGTTCCCTGGTGCCTTTGAAAAGTTTGGAATTCAGCTCATTGCACGAGATCAGGCCACAGCTCAAAAACTTCCTGAAGCCTCTAGCTACAAGAAAACTGTAAGTAGAAGACATTACAAAGAACAGACTTTAGTACTGTAGGGAGCACTCAACTGACCAGGAGTCAGTATAGAGGAAAACTTCGCTGTGAGCATACCAAGGTCTCAGTCTCACTGGAACAAATCCAAATACCAGTAGAAACCTGTATAGCTACTCCAACAGAGCTCCATCCTCAAATCCTCTGCCGAGGGCCTGCCCAAAGAGCTTGGGCATTGACCCCAGGGGGAATCATAGGCCTTGTGCTGGAGCAAAGCATCTCTGTGGCTCAGTTGTGGCTGAGTTACCAGTTCCCTCTGTTGGTCGCCGCTGCTGTGCAAATAGCTGCCTGTTGCTTTGCCATTAATGAAGGTTCAAGGTCACTGTGGACCCACATTGCAGTGTATCTACTTTCAGTAAGAGCCTTCAGACAGTATATACTGGGATGTGGGCAGAGTAACACTGCTGCAACATAGGCAGGGCCAGTGTGAGAAGTGGAGGGGCAGGTGGGAGTACTAGACAAGCATGGCCAGCTCCAGCTTTCTCAGGCAAAGGAAGAAATTGCCTGGAAAAGCAAAGCATGAATGGCCGGTGAGTATCCTAAGGCCAAGAAACCTGGCTATCAAGAGAGCTTGAACTAAGTTATTGCTTGCAGGGCCGTTTCCTCTGCCTCCACCCTGAGTGTTGCAGGTGCCAGGTTCTCCCAAGCAGGGCTGCCATGTGCCAGCCCTCGTGAAGCCACTGCGATGGCTGGGCTGCTGCCACATGGCAGGAACAACGCGGACACAAGCGGGGCTGGTGTGAAGATGATGCAGACGGAGGTTTTTCACCCCTCCAAGACACAGGGTGACAGGCGCAAGCGAAGGTGATGAGCAGGCTCTGCTCCCGACACCAGGCAGGCACCTCTTGCCTTGCTCTTCCAGCCCTCACGCTGGCGTGTCCCTGGGGCAGAGCAGGGAAGAAAGAGGCTGCACTGCTGGTTAGCGGTAGCAGTCTGCACAGAGCAGACACTCAGCAGCCTTCTCCCAGGGCAGGTATAAACTGCAGACTCCCATGGTGGCCACACCATGCCGTGCAGGAGCAGTACCACATCCCACACGGAGCACAAGGCTTTCTCTACGCTTGCTGTGCTGCTGCCTCAGCCTGTTTAAACAAGGCTCTTGCCTCTGCCTGCTCGTTGCCCAAGAGCCCAGCCTGCCATCGAGTTTAAAGGCATTTGGATCAATGCCCTCAGTTCAGGCTCACACGTCATGTCCCAACCCTGCTGGCAAGGCAGCTTGCTTGCGGACAGACGTGGCTCCCACGCTGCTTGTCCGTGTGACCTCGAGATCCTGCTGCCCCCCAAAATGCCCACAGTCATGGGGGAGCAAACATGTGAAAGTGCAAAGGACTGCACAGGAGCAAAGAGCAAGAGCAAACAGCAGCAGCATTCGTAATTCACCGACAAGGTCTCCTTTGAGCTGTGATTTCTCTAAGGGCCTGTACACAAACTGATTTTTCAGAAGTTCACTGGAGGATGCCGAACGTGAAACCTGCTCGGATGAAGATGAGGTCAGAATCTCGTATTGAAATACTTACACTTTCTGTTTGTCCTGTGTCGTTTATTGATGTTACTAGTTTCTCTCACCTTCTAACCATTATTTATGGTATTAAGGAGTTTGTGTAGTCACTAATTATAAATGTCTGTTTATACAGTCATAAAGTTCCTGTTTTAAATATAGTATAAATACCATAATTTAACTTTCCTCCTCCCCTTTCCAAAAAACTATCATCATCTCAAAGCTTGCCATCCCGCAACAAGATTTGACATCATGTAATAGGAGATTTTTAAATTAGTGAAATTATTGGTTTATGTCTGAAATTGTTTTCCCACTCACAACAGTTTGCACCACTTTTTAATCCCCAAAATGCAACTTGTTTTGGGGGTGAGCTACTGAGGCAGCACCAGGCTACACACACCAGAGAGGTGGGAGACATTGGTACATGGACAGTTACAGACCCTTCTACGTGGGAGACCATTTGAGTAACCTGGGCTGGTGCAGACCAACTTCCATGTAGTTCAATGGAAAAGAAGCTAGAGGAGGACAAAAACTCATTGCGTGTGTTTTCCACTCCAGGAGCCCAAGCTGTACTTTACTGATCCCCAACAACTGCTGTCTGTTTTCAAGGAGATGGAGGAAGAGAACTTGTCCTTCACCCAGAATTCCCAGGAGATCAAGGAAAGTCTGGACAAGGTCCAACACACTTTCATCACCACACATGAAAGCATGTAAGTGTGACCCCGCAAGTGGTGGGCAGGGGTCCCTGTGTGCTAGCTTTCAAACCTAAGTGACCTCCTCTTCCCCCACTGGTACCTCGCCATCACCTCTGCAAGCCACACGTAATGCTGTTCATGCAGCACACAACAGAGGATCTGTCACTTACCTTAGAGCCCGGCTGCAGCCCATCCACCACCTTGTGAGCTCCTGGGAGAGTCTCTCATCTACGTAGTTTAGGAGATAGGACTTGAGCTTGGGACTAGTTCCTTAGTCCTCAAGGCACAGGCTGGGGAACTGAGGCATTTAGCATCCTGGAGTGGACATAAGCCAGAAGTATCCTGTAATTCTCATAAACAAAGATCAAAGGAGGAAACAAGGCATGTCCTGGAGTGATCCAGACCAGCGCCTATTCAACTCAATGCAAACCCTTCCTAGAGGAAGCCAGCAGGGACCCCTAGTGTAATTGCAATACAGTATTTCAGTGGCAGGTAGACACATATATTCCCATTTAAAGTGTAGCTTATCCCCTCGTGAAAGTTTTTAAATATAATCTACTTCCCCCATTGACTTATTAAAAAATCTTGACTGTTCAGCTATGCCCCGTCTCCCTCCCCCACACCAGCACAGTAACTGCGCACCCCAGGTGCCCTCTGTCCTCGGAGCTGTGGGTGCAAGATCCCCAGCAATGGCACGAAGCATCACCTCCATCTGCCAGAAGTGGGAGGGACGGTCCCAGGCTGGGAGCAGCAGAGGAGGCATGGCTTTTGCAGATGCCCTTTTCAAAATAATCTCCTTTCTCCTCTGGCCTAGGGAGAAGAAGTTAGCAGAGCTGAAACAGCAGGTAGTCACCCTCAAATCCTCCATCGCTAAGGAAGAAGAGAGAGCAGCAGATCTGACGCTCAAAGTTCACCTGTTTTCCTCTAGAGAATACAAAGCTGATGACGAGGTACATCCCAAGATCAAGGCAAGGGAGGTTACACGCTCATAAACGGTTCCTCTCCTTCAGCCTTATCCACCCTGGGAAAGAAGCAGACAGGGGTGGCACCGGGGAGGGATCGGTGCTGTTTCTCAGCTGTAGCATAGGCAGCTTTGGGGCACTGCTGAGGCAGCAAACCGGGGCAAATGTGTCTGCTCCACGTAGCTTCTGCAAGGCCGGAGCAGGGCTTGCGGAGGCAGCCGGGCAGCTGCAACCTGTCGCAGGCCACAGCAAAGCTGGATGATGAGACCAGCAGAAGGATGGCTGAATGCAGCCCTCTGTCCCAGATCCTGGGGCTAAGCAAAGCAGGAAACAAGCAATCAGGTCTTGTTGAGGGAATTAAATGTACTAATTTCCTTGGCTTTTGAAGGCATGGTGTGGTTCTACTGGGCAGAACCAGCTGTGCTGCTCACCATATCTCCTCTCATTGCTAGGACACAATGCTCACAAGCCTGAACAAGAAGGTGCTGGAAGTCTACTGCCACTGCACTGGAGAAAATGAAGCAAATCTGCAGACAGTGCAGATGCTAATGGTGATAGAAAAACAGCTCAATGATCTGCTGGACAACTTGGAGAGAATCCCACCAGCAAAGTTAGAACAGGCTGAGAAAGCCAAAGAAAAGGAACGGAGGATGAGGTAAGACAAGACCCTCTTCTGGAAATGGGGCCTCTCTTTTTAAAAGTTGACAGCCAAAAGCAAAGCCACTGAAAGGACCAAATTTGTCAGATCAACCCAGGGCACTGTAACAGGAATCTGAAAGCCCATGAGACCAATACATCCCATTTCAGTTCTGTAACAGTTTCACGCTCATAGTACTCACGTCTCCAGTTCAGCGAGCAGCAGCCCACAGCTACATTAGAAAAGCCCTGTAAACTACATTAGAAAAGGGCAAAATCTGGAACAAGAAAAAAAAAGAAAGAAAAAAAAAGAACAAATCTCCTAATCAAATTAAATGATAATACTCATCGTTTTAAGAACAAAATATTGCAGTAATAATCTTCAACTGATTAAATAGAAAATTGCTCCTCTGTAGTTATTTAACACACTCAAAGCCTGACACGCCCTGATATTTTGCCAGCCTTCAACAGGTACAGAATTCCACTTGTCAGCAATGCCAGCTTTCAAATGTTTCTTCTACAAAACTGTTAACTTTAACTCGTATTATTAAATTAATATAGTAACCAATTAACACAAGAAAATAAGCTTCCGAAATGAGACACATTGCTCTCTGCTCACACACACAAAATTTCCCCTCTCAAACAGGAAAGACGCAACTGGACAGCTGATTGTGTCTGGGCATCCCCAGGCAGTTCAGACCCAGCAGAGTGGAGGAAAAAAAAAAAATTAGTGTGAGGATTTAAAGCCGCAACAGTTCATTTCCCTCCTACTTTACTCTCTTTCTCTGCATCTTTCTTCACCTTTGTAGTAGAAAGGGCGTGAGGCTGCTTCCTGATGTTCTGTGAATGGGTTTGCACTCTTCACTCACCAAAGAATGAAGACGCACTTTTCTTCTGCTCTGAGGATGGAGGAGAAGAATTCAGGAAGGAATCTGACACCTCCTTCCACACCCCCCCACACCCCCCCCAATTAAAAAGCAAAACCGACCAAACCAAAAAACCTCCAATGAGCATTTAGAAATCTCCTGAAGATCACAACGTTAAGAATTCACCTCCTCTCTGCTGCAGTGTTCAGTATCTTGAGCCTGCTTCTGTTCCAGTGCTGCTTTTCCATAGGGACTCGGAGCCAGTTAACAGTATCAGCCTCCGCTGTGCCCATGTAGGCGAAGCGTAGCTCCACGGGCATAAGACCCTCCTACTCCCATCTGTAGGTTACAGACTGGGTTGCACTGGTGAGAACTTAAGAGAGAATAAGCATCGTTCACCCACAAAGCCGATGAGCATCCTGGTCAACTGCAGAGCACAAATCACCTGCTGAAAGTGGTACAGAGCATGTCTGTAACAGAGAACAACTGTCCAACATCTCCATCTGCAAAGCCTGACTTGCTTTTTCCATCGCTCACTCCAGAAAAAGCAGCATCAACTGCAGGAAGTGCTTCCCTCTTCCCACCTTCACAACAACAAACTCCAGCATGGGCTAGACCCAAACCCCAGTGCTCCGGTGGTCTTACGCTGTTAGATGCAAGATGTAACATTAGGTGTTGATGCTCTATGTCAAAAGCATATTCACAGTGTACCTGCACATCGCGTTTAACCCATCCTTTATTTGTTCCTTTCAAAAGAGTCAGAGAGGAAAAGCTGAGACAACAGAAGCAGCAGCAGGAGGAAAGATCGCGGCAGACCCTGGAAAGATCGCTGGCAGCCGTAAAAAAAACGGTGAGTGCAGTAACCCATAGGAACACCGCGCCTCAACAGCCCACTTCGGAGGAGCTGGGGGTACTCGAGCACCAGGCGCTTGGGGAAGAGTGTTACCAGGGGCCTCCACAGCTGGCCGGGGCCTGCACCCATACTCACGTGTAGTCTGATTTACAGAACTGATGCCACTTCAGCAACTGCTGGGAAGCCAGTTATGCTGTGAGATTCCAGCTCAGCGTCCTCCGCCCGTCTGTCTCCTATCCTTGTGTCTTGACCACATGGCCCCCTTTGTTACTTGCCAGTTTTCTCATTAAGCTCGTTCCAACTTGTTAATCTGGCAGTATTTAAAAAAGCATGAAAATGAGCAAAAAGACGAACTGGGCAGTAGCAGGATAGTTCCTACAAGAGCAGCAAGGCCCTAGATCAGCTCAGACCTACCATCAAGCCATATCTTTTTTGGCATGTTCCACATTACCCCACAGTGAGCTTTGGCCCCTCAGGAGGCACAGTGTAGAGCTTCAGGCCACGGCTCCTGCTGCATGTTTCACGGGTCAACACGATGGCGAGGACACACCAAGTCTCGGTTACACACCCAGCTGGTGATAGCATGGGTGATAGAGAACAGGTACCATGAGCCCCATCCTCTTTACCCAAGATAAAATAACAGGGTTCTGCAAGCTCCCGCAGATACTTCTTCAGACCTCAAACTTCCCATCCTCTTGAGATCACACCAACAAGGCTTTAGTCAGAAAACCGTTGCAGGTGGAATGGTACTTTGTAGCAGCTGAAGCACTAGCACATGCACAGCCTTCAGGTGCTCAACACCCATTTTTTAATAGAAAAAACACACTTACTAGACACACTGAAACCTGCCTAGAAAACAGACGGCAAGGGACCACAGCTCTTCGCAGAGCAGCTTGACCAGTAGCTGCACAACTCGGAGACGCTGCTCCAACGTAGCACTGACGCGCGCACCTCTTCTTCCTCTGCAGAGCGGCCGGAGGCCGACATTTCGCTCCAGCCCACCTGCCAGGAGGGAGAAGAAAAAGCACAGCCAAGAACAAACGGACCAGGAGAAGGAAGAACAACTCTATTATTTCTCTCGACAGCACAGCCTTAACCACAGCATGGAGGGCTGATGCTGCTCTAGAAAAACATTTTTCCATACATCTACAGTTGGTTCGTCTTTGCTCAGCTGATGAACTTCGTGACCCCATGAAACTCCCTATCTTCTACCCCAAGATCCAGGGAAAGGCGTTGTGTCAGGCACTCTCCCCTCCCGTTGATCTTCTGCCTAAGAAAATAAATCAGCAGTCTCTCTCGGTTTGCTTCTCAGGCTCCTGCCAGCAACAATGCTTTTCTCTTTCAGTTTTTGACACAAATAGCACTACCCCTTAGAAACCTGACTGTCCTGGGTAACAATCTTTGTTATGACATGACTAAGCCAGGCACCTGCCAGACATTTATTATAATCACAAATCTGTTGCAGAACTATAAAAAACACAGGCTACGCTTTAACCCAAAGGCCGGGTTTCATTATAGACTGCACCCTACTACTGTGGAGAAGACACAAGCAACAGAAGAACACAAGCTCTCCAGAAATCAAGATGGTAACAGTCAGCTTTATGTCAGATGCATCGACACAAAGAAAAATACCCAGTGACAAACTGACCGTAAAAAAATGCTTTATTAACCCTTTTGCACCAGCAGCTCTTCAGGTATCCATTGCCAGCAATGGAGGTCACACCAAGTGATCCAATTTTCGGCCCCAAGAGGTTAGCACTTTACATTCACTTACAAAGCTGAGTGAGGTACATTTTCAGAAGTAGAAAGATTCGGTTGCAAGTCCCATAAAAAGATGGAGTGTTCCTTGGCCATTTTAATAGATTAAGAACTGGTATGGTCCTTGAGAACAGAACAATACAGGCACTGGGGGCCTGAGGTGTCTGAGCTTCCAGGCAGAGCATGATGACCACTAGCGGAAGTCCCAGTAGTCCCCCTTCAGCATGATCCCTCCTCAACCTTTTTACCTCTCAGGAGTGGACTCCACGCTGTAGTCACAGCCACCAGGTAGAAGATCTTATCTACCAACTAGTTTGGTTTGGAGACCCAGCCTGAGAGGGCTAAGAGATTCCTCGGCCATAAGCTGCGAAATCAGGACGACAGGAACAGAGAGACCTCAATGCTCAGTTAAGCTGAAGATAGAAAAATAAAACTGGTTCAACCAGAGGATAAAATACTGCCTACAAATCAGGATCTGAAGTTGAATGTAACCTGTATACTTTTTTTCTCCCCAAGTCTTCAACCAAAAAAGGATTTATCTGGACACATACATTGTTCAAAAGGCACAGGAAGTAAAAGCATTTCTGAATGACCTCGTGTGAATTCAACATCAGTATAACCATAAAATAAATAAATATGTGCAAGATTAGAAAGATCACAACGTTCTTCCGCATGACGTATCTTATTTTGTAAAAAAAATACACATACGTGCATACACACACCTCATTGAGAATAAAAAACAGTACATACACCCTTTTATCAAACTCCTATACATAATTTTATAGGCATTCAGTACATCACTGTAAGAAACATTTAAATTACGACCGTAAAATCTAACCAAAGGGGTTTTTTTTTCCCCTATACAACCCTACACTTATTTAGGTGTCCGCAATCCAGGTAAGTACAGTACATACAACCTCTCCCCCACCCCCAAGAGAAACTGCAGTTTTTCAGTGGGGCAAATCTTCCTAGGTAACAGTTCTTTTCGCCTCCTAAAATACTCGGGCAACTGCACATTCTGTAAACCTGCCGGAAGCTCCACGTGCATGTGACACTCAGGGGACCGCAATAAAGAACAAGTGTGAAGAGTGTTCAATCGGAAACAAGCAAACAAACAAATGAAATAAAAGATAGTGGCCAGTTTACAGGTAACTTGGCAGCGGTTTATAGATGAGATAAACTCAAGGTGCTTAAATTTATGTGACGGACAACAGTCCTCCCAAAGAAAGGGAACACAAAGATAACACGAACCTTTCTCAGATGCTGTTGGACTCTCAGCTAATCACTTACAGCGAGCACAGTTCTATTGCAGTTTTCTTTTTCAAGTTTTGCTGGAAGAATTCAGCAAAGTATTTGGGATGCAGGAGCAAGGAATGGGAGAAACTCAACATGAGCTACGAACTGATTCACAGCTAAGTTAACATTTAGAATCTAGCTTTCTAAAACAAAGATTTTAGAGCATCTCATTTTCATGGCATAGGGCATTAATTCTGTTACATATGACACTTTATTCCACTTTTCTGCCAAAACACAGGGGCCGAAACAATTATTTTTGTGTGTGTGAAAAACACTTGCAAATTTTAGCTCTTAATTCCTCAACACCACTGGCTCCAGCAGGAGACCAACGGAAAGAAAGTTTTAACTGTCATAGGCAGGATTATAAATTTGTACTTGTTAGCTGTAGAATACTTGCTTTCCTGTGAAAACAGTAACTATTACCTCAGTTTGAAGTTTAATACAGTACTTCTCCCTGAAACAACACTGTACAGCAGTCTGCCTCAGTCTCTCCACCCACAAGGCAGACGGAGTATCTTACACAGGCACATCAAGTGGGATTTACATTTTTTAAGAAAATCTTTCAGCTGCAACTGTCCTTAGCAAATTGCAAAGAGTGCAACCATAATCCAGTACTCCTAGTTTTCATATTTTCCTTGGAAAAAGACCCACACAGTTATCTCACTCTGTCAAGACATGATTGCCCAATTTTTCTTCAGGTAACTGTTCTTAATAATGGTCATTCCAGATCCTGTAAGTTTATTGTGCTTCCAGTGAACTGAGAGTTATCAGAACCTGCATCATCTTCAGTGGAATTGTGTGGTTCCTGTTAAAGCAAACAGACAGCATGAAGAGTTCAGTGCTTTCACCTCCAGATGCTTTTAACGCTTATCAGTAATATTACCTTGACATTTAACCCAGACCAGAGAAACGCTTTGAATGGTTCAGAGGACATGCAAAGCTTTCCTACTCTGGAGACCCACTCAAACAGTGCTACTCCAGCTTTTCTTTGGAACCCTTCAGAGGAGCATTACTCATGCAGATAAATCTAAAAATCACTGACTATTTGCTTTTCCTGTATTAACTTTCTACCATGGCCAACAATCCTAGTACTTCCAGATTTATCATAGTAAAGTGCTCCTCTCAAACACAGAAGCTTTCTTTTCTATCCACAAGAAGCACACTTGGTAAGAATAACTGCATTGCAGAGTTCATCAAAACCAAGGCCCCACATGGTCAAGCAGAAAATGTGGTTTATGTACATGCTAACCATTCACTGCTGCTAGGTTCTCAGCTGCTCCTACTCACTAACATGCAGTTTACCAGAACAGCAGGTAACAAAACATTGACACAAGAAGCTACATGAAGCTTTCTGTGTTCCGACAACACTGACACTCAGGAGTTAACAAGGGCAAGTAATGAAAACAAAGACTGCAGAAGTGAGCAGACTTTTTAACCTAACTGCTATTCCCATATAGGCACCGCTATGAAATCTAGGCTCCAGTTTCTGTTTCCACTTCCCACCCTTCCCGTAGCGTGTTACATACCAATTCTGCTCCTCTTTCCTGACCCACTTAATATCTGCAGCATGGGATCAGGAAAACAAGCATGGGGCATTTCAGTAATAAATGAGTAACATTCAGTTATTCATTACTCGGTAACAGGAAGAAAAACAACCACCTGTGACGTGTCAAAGGTTGGTAACATACACAAGATAAACCTTGCAGTGCAGCTCTCTGCTTACTGCTGCTTGTGAGTGAAAATAAACTCCCCATGGAAAACAAACTATTTTCATTAGGCAGAACACCAGAGTGTTCACAGTAAACTCTTCCCTTTCCAGCCAGCCAATAAAACCCAACAGCTCTGACATGCTGTACCTGAAGTATGTGAACAGGTAAATCCACTGTAAGCTGAGAATGCGATGAGGAGGACTGCGAGCTCAGCTGAAAGGGCAGATCTCCCTCTCCTGGGGAATCATCCTGTGAATGCAGATACATGATGAACTTACAAGACCCCCAAGCATCTCAGCACAATATGGCACATTTCACTCAGCCTCACAATCTTAAAAAATCTGATAAAGCTTCTGCACTGTACTAGTAATGCCTAGATCCATAAAGATATGTGGAAAGCTAACTGCCACTTAAATGTGAACCTAGCTCAGCATACAACCTATTAACCTATTGTAATCGACTCAGAAAACTGGCAAGATAGGAAAAGGAGGGAATGAATCATTCATATTCCAACAAACTTAACACTCAGAAATAAGCGACAAGTTTCACCACGTTGTGTGAAGCTGATACTTAACATAAAAGTTACAAACATTTACACCCATCAGAAAACTATACAGAGGGAGAACTCTGCCTGTAGCTTCCTCCATACCATATGTTGTTAGGAATGAAGTGGAATGAACTTACCCTCTCTCTGGATACTATACAAATATACACCTGGCCAAAAACTTACTACCCACGATGCTCCACTAATCAGCCCACATGGATTACTAGATACTCTTAGAAAAAAAAATTAAGCTTCATTTCAACAGTTTAGAGAAATAAAAGTTTAGGCTGAAACTTCATTTTGCAGGAAACTTTTCAAGTCAGTCTCATTTACTCATGTAAACAAGAGAGAGATGGAGTCATGTAAGGATTTGGGGGGGTGCCAGCAATAAAAAAGACTGGAGGAAAAAGTCATACTCCCATGCATCCCCTAAGGTAATGCATGCTAGTAAACCTTTCCTTTTGGAAAAACAATTACCCCATACTTTGGGACAGCAACGTAGCATCTGTTTCACCGCTCTCATAACTGCCTGTCCAACCTGGAAAAATCCTAAGCCTTTGAAAGATCACAACTCTCACGTGCAAAAGGGAAGTTTGCTAAAAGTCTTAGTTCCATCACAGCGCTTCTCGCATCAAGCGTATCCGGCCTAAGAAGCTAACAGGATATTCCCTACAGTTACAGTGCCCGTATGTTCCAGGCTGGGCTGAAAAATTTGTACTAAACCAAATAAAACCATCTTACCCATATTCACAGTGCATCTGTATGATTGAACCAGCTCTGTTCTCAGGTATTTCCAGACCTCTGTAAAGCCAGTTTCATATAAACTTCCCAGGAAAGTGCTTCTTGTGGGCAAATGCCCTAAGGGACATGGTACATACTGCAGGTCTCAAGATCCCGTCTAGGGGCAGTAGTACCCGAGTTCAGATAGTCAGATTCTTCCATAACGTGCCAGTTTGGGTAACAGAGAAGATGAGCACGTTTCTCCTCCTCAGCTCTTACCTGAAGAAGCTGAATTTGCACATACTGAGTTCCAGTGGTGGGGTCCCTTATTGTCAGCCCTCCATTTGGCAGAACTACGTTGCCACCCAGTCGACTGCCAGGAGTGGATGATGAGAAGTTGGTGGGGCTGACTTTACCGCCCTTGTTTTTCCTCTGACCAGAGCCAGATGCCCCTAAGAGAGAGAAATTTTCATATTTAGATGGCCAGAAGCAATTTGCCTAAGTTTCCTACTAGTATTTTTCAATTTTATGCAGATATTTACACTACACACCAAATGCTGGAACAGCACAATACAATTAAGCACCATCTGATAACTGCTAAAAGGCCAGACAGCAATCAGCCGAGGAACTCCAGCTGCTGACTGAGCATCTTTTCACATGAATGCCATTAAAACCACATCACAAACTGCTAAGCTTAGAGCTCACTCCTGTGGCAGCACAGAAGTATCGGCATATTTGTGGAGTTACAGAAAGGAATTAGGAAGTAGAATTGCATTTACTACTTCTAATTTTGCAACTCATTTCCTGAGAAGTCACGTACCTCATTTTTCCAAACTGTAAAAAGAGTATAGTGAAGCTCATCTATTTCCAGCAAGATTTCAAGGACTGTTAGATAGAACAGGCTACAGAATTACAACAATCAGAACCTGAAGCATTTTTCAGTTTAAAACACGACCAACTAGCTGCTTGTATTACAAGCTGAAAACCAAAGACCTAATAAAAATAAATGTCAGGACACAATCCTGCCAGGCGTTTCACGGTTTGGGGTTTTTTTGTCTTGGTTTTTAAATCTATAGTAAATAAAAGGCTTGGATAACTTCTTAAACACTGAATTTCCCTCTACAGTGTTCATTCAGCCTAGTTAAACCAGTTAGAAATACAAGACTGTCTGGACCACTTTGAGAAGCACATAGCAGCATTAAGGCAACAGCTGGTGAAAAGTGGACTACTTGGAGTCTTGAGTAGGAACTGAAATAGGAATTTTCTGAGGTCATTTTAGGAGACACACAGATTAAGCGCAATCACCTTTCTAAACTAATGTCAAAATACATGTTTGATGATGCAAGCACACTTCAAACTAGCTTCATAAAGCAGTTATCCTTCTGTGTGATGATTCACTGAACCAGACAATTTATGCAGATGTGCCTTTTACAAATACGGAAACATGACAGCACTCAGTTCAGATCTAGTCTCTTAACTCACCTTAAAAAAAGTATCACCTTGATTTTCAGAGATGGAAGGTATTAAGAGACAGCAAGGAAGAACTAAACTATATACATATATATATATATATACACACACACACACACTTGTGTGTGATGTTCCACCCTGGCCCCAATGGTAGACACAACTCAAGTGCCGGAGCTCATGCAAGTCTAGTGAGCCACAGACCATGTTTGATCTGACAAAGTAACGGTGTATAATTCACATCCAACAGCTCTGAGCCAAACTACAGTTCAGGAGAAAGAGGATATATCTGAAATCATGACCTAAACCTCACCCTGCACAAGAATTCTCTACACAACTAAAATCTAAGGAAGAGGTTTGAGTATTTCTAGATAACTAAGAAATAAATTCCTTAACGCTGCATACACAACTGAAACACAGAAGCAAAACAAATCCAGCTGGCGTTTTCACTGTCTGTACTGAGTAAAAGAGAATCACTAGGTAACCAAGAGAACCCAAAAGCATAAACAACAGAGAGCTAAGTGATCTTAATTTTTTTTTGTTTTAGTAAGAAAATAAAAAGCAGATGAAGAGATGGAGAGATAGTGTTTGTTAACAATCATGAAACGTATGGTGCAGACTTCTTTGTAAACTTACTGTGAATTTGATACTCCAAAGAATGTGATTACCTTGAGTAGCAGATAGTACACCACTTGCACAATTATTTTAACTAGCAATAACCCGTATGGGATATTTAAGAATGTACTCAGATACCTGCTCCAATTTCACTGCCAAAACCCCTAAATAATTGTATTTAGTAAACTTAACAAAATTAGTGGCTTCTCACCTGTGCTGCTCCCATTTCCTTTTTGTTTTCTTTTCTTGGCTAGCTGAATGGCCCTGTAGTCTGTTCTCGCAGACCCACTGCTCTCCTAGGGAAAAAAGAAAAAAAAAAAGCCAAGAAATGCAAAGTTTTCTGAATGCAAGAACAACCAAGGCAATGAACACAGACTAGTAAGCTCTGGTTGCATGTATCTTTTCCACTACAAACACTGAATTCTGGTTTTCCATGCTCTTCTCATCAGACTTTACATAAATTCTCTGCGTGTACTTAATATCTGGAGTTCAATGCAAAAGTAAGTTGGTTCCACATTTATAAGCATTCAGATTTTAACAGGGTAAATACTTACTTTGTAATGTAAATAAACAGTTAATTCTGCAGTAACACAGTAAAGTAGAAACGGAAGAGTACTTAAAACGGGAATGAGGACTGAGACGAAAATGTTTCAGTTCCTCTCCCAGCCCAAGACTTTCCCTTGCACAAGATATACCACGTATTCTTAGGTATTCCTGTAAATTCCATTTCACGCTCAGACGGATGGCTGCTTATTTTTTAATCTCTTATTTTGAAAGTTTGTCCCTTCACTCTCCCCACCAGAATTCCACTATTTCTTCAGCGAAGTTATTACCACACTGAATCTACCTCTGACAACACGCTATTCAACATAACGTTCTACATCCTTCATCAAAGAAAAGCAAAAATGCATGATCTGCAAAATGTGAAAGAAAGGTGTCCCTAGCAGGTATGAGGAGCAATGGATATCCCCGAAGTCAGGCTCTCTCAGCTGTCTAGGAATAAAATGAATAGTTACTGCATACCAAAAATGAGCTGCCTGTCACTGTGCCAAGATCCATTTCTTTCTGCGCACTGTAGCTCCCTGGAGGGTTGGAGAAGACAAACTGTGTCACTACTTTGCTGCCCTCTTGTTGACCAACAACGTCCGAGCTAGGAAGTAAATTCCGTTCAACTTTCGTTGGTGTTAGTAACTCAGGCACATTGGTACTGCTGAGGCTACTAGAAGGAGTCAAAGTGGCTGTGTCGATGGTTAAATTATTGCTGGACGTCAAACCATGCACATCTTGACTGGAATTCCTCACCGACAGAGATGCCAGTGAACCCAAGGCTTCTGCATTGACAGTCTGTACGTCATCCAAATTTAAAGTGCTTTGCTGTAGAACTGTTGCACTGGTTCCCAGCAAGAGAGAACTGTCCAGGCTCTGCGGCATATCGCTGCTAGCCACCAGTATCAAGGGATCAACTGCCTGGCTTAAAGAATTGTTACTGACGGGCAGGTTTCCTCCGAGCGTTGAGCCCACCGAAGCAACATCGATCGTGACAATTCCAGAGTTCACTAGCGCCATGTCTGTCGCAATTCCAGAATTGTTACTAGACACGTTGGAGAACAGGGATACGAGGTCTATGTTGCTGAGATCACTCTGTCCTGGACTAGTGAGTTCACTGCTGGGTGTGAGGGAGCTGGTCGCTTCGAGCTGAGTTAGGAGATCTGGAAGAGAAGGGTTTGGTGGTAAGACAGACCTTTCATCAGACAATGGGGAGGAAAAATACGAATGATCAAAGGAGGAAGCTTAAAAACCCTAGATTCTCAGGCTAGTAAAACACTTCTGAACTTCCCTGAAAACAGCTTTAAGCAAAAGCAGCCGATCGAAATAAGTTCACTCCTTTACTGAGAAACTTCCGTTACAAAAGCACTTGCCAAAAAGACAACACTAAGGTAGTCCTGACTAAGTTAGGTTGTAGAGGAGTGGAAAAAGGAGTGTAAAAAGAAGTGCTTTTAGTCCTTGCTCATATTTTAGAGATGGCGTGGAGAAGGACAAGCTCTACTTCATTAAAAAAAGCTGCAATTTCTCACAGTTCCACACAGGTCAAGCTCAAGTCTCACTTTCCGACAGTCAGTTACAGGTCCCACTCAAAATTTCAAGGGAGGAAAACTAACTCCAGTCTTGGTGAAGATTCTGCCATTCATATCAATTGGGCTCAGATTTGAACACCAGTAAATAACACATTTTCCTCAATAAAACATACAGATTTTCCATTGCACCCTCCTATAGTTTGAAACAAGTATTTTACCTGGGCTGAAGTTATGCTGTTTGACCATGTGTGTCTTCATACTGTGTTTGGAAGTGAACAATTTATTACAGCTTGATACAGGGCAACGAGTCTTTAAAGAGTCCACGTCCTGAAGATGTTTTTTGGAGTGAATATACAGACTGCTTCGTGCTGAAAACTTTGCACAACAGCCTGCAAGAAGATGCACGAGGCTTTAAAGTTTTGTCTAATTTCACGTTCATATTTAGTATCTTAACAAATCAGAGTAGCTCTGCAGAACTCTACTTGCTATTTTGCAGCGCCTGTACATACACTCAAAGGAATCAGAAGAAAGTCAAATATACATTTCCTCGTTTTACAGCAAGGACATCTCAGTGAGCAGACAGTTCAACAAGCTGTTTCTGACAAGAAGAAACTCTTAAACCATTCAGTGTAATGCACAACCTTTCCCTGCTGTGGCATCTTAAATGCAAACTCCTCATGATGAATGCTGGCAAAACTATTAAAAGGAGAAACAATCACCAAGTAGAGCTGTTTATGAAGCAGAATATTCCACATCAGACCCAGAATCTTTGTTCCTGGAATCCTGCTGAAGTGATGGAGGTAGGGGTAAGAAACCCACGGAGCACCAGCGAGGCTCCCATATGACCACAACCATTCACATGGTATCTGCAGCAGAGACTACCACAGCGCAACCACTGAGCGCTCGAGATGACATGTCACAACAGCAAAATGTGGCCTTGAAGGTGTCAGACAGGACCACTTTTCATTACTTCTGATGCATCAAGTGAAAAAGCTGAGCTACAGAAACTCAGTACCAGGAGTAGGATTTTACAGAATAAAGGAGTCCTGTTCATCGTAAAGAAAAAAAAAAAATCAAGCTAGGGCATGAATCAATGTTTTCTCTGCAATCCATACATTTGAGAATGATCACTCATTCCCTTACATGTCTTCTGTTTAGTTTTACCGCTTCAAATTCTGCTAGAAGACTCACTCTCAATTGCTCCAGTCCTGTAACAAGCCTGCGTTTGGGGAAAACGCACACAATCTTTACACAACATACACACTGATTACCAGTTAACACATACAATAGTTGAACAGTACCTTCTACTGGACACTCAAATGGTTTTGTACCAAGGTGAGTTATACTGTGGCCTTTCAAGTGTTCAGCTCTTGTGAAAGACTTCCCACAGCCTTCTACCGGGCACGTAAATCTCCTGTCATCTTCGTGTTTCCTACAAGGGAAGGAAATTGGCATTGGCATGATTAAATCCACTGCTGCTTAAGCACTGGAAGAAAACGAAACAAACAGCCAGCAAGTGACTTAAGACAGCGTAATCAGAAAAAGCTACCTTTTATGTCTCAGCAGCTTGGACATACTGGTGAACGACCAGCCACAACCTTCAAAGTCGCAGATAAAAGGCCTTTCACCTTAAGCAAAGAAAGGCTACATTAATAATCTAACACAAAAAAACACACTGCTACTAGAAAATCTCAAGAGCTGCTTAAACTGAACTAATTGAGGATAAGAAAACTCAACCACCCTTTCCTGCAAGTCACTGCGGAGTACTGCGATGCCCCTTCCCGCTCATACAATCTGAGTCGTCTTTAACTCAGGGCCATTGCATATTTCCCTATGTATCAGAGAGCACAGACAATTATCAACCCATCTCATATTAACCTGAGCTATCTTGAACGTGCTTCAATAGCCAATAATAGCATTATTCAAAACAGAATCACAGCTGAAATGTATTTTTTCCTATCTGCATGACCTGTGATTGCATGTTGATTACAACACAGTGAACTATGTGAAGCTAGTTTCCATCACATCTATGAACTTTCAACTAACAAAAGTGACACTTAAAAAACACAAAAAACAAAACTCACAGTGTAAAGCCAGGAAACCAGGAAAACAGAGGACAGTGGAGAAAAGACATAATTGTCTTTAAAACCTTAAAAGGCTGGATTTCAGCTTAGCAGTGGTCATTGCAAGCCAGGAGGGCTTGCTTGACTCGAAATTTATCTTCTTGCTGTTCCAAACCTTGGTACATATATTTCACACGTTCTCACAGTTTTTTGAAGCTGTTTGTTTTGACCAAGATTAGAATTTACACAATGTTTTGAATGTCTATGAACTTGGGAACAGAGCTAGGATAACTTTTCTGACCAGGCCACAGCTTTGCACGTCCACAGCTACTTCGCATCTGGCAAGTTCATTCAGCAGACTCCTACCCCCCAGAAGGCCAAGAACCAAACATTTTCACTGACTCCAAATAACTCCGGTCACCCTCTCTCCCTTCGTGACTTTCAGTTTTTGTAGTGAACTGAAGTCTGCTCTCCACATATCATCTTCTGTGTACTTCCCCAGGTAGCAGTCACAGAATCACAGAATGTTGGGGGTTGGAAGGGACCTCTGCAGGTCATCTAGTCCAACTCCCCTGCCAAAGCAGGGTCACCCTACCGAATACCTGTGTGACTCCTCATGTGGATCTTCAGCCGGCAGGCTTTGTCATACTGCTTGTTACAGCCAGGGAACGAACAGGAGAACTGCTCCTGCTCTCTGAAGTGGGCTCGATTGTGGGAGAACAACGCGCTCACTGTGATAAACGTTCTTTCACAGCCTGGGGAGAGAAGGGAAAGAGCGCGTCAGCTCGATACAAAACTGAGTCAGGAAAACCGCGTTCTTTTCTTCCCCCTAACTTTTAGAGAGGGACCTTCATGACCCTTGTTCAGGACACCGCATCCTGCGGCACGGGAGAGCCAAACAGCGCGATCCCACACGACCTCACCCCCAGGGATCACCGTTATCTGGACGAGGCGGGCAGCCCGCAGGCGCACGGCCGGCTTTAAGGCGCACCGCTGCGGAGATGCGCCGGGACCCGAGGCGTTTCACCGCACCGGCGCGAAGGGACGGCACCCCCCGCCTCCCCAGCCGGGGACCGCGGCGGCCCGGAGGGGAAGGAGGAGCAGCGGGCCCGCCCTTCCCCGTCGGCGGGGGCCCGCGGCCGGGCGGCTTACCGGGGAAGTCGCAGCGGTAGGGCCGCTCGGGCTCCAGGTGGCTGCGGCGGCGGTGGGCGGCGAGGCGGGCGGCGCTGGGGAAGCGCTGCCCGCACGCCTCGCACTTGTGCGCCGCCTCCTGCTCGTGGGCGCGGCTGTGGGCCCGCAGGTTGTAGACGGTGGTGAAGCGCTTGGCGCAGCCTGGGGCCGCGCAGGCGAAGGGCCGCAGCTTGTCGTGCGAGTGCAGGTGCCGCCGCAGCTTGTAGGCCGTGGCGAAAGACCAGGCGCAGCCCGGCACCGGGCAGCCGAAGGGCCGCGCCGCCCCGGCCGCCCCCCGGCCGTCCTCCCCGCCGCCGTGCGCCGAGAGGCGGTGCAGCCGCAGCTGCTGCTTGCGGGGGAAGGCCTCGCCGCAGCGCGGCTCCGGGCAGGGGAAGGCCGGAGGCGAGCGCGGCCGTGGCCCGCCCGGCGGCTCGGCGGCGGGTGGCGGCGGCGGGGCGGGCGGCGGCGGCGCGGCGCCCGCGGCCTGCTCGGCGCCGGGCCCCAGCGTCAGGACGCCGTTCTCGATGCGCACCACCAGGCTCTGGTTGTTGATGGTGATGGTCCCCGAGAAGGAGCCGTCCTCCGCCCCGCCGTCGGCTGGGGGCAGCGGGGGAGGAGGAGGCGGCGGAGGAGGCGGCGGCGGCGGCGCAGAGCCGGAGACCTCCTCCGGCGGCTCGGCGGGCGGCGGGCCGGGCCCGGCGCGCCCCGCTTCGCCGCCGCCCGAGCCGGCCTCGGCCGCGCCGCGCACCACGTTGAAGACGAGCAGGAGCCCGTCGTTGTCGGGCGCGGGTCCCGCCGGCGGCGCGCAGGGGCCGGGCGCCGGGCTGGCGCCGGGCTCCGGCTTCTCCTCCACCAGCAGCACCGGGAAGCTCACGTAGAGGCCCGACGCGGTGGTGCTGGCGGCAGAGGAGGAGGAAGCGGCGGCGGCCGCCGGCTCCCAGTCGGGCGGCGGCGGCGGGCGGCGCGGGGCTGCGGGCGGCGCGGCGGGGCCGCCATGTTGGGCGCCGGGCCGGGCCCGGGCCGCCTCCGCGGCGGGCAGCCCCTGCGTTTCCATCTTGGGGGTCCCTGTAGCAGCGGCTGAAACCGGAGCCGCGGGGCGGGGCCGGCCCGGGCCGGCGCGGAAACGCGGAGCCCGGCGCCACGGAGCGGGCGCGGCGCGCGGGGCGGCCGGGAAACCCGGCGAGCGGAGCCGGCGGACGGGGCGGAGCGGGGCCCCGGCGGCGGCTGGCCCCGGGCTGAGCCCCGCGTCCCTGCGGTCCCGCTCCGGGGCGGGATTGTGGCGGTGTTCGGGGACCGTCCCGGTGCCGGCCCCTGCTAACGGCGAGGACGAAGCTGGGCCGGAGCCGCGCAGCCCCGGGGAGGGCGGTAGAGCTGGGCGCGGGGGAGGGGAGAGGGACAAACACTGGCGAGAAGGATGGAGGGGAGGGAAGAGGCTCCCGAGGTACCTGGTAAAGCCAAAGGCCGGTGAACCCAGGCAAAAAAACCCCTACCAGTTCCACCAATGCGTAAAACAGGTTGGTTTGTGGTTTTTTTTCACTCCTGGGCAAAGCTTTCTTTGGGAGAGTGTCCAGCAGGCTTCTGGCACTCCAGTTCCTAAGGAAGAGGGAAAATTACCCTGTATTTGCTGTGGGAATGACACGAGCCCCCGCCAGCAGTCCCAGCAGAGGGTGCTGAGAGCCTTCCCCGGGCAAATTATTTCTCCTGGCCGCTGAGCAATTTTGCGTCAAATCTCCAGCAGCACGGATGGGATACTGCTGGCCAGGTGCCCTCAGCTCTGGGGACGCTGGTGCTGCTTGCCCCGGAGCTGCAGGTACAACCAGAGCTCCAGTGTGCGCCTTCACAGCCCTCTCTCCGGAGCCTGAGGTCCCTGGGTGCCTGAGCTCGGCCTCCTCCCCTGAAAGCCCCCTTGCCCCACTGCTGACTGGCACCCGGTGGGGGTCATTCCTGTTCCTGGCTGCTCCCAGACCTCCTGCTCTCTCTGCAGAAGCCTTTGCAGTACCTGCCTTCACATTCCTAGGAAATGAAAGGTCTGCTTAGGAGTTTATTGCTTGACACATAGATGCATCCCTGATTGAAGGGTGTCAAACCCGAAGGAGGAAAAAAAAAAACCCACCAAGCCACAAATCCCTATGTTTGCCACAGCGTGGAGAGATTCAACAAGACCCTAACTAGGAGAGCTAGCAGCGCTCTCATGTCACAAGCTTTCTACCTTTAAAAGCCACTGTAGTTACAGAGCATTACGAGTGTCCTGCATGAATTATCCTTCGTCACCAAGCTCCTGACTCAGTCCAGTGTGGTTATTAATAATAGGTAATGCATAACATATGTCAAAGCAAAGGCTGTCAAATCTGGCTGACAACTGCTCACATGTCAATCGTGTGACTTGGCATTTTTTCCATAATATAAAGCAATTCCAGTCAGCTGCAGATTGCGCTTCACAGAAGGTTCAGTTACAAGCAGATGCCAGGCTCTCACTATTCATCTGGAGACATACGCAGTACGTGAACAGAGTAAAGAACTGATTTGTGATTCAAAATCACTTGGCACCAGAGGCAATACAGAGTTGCAGAGTGTGCTCACTGGGCAAGTACCGCAGGGTCTGACAGTTGTATAGTTTCTTGAGAACCCACAGTCCCGAGGACTGCAGCTCGTCACACCTCATCTGCAGCAGGCAACGCAGGTTATCTGTGTAACCCCTTTCCCTTCTGAGGGGTAACAGGTACAGTGCCAAGGAGACTGAGCCAGAGTCCAACACCCCGTGCACACTGGGACAGGGGTTGCTGATGCTTTGTGTTCCTGTCGGAATGAGGCTTATACGCAAGGGCCATGCTTAGCATAAGACGTGATAGCTAAGAGTTATTTTTGTACACACACACCCCCCTATATAGATATGTATGTAAAATATGTTTTTGAAACATATATACATATGTATCTGCCAATATGTATGTGTATAGGGGCTTCAAAGTAAGCCTCAATTTTTGGTTCAGTATCACAACTAATTAGAACAAAATACTTCAGTGAGTTACTGTTAACACAAACATAATAGTAGGTTCAGGTGCAAAATATGCATTCTTTCAGTTGCATCTAGGCACACCGGGTTCTGTGCTTTCGTAACTCTTCCTGGAAAGAAAGGAGACCAAAAAGCCCTTTCCATCTCTATTTTACTTCATGATCAACTTCTGTGTGAAGGACGTCCACACTGTCTTGTCTTTGGTGCTTTAGTTTGTTTCACGTCAGTTGTGTTTTATTTCAGAAGGAAAGTCCACATGATCATTTTGTTACAGTGTTCTACTAATTGCACCACTCACATCCACAGGAGTGAGTAGCCCATGTTTTTTCATTAAAAAGCAAGAGCCAGCACTAAGGTTCTACATTTTCTGGAGTTCTCCATCCCTTTAGAAGCTGCTCAAGTGCAATGGGTTTCTACAGAAGAACAAACTCATGGTTGTGAGGCAGCAAAGTGTACACAACAGCAGATTCAGCAGAATGGCATCATCTCAGACTCATGCAGACATTGGCTCACGCTAATTTGTCATGAGTTGTTCCATGTTTTCCTGGCCTTGCTGTAAGATGTTTGGAAATGCTCTAGTACTTACTGCTCTCAGGCTTTTCCACCCACTTACCTGGCACTGGATTCTGTTCCTGCTTGTGGGGCAAATCTTGGGTGAAAATTTCATGGAAAAACGCAGGCTAGCTGCGCTTAACCAGTTACAGTTGATCTGTTGCTTTCTGTTGCCATCACCAAATGCTTTCATGGCAACATAGAAAAGCTTGAGCCTCGCACGTGATATCAGTACATCCTCCACCAGCTGAAGAGGAAGTTACATGTGGGTTACACACACACGTTTGGCTACTGGACTTCATGGCTCTTTGCTGATAGCAGCAGACTCTGAATTAGAGTGAAGAGTTCCAGTTTCCATTCCACATTTGATCTACCAGACCTAAGAGCCTCCTTAATTTATGAATTATCAGGAATAAGTTGATTATTATTTAAATTTAATTTTCAGGGACAAAATTCCAGTTCCTTTCCTTACAATGAATAGCTTCTTATTGCAAACATCATTCTAAATACATCAGTGAAAAGACTTCCTGACATCACTGGACCTGTCACAGACAGATACAGGTTTGCCCCATTAACAAGTTAGAGTGGAAAAAAAGAACTCACATGGAAGAGACATTTGCAAGGCTTTTATCATTTGGCCAGAGAACAAAATAGGATATCAAGAAAGCAACTTGTGTCTGCAAGGACAACATTGCACTAGGAATACCACTAATGTTTCAGGGCTTGCTCCAAGATGTTCTCGTCCACCACCTTGTGAGGGAGAGTCACCTTCAATGTGGTGTTCTCTTTCATTGCTTGGCAGATCGTTTCATATGCATAGTCGTTACCCGACCAACAGCGTCTGGCAACCTGTCAGATCAGAAAATCAAAGGGTGTAAAAATCACACATTTCTCTTGCCACATCCATCTTACACAATATTTGTGCAAACACTGGCACCCAATTTCATGACAATAAATCTTTTGACCCTCTGCCAGTTTGTAGTTTCCTTACTGATATTGGAAGTCATTTTTGTAATATCATCTACTTCATTTTTATGAGTAGTATTTGGATAGACTTGGTACATTTTCATGCAGAAACATAACATTGGACAGATAACAGTGGTACCTTATAAAGTTTACAAAATTCTCTCACTAAAAATAATGGTGCACTCCATCCCAGCTCTGTAAAACTAGCACTTGCTATAGATAACAGTATCATTCAAGCAATCAATGCTTTTGTAGTGGGATAAATATTGAAAAAGGAAAATGTCACTCAATGCATTTTCAAACTATAAAATTAAGGAGCCAAATTCTCTGCCAGCACATGAGGATGAAACTCTATGGACAGCCACGGAACTGTTAAATGCCTCTTCCAACAACAAAGCTCTGCGTTTTGATCTGTGTACCAGCAAGATTCCCCACACAAAAAAAAAAGTCAAGATTTGGCACAAAGGAAATATGTCCTTCCCTCTATTCAATGCCTTACAAATCTCTATTACAAATTGCAAATCAGTGTCTGAATTATTCAGACTCAATAGTGTTCAAGAAAGAAAAGACTTAGGTTCCAATCTAACAAAATATTGAAGCATGATTAAGGTACACCTAATAAGTTCCCATGATCATAGCAGTAACAGCTAGAAATGACCTTTCAAGTTAACAACTCAATTTCCCTGCCACTCACCTATGATTACTCCTGGCAGTATATTTTCAAGGGTACACTCCAGTTTCTTTCCAGTCTTGTATATAATTTGGGTAGCATTTTCACATTGTCCTTTTTCAACATGTGTGTGGAGGAATGGGGTTTTTGCTTGCATTAAATCAGAACAGCGAAAGATTTATTGGGTTTTTAATAGGCTGTCTCTGATACATAGTGCATGTTAAGGGTTTGTCTTCATTACTCTAATATACAAATTAATATAATTGTCCTCCTCCTGCTTTCTTAATAGTTTATTAATAGGTTATTTCAGATCTGGGATAGGGAATATGTGCAAATTCGTCCTCCTCCTCTTCTACCCCCAGTCATGCCAGGTCTTATGGGAAGAAAAAAAAATGTTTAGGTCTAAGGCAAGAAGGAATTCTGGAATTCTCTTGAGAAGTAAAACAGAACAGATCATGTCAGCACTGGCAAGGAGCTCCCTCAATACATCACATCCTTGTGAGGTTTCGTGACTGAAACACAACAGGTTTTATCCTTTAATTGGGCTATGCATCACTACGTCCTGCTGATTAGGTTCTCTGCAAGTATTGAATCAAAACCTCTCTGCCATTTCAGAGATGGGATCTTAGCCTTAAACCCAGACAGCATCTGTCTGGACACTAATAGAATGAAAAAACTCTAATGGTAGCAAGGGTTGGATGACCTGGCACTTAAATGACAAGCCTTTCAAGACACCTAGATCTAGAAGTTGGGAATAGACAAGACTAAAGTTCATACAGTTGTCAATTTTATTCTGTAGGCAAACAACAATGCCAACAGATCTAACAAAATTACTGTAAGCATGCTTCTCTTTCTGCTTAAAGAAAAAAAAAAATCACAAAACACACACTGAGATATGTCGAAGCTATTGGGGTCCAATACATTGTAAAATCAGAGGGGGTGGTCCTACGCTTTGCAGTAAGTTCCTTACCCAAGAATTATTCAGCTTTTTTGACTTTAAGTCCTTTGAATTTGGCTGGAGAAAAGAAACAACCAAACAAAACAACTCACTGGCTCTAGTGCAATCAGGCTCATAACCACCCATATCAGAAGCAGTGAACAGAACACGTCGCTTGGCCCATTAGGGCTATTCCTGGGATACAAAAAGACAGATCCCGAAAACTCCTGCCTGAGTGCTAATGCTCCCATTCAGTTAAAAAGAATGGGAGCGCTGTAACCTGAGTACCTAAATAAATATGGTCCCGGAGGCAGGAAGATATCAAAGTGAACATCTATAATGAGTTTTGCTTACTCCGTTGGAAACATCCCAGCTGAGCATCATCTTAGCCCGTTCTTCAGCCTCTGTAGACCCATCCAAAACCAGGCCAAATCCCCCATTGATCACTTCACCCCTAAAAAAATATAAATGAGAGAATTAAGTCAAACTAATTCAAACCAATCTCACAAAATTCACAGCACTTAATTTGTTCAGTTGCACTGCAAGCAGGATGAGAACATAGAAATGACACCAAATAAAATGTACTATCAGTGACCTTTTATACTTACAAAAAAAAACCACCCACCCCACACAACAGGAATTCAGCAGGACAAAGGCCTAGTTTCCTGACCTGCAGCAAACCTATTCCACCTTTCTTGTAATGCCCAGGTAGCAGGCAGTATCTGCTCCAAGCAGAAGTGCCAAAAATTAAGCTTGCGCTGCATCTCCTGAGGACTGCACGCTGTACTGGCTCTAGAAACCAGTAAAGAAAGGTTAGCACTTCTGATGGGCTGGAGAGTTACCTATCTCAGAGTATTTTTAAAGGTTAAGCTGTTCATGTCTGCTACACTAGAGCCTGCCATACAGATAGGAACATGACCAGGACTGTGTACTCACTGAAGCAGACAGATGGATCTATTTATATTCTCTTGGGACAAATGAGAGAGCATAAGCATTTTATTAAAAAAGCGTTAACCACCACTTAATGCACATCTGCCTCGATCATTTCAAAAACAGTCATTCATTCTATATGAGATACAGAGATGTTTAAAGGCATCAGTGCCAACTTTTCAGGAAGCAGACTTATTGGCAGAAGAAGAACAGAAATATGTTAAAACTAACAGATTATACTTAGGAGAAATACCCATCTGGTTTTACAAGGACAGGGAAAACACATAGAGCGGAACATCTTGTCTGACTTCAGAGTCTGGCCTGCTCAAGTCCCTGTTTCACTGCATATGGTGAATAGTGGTGAATGCAGCTGGGTAATTATCTGTTGCTGTAAATCTGTGAGAGTTCTGGCATTGCAACTCAGCATCAGAAATACCAGAGGGATGGGGCATGTCATGCAATAACCCATGGTATTAAATGCTACTAATGGAGATCCCTGGAGTCCTCTGTGTTTTCTAGTTAACATAGTGAATAAGTTTACAAAATTTACGTAGAATAACATCAGACATATCCAAGAATGAGACAGGAGTTAAGAAACTTGCAGTCCAGGAAGGAATTGTTTCTTACTGTATATTTTCCAGCAGTAACAGGAGCTTCTCAGAAAATGGGGAAACAAGGCTGCACTGGAGCCTCACAGACCTGAGATCTACTTCCTGAAACTAGAACTCACATTTTCTCCTTTTAAATGTAGCATTGTTACTTACAGGATGTGAATTCCCTTTCACTAGTTCTATACACTACCTGTGTGTGAAGTAGGACCTTATCACATAGCTGAGCGAGGGACTTAGAGCTCCAGATCTCACCATCACGCTGCCACCCTGTGAATTCCCTCTACTTTACTATTATTAGATATACCGTTATTACAAATACATTTTCTATCGAAAGGCACAGTTTTCTTGAAACTGACAGTTCTCACAGCAGAACGTCAGTGAACGACTCAGAATCTTATATGTAACAGGAAAATTTGAAACAAACTCATGTTTTCAAGTGAGATGTTTGAATATTGTAAGCTCTGACTCTTCACAATGTAACATTTCTTTTTGATGGACACTGTCCACACTTTTCAGCCTGGAATTTAATTCCCATGATCTTTTTACTGTGTGAAATCTTTCATTAATTCTCCTATCAGTCTCATTTTCGGATGAAAACAAACATCAGCATTTCATGCAAATCCTACTTTTTGAATAGCTCGTGTTGTTACTCTCTTCTCCAAAAGAGAGGACCAGACTGGATGACAACATTACAAACGTAACTGTATCAAGACCAAGGCCAGTCACCTCACCATACTCCGCTGCTTCTGTGTAGAGATCAAATTAGCACTGTTCTTTACTGTCCAAGTACCAAGGCAGAGTACACTTACAAACATCAGTGATGCCATTGGAATGTAATTGGGATCACAGTATGAGCACACCTCAAGACTTCCTATCGGCAATATCAGACAACAAGAAAATCAGACCTCTGGATGGCGCTATATAAAGACTGTCCATATGGAAAGATGATGTTGTTTCAGTGGCAAAGATCCCCTCTGCGCACAGCATCCCAAAGAGCATCCTTCGAAGTCTAGGCATGAACAGTGAGCATCTGATCTCACTTGCACTCCATAAATTTAGAGCCTCCTCATGAAATTCCATGGAGTTACTCCAGTGTAAATCACAATCATTCACCAGAATCTGTACTACTGTCCAAAATTCACCCATAAATTGAATGCCAATATTTGTTAGGATGTATTTTCTAGCAAAACCTCTCACTTCCAAAGTCAAGCTCTCTGCCTTCATTAGTATTGGGTCACTATTTCAGTTAATTAAAGAAACATGTGGCATTTTGACCTAAGCTACCTCCTATAATTTCCAGATGTCTCCTTCTAAGGTGATCAAAGAAAACAAGGCCTCTCTCACAATCAAGATGTCACACTGTCAACAGTGCAGTTCAATTCTTAAATGCTTCTGCCTTTTTGTTACTACAGATTACTCAGGCTCCATGCTAATATACATTCTTCTGCAAATAAACAGGCAGCAAGAAATGAATAACATTCATTTACTGTAATTATAGTCAAGACTATGTTAATCTTAAGTCTCTCAAACAGTACATGTGATGCAGATTCCAGCTAATTAAATATTAATCCTGCTTTTTCTGGTTGTCCCACAAGGCTACAGCACAGAAAAATCAAAGCAGGTAAAAGGCTCTTCTCTAGTCTCGTAAGGAAGACGTGGCAGATCTGTCAGCAGTTCCAGGCAAGCCCAGCCTCTGCGGGGAGGACTGGTAGCTGAACACAGTGCCACTGTCGTTTCTGAACTCCCTGAACAGAAACTTGCCAATAACAACTTGTTTTCTCTCTCATCACGTCTATATTTGTTTATAAATATATATAAGCTTTCACATGCACTTTCACATTTCCAAATCATCTGATGACAAGCAGATTTCATTAGGCACATGGAAATTCCTTCATGGCAAAGTCAGCTGAATTTTCAGCTCTCCAGAGGAAAAGAAAAGCAGAGTCCTAAAACCTAAAGGCATCTGTCTCTTCCAGGCAAAGAGAGTAATTTGTTATGGTTGGTGTTTGGTTTTGCTTCTTTTACCACCTTTAAATTATTCCTTTCTTTCTGCTTAGAAGGCAAAGAGGTGCAGCGCTTTAACTAGCCGGCGTGGTGCCACAATGGGTTAAGCCGAGCAGAACCACCTGTCCTGCCGCGGCTTTCGGGGGGGCCCTCCAGACCGTGGCATCTAATGACATGACATTGTTGCCACATCTGAGTCTCAGCATGGTTGCTTATTAAGGCTTGTCCAGAGACAGGCCTAATTTTCAGGCTCCGTATTCCTCACTGAAGCACAGTAATTTACTCACAGAGGGCTATGACTGCTCCTGAGAACATGGTGAGCAGATACTGTTCCACAACGACAAGCCACTAAGCAGCTATAGGAAATGTCAAAAAGGATAACCAAACCCCGTTTTTCCATCGATATTTTGATTTCAGTGAATAGCCACATGCTAATTTTCTGATGCACAGCAGAAGCGACAGCACCTCTGCCCTGCCTTGGGGAAGAGCTTTCTAATGATGTCACTCCACTTAAGAAACAACAATACAACTGAAATTGCAGTGTGGTCAGTGGCAGTTCTGTGGAAGTAAGGGCAGCCTCACCATTCAGCCAATCTCTTTGAATTGCTCAGAGGGCTAGAAATGTGTTGGAGGGATTGGCCTTACAGAGGCCAGAGAGATAAAGGATATGATCATTTGTATCCTTTGAATTAAGCATCATCAATGCACAGTACATTTGTGGCATAAGAAATTATTTTAGCAATTCTAATAATTATAATTATCAAAAAAATATTCTAAATATTTTGCAGAACATGTAGCGTGAAGTGATTTTCTTTGTATTTCATGAACAGATATTTTAAAAGGTTAAACTGAGCTAAGGCCATTCAGACAGATGTAGTCTGCTGCTATCTCTGGAGTCTCAGACTGAGATGACCAGAGTAAGCAAATACTCTGGTATGCATTTTCCGTTCAGAATTACAGAAGTTGTGAATAAAATTCTGGCCATGGTGGTTGCTATTGCTGAAATCAGTAAAGCCATGTGTCTAAGCCCTCAGAAAGCTTTCTTATCCCACTGTTTAATTATACTCTCACATATCTTCTATTCAGTAGTTACTTCACTGAATTCAAAGGAATTAGACTAGAGGAAAGAGAATTCTCCATCTGACTTGATGGGATATTTTCTAGATCCAGGTCATCTGGATGAGTGATAATTAGGTATCGTCAGGTGTCTCTGAGTATAACATCTGCTACAAGTCGTTTGGCTTGAGGTTGTTGTCATGTTCCAAGAGCTGGATGGAAAAGGGAAGTGGGAGTGTTCATGACAGTGTTTAATAGAGGGTTGTACTCCTTTGACTGGCGACACCACAAAATGAAGACATAACTGTAAGTAGGAGAGGCTTTGCTGGACAGTGCTGGAAAGAACAAACCAGAATCAAAGACTGCAGTGTGGCCAGGCTCTCGTTTTCCCTACACCTCTGCCACTCCAGAGTAACCTTTTAGTGGCATATGAAGATCAGTTTCCCTCTCCAAACATGCTATTTCTTTCATTCTGCTTCTCAGTTTAGGCATTTCGCTTAGTTTGGTGTCTTATACGAACAAGGAGTTTAACCCAGTCCTTACTTGGCTGTGGTCTTTTATCCTACCAGGCATGAGCAAGGGGAGAAACAAGACTGGGGGGTTTGCTGGCACCTGGGCTGTTTTGTATCAACAGCCCCTCGTTGCACTTTAGCACATGGGCATTTATATTGGGGTCCTAAGGTCATAGATTTAAATACAGCTTAAGGGGAAACCTAAACATAATCCATCCACTAACACTCTGGCTGTGCATGTGTGAAGACAAATTTGGAAGTAGGATCTGTTCGAAAAGACCATGGCATATTATCCTCGTTTGGCAAATTAAGTTCTCCAAACTGTGCTGTGGTCAATGTCCAAAACACTTTTTCTAGACATGCAGGCATTAATTAAAAAAGCCTCATATGAACACCACACTCTACCTTATAATACATCCTTTCAGCCCTAGTCTCCAAACCCATCCTTCCCATGATCGTGACACTTGTATTGCTCCAGTAACAGACACATCTTCTCTGCAGTTCACCTCCTGTCTGTCCTCCCCCCACACACACAGCAGTGGTAACAGGATTCAGAGTCCAGCTTTAAAAACATAAACAAGTTCTTACCAGCCAACTCCACCACCGTTGTGCAACGCGACCCAGGTCGCTCCTCTGAATGCATCTCCTACAAAATTTTGTACCGCCATGTCTAAGAGGAAAGGAAAGGTGTTATCATGGCTCTGACATTTTGCGTTCATTTTTTTGTTGTGCAGCTCACTCCTTCCACTGACACCTTGGTCATGGTTGTGTGCAGGCAGCGTTGGAGGCAGGGTTTACTCACAGCTTCTCTCCCAGATATACAGTGAACATCTCATTCTCGGGAGGAACAGGCAAGAGAGATTTTCCTTCCACTCTTTGTCCCTACACTGGAGGAAGCAAATGCCAGTTTCACACTGTGGTTTGTGAGGACTCTGACACTTTCTGCATTTGTGATCCAATTCAAGCAGTTGAAGAACCTACCACTCCTCAGCTGGAAGATAGCTCCTGAGGGTGGGCAGAAATATAGTCCTCTCCTTGGTGAGGCCTCAGTCATGGAAGAACAGGCTGGACACATCCATGTGGAAGGTTTCAAAATGGGGGGGACACCCGGAAAACTTCACACCTTGCAGTTCTCAGAAGCCCGAATTATTTTCAGATCAGACCGCAGAGTTAACTCAGCCCTGTGCAGAAAGCCAGTCTAGAACTAAAGAGTTGCATTTTGGGAATATGGCATGAAAGTGATATTGGCCCCGATTCTCCGGACATGGGGAAATTTCACCCTAAATATGAACTGCTGAAATTACACAGGAGGTTTGTTTTATTAAAAAAAAGAAAAGAAGAAAAATGCCAAAAGCATGATTTCCACTGAAATGTTCACTAGAACTTTGTATGTTCACTACAATTTGTGCTAAAGGATATACCCAGAGAGGTGGAAAGAGGTACACACAGAGGATAATAGGGTAAAAACTTACTGAAAATGTTTGTCCAGATTTGATTCAGGACAGATTTAATAGATCATTTGCTGTGCTTTTAACAGCAAAAAAAAAAAAAAAAAAAAAAAGGAGACAAACAGCAATGTCCCCACCAGCCACATTTGCAGACCCACAGTTGTTACACGCCTGATGGAAAAATTAGTTTACTTGAGCACTAATCTATGTTATACCCTGTCAAAAACTCCATTATGGCATCCTTTATCTGGCATTATGTCACTTTAATAACCCAATTATCATAATTACAGTGCTGTCGAAAGAGAATGGGAGAGATCGAAATCCCCATATTCTAAATGGACAGATTTCTTCCTTAGCCACTAGCGTGATAAGAGTGGAGGTTGAACAAGGAGCATGGCAAGTGGATTAACAATGTGCTGCTCCTTGGCTTCCATGAAGGTCACTAACTGTGCAAATATCTGTGCTGAACTACACTTTGCCGAGCAGCGATGACCCATGCTTGCCAAGGATCAGGCTGAAGTACTTACTGCCGAACAAAATAAG
The DNA here is from genome assembly GCF_030867145.1 of Opisthocomus hoazin. Taxonomy (NCBI): domain Eukaryota; kingdom Metazoa; phylum Chordata; class Aves; order Opisthocomiformes; family Opisthocomidae; genus Opisthocomus; species Opisthocomus hoazin. The sequence continues at coordinate 11,952,689 of NC_134424.1, read as the reverse complement.
ATAGGCAAACACTCTGGAAAATTCATGTGTGTTAGAGAAGAGCCAATTTCAACTGAACCAGCTCAAATGTGGTGTTAAAACAACAGGAAAGAAGGGAGAGAGGAAGACCTAAGATGTTCTTTTATTACCTCCAGAGGCTCACCTGGTAAAATGGAGTTAGGCCTGGTTTCAAAGACCAGTGAAATCAGTGGTCAACAGGCTTTAGATAAGCCCTTAGAGAAGGCAAATTGTTCATGTAAATCATCAAACGCAAAGAAAAACACATAGCATGTTGAGCAATGGGGTTTCAAAAGACTTGTTTCTATTGCATCTTCTGAGGGCACTGCCTGAGGTTTACTGATGTTGTTAAGCCCATTGGTGGAGGCATTACTTTGGCATTACTCTTCTCTGCAGCTGCACCATTTTCTCACAGCTTGTGAGAACCAAACATGATTCAAGGCATTTATCCATCTGGTCTATGAGAACTAGCCAACAGACTCAAAAAGTGTTGAAGTGGGACTGATAGGCACAGCTAAAAGCCTCATTTCATCAGGAAATCCAGTTAAGATAGCAGGGAACTCTTCTTAAAATTGAGCCATAATTTGGTTCTATTATGAACTCCCATAATGGAAGTAATTCAATATCCTCAGCTACTCCTATCATAATTTCTCCTTCTACAGCAGCTTGTATCCTCCATCTCAAGCCACTTTGTGATTGTCAGTTCATGACAAGCAGAAACACTACTGGGCTAAAGCTATTATCATAATTTCCACTTTATGGGTGGGAAATTGAGGAAGATTTAGGTTAAAAATTGCTTAGTGCTTCCCTCATTTTTTTCATGTCTCCAATCTGGTATTTCTTGGGTTTATTTTTCTAAAGCACCATTTCACAAACTTAAAAGCAGCATCTGGTTAGCTCAGGTCAGGTGTGCAGAATTAAAGGCTCCTTTTGTATAGCAAACCTACATGATTTGCCCACAGTCACACTGTAAGTAAGCAACCAGGCTTGGAGTCTAATCCAGAACACCTGACTCCTATTCCTATGCTTTTCCTATGAAAGTATGTTCCCTTATGACCAGAAAAGTTCCTTTCAGAAACTCTGGACTGATTTCTTCAGTCCTGAGGCAATGAACTGAATGCAGCTGTGAATCTTTTTGCTTTAAGCAAAATAGTATTATAGACATGACTTTGATCTTGTGGATCCCAAGGAAATACAGCTGTAATTCTGCTCAGACCACCTCTTTGAAACAGTGAGATGCAAAATTAAAATCAAACAGAAGATGCAGTCCTCTGAGATACACTGCTCTCCATTTACATTCAGATAAATCTGATACACCTTCATTGCATTTTCAGCATTGTTCAGGACCTCTCCTATTTAACAAGCTCCACATTCATGTCTGTATCATTACCGAATCCCACAAAGCTTCTTGGGAAATCTGATTAATTGAGATTAAAGGTTTAAAGAAAAATATTTTTTAAATGTTGCATAGAAAAAACAATTTCTCCTTTAAAGCAATTTCCTTGTTTGCCCAGACAGACAAGCCTCAGCTGCTCTGCTGACCTGCGCAAAAGGCTGATCCATCATAAATGTTTGATGTTTCTCTGTAAGGACTGTCGGTCCCACTCACATCGTGGTGATCTCGGCTGAGGACTACTGGAGCCTGCAAAAAGCCAAGAATGAGAAGATGGAATCCTTCATGGACTGCCAATGCTACCGAGAATCATCATTTGCTGAATTCATGTCTATCATTTCAAACCTCAGCTTTGTCCCCTCTCCTAAACCCCCTGAAACGCATTCTCTGCCTGACATTATTTGTTATAAAACGGTTGTTCACATACTGTTCATGAAAGCCACCACGCCTTCATAACTAAGAAAAAAAGCTTGTTTTTATGCCATTCTCAAAGTAGGTCAGGGAAAAGAGAGGAAGCGGTATAATTATATCACCTGAGTATTTCTTTGTTGAAATTTCCAAGACATTTCAATATGCAAAAGTCTTCATTCAAAAATAGTTCTTGTTTTCTGTTGAAAATTAAAACTAACAGTAAGAAATTTTACACTTTTTCACTCTTTGGAAGACTTCAAGACTAAAAAAATAAGTTAGCAATGAAAATCAGTGATTCCATACAGCTCAAACAAGTCTATTCTTGATCTGCAATTTGACTGACAACTTGCAGGTCTTCATTATCATTTGCCATGTAGAGGGTTTATATAAGAATAATTCACTCTTGGCATGGTGTGGTCTGGAATTAGCTGGCTCTGTTTTATGCTGGCAGTGAATTAGAAAATCATTGAAAATAGACATGAGCACCCAGCTTGTGAGAGGGGAATGGAGATTTGCAGAAGTGAAAAAAAGGACACAACAAAAGGGCCTGGGAGTGTGACCTTGTCAGTCATGGCTCCAAGGGAGTGCTCTGTCCGATCAGGTTTATTTTTTAAGACTAGCTTGCAGTGATGTTCATTTTAAATCTTGAGAAGGTCAACAGCATTTGAAATATTTTAACAAGCATTTTCTGAGTAACAAAAAACAGACGTTTCCTAGCTAGAAAACATTCTAAGTTTTATTTGAGTTTGCCCCTTTAAAAAGGGTAATTGTAATTCAGCTATAAAAGCAATGGAGATGAAGGAATGAACCTGCCTTGGTCTGATGCTGTGGTACACACTGCAGGTCATGGGTATAATTACCAAGTGGTGTCTTCGGGATTTTGGTCCCCTAGGATGTCACACTGTACACTTATCTACAATACTCCTTAAGATCTTAGAAAATCCTGATACAATATTGCCCATATTATGTACTTTTACCACCACCACATACAGTCAGTGGGATTTCACTCAGATGAGTAAGATATTACTCACTATGCACTAGAGTGTCAACATCAAGTCTAACTATTCTCTTCATTTACATATGCAATCCAAATGAAAATTTACTGCAGAGCTGGCTGTAGCCATAACATGGCTGAAAGTGAGGGACAGAGGGTAAGAAGCACTGGGCAGCAGCACGGTCTCTTGTAACATTTAACATTTGGGGCAATGCTAAGGAGTTACAGTCCCTGCCTTGTTTCCAGCAAATCACAGCAGTATATGTTGTGCTTGTAGATGCCAAAACAGAAAATAAGGCAGGTTCCCAACACGAAATAAAAGATAGCATATTTCAGATAGTTTCTAAACCCGTCTCTCTTCTATCACGTAGCGCAATACTGGTGACAGGCAGAGAAAAGGACTGAGCTCTAAAACATGCTAACAGAATAGCGATCCCATGTAAATGGCAGGCACTTCTGATCTCACTGGTTCAAGCTTTCTCTGTTCCCACCTGCCACCCCAGTCTCAGATATTAAACGCAATTACCAGACCATATCAAGACAAAAAAGACAAACCTTAATTCTTCCTTGAGAAATCGCTTGATTAATAGCCACAGCTATAGACACACGACCCCTCTGATCAGAATATAAGATTCTAGCTTGAGAGCCAACAACCTGGAAAATAAAAATGCCAGAGCGATAAGGTCCTCTGTGCAACTGGCTTATCTTCAAGCCCCAGATAAATGGAGTCACAGGATTGACCCCTTCTGTAGGAGAAAGTGCAGATTTATTCATCAACATCCAGCTTCCACAAAAACAAAATTGAAGTCCCTCTTTGAACTGAGTTTTATCTCCATTCACACAATCAGTGAGATGTATTTCTGTATTCAGCTGCTACTGTCCAATAAATCCCACTTTTTAAATCAATCTGATTGCTAGGCTATAATCCCCCTATCAACAAATCCCTTATCAACAGCAGAGAAGCAGAGATTTGGAACTGGCAATGGTGGGCTGGAACAGAAGAAAAACATGGAGACAAAGAATTGCAAAGAACATCTGTCCTACACAGCTATGGTCCTCTCCAGCTTTTACCCCACATACCAATCTGGCTTCCAGATGAGGAGAGCACATGTAAGCTCTATACCAGTTACGTTCACAGTGAGAGCCTGCTCTAAAAGAAAAACAAAGGGTGCTTCACTGGTATTCTGTTTCCCACAATGCAAAAGGGTGGAAGGTCTTTGGCCTTATCATCTGCTTTGAAAAGGGTACTGGGAACTGCAGGTGTGAAGAGGTTGGGCCAAAGCAGTGCCAAGAATGATATTCTGAATAGTGCTCTGAAAGAATGGTAGTTACAAATGAGGTGGAAGGTAAATCATTGACATGTTTCACTCCAGATATAAGACTCGATATTGCTGGATTATTTGAACATTTCCAGATGAGAACACTGCTTCAGCTCACCCTAAACTTAAACGTCTCTCCATAGCAGGGTTTATCAGCCCTGGGAGTTACAGCCAGTGTTTTCATTCATGCCCCCTCCTGCTTTTCACTCCAGCATTCAGAAACTTCATTCTGAACCAGGAGCGGTCACACGTGCTGAAGAAGGTTGTGCACTTACCAAGCTGTGCCTGCCAGCTTCCCGAATCCAGCGGATGTTGTCATGGTACTGCTGCTTCACAGATGTGCTCACTTGCAAGAGAAAGCAAGAAAGAAAAGAGGTTTTGAAAATGAATGCAATATGCTTTAAGATTAATTTATCTGACAGCACTAGGAAGTCAAATTCTACTTTCAGATACAAACACACATATAGGAAATGCAATATAGAATCCCCTGTGCAACTGATGCAGTAACTGGTACCATATATTTAGAAGGTATGAGATGTCACCCAGGAGACAGCTGGAACAATAGCTCCCATTGAGATCCTTAGCAAACTAATTTGAACCTTGAAATACGGGTTACATGAACTGTTCAATTTTGGTCATCTGTCTTGCTGCCTACTAAATGTGCGTTTCCTTTCCAAGCCTTTGCTCAATCAGTAGCTTTAGCAAACTCCATGACATTGGGTACTACAGTCCAGACTTGCATCAAGTAGTAAAGAACTCCTTTGAGTCAGCCAAAAGAAATTCTCAGAAGCGCCTGGCAATACATGCTTAAGAATTAGTTACACCAATGCTGGGATATAGATTTATAGCACAGCAGTTGTTCTGTACTAAATGGCCACGTGAATGTTTTTATCCCAAGATAAAACTGAGGTATGTTGTCTCACAAACTTATTATGGAGTAGCTACTTTATGTGTAAATCCACTCTACACCTTGCTTAGATACATATTATTTTAAAATATAATTATATATAATGGTTCTATATTCTCCAGCTTCTCCTCTCATTTATATCTGTGCCATTCCATCTCAATCAGCCAAACCAAAGAGGAGTAAGAATAAAGATATTTCAAGTGAAAGACAGTAAAATGTGGCATGTATCTGTCAGATACACGGGGAGGCCGGTAAAGTCAACTGCCTCCAAAGGCATGGCAGCATCTGTAGCAAGCGAGTAACAAAAGGGAGAGGGAGTATGGAATGAGACCGAAGCATTGTCTTACTGCCTTAATTCTGGGGGCTTTTACGGTTATGCCTTTCCATGCAGAGCGAGTGTGAGCTCAGATGAGGTTACTGTGGCTGAAGAAGTTACTACCTGTAGGCTCTTTATGGGCTAAGCTACTTCACATTACCTTGTACTGAGACATGTTCATCTACCAGGGCTCAGCTGGCATGGAGCAACACGCTCAGCCACAGTGACTTTCTTGAGCATTGGAGCTTCAAGTTATAATCATTTCTGCAGACACCAAGATAGCATGTTCCCCATCACTTTCCAGCTCTCACCCATTTTCGAGTCAAATTATAAGGTACATATGACTAATGTTTAAAGTCAGTCTAACTGAAGAAACTGCACACTGCTAACTTGAAATTGTCCCCAGTAACTGAGGAGAGTGTTTAGACTGCTGTCTTTCCATTAGGCAGTATGTCAGCAGATATGCGTAGTAAAACTAGAAAAGGGAAAGAGAGAAAGGCAAGATTCTCATATTTAATCCCAGTTAATCACATTGTTAAAGGGAAACATAAAATATACTCATTCCTGCAGAGGCAGTCCTTCCATACAGAGAGTTTTAATGATCCTAAAAAGATCTGTCAGTGCTTTAGGGGTTGGCTCCAAGTGATAGCTTCTAAACTCTGCAACGAGGATTAACACATCATCTTCTAGCTTTGCAGGGAGTGAAAGATGAAACATCTGCTAGTGCTGTCCTAGAAGGATTGTGCTGCCATTCATAAGCTTTGAGGAAACATCTTTTAGAAGGTAATGGGTAGTATTCACTTCAGTTATTATAGATATTTAATGACAGTCTACAGGAGTTACTCTAGAAAACCAAGTAGAGAATGAGTTCCTTTCTATCACTTTTATGAGCTCAGAGAGTACTTACCATATTCTAAACTTCATAATGCACAGACTTACAGAAAAGATCTTACTGTCTGTTAACTCTATAGAACACATCTAGAAGAGAAGAGAATATGGGCTACAAGGACATATCTCAACACAGCACATCTGTCCTTCCCAGCCAGCTCCAATAAACAGTCATGTTCTCTGTCCTAAACTGTGGTGTGTCCAAAGCTGTATTTCATCAGTTATCCCTGAGGAGGTGAAGAATCCTCCCTTTTATTTAGTCTTAACTTCCTGCAGTTGAAAAAAAAAAAATCTTACAGCTCTTTCTAGAAGACTTGAACTTTAGAGTAGCTCCACGTGTCCCTCATTTGCTAAACCACTGCCCCCACCTCCCCACCCCAACAGGAACATGTTTTGAAGTCAGGCAAGCTACCATGTTGCTTCTGGTATTTCACAGGCCCTTGAGCTTACTCAAGTTTTAAAAGGTACTAGAAAGCATTGCATACTCAGAGGAGTAGTCCTTATCAATACAGAGACTGGCTCCCTCTGCTCTTGGGAGATTTGTGTTGTTGTTATTCATCAGCTCAGCCTTCAAACTACCACAGATGTCATAAATCCAAGTTACACTCCAGTCACTAGTGCTGTATCTCTCATGCAAAGGCTAACTTATAAGCTCAAGTACCTTAGGAGTGAAAGCAGATAATAAAATTACATTGGACTTTTTCACAGTTTGTGAGGTTTAAGTGCAAAAATTCATCTCCACAAAAGGAGAAGAATTATTAACATTGGACTCAAGGCCAGGTCAAAAGTTTAGACTTGGAATGCAATAGACCAGCTCTGTGGAGTTTTCACTCACGTGTCATAAAAAATTCTGTTATAAAATTCAAAGGTAGGTTCAGATTTTAGATGTATATGTGCGTGGGGATATCCAGAGCCCAGAGTTTGCTCCAAGCCCAGGTCCTATAGGGGGTGGACAGCAAGAGGAATACTCAAGAACATGAATCCATGAATGGCTGTTTATTTTCTGGCCAAATTCTATTTTCATTTCTCTTTGAAAGCCTATTCCCATTGCTCTGACAAATTCAACAACAAATCAAATAATAGCCTTGCCCTTCAGCCTGTTTTCACCTGTTGGCATTTTTTTAAATGTCATTTTCATTTAAATTAAGAATATACATGCACAAGTTCAATGCTTTTTGTCTGTGGAAAAGAATTCTCTCTCCAGCTTTACATTACCACCTATATAAACACCCACACACTATTGTACACATAGCAACTGATTCATTTCCTGGTCTTGCAGTGCAAACCATCCAAAGGTCATGCATCAGTTCAAGCTTGAGAGAAGATGACTGGAGATTGCTGCACATGGCAGAAAAATTACTGCAAATTTTTGAAGCTAGATCCAGCACTACAGTATCAGATTTCACCCTCCCTTCAATTGAGCCAAGGGCCCAGGTTTAAAAACACAAAAGTTTCAATATCCATAGAACAGGGCAGGCACTTCTGGGTCATTGCATTAAAAACACCTCCTACTCCAGTGCTATTTCTTTAAGATGACTCTCAAGGAAAGTTTAAGAGAATAGACAGAACTAAGGACCTTGCAGGGTCAGACACACTCTATCAATAATTCATGTCTTGGGAGGAAGAGGAGGCTGGACACCAGCGTTACGTTATAGGAAGACGACAGCAGTATTGTTTCAAACGAGAGACTTCTCTGAATGTGGTATACCCTTTTCAGAAATACCACCCTAGATCCTCGCAATGCTAACTGTTCCAGGGCAAAGAGAAGAGCATTCAATATCTTCAGACTTCTATTCATATTTCAGTGATGTCTTCCATGAAAGAAGCAAATAATATTTCAATATTACCAGACAAAAATATTGTGCTGTCCTCCACACAAAATACGCTTTGGATTTGTGATCTGTCTGCTTCTGATCCCTTTCTTGATTCTGAGAAGCACAAAGTTCCACTCTGGAAATGGAAGAGCTGAGGACTTCAGTGCTAGGGTACAACGACACTTAAGCCTTTGAGTCTGCTGTTCAGCTACTGTAACAGTAGATAAAGAAAGGGAAAGAAGCAGGGCTTTCCACTGCAACCTGGGAGATTAGGATTCATGTTTGTTGACACAAAATTAGGTTTGACTCAGTTCCCATTCATAAGCAAGGTATAACAGTAATAGCCTACTTTCAGGGATATGGAAGAGTGAAGGACAGTGTAATTCCTGGATACTAGAGTAGCATACAGAGCCATGCAGATATTCCAGACAGGTTCCAGCAGTGAGTAGAAACAGTTGTCAATTTATTAATGAATGACAAAAAAAGAAAGACCTCAAAATTGTAATCACAAATAAATGACACTGGATGGAGCACCACACCCATGAAACTTGGGTTTCCTGCCACTGATCTTCTTGCTAGCCTCTTAAAAACCTCCCTAGATTCCCATGCCTCATTCACCTGTGGGACAGGAACAAAGCAATTTAACTCCTTTAAAAAACTCTTGAAGATCTATTGATGAAAGCTACTGTTTGCCTTAAAGTTTCAAAGTGCCAAAGTGCAGGAAAACCTGTAACAAATGAAAAAAGTGCTCTTAGCCAACATTGCACCAGTAGCTTTGGGATCAATAACCTCTCTACACGGTGTTTTTATATTTTACCTACTGATTACACTTCTCATAGGAGTCTGGAGAACTGTGAGATTTGCTGCCCCTATAGAACAGGCAAAAGAGTGCTTTCTACAGTTTCAGCCAAAAGATATCACACATCATATAACTGTTTCCTTTTCACCCCAAAAGCACCCCCAGTGATGGGGGCATGGATTGGTGCCTTACCTCCCTGACGTATAAAGTCTTCCAGCACAGACATGGCAATTGAGTCAGTGGCAGCAAGATCCTGTGGGTCACCTGAGGTACAAACCCAGCGGAATGGGCCAAATCCCAGGGAAAAAATGTCTCTGGGAAGAGAACGTTTCATTATGAGATAGTTGAAATTCTTTCCTTATTTATCCTGGCTGCTAGCAGTGCTTTTCTTTCATTAGCTAGAGGCAGAAGAATTTGAAACATTTTCAATGAACTAATCTAAACAGAAGCATCAGGGACCATTAATTGAGAAATTAAACTGTGCTGTTTCACGCAGCCATCGACTGGTGTATAAAAATACAGTCAGGCCAGAATTTTGATAGGAATGTTGGGCAGTTCAATCAATCAAGTGCATGAACAGATGAATTGCAATTTTTCTTTTGTGTCATCAAATATATTCTCCCTTCTGCCTGGGCCTTTCATTCTTAACCTGAGCTAACTCTGCATCTAGACTACCAGACAAGCATGGGTTCTGAACAAATGCTTGAGTCCAGACTCATTTACGGGCCACACAATAGTAAGACACGCTTCTGTTGAGTTCCAGAAGAAGAGATCTAATCTGGTTGGTGCCTTACTCTATGTTCAAGCTCTTTTTCACATGGTATAGGCAAGCTAAGCATGAGTCAGAGGCAAAAGGTGTTATAAACTCAGTCCCTCAACAGGTCTCCTGAGCTCAGCTTTTTCTACAAGCAGTATGCAGAGCTTGGGTAAGAGGTACAGTCGGTGACATGGGCAGAAGACTGCTATTTCAGATGTGCTTTTAACTTCAGTGTAGACATAGGCTTTGATGATTTGGAATTCAGCTCTACTGCCCCAAAGCGACAAGCTCTTCATTTTTAGAACCTAAAAGTGAAGTTGCATGTAGTTACAGTTTGAGGCTATGAGTCGGCTACTCTCTTGAGTAGGCTTGAGGACAACTGATGCAACAAATGAGAAAATGCAGCTATTCATTTAAACAAGTGAAGTGTTTTGATTTGGAAATGTTTTAGCTCGCTGTTCGCATATCTGGAATCTGCTTTCATAAGACCTTTTTAATTCTAAAAAGGACAGAGTTCTACACCAAATTATGAAGACATGCCATGCCTTTCAGGACAAAATATTAGCAAAACCTCTGCTGTCAGAGTTTACTTGTGTTAATCACATACAACATGTTCCTCCAGGTCTGGCTCTTCTTTTCCCCTGTACATAGGAAAATACAATGAATAACTCTAAGGAAGGCAATAGAAAACATGAGCATGATGCTTACAGCGAACAGGACATCTTCCCAAATGACACTAGGCATTACTCCAGAGTGGAGAAAAATAAGGCTAACTCTGGCATAACATACATGAGATCAATTTTCCTACTGCTACTGTTGAGTCCTTTTCGTCATTTATAGTACACTGCAAGATTTGCACTAAGTGGAATTTCTGTAGTGCTCTCCACCTGAACACAGCGAGTTACAAGGAACTTCAGTGCTTTATTCCAAACTCCCCAACATACCCCATGATGTGCTGAACGTAGGAAGGATATCGAAATTCTGTTTTATTGGCTCCTTTTTTCTCAACGTCAGCACCTATAAAAGAATTTTAATAGTCAGTGACTTGAAAGAAAACTATAAAATATAAAACCAGGCTGCACCTGGGTTTCCATGAAGGCTCTATCTCAGCCACAGAGAAGGCCAAATGTCTCAGAGAATGAGAGAAAGCGAGAGAGTAACAAAAGGGAGTTAGCAGAACACAGTGGCCAACCCTATCCAACCAAAATATACAGCTGGGAAGATGCATGCAGGATTGTGCTTGTTTCCACCTAACTCCAGGATCTACTCACCAGCCCTTTGAGCTTCCAAGAGAAAAGCATTGCCATAATCCCAAAAAAACATGCCCTTATCCGCTAGTCTGTTAATGGCAGCCACATGCCTCTTGAGACTGAAATAAAGAAGGAAACAGTTATTCTTGAGACTGTTAAAATATCAAAAAGAATAATATCATGAACTTACTAAAAGCATGGGAGTAGGGGGAGACAGATGGAACTGAAAGACCTCAGGGAAATTCAGACATAAACCCACAAGATATTGATTAAGATGCATTCAATCACTGTAGCACCTGTTATCCACAAATTTTGATGTGATTTACAGTCATTAAGGGAGCTTCATTAATTTGCAGAGAGAGGTCAAGTCTTCCAGCAAAGAAATGCAGCCAGCTCTGAGGATGGAAGGTAATAACAACAACCAGCCTACACAAAACTGCAAAAACAGATTAAGAAGTTCACAGAGAAAGTAAGCAGAGAGAAAAACTGAAAATGGCTAAACTTCACTGTTCTGACCTCTCCCTTGGTCAAAACAGCCCAAATTTCCCTTTGTTTCCAATGATGGACCATACCCCAGGACTGCTTTCTGTGATACCATTTCCACTTAATATTATCCAGTTCTAATTTCAATGCATAGTTACATATGGAGTTGTACACGTAAAGGTGTAACCTCTCAGAACTCTAGAGAGGCAAATCAAAGCCTAACAAATTAAACCGGATTTGTTTAGGTCATCCCTAACTTGTAAGAAATGAGCCCCTCCGAGAAATTTACCTTTCTGTTACCTTTGTGTTAGACTTGTATGATACAGAACTGGGAAACTGGAAAGGTCCTTGTAGGTCCCTCATCCAAAGTCAAACAGAGTATATAGCTGTATTCGATATTCTGCTAGAAAAATGTCTCCAGCAGAAACGTTCAAGGTGAACAAAACAACAGTAGGAGCCATAAAGTCTCCAAAGTACCAGCTGAGAACAACATTGCAGCTTTCTGCCTCTATATAAATATAGAACTGTGGAACAAGAGGGAGTGATTTGGCATAATTATTATAAAGTCCAACTCCAATTTCACTTGCAACTTTGTAAATCGGGAGTATCTCCCCGAAATCAAGATGCTAACCTGAACTTAGTTACAGTTGCAGAAAGCTGGGAGGACTGACTGAGGGAGTTAGTCCCCTCCTTGTATCCTTCCCTAAAAAAGCATTACTGGCCACAGCTGGAAGCATGGAAGGCTAAATAGAGTTTCTGGTTTACCCATTGGGTTTTTATGCCATATTCAGTGAACCTAAACAAACTGGTAGACTACATGGAATTCTACTTATTGTCCCAGATTTTTAAAACCCAATGCAACTTAGGAATTTATAGAAGTGAAATAAATCATTAGTGTTCAGACCTCTGATCTTCTACACTAGAGACTACTCCTAAAATGGTAAGTGATGCCTGCCAGATTCTGAGTGATAGCTGTATAAATACAAAGATTGGAGTTATTAGTACTGTAGCCTACTCCAGATTTCTACTGAAATGTCAAAGAACAAAAACTTCTTGCGAGAAAAACAGAGGTCTGATCACTTGCAGAGCAACTAAACTTAAAGGTTAAAAGTACGCATCACCAGAACATTTACCTCTCTTGTACCAGGGTCCGGAACTTCCCTGGATTGGTGGAAAGGAGCTGCTTTGCTTCCTCAAAGCCAAGCTGTACTGGATAATATCCCCCACTGAATGGGTTATGACACGAAGTTTGGTCAGACCCCAGATCAACTAGCAGCTCTCCTGTGCTGTCCAGCTCATCTACTAGCCTCTCCCTGGGGAAGACAATGAATGGAGTGTTTGAACAGAAGCTGTGGTTTCACATTCTAGATCCTCTTCTTCCATCCCAAGAGGTTGTTTATAAAGATATATTCTTGGCAGGCTAAGTCTTTGTTTTAGCAGTCAGGAGGTGGGGAATGATGGTGATGAAGATTTAGGTGCAACTTTCATGCTTCACATTTACCTGTGCAGGAATGCTGACAGGTGAGACAAATGCTAGCATGACATAGCAGTCTTACTGGTCAGTCTCGACCCTTGGTATATGGTATAACAGCAAGATTTGCCATTAGATAAAGCCTCAGGAGTGCCAGAATTACTATCCATCATTTGATTATTTTTATTCAATCAATACCTCAATAGTTCTATTCTTCACTGAAGTTAAAGGTGTTTTCTTGCTATCCAATTAGCGAAAGGTTAGAAAGAAAACAATAAATTCTTTCGTGATCCAAGGAAGAATCTTAGGCATTTCTTTTCCTTAGAAATCCATTGTTCCATAAGGAAAGAAGGTGCATAGGAAGAAGCTGGGAACCAGAACAAAAGGATGAAGACCCCTCTTTTGACAATACAGTTTTTCATGAGCTTCTAGAGTAATGAACTCTGCACTAGGTTTAATGCTTTTCTCTTCGAAGTCTGGGAACTGATTCCAGGTTGACTAACAAGGAAGTGTATTAATATATATATATCTCCATTATTCATATACACTACTTACCATAGATCTACCACATTCCCATGGTAACCCAAACTAAGAGCAATTTTGTTCCTTCTTGCATCTCTAGAATAGATTAAAAAGATTGGTTGAAGAAAATGCACCTCATGTAATTCCATCTTGCAATGTACAAATCATATACAGAGTCAAACCCAGCAAAAAAGTCTAGATGTGTTTTCCAGCACTCATCTAGGCAACAAATTTTTCAACCTTTATGTAATTGTTAATCATTGACTCCAGAAAGCTTGAGTGATGCCTCGTGTAATGTAATTGCTCTATGTATATTCATGAAACTGAAGACACATTTAACATATGTAAATGATCTGAAGCATTGGTAGTGGCTTGCAGCAAGCATTGGTAGTCACTAATAATGACTGCTGATGCCTGGAAGGGTGGATTCACATTCAAAAGCTGACCTGTAATAAGAAGAGATGTCCCTCAATCCCTTCTATATGCACACTAAAATGGCACAACGCAGAAAGATGAAGTGAGGATTAGGAAGCAGAGAAACTCACTGAATTATGTTACAAGTCATACCTAAGGCGAGCAATACAATGGTCCAGGTTGTTAGAGATTTCCATCAGCCATCCCTGCTTGTGACGTTTCAGAAGTGCTGCTTCATCAACCTAAGAGAAATATCAGAGATCTTAAAAATCCTGTTGTCCCTGTCCTGTCACTTTTATCTTTATTTTTTCAATTAGTCTGCAAGAAAGAGTAGCAAATAGGTAAAGGGAAATAGCCCTGCCTTGGCCTTAAGAATATGGAGGGATTGTTCAAATACTTATTTTTCACCTCTGATTTTTTTTTACTCCAGGCTTGAAGCAAGAAAAACTTTGATAAATCACTTCCCAAAGTATTTTACAAACCAAAAATCACTAAAATTGTACAAGACTTAATATTTTTCTGCCAATTTTAATCTTATTGTTTCTTTTCATCATTATATTGAAAAAACGAAAGCCAAAATGTTTCAAATTTTTTTTCAAATCTGGCTATTTTCTGTGAAAATAAAATTTCTGTTTAATTAAGGAAATATTTTCTTTGATCAGCTCAGAGAGAGAAATTTCTACCACACTGCCCAGGATGAAGCAATGGTTTGTTGAATAAAATTGACCCTCAGTTTCGTTCTTTGACTGCTGGTTGAAAATCTCAACCATATATGGAAAAGTAAGGAGGAAAGCATTTTCTTGTCCCAGCTGGCTAATGCCTCTGAAAAATGAAATGGATCAAAACAAAACTATGTCTTTAATTCCCTCTTGTTTGAACTTTGAAGCTCCAAACAAACTCAGTCCCAAATCTGTACTGTCTTCTGGGCTCAGCTTCTGTGTGTGCCAGTGTATATACGCAGAAGAGACAGCTGGATAAAAATATAAGTGGCTAGACAAACTGTGAAGCCTTGGGAACAGATTCCATATTAATGGTTCAATGTGAAAACTTACACATTATTAAGACTTTTATAATGAGCTATCAGTGTCATAAAACAAGTGGCAAAATTAATTCAAGCCAATTCTCTGCGGTAGCAACAGATTTAAACACCCACAGTGGTGTGTGTGCGTAAGAACATGTAACCTGAGTATGTTCTAGTATTTCATTAAAGCATTTTTACGTCTTTATGACCCACTCCCATCATTTGTGTTCTATTATTTCTCATTAACAAATTATTTATATGTAAATTAAGTACGTTCCATATTCAGGAGTTGCTTGAACACCAGGAAGCCTTTTCTTTCCTAATTAGCATGAGAAATCTCCCATCATTTCCCACATCAATAATAAAGACTATCCACCAAAACCCCCAGATTATGATAATATCGATGTCACTGCCAATGGAATTATTTAATAAAGTCAGGTGCCGTGGGGGACAGCGTCTCTAGGAGTTATTTAAATCAGCACAGCAGGAAAGATATTAAATGGTCCGTATGAATTACAGGAATTGGGTTCATTTAAAGCTCAGTGTAACACAGATCAGTTCTATTTAAATCTGTTACCACATCTTACATATTTTACTTCAGACCTCTCTGACAATCTTTCAGACTTGCTAGCATGCTGAAGAAAACTAGCTTCCTTTGAACCACACTTTCAAAAATATGCTCGTCTTTTGATGAGCATCTCAGTAGTTTAAAAAATTGCACAAACGTGATGAGCTAATGTCACCTCCAGTGTAACCCTAGAGAGCCTAGTGCAGCTCAGAGCAGGTAGTCTGGCCCTCCACACAATTATTTCATAAAATTGCAGTCTGCTTTGTGTCAAACAGAAGAGGTAAAAGACTTGCACCATTAATCCCTTCTGTCTGAGCTTCACAAGCCCTGGCTGACAAAGTGACATCTCTTGCACAATTCATCAGTGTCATTAGCATAAATAGTTCCTTAAATAAATAATGTGTACATATATATAGCTATCCACATGTGCTCCTGAGGTTCATTTCCAACAAAGATCATCTCACAGGAGATAAAAACCAGGCGATATTCAGTCTCCTGAACAAAAGCATCTGCAGCCGTAGAGATGAAAAGGACAAAGAACTGCTGTGAATAGCTTTCACTGGAGTCTTTCCTTTGTGTTCTAGCATTTGAAAGATCATGACAACAGAGTAGAAGTCTGAATAAAGACAATTTGTTCAATAAAAAATTGAATAAATTTATTTAATCTTCAGGGAGTACCTGATGAGATCTCAGATACATGCTAAACTCATCTGCTAACAAAACCACTTTTGCACCATCATTGTAAAACAGATGAAACTCTAACCTCGCATGAATAAGACCCAAGCTAGCCAGAGCAGGTCAGATTTGCTGCATGCCATGTGGGCAATGTGACCTATTATGTTCTGAAGTTTAACTATAATTACCACAGGTCAGATGATTGCAATATTCTTACCCTTTTTATTGCAGCAAGTGACATGTCTACAGCAGAGGTTTGCCAGCTAAATCTTTGTGTTGGTGACTTTGGCTGGGAAGGCTAATCTCCCACTGGACTTTAGTTCTCAAAATCTTTCTTCCTCTGGAGCAGTAACAAGAGCTTATCACCTGCAGATAGTCTAAAGAGCTCAGTGCATTTTGGTCAGTCCTATATCTGCTCCACCAAGAATGTTTCCCCAGTGTATTGAATTCAAAGGTAGTCAAGAGGAAAGAAATGCATGGAAGTGTTTATTCTCAATAATCAATATCATTAAAGTTACTCACTACCATTTTCACAGAATTGCAGAGCAACATTTTCTGATGAAAAATTGTTGCAGTGTTTTTGTAGTTCATACTTTCATCTGATTTGTTAGAACAGAACCCTATGATAAGCGTAATAGCTGAAAAATGCAGGTATCAGGAGAACCTAATGTTACTTTTTTATACGAAAATGTACTTCACTCAAAAAACTTACAGGTGTATATACTCACCAGGAATATGATAGTGTTCTGCATTATGTATGATACTCAAGGATATCTGGGGATCCAGTGGATCTTATCATACACTATTCCAACTGCTTGGACAAGGCAGTCTTTGAATCACAGAACCTTGTTAGATTCTCTTTGTTTACCAGAGGAAATAGCTGGGCTATTTTAGCATATTTGGAACAAAGAAATGTTACATCAGGATGAAGGACTCTCTACAAAGAATATACGCTGTGCGTGAGCTTCAGGGAACAGGGAAAATGGTACTACAGAACTTCTCCCCCATCAGCATTTTCGCTTAGCAGAACTCACACTTATTGCCTACAAACTGGAATTCCCCTAAGTGCTTCTAATTAGCCTCACCACCTTCACACTGAAGCCAACTTTAAAAATCCCAATTTTATAAAATCCTATTGACTTCAAAGAATCACAACACCAAGCAACTTTGTTAGTCCCAAACCTTGATGAGTGAATCATATCAACATTTTTAAAAGGTACTTTCCATTGCACCCAATAATAGTGCCAGAGGCATTAAAGATTAATTGTAATGCAACAAACACCTTTTCAACATAGACTTTTTTGGCACAAGACGGTGCAGCTCCCATGGGAGTCACCTGCAGAAGCTACACCCTTTCACACATGAAATGAGGGTCGCTCAAGCTCTGAGAAGGGCTCATCTGATGGCATCATGCCGCATCATTTGTGAAGCAATCAGAAGACTTTACAGTCTATATCTTTACATTCTGATACAGTGATTGAACAAACAGAGGGTGGAATAGCAGTGAAAAAGGCTCAGCAATGACAAGGACAGACAGATCTTAGAAGAGTATCTTTTTTTGAGTTTGGCTTCTCAGGGTTACTTGAGGAACATGTCAGATCAGGAGAACCAGGGTTCTGATTCAGCACATGAAGCAGAAATGACAAAAAGAAAGAAGCATTGTTGCTCTTACCTCTGCAATGATCCCCACACATCCAGCAATGACTGCAGCCTTTGCCTGAGCCCCACTCATCCCTCCAAGACCAGAAGTAACAAATACCTTTCCGGACAGGTCTTCTGCCTTCAAGTATCGACGGCCTGCATTGAGTACTGTAAGCTGAACACAATACAATACAGCAATTATCAGGAGCTGTTTTTCCTAGAGTCCCTTAAATTTATAGATCTTCTGTCCCTTTTGCAAACAGAGTGGAACTCGGGGGTCTTTGGGACCATGAAACTGTTTTAATGTTTTAAGACAAAAACATGTTACAAAGTGATGTTATGAAACCCTCTGTCCTGATAATGCTGATTTCTCTCACCATGAAGTAGAATAGAATAACCAGTGGTTCCCAACACGCTGCTCTTGTGGCATAGAGACCTATTCAGGATGGCTGCAAAAGACAGCTGAGGAAAACAGCTAAGAAAACAAGCTAAGAAAATGTTTTTATCTAATGCATTTGGTCAATTCATATTTCACTTATTGTAGCTAGATATGAGCTCAGATTGAGACCTTGATTGCAGATTCCTTTAGGTCTGTGTTCTGGATAAGAAGCTGTGGACTGAGTGGAAGGACGCTAATTTTTTAAGGAACAGGCAATGAGAATTTCTTTGGCAGCCAGAAAATCCTCTCACAGCGATCCATTCCACTCCAGTCTCCAGCCACCTTGGGGATACCCTCCCCCCAGTAGATACTGACAATTAGACATTTCCCCAGTTTCTTACCACAGTCCCATGGACTATTCCCTGAGGCCCAATGTAGCAGTAGCTCCCTGCAGTCATCTGACCATACCTAGCAATAGCAACGAACACAGTGATACCACAAGTTACTCAGGCTGGAATGAATTCTGTACACATCTACATAAGTTTCCAGTATAACCAAAAAAAAAAAAAAAAAAAAAAAAAAAAAATCAAAGTGCTTTGTTTGGTTGTTAATGATCTGCTATTATCAAATTCACAGCTTAAGTTTCTGCATTAGCCATGCACAAACATGTTTTCAGACAACAATTTAGTGCTTTAAACTGAGTTCAGAAATGCATGCATCAAAAAACTGTGTGTAAACTTGTTATAGCATTTAGCACAGTGACTAGGAGACAAGGACACTCGTTTTCACATTGTTGGCATCTTTATGCCATCGGTTTTCAGTGGCACTCGTGCTTCAAAGTCACATAGTCTCTTTTGAGGCTGTTAACCCCAAATCATTGTCCACATAATCTACAATCTGTAGACTGCAAAGCAACCACTGCAAAGTGGAACTAGCCAGTGCTCTAAGTAGGTTCCGATTAAGGCTTCAGACTGTAATTCAGCCAAGTCCCATATATAAACTTAATACTAATTCCCAGTAGACCTCAATTACATCCTTACATATGTGGTTGAACATAACTCAAACTTCTAAGTAATTCCACTCAAGTATGCATTAATGCTTTGCAGCATCAGGACTTTATGCAGCACAGTTGAAATCCATCTGCATTAGAAATTGTAACCAGTCAGTGCTTGATGTCTGAATCACATTTTAGTTAAGTATTTGATATATTTTGATAGTGAGGTATCTTCTTACATTGTTACTCCCAAAGCAAACATCTTCTCATATTCATCTCTGGTAGAATAGTTGGGAATAACCTAAGAAAACCATCAAAAGAAAATCCACATAAGCACATTAGAGATTTAAGCAGATCATTTTAACAGCCCACACTTCTCTATGATGACACACATAGAAAAACAGTGAAAAACAG
The DNA here is from genome assembly GCF_030867145.1 of Opisthocomus hoazin. NCBI lineage: Eukaryota > Metazoa > Chordata > Aves > Opisthocomiformes > Opisthocomidae > Opisthocomus > Opisthocomus hoazin. The sequence goes on along the minus strand of NC_134424.1, from coordinate 11,933,262 downwards.
GAGCAGTAATTCAGGTGTTCTACTCCATGCATTATAGTGTTAGAAAAAAGATGTCTGTTTTTTCTGGCAATGTGACCGTCATGCAAGTTTTAAGGAAAGCTGTTCTTGAGCCACAAAACCAGACTGTGGAGAGACAGATATTGAATGACTCAAAAGACTGGCAATGAACCAGTATGCTCACTTGTCCAGCTTGCCTTCCAAGCAAAGCAGTCCAGATATCTGAGCACCTGAGTAATAATCATCTGTTTGCCTATTGAATGCTTTTAAATCTTCCAAAATGAGCCTAGTTGAACTGTTTCGTCATGACAGCGTGCAGCTCAGGCTCAGTCAGAACAGAAGTTGTCTCATAAGCAGAGGACTGTTCCTGCCATCACTGCAGATCAGCACACCTGAGGTGAGAGCAACTGTACTGGAATAAATCGTGCAGAATTTGGACCCCAGATACTCCTGTGTGCTGTTGTAAGTCCAGGAAGTATAAATAATATTTTAATTTGGCAAACACTTGAAAACTAAACAGAGAGGAAGAAAAAGAGAAAACAAGATGCTAACACCTACCATGCCATTAGTAATGATTAATCGAGGAGCATAGTGATGGCTGGGAAAGAGTCCCAGAGGATGTCCACTGTACATTACTAATGTTTGCTCTTCAGTCATCTCTGACAAATAGTGCATTACCAACCAGAACTGAAAGGAAAAATGAGGAAAGTGAGGGAATCTGTTTCCATCCTACTTTTATGCTTCTTTGTGAAGCTGCTAAATTCTGAGTATGAAGGCAACTATAGAGATAATGAGGTATATTCATATATGGAATAACAGCCAGAGCTCTCAACACATTCTTGCTTTTAATAAAGTCCGTTAAGAGACATCACTCAGCAGGAAACATAAATCACCAACTAGCAAAAGTCTGAAAAAGTTCCAGAATAATTTCTCCAGTCCAAACACCAGAAATGCTTCATTTTTAAAGCCGTTCTAATTTTATCTTGAGATTAACCATTTGGATTTGGCACTTTTCTGGCAATCCTTCTAAAGCCAAACTGCAAAATTTTCCCTATAAAAGTGATTAAAATAACCACGCATATTGCTGATCCTAACCTGAAATGGATAATTCAGCATCTTCTGGTGCTTGTCATGTTTTCAAACACATATTACAATGTGACCTTAAAAAAATTAAATAATTTTTCTTCTCAAAGAAAAAATTCAACTTTCATTGTAGATAGCAAAAAGCATCCTTGAGGCAACCGGAAGTATACAAATAAATGCATCTCAAAGTTGTCTGCATAATTCAAAAGTTACTCTTAATCTATGCCAAAAAGTAGGCTATGACCATCTAAGCTGCCTGTAGATTTGACTCTCATCCATCATTGTCTATCACAAAGCCCATTATATTCCATGGGACTTTTCACATGTGACAGCTAGGCTCAAGAGGAGCTTTCCAATGCAGTACTGGAATTCCACAATAGCTTGAAACGAGAGTTTCTGTAGCCATACAGAGAAGGTTTTGAGAAAAATGGAACTGCTGATCAAAGACAGCAGTATCAGTTGTCATGGGCACTTCATCTCTCTGTGTATATGATCTGAATTAAAACTGGTATTGATTCAAAGCCAGTTCCTTCTAACCCGACTAATTTCCAAGCTGCAGGTTAAGTTGAGCAGGAGAGAGTTACTAGCATTACTGTCTTGTTTTTTGTTTTGTTTTTGTTTCATGAAAAATGTTGAACCATCAAATTTTGGTGCTAGGACAGAACAGGCAACTAGCTGAACTGTCAACTCCTTAGCAGGCTGGGAAAAACATTATGTTAAAACTAGAAGCTGTAAGATATTTAGATCCTTTTGCATTGAAAGACACAACTAGTAAGGAGGAAGCAAAAGCCTTTCCTAGCTTCAAGAGCAGTTCTGTTGTCTGCAGGCGTGTAAAGCTAGCTCTGGACATGGTTCATTCTTTAATGTTACGCAGAATAAAGCGCAGGTCTGCATGGATGATATAAACCAAACTAAACCTTTTCACTAGGAATTTTGCAATGACAGATTTCTAAAAAGCATGTTGTTTTCAAGCCACACACAGAACACAATGTTCTAAACTGAATCATTCATGTGATTGCTACTCTAAGTAAGCAAAAACTAAAAGGTTATGTTTGTTCTGCTATGAAACAACTGCGGGTCATAGCTCTGGTTTGTATGAGAATGGAAGAAAAGAGAATATTTCAGACTTTGGCAGTGCTTATACTTCACCTTTCAGCCCAGCATCTGCCTAAGGGACGTCAGTCCAACGAAGGCCACTATATAAACTGCTGGCACTGCTTACATCAGAAATGCTGTAAAACTCATGGAGTTAACAGGCATTAACTAATCAATATACAGAATATAGAAATGGTGTGCATTGCCATGGTACCTTTCTTTTTTAAAGTCAGAACAGTTTTGCCTCAAAAGCTGCCTAAGACATCCATTTCACTCCCATTTACCAGCTTAGGAAACTGAAGCATGAGTTTTCTCTTAGCCATAAATGAAAAATCACAGTCAAACTGGGAAGAAAACCCAGGTTCCATGCTGCAGTGAGGAATCTATTCCTCACCCCTAGCTAGGAACTTCATTTACTCATCAGTTTTTCTTTAATTTTTTAGTGAGCAAGAGGCCAGATTCAGGTAAAGCCACAACAAGGGGCATACATGATCCCTTATGACAGAAGCGGGCTCTTTCGGTCAGCTTTTGCTTATGTAAGCTACAGAATCAGAAATCATCTTCCCAGCCTTTGGGAGGGATGCTGCCCTTCAGGGTGATGTAGCTTTACCTCTGCCCCATCTCCACCTGTCCCCGCTCTGTGGCCTTGGAGCATACCAGAGGCTGCAAGATGATGTGGTTTTGGCGTTCACAACAACTGCATTTGTGTGTCTATTCTCAGACACTCAGGATGGTTGTTCATTAAATGTTCCTCCTGCCACCACACACCTGGGGACCATTCAGGCCAGGACCTTTTTTGTTTTTTTTCTTGACAGTATAAATTGAGCTCATACAAAACAAAAGTCTAATGCCAAATATCTCCTCAGAATGTTTCCCACATGCATTTTGCAGTACTTGGATTAAAGCAAATGTATTTACTACCATTTTTGTATAAAGAAGAACAGAGATTATACAGCCACAACTTTAACGGGCCGGCTCTGATTTTAGACAGGCTTTTACCCACCTGCCATTACTCTCAGAAGATCAGGGATAAGGCTGCTAGGCCTCACAGTGAAGTGCAGTGTGATCTGGCCAGCTAGCATGTAAATATTTACAGCTAATCCAATTTAATTGGAAAAAGACTCAGGATTGCACTTTCTCAAATCAAAGCCATATGTTTTGTAAAAAAATTCCACTACGTGTTGTGAAAAACATTGCAAAAGTACCAGAAACAAACAAGTAAAAGATACACTTTTTTTGTTTGCTAGAATTCATTTTGACTCTAAAACTATCTGTGCAAAACACACAGGCACATACAAATGCATCAGAGAAAGACAAAGAACCAATCTTTACGTCATCATACACAGCGTGGTATGTTTAGTATTTCTATCAGGCTGTCTATGCTCTCCTTACGAAATAAAACTCTCCTCATCTATCCAGTTCATAACTGAGCATTCCTCTATCCAGACAGGATGTTTTGGAGTATTTTGAGACAACAACTGCCAAGAATTATCACAAACTGCCTAAGCAGAATGTGCATGGGAGAGGGTGAAATGGGTTTCAAGAAACAAGTTGCAAAAGCTGTCCTACCTGTGCCCAGTTGCTGAAGACCTGCCCATTTCCTCCGTAAGTGACAAGCTCCTGGGGAAACTGAAAAAGGCAATTTAACAATAATAAGGCAAGCACTTTTCTGAAACATTTCACTGTATCTCAGTGCTATTTTCTTTTAATCTCAGTAATAAACCTTTTCTAAAACTTATTAGGTCAACACCCTGTAGATTCTTGAAATGAGAAAATATCATCATAAAAGTGATAATTGAAGAAAAAAAATTAAAATTCTTTTTCAAAATTAGGTGTTTGTTATTGTTACAATGGTATTTTGGATGCAGAAAACTATGAAGTGATTCCTGGATTGCAGTTTCTGTAACAGGCAGACATCCCAGTAAACTGCCTTACAGAGGGACGGAGTGAGCTTACAGTTTGGTCGCCACTGGCATTTACAGCTGGGAGGGTCTGTGACCAGCAGGGCAGAGCTGCATGGCCTCTCCCCTGCCACTTGCAAAGCGATGCATTACACCAGGTAGTGCTTGTACGGATGAACTTTGGTCCTGTAATCGCCTAGTAAATCTGTCCTTAAGGGACGAGCTTTCAAAGATGCAGGAAGCATCAGCACTAATTTTTCAACATATGTTGTAGAAGCAATGTACTAAGAGCTGAACTCTACCTGTCTCACAGACAGCGACCAAACTCATGTACGTAGTGTGAGCTGGCGTGAACCTTGTTGGTGTGGTAGGAGGCCTCAGAGGTCTGCGTTAGGACCAGGACCCACTGCGCAGAATTAACTGCGCATGGTGGGAAACTAAAGAACTTATTACAAAAGACCCCAAACTCCAGTAATCAAAATATAACACAAGAAAAGTACAGAATCACCTGCAGGCCGTTGCAGGCTTAGCCTCACAGAAACGGACATTCGAGCACATCACTCTAAGGAGGCTGCCTTGGCACCACTGCAATTGGCCTGCTCAGTGAACACACAGCCGCCAGCCCTACACACGAAGGCGCTGGCATGTACCTTGGGGCACAGAAGCAGCAAAAGGCTTATGAACAGCAAAATCCTATTCAATCTATGGAAAGAGGATCATCTGCACAAGGGCTGATTTCACCTATATGCCTAAATTCTTCGGTTTTTATGCGAGAGCACATCCAGGAAGTAACCTGCAGATTTGCTGCTGCTCTATGAATCCAGCTTCCTTATTTCCACTGCACCTTACCTGAGCCACGGCAGGATCCAGATTATTCATGATCATCAACATAATGGAAGCAGCCGATTTGGTCTTGCAAGGGTAGTCTGCTATGGGATATGCTCTGAAACAGTTGTCACAAAAATTTAGGAGAGACACTCCAACTCATTCATAAGAGCAACCACAAAAACATATCCTACAGAAACACCTCTGCATGCCAATACATTCCTTTCAGTTGCAGGCTTTTATTCAGAGAGGAAGAAAAAAAAGAAGAAAATGCATATCTGAAAAGACATATGTACCTTAACAGGTAAATCAGGTTTTAACTGTTATCAGAACCAAGCAAAGAAAATAAATTGTATTTTGCTTATCATTTGCTGAATCAGTTGATCACAACTGGCTATAAATATGGTGGCCAAGAGCTCCCATTGTTTTTTAACTGGATAATTTTGGAGATGTTGGAACTGGCCTCTATAGCACAGTCCCCAGGTCAAGCAGCTAAGTCCTGCAATGCCGAGGGAAACAGCATCAGTGGAAGTTGCCTGCAGACTCACCAGCCCTCATTATTTAAGATCCTATCTAAGAAAACACCCAGCTTGAATTTCAGTCCCAGAGAAGCTCTCAAAAACTGAACTAATTAGAAGAAATATGGGTCTTTTTACTGGATAAGATGTATTTCATCCAGAAAGTTGAGAGGTGAGGTATGGGAAACCCTCACAAAGGTATTCTGAGTCAGGTTTCCTAGCACTAATGTGCTTCAGAGCCAACTGCTGCAATCGTCTCACTTATCTTCTCCTCCACCTTCTGTTTTCTCATATCAAATTGCTCTAAAACTTCTGGTCGTGGATTTATACTGTAGCTCTTCAGGGTAGGGACAATTCCTTTGCTGTGTTTGCACAGGTCTTGGTACAATTGTGCTGAGGCCTTTAAGGTATGACACCAAAAGTGAGTATAACCATTGACCAAGAGTTATGCTCTTTCCCTTTCTGTAAGCAACACCACCACTACAGATGCTGGAAATTCCTGAAAGCAGATAGGATCATTCGACATGGTTTCTAAATTATTTTGCTTTTCAACCATAGATCTTCAGTGGCTCGACAGTTGCTTTGTACAGGGAAGACGGTTACACTGAAAAGGTTAGGCTAAAGAGCGCTAACAACAAAAAAATTTAGACATCCGCTCACCAGATCATGAGCCAAGATCTGGAATCTGTATTCTACAGATTCAGTGAATGGGCTCCTCCTATGATCACATGCGCTTTATCCTAGCTTTTTACATCAGGATACTGAAACAAATGCCTTGTAGTCATTGCCAAACCAGGAGGGAAAGCTTTTGAGTTTTTCCACAGTACTTTATTAGCATTTTCTGCTTTTCTAAGCTTGATGTGATAAAATAACAGCATTTCTGGGGAATGATAACAATTCATCAAGAGGAGATATTTCCCCGTAATATTGCTCAGGACATAAGAAACCCAAAGTTCAGATATCAGCTGAGCATGGGTACCTGGGTGTTAAGTGCAACAGAACCAAACTGGACTATGTCCCTGGGATGTACAGAACAAAAAAATAAAATCCTACCAGACTAAAGAGAACAAAATGCATTTTCTTAATCTGAGACTGTAAAAGTCTATTATAAAGAGTGACCAGTGAAATCATCACAAAGAAAAAAACAATTTTTGAAGCTATCAACGAGTCACTGATACCAGTAATGGAGACAGGCTGGTGGACTGTCTCATCCAAGCCTGAGTGGAAAGTGTCCTCATCTGTAGTTCAGGACTAAAGTCCTCTGAAGTCCAGCTCTGCCATATCTTTCAGACAGTCTTCCAGTTGTCTTCCCCTTAGCTGAATTCTGCAACAGCTGATCCCAGACTAATATGGACAGCACAGAAATATAGATGTCTGTGGAAATCGGTGCTTTTAGTTGCTTGCTTTATTCAGATTTCCGTACAGACATTAACCAGGCCCCCGTTGGATGCAAAAAGGAATCAATCAGTCTAAAAAAAGCAGCTAGCCCCTGGCAGCCCTCTCTAAAACTGTTCTGCTTCACAAACCTTAGCCCCATGAGCCCTAGAATGGAGTGATACTCCAAGATCAACAGGCACAGCATATTAAAAACCAGGGTCAGATACAGGTTCCAGTGAAAGAAAAGTGTACTGTCTTTCTTTCTAGCTTAGAAAGCCTTCTCTGTGAGACTGCAAAACAACCAGCCACTCAGTAGTAGTAGGTCCCGAGCCATCCACTCGTCTGATCTTACCTCTTGGTTCAACTGAGACTTAACTTGCAGCAGCTCAGGACTATTGCAAGTTTTCTGTCCAGGTTGCAATCAGAAGTCTCCAAGTAATGACTGGCCCCTAAAAACTAAGACTTGCCATGGGACAGAGCATTCAGGATCTCTGTGTATGGTAAAGCTGCCATTGCCAAGCACACAACCACACACAAGTCTTTCCCTGTGTTCAGTGGTGCTGAGCTTTCCAGCATCGAGACTGTCCTGGCCCTGCCACAGCCTATCCAGAAGAGTGCATGCTGTCTCCCTATTAGTCCCATGGGACTCTCATGAGGATAGAGAACAGGATGAAAGCTGGAGATGAAGGATCATTGTTATTCAGCTTTAAAGAAGAGCATCCCAAAACATACAGAATCAATCACTGGAAAGGAAACCACTGCTATCTAATGACACACAGATCATCCAATTTATTCAGAAGATGCACTTCATTAATCTGTTGTGACATGACTTCTACAAGAGGTAAATTAGGACACAGCAATGCCACTATTTAAAGGTCAGTTCCACAGGTGAAAGCTAGTAAGCAAGTGCAGTCAAATACAATGTCAACCATCCAGTCCTTACCTCATCTCAATATCTGGAAAGAATCTGTACATATAAATATGGCCATACAGCCTGAGTTCTTCAGCGAATTCCAGTGCCAGCTTCTTTTGTATTTCAGGTGGGAAATAACGCAAGGCATTGCGCAAAGCCAGCTGCAAAAAAAAAAAAAACGGAGAGACAAAAAGTGAGGTAAAAGAGAAATGGAGGTAAGTGGGTGGCCCTGAACTGTAATCAGACATAGTTGGAAGCCTGCCTAAGATATCACAAGGATGATAAAATTTAAAAGGCCAAGCTCACACCAGGGGAGCTTCATTCTTGCTACTGAAGTGTTTCCACCTGCATATTTTCATGTAGATTCAATTGCTGTACACAGGTAATCCTCCATTTTCCACCCCTGTAAATGTGCATGGAGAGTCCTTGGAGATTTGTTAAGTAGTGTTCAATCCTATCGATATCAGACACGGACAAATTCCCTCTCACAATGCTAGGGGGCACTGAACTACCAAGGAAAACAATGTTCAGAAATCCTTATGCTGAGACCCTGAACTCCGAGAGACACTCAAGACCCTACTGTACTTTCCATTCAAAAAAGGCATCTTAGCCCTGAGTTATGTGACATGCTCCCAGATGAAGACGTTCTTGGGCTAAGCTTTATTAAAGATTCACTGCATTTAGCTTCCTAATGTATTGCAGAGGGTGTTTGCATTACTTCATTGGTGCTACGTGTAGCACTTCCAAATTAGCCAAAGTGCTTACTAGGCTAGGCACTGAATTAAACTCTGCAGATGATACTACGTGGCTCATACTCCCTATTGCCTTCAAAGACATTACCAGTGGTTTGAAAAGTACAGTATGTCCTTGTGGATGAAAGAAACCACAAAATAAATCACTATCTTTAGTAACAGTCTGTTAAGTCATGTCTTCGTATTCTGTGTTCCATTTGATTAAAACCATAATGAGAATAAAGATTTTGTAATCTTTAAAAAGCCAATTTCATGCAAAGATGCTAAAAGATCTTGTAAGATCCCTGACAAATGACAACACTATCCAAATCACATTTAGTTGGAGGTTCACAAATTGTATGGAATTTCACGTCTTCGTTAGTCTGATTTTTAATGGCTGTGGAAAGCATGGAAAGGGAACAAGCTTGCTTCCAGAGCTGGTAACAGTCTATAAAACAACCAGGAAAGCCCAGTTTTGGTGTAGCAAGGATACCCCATGTTTGTGACTCCTGCCATTGGCACTTCAAAGAGTTATGGAAGCAAGTGTTTTCTGGAGGAATTAAAGGGATGGGCCGCAGTACAGGTATCTAGAACAAAGGCATCTAGAACCACCCAGTCTAGGTATCAGCACCATCCATCCTGGTAAGAAGTCCTCAAAAGCTCTACAAAGCCTTCAGCTCAGTAATAAACCGCATCATTCAACACAATTATGGTCTGGCTTTTATGGCTAGCACTCTCCAGCCTCTTCATCTGAGCACGTTGGTCTCACATACCTCAGAGCACACCGAAAACACAACTTCTCTAAATCTAAAAATGCCCCATACTAAGAGAAGTTCTTGCTGGCATACTTACTGCTGAACAGGCGTATGGGTCAGACCCTTCCAGATCAGTGAAGCTATATTGATTTACATCAGCCAAGGAACAGCCCAGTAAAACCCTACAAATTAGATTTGCCATTCCACATAGAGAATGACAAGGGGGAAAACCTGTTTACCGGATAAGAAAATGCAAATTACGTCTTCAAATACCACCTTATTCTTCACCAGTTATATAAGCAGTCATTTTTCAAGGTCACATTATTAATAAACACAAAAATCCCAGCTATATCTACACCATAGTAAAATATGCAGTCAGTCTAAAAGGCAAGCACCCATCACACAGTGGGTTCTAAATCCAAGAAATTTCTGAAATAAGAATAAAATCACCTATACTCCTCACAACAAAAAAATCAAGAGGAAAACATTGCCAAATTTGGCATTTTGGTTGCCTATAAGCACTAACAGAGAGCTATCAAGACGAGCGTTTTGCTTCCAGTCTGTCAAGGATCACCCAGTCTTTGGTCAATGTATTATTTCCATTCTAACGAAACTGATGGGCAATTATTTTTCTTTGCCCTAAAAGTACAAGCAACCAAAATATGTTTGGATTTTCAAATAAATTCGCTTAGACTGAGCCTCTATCCTATTAATGTTACATATTAGCAGAAGCCTGAATTCTGATGATGCAAACATTAAAGTAACACGAACTTGTATGTTACATGAAGGGTGGGAAGGGCACCTCAGTTGCACAGACAATAGAGAGCTGATCTTATAAAAGACAAATAAGACTGTGGCTTGTTTAGCTTAACTGAACAAAGGTGACATTTGATTGCTGTCTCACTGCAGGCTGAATGTCAAAGCAGGAAGGGGCTTTGGGGAAATGCTGGAAGAGGAATAAATAGCTGTGAATTAGCCATAAAAAAATGTAGTCCTCAAATGAGAAAAATTTAAGTATAAGAGATTCTGAAACAGTCTCTCAATAGGAGAGCTGGGGCACTTAAAATTGCTTAGATGGATCCTGACTGCTTTATGAAAGGCCAATTGCCATGTGCATCAGGGAGAATTTTTCATATTATTGAGTCATAAACTGAATAGCCTGAGAAAGGCACTCAAGGAGCAAATTCAAATAGGCTGATCATCATGCTTTTGTGGAAAGGCAATACAAGGTCATTATTCCTTACATTTCATTAAAGCACCATATAAAACATTATTCCAACTTTAAGTAGGATTGATTTACCTGTAACTGACACATTGCATTCTGAATATTAGACATCATGCATTTGATATTTAGGTGTTCTACTTCCAGTGACAGAAGCTTAAGCTGTATGTGCTGAGAACCTCTAAAAAAACAGGTCCAGAATTCACTGGTGTCTTAAAAAGAATAGGATCAACTGCACTTATACTCCTGAGCCTGATACGTTGTTTCAAAAGCGTACTTTGAATTTGCCGAGTTACTGGTTCAGTTCAGCTCAGTGCAAGGCAAGCATCAGATGCAAAGTCTTCCTCTTAGATCTGCCAGCTGGATCTTACATTTGATTCTTGTGCTTAAGTTCTAGTCACTGTTAGGGTGTCTTCTTTTATATTCACTGGCATTTATACAGTAAAACATGATCCTGCTGCTATTTAATCAAGATTCAGACCTCTCAATGTCAAAGTGCACTCAAAAGAACCCATGAAATCCTGCTCCATTTGATCAGCTATAAATATTTTTGTTGGGGGGTTCTCCTGAGAAATTAAGCATACCAGCCTCTTTGTTAATTGGTGTTCATTGAAGAGCCAATGCCTCTTCAGAAGGAATGTCATTCATTTCCAATTTATAACAAGAGCATCAAGAATTCTAATTTGAGGATCCTGAGACACTCAAATGCTAAGATTTGTGGTCTCCCTGTTTATTGAGGGAAAGGGAATCAGGAGTAGAGGAAGTGACTAGCTTTATTCTACAACAGTTTCATTCTTAATTCTGCCCTTTTGCCAGTGGAGATGTTGCTTGCCTCTCACCTGTCAGCTTCTGCCTGATGATACCTATGCCCAGAGTCTTTGGTAGCATTATTCTCTAAACAGCAACTGTAAAAGCAAGATGGTTGTTTCATATATTATTATTCCTGATAGGCCTCAGTGTAGAGAAGCTCAGTTGGGAAGTAAACATGGTGATTTCTGATGGGCCATCGCCATAAACGCCCTGTGGTATGTGAAAGTTTAACCAAGTTCTTTATCATCCAGATGTTGCAAAACAGGAGCCAGCAAGTTGGCCTTCCCAAACCACACGTAAACCTTTAAAAGTGATCTCATTTCTGGATGTGTAAAGCAACCATTAAGGTGAAACAGCCTGCATCTTCTCCAGAAATCTGAAGAACTTCAGGTGCTGTGTGACTTCACAGGCTCTGGTTTTCTGCTCTTTGCACGAGGATGTCATGAAAGAGTAAGTTCCAGCTGCTCCCCAAGGGATAGGGAGCCAAGCAGAGTAACACAGACAGCAGGACAGGCACCCCACCAGCCAGGCTCCAGCCTCATGGTACCTGAAGTGGACGAGCAGGGCAGCCCAGGGAAGGCAGCCAAGTTCCACCAGGAGTCCAGGTCATCAGGCAAGATTATGGTGACGTGCAGGTCCGAGGCCAAGCCAGGAGTGCAAGTCAGGATCAGGTCTGATGATGACGAGCACAGCAACATAGGGCCCAGAGATCACCAGGAAGGCTCATAGTGACAAGTCAGCCCACAGGCTGTAGATCAGATCACTGAGACCCTTGCCTAGGCACAGGGACACCCCATGCCAGAACTAGAAATAGACACATCTCTGGCACAACTGAGATTGAAGCCCCAGGCCTGCGGTTAAATGGAGCCCCTAAGCCTATGGGCAGAGGGTGTGGGTGGGGATCTCAGGTGAGGCTCGTCAAGGTCATCAAGGCCCATTACTGACTCCAGGGCTCTGTGGCTGAAACACAAATGATACTACAATCCGGTAACGAATGATCGCGCTGGGATAGCAGAAAGACTGTAATGTGACTTGGCTCTAGGATGCGTAAGGGAACTACTGCATGGATGAAGACATAACATTTTTTCTGATTCTGAGCAACACTGGGAAATGCACATTCTTCCCAAGCTGCTCCAGCTTTACTGGAATGTCAATGAGCATTGAGCATGCAACATCCTTGTTCTGCAAAGGACACACCACACATAAGATTTTAGGGGCAGTTTCTTTGTAGCGTATTTACATTTAGATACAGATGCCGAGAAACAGAAAGCTGGGGTTTCCTCAGCTGTGGAGGGAAAGAGAGAGAATGTGGCTCTTTCAGGCCTCAGGCAAAGAATGCTGAAGGAAGAGAACTCAGGAAACATCTAAACAGAATCAGTTCTGAGAAATGGCTTGAATTCTCCAGGACGATTAAATTTGATATAATAGGAAGAATTATATACCTCTTCAGCAAGCCCCAAAACTCTCAATACTTTATAAATCTCACTTACAGGATTTCTGTTACAACCACAAAAGGAGGCCCAAGAAAATAAAATATTGGCAGTGCTAAGGTTTATTAATGCAGAAAGGGCTAAAACTGAAATGAAGGCATATGAAGAGAGGGACAAATCCTGAGGAAATCAGCAGAGCATTAACTTCACTTCTGTCAAAGCTTCCCCTCAGTGTTTCAATTAGAAAATGAACACAGTGTCATACATAACAACAAGCCTTGCAATAAGCTCAGCATTACACACTGGCAACAAATCTGGAAGCCTGTCTCAAGACTTAAAAAACAACTTGTAGACAGACAATCTTTCTGTCTACATGCTTTTCTAAGCATCAAACACATCTTAAAAAAAAGAGATTTGACCTTTCAGATATAAAAGAAATACCAGTTGAGCCTCCAACTCTGTTAAGAGTTTAAGGTGGAGGATAAAGAGTAAAATAAATCAGGAAGAAAGCTTTTAAATCTTTAAATGTCTAATGAAGAAGTCAGCTAGCACAGCCTCTTTTCACATGTGGTAGGTAAGAAGGAGACATGATGGTAGGATGTTAGACAGTAGACTGGAGACAGAAAAAGTCTGCTGCTGTCTCCCTGCAACTCTTAAAGGAGGCAGGAAACTATTCCAGTTTCTGTACAGGGAATGAGGACTTTATCACTGTCTTTCTCTCCCCAGGTAAAGAGTTAAGGTTTGGCATCCTTTTGAGAGATACCTTCTCCTGTCCTGCAACATGGACTCCTTCATGCTATAGCAGACTTCTCCTGGGGAAAAGTGACTTAGCAAAGGCAAGGAATGAAATGGAGATGATTGGCAACGTTCTGACATGCAGTGAAGCTCAATCCCGGCTCCTTTATCTTCACAGCCATCACCACATACCACAGTCCCCTTCTCCACACTTAGCAGCCACAATTTCATGTCTGAGCTGTCCCAGGCACAGACAGGATGCCTCAGCCATGAGTGCTCCTGACTTTGAAGTAAATCCTCTCTGCATATCTCACAGCTGTTCCTCTTTCTACCCTTTGCCTAGGCCCTCCTCTGTTCATGGAAGTTGACTTTGAAAGAATTTGGCTGCTGATGCCAGTGGGGAACTCCCACGAAGGCAAGGAAGTTGCATGCAGCTTGTTAGTGGGGAAGCACCTTCTGTGTTCTCACCAGAATGTCACATTATAAGTGATGTTATATCTGATGGAGCACAGACTTTCAGACTAAGGAACCTACCTTATCCTCCCCCACACAAATTCCTAAAAATCTCTACCGATTGACCATTAACTTCTGCTGACGATTTTTTTTTTTAAATCTCTAACATGAAATAATGCAATGATTACTTTAGTGTTTATGTAGACTAATCAAACAAAAAGAGACAAGAGAAGAATTACACAACTAAAGACAAATAATTAACTCCACACCCTACAAACTTGCCTAAATTCCAGGACGCTCAGACTGCTGGTTAAAATGAATTATCTTTGGATCATTTATGCAAATATACAGATGTGTAGCTTGTCCCGTGATGTTGATTCACCACATTAGATGTTCATTGTATCTGAGGGGTTAGCTTTCACTCCCATATATAGCAGTGTTTTTGCAACATCATTCATAATTTCACCTCCAAGGAACAATGCTGGATTGACAGCATTGAAATTTAGACATTTAAATGCCTCTTGTTTAGACATTTAAAGTCACAGAAGCTGTTGTGCAGCAAATCTACCTCATCTCAACCTGCTTACCTCTGGGGGAGGAAGAAAGCAAGCAAGCAGAAGAGTTTCCAGCACTTTGTCCCATTACTCACTGAAATTATAACACCAAGGAAATACATTTGCCACAAAGCCAGGTGCACGCTCAGAAAAGCGTATGAGGCAATCAGGTCTGCTGCCTCAAGCTGCATTTCTCTGAAAGGAAGAGAAGTGAGGCCCTGTGAAACCCCATGTTACCTTTTTCTCCTGAGCAGTGAGATTGGGGGTTCTCACGGGTGCATGGGGTATTCCATTCCTCCGACCTCTATTTTCAGGCAAAGGGTATAGAGGGAGGCCATGACAGATTTCTTTCAGGCTGGTCATAGCTGCAGAAGAGTTACGAGGAGGGAAGGCGAGGAAAACTGGAGAGGTACAAGAAACGGGGAGTGAACGGTGCAGGCAAGATGCTAAGAAACTGAGATGCACCACTGCTCCAGGGTGATCTTGAAGAGGACAGCCTGGCCTCTGGCTTCTGCAAACAGGCCTGCCAAGCAGAGAGGGCAGGCAGCACAGGTGACACACCTCCTCCCCGGTGCCATGCCATTGGAGCTTCCCTCCTCCCCCAAAATGAATGATTCACAGTTTTGCTG
Organism: Opisthocomus hoazin; assembly: GCF_030867145.1. Classification (NCBI taxonomy): domain Eukaryota; kingdom Metazoa; phylum Chordata; class Aves; order Opisthocomiformes; family Opisthocomidae; genus Opisthocomus; species Opisthocomus hoazin. The sequence goes on along the minus strand of NC_134424.1, from coordinate 11,918,234 downwards.
TTTATTCTCTGGGTGCTTTGTCAGCTGGTGCTGTGCTAAACCAAGACAGCAAACTCAGTCCCTTTCCAAATCATCTGATTCCCCCAGTGTCCTAGTGAGAGTCATGGTCTGGAGCATAAACCTTTCCTGAGACCTCAAGGATTGTGCATTTACATTTCTACAGTTCAGGAACTAGCTTAAGTTAATAATTGTTATTAACATCACTGTCCACACGCAGTGTTCAGCTAAGATGGGCATTCTCTGTTTGACGCCTCTAGGTGTGGGCTGTTCCTTGAATCTCATCGATTCGTCCTCCAGACAACAGTGGTTGTCAATGATAACCGCAAAGCTTCCCCCTTAAGCATTCCTCCTCTCAGCTCACAGGCATGAATGGATTTTAGTAGTGTTAAACTGGAAACATTAGCACTGGTAGTGGTTTTCTCAAGACAGGCAATAACAGGGAGAAGTAATTAAGGCTTTCACTTCTAACTCACTTTTGTACCCCACAGTCAATAACAACCAGAAAATCTTCTGGTACTGCCATCCAGACATCACAAGTAAATGAATATACTTAACTTTGATTTTCCACTTAAAGCACAACATGAACTTTGATCACCATTTTGAGTTGTTGTTTAAATTATACAGGAACTTCTTGACCTTTATTACATCCATGGAACTAGAACTCGTGGCCAGGGAATTTTCTGAAGTGCCACAGTTTAAGTCTGGTGAAATTGATCGGGAGAAACATTTCAGGTAGGAATGAGCCTAAAACCTGGGAATAAAAAAATACTGCATTTTCCACAAAGACAGCAATCAACCAACGCTGACAACAAAGCGCAACTATTAAAAGACAGCATCTCATTAATGTCACATTGGCTTTAGCTCTAGGACAGACTGCACATCCCCAGCTCCCACAGAAGACGCCCGAGTTGAAAGAACTCAGAACATCCCAGGGGAGCTGAGCGCGCAGCAGACTCAAACCCTCTGAAGGATACTAGCTGTCATTTACGGCAGGAGATTTTTGTTTTGTAATTATACAGTGTTTTAGCTGTTTTCAAGCAAAAGGCAGACAAAAAGGAGCGGAAAAAGCCCAATTTTCTATTGGGTTTACTTGTTAAAAACATACAAAAAAGGAAGATAAGGGTAAAGTCAGAAAATTCTACCCCAAAACCTAGCTAAAGAACCCTGCCTTAGATAAACATTCCCATCCCAAAGGGAAATACATCTTTCCTTATTCTTCTTTGTACGACCCACATTCTCCAAATCCCTGTAAGGTCTGATCCTGCGCACACATGAGCACACGAAGAACCTCGTCCGCGTTTGGATTCCCGTCGGACCTGCTTCCCTCAGTGACATCAAGCAGAAGTTAAGGGCGTCACACCGCCGTGAAACCTGAAGAGGGAATGAAGCCGAGGAACACGCACACACACCGCACTCCCCGAATTAAAATTTATTCTAGGGCTGAGAACTTTCGCCCTCTGATCGCTACGTGCTGGAGCCTCTCCGTGTCCCTGCGAGCTTTGCGTCGGAGTCACCTGAGCAAACCCGACCTCGGGGTCGTGCCCAGTGTTGGCTGGGGCAGGCGGGTGTGACTGGTGCCAGCACAGACCCCCCCAGCTTCTCCGGAGGGTCACCAGCCCCTCTCGCTGCCTGGCTTGTCCCAGCTCGTGTCTGTGGCTCTGAGAAGACACGCGATGCGTGGGCTCGCTCGTACAGGGTGCGAACCCCGCGTAACTCAACCCCCCGAGCCGCGCCGCTGCCCCCGGACACGGGGGGGGGGGGGGCCCGGCGGGGGCCTGGGCAGTGCCCGCGGCAGGGTGGGTGTCATGAGCCGGCGGGCGGGCAGAGGGTGCTGCGGGGACAGCCCCGCGCGCGCAAACACGCACAAACACGCACGCACCGGCTCCGGGAGGAGAAGATGCGGCTGGCGAGCAACGCCTGCATCTGAGCGCAGCAAGACCGGCCCCGCCGGCGAGGAGGTGCAGAACCGACCCATCCTCCTCCTCCTCCACCCTGGAAAAAAAAAAAAAAAAAAAAAAAAGGCACATATAAAGAACAGGAAGAAGATCACATGTTCCAATAATCTCCTCCGCAGCCAGACAGGACCAGAGAGGAGATCTGCCCGGTTAGGACTGAGAGATGTGCTAGGAGCTGGAAGGGAGGCAGAGACAAAACTCGGAGATACCTGAGCAGCCCTCGGGGGGGGGGTGGGAAGCCCCCAGCCCCAAGCCTTGCAATAGGGAGAGGAAGCCCCCAGCCCCAAGCCTTGCTGTAGCAGGAGGGAGGAAGGATCCTCCAGCCCCCCCCCCCCCCCCCCTTCTCCCTCCTCTCGCCCGGGCGCCGGGCACTGCACCCCCAGCACCGGCCAGCAGCCCCCCGTCCCGAGCCTGCCGCTGCCCCTCCCCGGGGGCCGCAGCCAGCAGCCGCGGTCGGGCAGCGGGGGCGGCCGGGGGTTGCCCGAGCACCGGCACCAGCACCGGCGAGCTGGCGTCGCGTTTGTTTTCCGCTCTGATCCCCCGGCGCTCGCCGCGCCAAGCAGTTCCCTGGGAGGTGGGGGAGAGGTGGCTTCCGCGGCAGCGGAGGGAGAAGGGAAATAAAATAAAATAAACCAAACCGAAATAAAAAGAGAGACGAGCCGGGAAGGCACTTGCTTCTCATCATCTCGCGGGGAGAAAAGCCAACTCTCTTCTGCTTGCGACCCGCTGCTGCAGGGAGCGGAGGGAAAGAAGGCGCTGGGGCAGACCCCCTAACAAAGCCGGGTTCGCGCTGCCCAGACCCCACCGCTGCCCCGGTTAGCGGGAGGCTGCGGGAGGTGCGGGGGGGGGGGGGGGTGGGTGTTGCCAGGGGGAACCCAGGCAAAGCCAAAGCGGAGCTCCGCCAAAAGCAAGGAGCAGAAATGAAAGTTTCGAAATAGCGTCCAAACAACCGCAAAGGACGGGACCGAAGAGAGCTCTGCGCGTCGCATCAGCCCTCGATGGGCTGCAGCGGGGATGTGAGCGTCCCCGGCCCGCTGCATGGAGAGGGGTAAAGACACAGAAAATCCTTGTTATTTATTTATTTATTGGAAGCGATGTACGGGTGACACCCAGCAGGCATCTGAGCCCTGAAAAAAAAAAACCACACCACCTCTGGACCCAGACGAGAACAAGAAGAATGAGACAGCAGCCTTGACCCCTACACTGCGAGGAAGGTGAGCAGAAAGAAAGCAAGAAAATACAGAAAAGCCATGCAAGCACCAAACCTGTAGATTACTGCAGCTCTTTTTTGCTTCACTGAGGACAGATACTTCACTGACAGCCATGCAACATAAAGGCATCATGCTGATTGTCTTCTTGGAATATTTTATTTCTGGCCATGGGGAAGCAGGTAAGCAAAATAAATCAATATTGTCATTCATGAAACAATTTATCCTAAGTTTAGCAAGGGGAAAGGGAATAGAAATCAGGTCTGTGTGTCAAAAAAAAAAGTATGTCAACATCTTTATTTTAGATGGGATTTTTATCAGGAATCTGGATTAATCAATGTATACAAATACTTCTTATTCCTTGCAATACACAGCTTTATAGTTCAGTCTCCTCCCGAAGCCTTATAATAGGATGTATAGTTTCATTCAACCTTGAAAGAAAATAGTGTAGTATTTTTGTGAACAAAAGAGAAGTAAGAGAGAAAGAGGTAGATGGATTGCGATGTGATGGATATTTGTTTGGAGAATGAAACACTGCCTTCCTAGGCAGGACAAGAGTGAAATGACAACAGCCTTGGACAGCATCACTGTAGAAATCTGAATTATTTTCTGTTAACTTCATTTTGCATCATTAAAAGTTAGAGATGCTGTATAGGAATTACTATTTATCCAAGACAGTCCATTCATTCAGTGTATTCCCTAACTTAATAGTTAACATGCAGTGGTCAAGATTAAGTTAGCATTAGAGACAAAATGGATTAGGACAGAACGAGAAGTTGACTAGTTGTGGCTGTATATGTGGGTGTACAAATTAGCGTATATAGGAATGATCCAGCTGTAATGGTATTCACACACGGTCCTAAAAATACCTGGATTGTGATGGAGAAAAATTCCTTAAGGGAAAGGAAGCAAAGCATTAGATTGTTTTCTTCTTGCTGTGGTTTAATACATCTTTAAGGTTAAAAGGGATGAATTATGCAGATCAGGTCAGAAAAAATGTAAGTAAGTATTGATAAATCAACAATATATCCTTGGTGACTTTTCCTTGGAGATCCTGGCTTGGGATCTGTCTTTCTGTACAGGAAAGCATACTAGAGGTTTAGATTTCACCTGTGTGCTCAGAGTATTAGGACAGGAACAACACTCCACATGCAGTGACTCGAAAGCCGTTGAAGCGTTCAGCCACCCTGTGAGCTCCAGTAAAGTCCAAGGCAGATCAGGTGGCTTCAGCTCAGATTATTCCCCAGCTAGAACCCTTTGATTACATAGACATCAGATTTCCATAACTGCAAAGGTTATTTTCTTAAAAACTGAAAATAGCTCATGTATTTACAATCCTGTATATTATCCAGTGACTCATTTGGGAAAAAGGCTGGTTATCACAACATGACAGGGAATGAGTGGAGGGAGGACGTGGTACCTTAATCTTCTTATGGTCTTCTCTTGGGCATTCACTTGTTTCCCAAGCTAGGGCTCTCCCTATAGGACACATATGTTGACACACAGCACAGAAAGGTTACAGAAATGTCTTGTAAAGTCACTCATACTGCTGCAGAGCGCAACCTGATATAAGCTAGCCTAAATATCCTCTGCATCCAATTCACAAAGTGAAAACCAGTCTTCAGGGAAATGCAGCCCACAGCTGACTGCTTGGAAAGTGAATTTGAGGGGAGGGAGCATGTCCTGTAGGAGCTAAAAACACCCAGAATAATGGTGTAAAACATAGTGAGTAACAGCAAAATAACTGCATCCTGCAGGTGATAATGCTAAGGATGCAATGTCACTTTAAATAAACACACTCTGCTTGGTCGAAAGGTGGCACAAACCATAAGCCTGTGAAAGCACAAGGGTTAAGTGTTCATTTTTCTTTTTCTTTCTTTTTTCTTTTAGAAGCAATATCTTGAATTAAATCTTGAATTAACCTGGAATCTTCACAGGTCCTGTTGCTGGCAGGGTCAGTGCTGCTCACACTAGGGTTAGTTCAGGCAGCCTTTAGCCGGTCCGTGCAACACGGTGTGGGAGTCTCAGCCTTCCCCCGAGCAGAGCGGTGCCCAGGGAAGTGTTTCCGATGCACTTTGCTGGCCCACGCAGCGAACTCCCTTTCCGCCCTGTGGCTGGTCCCTCCTGGCCCGCAGTGACCCGAACTGGCGGGGCAGCTGCGTGGGGAGCACGGGCGCGGAGCGTTCCTGGGGAGCAGCGTCTCTGCGCAGAGAGGGTCGGGGTTGCGGGGTTGGCTCCTCAGACCTCTGCACACAACGCCAAGGCGAAAAATTCCCCGCGGCGACATGGCTGGATGGAGGAGCCGCCTGGGCTTTATATCGCGACATGCGGCGCCGGGGTGACCCTTCCGCTAGCCTTACGCGGGCGGAGGGCGTTGCTCCCCTCAGCTGAACCCCGCCGCGCCCTCAGAGCTCCCGCCTGTCGCGACAGGGCCCGCCGCTCGCGGGGGCAGCCCGCCAAGAGGGGGCGTGGTGGGGTCGCGAGCGGCCGGTCCCTGCGCCGGCCGTGGCGGGGGGGAAGGGCCGGGCTGGTGGTGGCCGGGGGCCGTGCGGCTCGCGGAGGTGCGGGAGCCCGCCCCTGCCCGGGAGGGACGCGGGCTGCGGCGGGCCGTCGCGGGATACCTCCCAGACGCGGGAGCTCACCGCCTGCCCCCGCGCCTCCGGCCGCCGAGGCAGCTTGGGCCCCCGCACGGCCAGCACCTCCCCGCGGGGCTCAGCTGTGCGGGCTGTTCCAGCGCAGAACCACATCGGGCTACTCGCAAACGGACGAGGCCTTGGCCAGCTCGCTGCGTGTCGGCCCAGACGAACCGAAGGGTTGTGTAGAACCTCGGCTGTAACCAGCACGAAGGGGGAAAAGTTCTAGGTCTGATTAATATAAACTTGAGCGACTCCTGTCCCCAGGGTGGTTAGCTTCAGAGGAACACTTAAAAGTTTCTGGTTATTAAGAAAAAAAGTCAAAGAGATATAGAACAAGTGAAATCCAGGTTGGACATATGTGCTGAAACAGCTCCAGTAAAAACACAGCAGAAGATGCCCAAAGGTTTTAGTGTTCATGTGTTGCTCAGAACTGTGAAATTCACTCTCCTGTCTCACTGTAGGAGACTTGAACACAAAACATCAGAAAGTTGCATATGGAAAAGAAATAAAAATTCCAATCCAAATTGCTCAGAAAATAATTAGGCATCTTTCCAGTCACATCAGCAGGCTTTGACTGAGTAGCCATATGACCTTGCTTCTGTCAGGTATCCAATGGAGGGTGAAAAAAAACGCTAAAAAAAGTTGAACCTGTTTTCAGTTCATACCTACAATGTTCTGTTGCATTACAAGTAAGAGATCTCTGTTTGAAATGATGTCCCAGGAATATCAGTAGTATGACCTCCCTTGAACTGTATGATTCCCTAATCACCAGGTAACACCATCGTTATAACACGAGCCAGGCATGTGCCATTGACCTGCCGTTTTGTGGCACAGCTCTGAGGGACCAGAAAACAAACAAATAAATTAATCATACCATTAACGGAGCCAAGACATCCTCCATGGACTAAAAGCTAATCAACTTCAATAACATGCAGTGCCCATGCGCAATCAAAATGTTTAGTTCTTGATGAATTATTCAGTGAGTCCTCCTGGCAGTTGGGGTAAGTGGTTTGTTCGCCTGGCTGCTGTTTCTCTTCTGCAGCAGTCCCCCCTCACTGTCCAGATTCAACATTTCTTCTTGTTTCCACAGAATCAGTGAGCGATGGACAGGCTGCGCTATCCTTGTGGCCAAGCAATGTTCTGTCAATTGATTTCTTTAAATGCAAAGCTTTTAATCGACTGAAGATTTTGTTTTCCAATGTCACTCCTTCTGTCAAACTCCCTTCTGCTACTTTCCACTTTGTTCTTCTCCCATTTTTCTAATGACACAGCAGTTTAGAAGGGAACTGTTTATTGATGTTGCTGCATTAGCAGGCAGAGCAGATAAACCTTCTTGTGACTGTTGTTCAGGAGAACCAGCAGGTTTTTCTTCCTTTTCCAGGTTCAGATCAAAACAGTGGAAAAACTCAATACAACACAAATAGCCCATTTATGGGAAATATAAAAAGCAGCCATTCTCTGTAGATAATGGTTCCTTTTTTACTCTCTCTCACTCTTGTCTGCAAAGCTTCCCCTGTATAACTCCTTAAATTTAGAACTCCAGTATGCCATTTCCTCTATGAAAGCTTCAGTGTTGTGATCCATCAATAGAGATGGACTTTCTTTTAATTACATGGTATATTTATCCATAACCCAATAGCATTTGTAACATGGACCCATTCTTAATCAAAACTAAGCAACGTGACTCTTAGCCAGAGCTATGCTTGTTCAAAGCTCAATTGTAAGACCAGTCCCACTGAAATTCTCTGGTGGCAAAGATGAAACCTTTCTGTAGCACTGAGCAAATTCAGTTAATATCCAATCTTTAAACAGAGAAATTGCTGTGCTTCCTTATTTCCAGTAATTTTTCCCAAACAGCTTGGACATGAACATGAAGGTAAATGCCACTTGCAAAAACATTCTTGAAGCACACAGTTGTAGCTCATTATATTTTTGCTGACCTGCAAGCATAGATTTATCTTTATTTCAAGAACTCTGCATGACTCAGTAACATTAACCCTCCAGAGAAGACAAAAATTTGGAATTTCAGATGCTCTGCAAAAAGGAGGAAGATCTAAACAACTTTTGTGGAAACATGAGTCCTTTCTCAGGACAAAAAGATGTACAAAAATTGCAAGGAACGTCCCAGATAAAATCTCTGAAGCTCCTGGTGTTCCCCTGTAACTGGATGGCTCAGATGGAAAAAGAAGTTCAGAATCAGAAAGAAAATACATTGAAATTGTCATGCAGCAGTCAGGATGGTGTGAGGGCTTGGTGGTGGATCTCCAGTAGCGCTAAGAATCATCTGCTCAGTTGAAGTTGGGGAGTAAGAAACAGAGCTGACTGAGCCAAACACCCCCATCTTCTCTTCTTTCCTCTCCAGATGACTTCTGCAACTCCTCTTCTCCCATGAAAATTCATCTCTGTGCTGGCACAGTGAGTGGTGGTGAGACTGAGGAGGTGTCGCTTTCATTGCTTTGATCTAACCACTACTAGGTGCACATATAATTCAGGCACTGCTGCCCTCTCAGCACTGCCAGTCTTCTAGGACTTCACTGGGACACTAAAAAAAATCTTGGCCAGCCCATTCCAGCCACTGGTGGAAGACAACCTCCACCAGGAGGAAACTCACCGTGTCTCCAGATACTCCGTCTTTCCCTGAGGCTGCTGCTTAAAATGTCTGTAAGACAAACAAACATTAAGTCCAAGTTCCTTTGAAGGTGCCTTCCACCTGTTTCTAAGAGTAGTCAAGACCATTTTTCGATGACCTGTTTCCTTGCTATCTGAAGTTTAAGACTACCTTGTGCTGTATGTAAGCTAAAATGGCACATGCTATTGGTCAACGGGATTAAGTGAGTGTACAGCAACTTCATTTTGTGTCCTAATCCTGGGAAGCAAAGTGCATGAGATGTTTTCCAAAACAATGTCCATCTCTGACTATTCTTTTCTGGCTTGTGCAGAAATTTCACTAAGGAACTAGGGACAGAAGCAACTTGGAGGTAAAACCATGCACGCCGGGCGGATTTTTTCTTAAACATTCCTTTTGGAAAGAGGGGCACCAGATTCACCCAACTACATTTATGGTTTAAGCATTTTTATAAGACTGAATCAGAAAGTCTTTTCTTTGACATAACTTGATTTTAAAACTAGTTTTGCCTGAGGAAAGGCTGAGTATAAACTAAGTAGGGATTTTAAAATTTGACCTAGAATGTTGAACCAATAGCTGACCTTTGAACTGCTCCTAGATTACCCAGGGTTTATGGTCATCCTATGTTTCATTCAAAGGGTCGTTTCCTGTAGGACTTGCATCGAGTCATCTGACTTGTGACCTCTTGGATTAGATTTATGACCTTGCAAGGTCAGTCTTTCACCCCTTCTAAACTGTTAAGTTGCAAAGAGAACACTGTATGTCATTAGAAAAACCATTTTCTCCAGTGTGGTAATAAGACTTTGGAATGAGCTTTAATTCCAGTTTCACAAGACATTACTGATTTCTAAACAATAATAAGACTTTGTAGTTATCCCTACCTTTTCTGAATTTAGAAATAGGTAGATATATACATTGAAGACACCAAAAATTTGCCAGCATTTGCAAACTTTGCAAAGAGAATACAGTCACCTACCTCCATGTCAAGGTATTGAAACAAAAGAGAGACTTGATTTTCAGCTCTGCTAACAACTCCATCAATAGTAGCAACAGAAACTCAACACCCCTCAAAATTATGCCAGTAATGCACAACTAGAGAAATACTTGCTTTCTTTATGTGTTTCTGTGTGTAATTAATGTCTGCAATTTGTTGGGAAGGAGTCATCTCTTTTTTTTACTGTATCTACAGTTTATAGTATAGTTTGACTTTGCTTTCTGATAACAATGAAAATAAATGCATTGAATGGATTCAGTCCTCAGATACAGAGCTTTACTAGAGTGAAAGTAAGAATACACAAGATTTCTGTGGTTAAACATAAAATTCAATAGACCAACACAACTGCATTTTCAATAGAAATCAAATTAAGTGCCACAAGCAGGAGTTTTCTAAAGACCTCTGTTTCTGAGTTAGGCACTAAAAACAAGGACTAGATTTATGGAGAAACTTCCTCCAACCTCTGTGTAAAAAGATGAAGTAGCTCTCCTTAGAAGGAGTCCTCTTGCATGTCAGTCCCTAGATGAGGACTCCAAACATTTGCATGGTCACCTGTGTCACAGTCTGAGAACTATTTGAGAAATTCTGCTCAGTTGTGTTTCTTTTGCATGTCTTTCAGACCCCATGAAGCTACGAGCCTTCCGCTGTAATGGTCGTTCTTGCAACCCTCCGGTGGGAAACCTTGCGACAGGGAGGACACCAGTCACTCTCACTACATGTGGCCAGAACAGTACAGAACTGTATTGCTTCTACTCAGACCAGAATCTCCTCCATCAGGTCTCCCACGGCTGTGGGCAGCCTCGCTGCACCAAATGCAATGCCAACCAGCCTGACAACTCCCATCTCCCTGCTGACATGACAGACGATTTCTTTGCAAACCCTATCTCCTGGTGGCAGTCTGCCCAAGGGGTACACAGGGAAGAAATCAGACTGGACTTTGAAACAGAATTCTACCTGACCCATGTCATTGTTGTGTTCAAGTCACCTCGCCCAGCTGCGATGGTGTTGGAAAGATCCCAGGACTATGGGCAGACTTGGAGGCCCTACAAGTATTTCTCTGTCAACTGTACAGCGACTTTTGGGCTCCAGGATGATCTCATCGAGGAGGGCTCCATGTGCACTTCCAGGTATTCAGATGCAGTGCCCTGCACGAGAGGAGAGGTAAGCAATAACTGAGGTTTGGACTAAGTTTAATATCAAACAGTTGAAGACTGGCTGAAAATCAGAGAGCATGGGCTCAGACACTGTGCATTTAAATTAAGAAAGGTAGCCCATCCCCAAAGGCTTTGTGTTAAGAAAATAAAGGGGAAGAAAAGAAATTCTATATCAATGAAAAATGCTTTAACAAATTTCTTTTATGAGAGTTGCACAGGATAGGATTAACATTGCCTAATTTTACATTGCAGATGCCAGTAACTGAACCAGAATTCCAACAAAATAAATGTAGGGAAATACACATGATTTGTCCAAACTCTTTTCCTACTTGACATGAACTGCATGCTCTTGCTTTTTCTTCTCCATATAAAAAGTCCTAGATGATTGGATGACTTTTAGAATCAACCTTCCCCTAAGTTTAATGTAACTTTTCTTGCTGTGGGTGACAGCTCTCCTGGTATCAAGCCTTAGGCTCCAGAAACGAGACCGTCTAGAGTAAGCAGCAGTGAGCAGTCAGGTTTCATTATTCAGCAGTGGGAAAAGACCTTCCCTTGTTATGAATATTCTGATCACAGAATCATAGAATCATAGAATCATAGGTTGGAAAAGACCTCTAAGATCATCAAGTCCAACTGTCACCCCTACACCACCATTCCTACTAAATCATATCCCGAAGTGCCACATCTACATGTTATTTGAACACCTAAAAAATATGCTATTACACATATGCAGAAGGCTTTCTGTAAAATAAATGTACAATTGCTCTGATAAATTCCTCTGACAAGAACATTAATGACTGCTTAGTAATCAGATACTTAGTTTAGTTATAAGCCTTTTCATTCATCAGTCTTGAAACCGTTTAGATGGGAAAGATGGTAAATACCATTGTTCTAATTTTGTAGAGGAGACATAAAGGCACAAAGGGCGATTATAAGTCATTCCTATAGTCACAACAGAGACTAGAGTCCTTTCAATTCCTTCTCTCTTCCTTAGAAAAGTCACAGTCCTCTTGGTTTCCCTGTCTGGAAGTGATCATGCAGGTTTGGCAGTAATACTTTGCTGCAAATTAAGCTCAAGTGTGAGGTGAATGGTTCAGACAGGCTTCAAAAAACACTGTGGTTTCAGCAGTGCACTTCAAAATGCACTGGAGAAGAAAGAAACTAGTGTACTATACCTGAGACAGGGAAACAGCAGTAAGGAGAGACTGAGTTCATCCTTGCGCAACAGGAGGGGAAACATCTCTGTGTATTAAAAATCTGGAGCAGATCATCCCACTACTGAACTGTCTTGTTCCTCGAGTAGTAACTCTGCTGGTCAGTTATCATGATACATTTAAGTCAAGTACATCCAAATGTCTTCTGTAGAGAGACTACAATTTGCCACGTCAATACAGAATCTAGGAAACTAATACAATTTTCCACTCCTGTGTACCTTCCAATCAAAAATCTGGAAGCACTTTGCAAGTTCCATTCAATGATGTTCAGCATACGTATCAGGGTCCTGTTGCCATTTCATAGAAATGGGGAAAGAGCAGCACAGAAAAGTGACTTGCTGTGTGGTGGAACAGGACAGTTCTGGTCGAGTAAGGAACAGAATTCAGGGTCTGAGGCAAACACCTTGGCCTGAAGTGCAAGACAACTCTTCCTTCTCTAGTACGGTATCCCCTGTTGCCCTGCACTATGTTGGCTTTTGTGCTTACTTAACCCTTGGGGAATATCATTAAGACCATGTGTTGCTGCTACAACAAATCTGAGAAGTGGATGGCAGAAAATCAAGTAATAAAACATTCATCCATCACAAGCCTTCATGAACACAAGTGTCAAAATGATTCTGTCAACTTGGGCAGCAGCTACACTGAAATGAATATGTGTATGCTTAATCAATCTATGCTGCGGTAGTAGATGTTAGAAAACAGTCTTAATGGTAAGAACAGTCATGTGTTTACAGGTCATATCCTTGCAGATCCCAAATACTTTCATGAACTGCTGAATGAATTGAATACATACAGAGGTCACTTCCTCCATGCGATGGAAAGCTGAAGCTTGAAAGCAGCACAAGGAATCTGTACAGCAGCTTAACAGAACAAGACGAATACTGTTTCACAGCACATTAACTCAAAGGAATTCTGAAGTTCTGGACACACTGTACAGAGACCTCTTCTTAATCAATACATGAAATGCCACTATGGCAAGGGTGCAAAAGCATCAGGCTTTTCAGGTCAGCAATATGACACAGCAGATTCTTCTGTGAATGAAAATAAAGGAAGGCAGATTGCAGTTATTTAAAGCGATACCTGATCAGATGTGCCCGAGTGACACTGTTACTCTTACTGCAAGTCTCACAGGAGCTTTACCCACGCACCTCAGAACTGCGATTTTACATCTTATTTTAAAGATGTCACCAATGTCACCAGGGCATCCACTCAAGCACTGACTCACAATTGACTTGGAAGGAAGCTGATCAAATCCGCGCAACTCCTTTCTGCAGTGTTCTCTGCTTCTTCTTCACCTCCACTCTGACCTATCCAATTACTGATTCTGGGTTAGCATTGGATTGCTGCAGAGCTCACATCACCAGCTGACAACATTTCTGAAACGATCAAAACTGTTCCAACTTAAATGCTAATTAATGCTCTGAGATAAATGCCAGTCTTCTCTACTGAGGGGACTGGAGTAATCTCTACTGCATGACACTAGGTTTTTCTTGGGCATTGTCCTACTCACTTGTAGAGGAGACATAAATTCCTCTCTAACAGGGCGCAAGAGGAAGCTAAAAAAGAGATGGCTTACTGAAAACACTTAGGTTTGAAACCCATGGGGGACACATCAAGAAACAAGATTTCAGGTCAACTGGCTTCCAGAACTGAGAATGTAGGTGTGAAAGGAGAAGGTGGTAGAGCTGCAGGAACCTACAATCATCTATAAACTGAGATGCATCTACCTGAGTCAGCGCACGCTGGTGATCCTCTAAGATCACTGAAAGAGTCTTCTCCTGGGAGCATGACGGGAAAGTTGGCAGAGGAGAAACTTCTAGGAGATTAGAATGGAAGCAAAAGACATTTGGGTGAGTGATGTGACAATGTCACAACCGAACATAATGCATCACTAAGTTAAAGTGTATCCTTTGTCTCTTGTAGATTATCCCTTATCTTTCACCTCTGACAGGGTCACAGATCTCCATTCCATCTCAGATAAGGTGCAGCTGAGATAGAAGGTGTCGTGCATTGGGGAACAAGTCCTGTAGAAATGCAAGGAGAAGACTTCCTAATGCCTCTTCTGCAGTTTTCTTTTACTCCAGCATTTACTAAATCCCGTACTCCTGTTCAGATCCAGAGTACTTCTGCATATAGAATCTATCTGAGATCCTCGATCTCCCATCTTAATTATTCTGGTAATAAACTTGCTCTATTGATGATTTCTGATCTAGGTGGCAGAGCACTTTGTTCACTGCCAATTGCCTACACAACATTTGCTTCATATGAAGCACCACAAAATCAGCACCTAACTTCCTATGCTTATAAACACTCCTCAGTGACAATCCTCCACTAGCATGTCTTAAGTCCTTATGAGTCTGTTAAGTACCCTTTGTTTTGCCTGTTGACTTCTATCACTATAAGAAATTGTATATTAAATGGGAAACAAGTGCTTCTAATCTTTATCCTGTTCGTAGGGGAGAATAGCTCATCAGCTTCAGTACACCAACCTCCAACGTAACATCAAGAACTAAAACCAACCCCGTATTTTTGAGGTCTGTTCATCTTCTGTAAGTGCATCTACAGGCAATACTTGCATGGAGTCTTTTGCATCAACTGAGACCTTTTTTACCTACTTCTCCATCCATCTGTTTTTCTAATTTAAAAACATTATACTGTGTACTTGCCTAAAATGAGCCTTCACATCAGCTAATGTAAATCAAAACTTTGCCCCAAACAAAAGGAGAAATTACTACAATGTTGCATCAGACATTAGTGTGACTTACAGTTCAAACATCACATGGGGGAAACAGGGACAGAAAGGTTTCAACCTGCATCCTGACAGCACGTGTACTCAAGGATCAGGGAGATTAAGACCATGTTTTTAATAAATTAGAATACTGGGAAATGAAAACAAATGTTCTCCTCCATCAGAGATGATGTATGCATGAAAGGAAGACATTAGCATGCAAAGCGGAGTAGAACACTGACCTGCTTATAACCACCAGACCCAAAAGGAGACCCTTCCCCTGTTCAGTCTAGCTAGTGCAAGGGAGTTTTGAATCAAAGACTGGTTCATTTATGTGAGTGTCTGTGTGACAGATGACACCAATGAAGTGTGATATAATAACCCTATTACTGGAATTCACTGGGGGCTGGAAGAATTGTGTATGCCTGAATTAAGTAACTGGTTTCTATGGCAACATGTTAAGTGTGCCTTGCACAGAAGACCTGTTCATTTTCCATTTTTTATCCTGTGGTGACCTCTTTAGGGACAGAAGTCCCCAGCAGTGCCTTTTGTCAAAGATGAGTGAACTCACTTTTTAGTTAAAAGACTTTTAATCACTCTTCTAAACATACTCTGTGAATTCCAGATCAGGACATGTTGTGATGGGATGTAGTTCCGTCTTCTTCAAAATCCACCAGGTTGTTCAGAAGCCACAGTCAACCCTATGGAAGGCCTTTTGCTCTGCACTGACGCTGAAGACCTCTGCTGCCTTTCTCCATCTACAGGGACTCCCTGAGCAACAGTTACAACATAGGGGAACCACTTGCAAACAGACACCACACCAGGCCAGGGACAGGGCTCTGTGTGGAATGTATGTGATCCTGTTCCAAGGACCTACATTTTTTGCTGTCTTTTTTCAAGCTTTTCTTTTACTGTATTCATGCCAAACCTTTCGATAAACAAAGGAGGATGTGTGTGTGTCCCCCCCATACTTCATTAAGTGGCAACATCAATAATTCAAGAGGTCACCACTGAGGCTTCAGTGGCTTCTTAAAGGTCTGATCTCATATGGCAGTGGGGTCACTGAAAAGAAACATGCTCAGTACCTGACAAGGTTGAATTCCTAGTAGCTAAGATGCAAGGGCAGACTCTTGTACTGCAGTGAATTGTCCAACAGTCATCAGGATTGGCCTCTCAAAGTTGCACGATGCTGAGCCTATTCCCACTTCCAGCCAGAAAGGATTCCAGGAGGGATTAGTCACTAGTGAAGGTAAATGCCCAAATGTTATGACTAGGGCCGTCTGTTCGGCATTTCGTTTAACTTGAACTGTAGAGGAGATAGAATGCAGAGGCAAGTTGAGAGGAAGCAGTTAACACCAGCAGTGTAAACAAGCAGATAGCACTGCCAGGCCCTGCTTCACTGGAGGAAGAATTAAGGGGCTCAAGGGTTTGTCTCTGAAAGGAATTTGAACTGACAAGACCAGTCCAGCATTCCCATCCCTGGCCAGTGAACTTCAGGAGGGCACCAAGTGTCCTACTCTGACCTGGTTTGTAACGAGTTATTTCAGAGACATTTGGAACCTTATAAACCAGCCAGCAAGACACGGTAGGTTTTTGTTTTTGAGGATTGCTTCTGCATTTCCTGAACATAGAAGCCAACAGATATCAAATGGATTTTTCTTCTCACCCTGTTTTAGGAAACCTTAGTGGAGCTGCAGCCATGACATTTTTTTTTCAAGTCTCAAATGTGAAAAAATTGTTGTCTAAAATGCTATGAATCTTAGAGATTCATTGTTATAATTTTCAAACTCCAGGCAAAAGAACACTTAACTCTTTGCTCTACAGTTGGCCAAACATCACTGTCATGGTGAGACTATACACTTAGCTAAATCTGTTGATGTGTAAGATTTCAGCCAAGACCTAGAGATATAAGTGGCTCCACTTACAAGAAATGGATGATATCCCATAAGAATACAGCTTGGTTGACAGTGGTTGACGCCGATAGTGATGGGTTGTTTTAACTTTCCCTGACAATTCAGCAGATAGAGTGAAATGAGTCTCCTTATTCTCAATCCAGTTCCCAGTCAGGTTGCCTACATCACAGAACTCCTTGTGCTGCCTTTGCCATTTCAGAGCAAGTATAATTTCTCATAATGAAAAAGGACATTGCACTTTGTGGGAGCATGGAAATGCTCTCACCTCCCCATGTGAGGTGGTGCTATGTAGAATGGAAGGAATTTTGTCCATTCCCTGTATACAGACTTCAAGCTGAATCTTTTTGTGCCCAATAGTCTCGATTTTGTACTCCAGCTACATTACCTGACTTGATAAAAAATACTGCTTCTCCCTACAAACCTTGCCTTTCTACACAGATGTAGAGATTTACATCTGCAGATAACCTGAACCTACAGAATGCATTTTGTTTGACGAAGAGAAAAAGTCTGCATGGCTCTTCAGATTTGTCTGCCTCATAATTCAATTGTGCAGTCTTTCCCCATCGTCATATTGGCAGCAATGACTAAATATTAATATTAATGCCACACCGACTGGATTACTGGAATAACCTCAAAGCAAATGCAAATTCAAGGGACATTATCCCTTTCTGTTTTGGAAAACACAGAATGAATTCAAGATGCCACTGTCTTGGTAGTAGCTGAGTTTACTCAGATGAGAGAAATTTAAAAAATCAGATGCACAATTATTTTCTTAACAAATTATCATCTTCTATACTGGCTTCTAAGTTTTATTCTCTGGAAGGACAGAAAAGCAGTGGATCTTGACTAAAAAACACTGTTCCATGAATTGTCAGAATGGGCCTTCTAATAGCTAGGAGAATACCTAGACTTTCTTTGTGCTTCAAAACAGGAAGAAGACTACTTCTTAGTAAAGCCTACTGTACCACACGATGGAAGAATTAATTTTAGTCAAGGGGCTCCATCAAATAGATCAGAGGATATTTGCCACTGGGTAGGAAAAATACTGAGACAATTGTTTGCTATTCCTTTAAGAACAAAATCAACTCACAGGAAAATCTCTTAATGAAGAGGATTTAGGACTGATGGGAGTTTTTATTGCAGCTTCCTTCTGATGGGCCTTGTATAAGCACATAGACATTTCTGATCTCATTAACTTGATTGTGTGCAACATGATCAACATAGCTTAAGGATGATTAGTAATATCAAATTCTTGCTCTGCACAAGGATCTTCTTTTGTAGGAGGCCATGCATTGGCACTGCCCTCCATTTATGACTCATATTCCTTGACCTTAGGCTATGAGCTTGCAAGGGGGAACCTTTGTTGTGTCCACATCTTTTCTGACTAGTACTGGCTGGAAGATCAGGTTAAGAAAACAGAATTATCTGCATCAAGAATGGAGAAGTAAAACATATGGCAAGAAATCAAAAATCTGAGACACTGTCTCCGGAATTAAGATGATCTCTTGATTGGTGATACAACATCCCCCCTTGTGAAGCTGTGCCAACTTGTGTACAGCAAAACCAATCCTCTAACAGCGGCTATCTTTTCTAGCTTTGCACACATACAGCATTCTCCAAACTTCCTTGCTCTTTGAAAGGTTAGGAGAGGACAGGGTAGTGACCATCTTTTTGAGGCGCAGCTGATTGACTTTTGAAAATGAGAATGACAAATATGCGCTTGATAGCAGATATGCAGATAAGCATGAATGCCCTACTCAGCATTCAGCTCCAGTGTCAGCTCCTGATTATAAGGGAAACTCAGGGTCTAGGATGTATTTCCACACAGGGTTGAGACTATAGAGGTGCTGAATACCCTCAACTTCCACTCAATTCGATGGAAGTGAAAAGATTTTTAGGATGTCTCTCAGCAGACTCAATCACCATCAGATTTTCTTCTGCAGCTGTGCATATGTTACTTCTATGAAAGCTGCACACTGATGTTTAGAGAAATGACTGACATTTCAGAGCAGACTGTTACAGCAAAAAAACATAGCTTCCACAGAACTTGATACCAGAGAGAGTTTCAATTAGATGAGGATTTTTTTTTTTTTTACAGTGAACATCATGGGAAGCTCTCTTCAGAGCTTGCATCTCAATCAGAAGAACACGCTTTTTTCACTACACTCTCTTAATGTCTTTCACATTAATATGATGGAAAACTTCAAATTTGCATGGTATCTCTGGAAAATTAAAAATTAATCATATTCCTGCCTTTCTGCAAAAGGCAGAGGTAAAATGTGTATACAAGGTAAAATGTGATACAAGGAATTTGCATCACAGGCCTCAGAAACACAAACCTCGTGAATTAAAAGAAAAGGAAAAAATAATGGCAAAAAGATGGAATGTCTCTTCCCACAGTTCATGACTCTAGGAGTTCACTAATACTTTGATCCACTCCTAATCTAATCTTTAAAACATTTATGCAGAAATGGTTGAGATGGCCAAACTCTTACCTTTTACCTATTATTATTAAAATGGCATGTATAGAACATCCATTTCTAGGCATTCTTGGAGAATTTTACAGGTGTAAAATTATTAATCTTCTTCCCATTCCATGAAGTACTTGAATACCTCTATTCTATTTTTTAAAAAAAGGAAATAGGACATACAACAGACTTCTCCTTTTCCTACTGAATTCACTGGCAATCCAGAACAGCATAAGGCTTAAGTTACTTGCTGAACGTTATACTGAACAATTGCGCTGCGGCTTTGAACAAATAGTCACATTCCCAGCTCTGTTTTTTGGTCACAGTGACATCTCTTCCTTTTTTAAAGAAATAAAATTCTTCCCTGTACCGCATAAAATTATCAATCCATATATACAACAACCGCCAACCGGTCTTCTAATTTAGGAGTAACTTTTTCTTAGGGATCCATAAACACAAATGCATTCATTTAAAACACAATCATGTATTTTTAGTACAGAAAAAAAGTTTAGTGGTTTCTTTGTTTTTTTTTTTTAGGTAAATTAGGCATTTACAGAAAAATAATTCAGGGCCTGTAAGATGAGATACCAGATCTGTTTTAAAAATTCATCCCACTCCACAATTATTTGACTCGATACACATAGCAGACTAATAAGTATAACTTATGGATTGTAACATATTGCTCTTGACAGTAGGGCAACACATGTTAAGGAAGATCTAACGATTGGCACTTTAACACAAGAAGAAACATCCAATCAAATACTAAAAATAAGCAAAGAGATGGTGATTACATTACAATCTTCCTTGTGATCAAGGGTTTTAACCACCAATACTTTAAGGAGAATGTGTCCTCCAGAAGGGAAGCGAGAGGAAAATTCCATTTTCCAGTTTTATGCGTATATATGAAATAATGCTGCTAACCCGATTTAAATACAAAATAAAACAGTGGTACCTCTGTGCAAAATGCAGCTCACCTAAACCTGCTTATGTGGGCACAACAGATCTGCTTTGACTTTGCTGATACAGAATGTCTTTGTTTAAGTAAGTCCTCAATATTTTTGATTTTTACAAAGTTAAGGAAGGCTAATTCCTTAGTGGTTGTTAAATCCAAGAACATATAAATGCCGCTCCCAGAAGACTTCATTAGTGTGATGTCACCCAAATCAGATCTTTAACACTTAACAAGTCTTGCCTTGGGAGAAATAAGGACAAACAAATCCAGTTTCACCACGGAGCTTATTCCAGACAGAAATGTGTCATGAATTAATCATACAAGCAAACTCTTGTACCTCAACTGGAATGGAAAGCTGTCTTTTTTTTAAAGGATGCCACAATCCCTATGGGACATCCAAGCTATTAACATCTCTACTCACAAATACTGTTCAGAGTTCTAAGGGGATACACAAAATGCCAAAGAAACTCCCCTCAAGAGATGCAAGGCCAGAAATTAAAATATTTGCAAAACAATAAACCTGCAGGGAACTCAACCTTTTTCCAAGCTGTCAAGCAAATAAAACACAATACAGCTTCATGAAAGCAAATAGCCCTATGCTGAGAGAAGAGCACCCAACGGCTGCTCTTTTGCCTAAAGAACTCAGTTCTATCTGGATGTCAATTAAGACATGGACACGACGGATAATTGATGGGAGATCCCAAAACATGAATCCACCCCTTTAAACATATCATACTGTATACAAAATATGTGTCCAGTAGTGCAGTAGAATATACAAGATTTCCTTCACATTAACATCACACAATGCAAGATTATTGTCATCAAGCAGAAGTATAATGCCTGAGGCATAGAGTAAAAAGAAGCACTTTGGCTATTATCTAGTCATTTCTTTCAGAGAAGCCCAGTAAAAACTCTTGTTCTTCACCTCCTGTGAGAAGATCCATACCTGTTCATGACTGGGATCTCTGGGGCACAGAGACTTTAAGCCTCTTGCCCAGACTTGTATCAGGAGGTGACTGGCAGGACCAGTGCAGATCTTGCAGAAGCTAATGACATATTTGATTACCTTTTTTCAGATGTGTTGTCCTGGAATAAAGTACTTCTAGCATTCATGTTCTCAAGCGAGTGATCTGTTAGGTATCCTCTGTAGAGCTGTCTTGAAAGGAGATACCATTTTTACTAAGCATATATATTAGAGAAGCCATAGACAAGAAAGCTAAGAGTGAGAATAGAGCTGACAAACACTAGCAAGTGAACAGACTGCTTTAACCTTCGTTCATCTGTTTTACGCCAACTTGAAACAGTTTCACAAGGACTTCTAACCATTAATATTCCATCCAGTTCACTGCCTTGGTCTTAGACTAATTGACCATGTGGGAGGAAGATGTGTGTGTCTGTACATGACCAGGTGCTCAGGACTCTGAGAAACCACTCCAAATTTGCGTGGTCCACAGGGGACTGAGAAGCAGGAGATAGGGTTCATAAAACTGGTTTCCACTAAAAATATTAGACTGTCCTGGATTGGAGGAACTGGACAGAGGAGATCTGGTCTTTGTCCTGTGAATCCATCTATAAGGGGAATGCTGGGCACCTGGACTAAACAGAATGGGCCATTTGCTTATGGTTCCACTGACTGGGGGAATGTAGACATTGGGGTGGAAAGGCCTGGACTATTTTGTCATGGTTTCATTAGTCAGGGGAATGCAGGCACCTGCATTGCACAGCCTGGGCAACGTGCCCACAGCTCTATAAAACAAGGAAATACAAGCACCTTTGACCTCACCAAGCAATGCTGTTTGCATCGTTGTAAGTAGCTCACAGTGTAAGAGAAGGGAATTAAAAGAAAAAAGAACAGAGCTAACCAGACAGAAAATGCTCTGGACAGGTGGGAAATGTACTGCTGCCTTTGCTATGGTACTGCCAGGTGGAGATCTGTGCGAAGCCTGGCAGCTGATTCTGTTAGTTTAAGGGGGTTTATCTCCTCATGTGCCATCAGCATGCAACAGAATTACCTTTCAGGCATGTACCACAAGCTCTTTTCTGGCTCTTGCAAGCAAAAAGGAGCAAGGAATTTTATATGCTGCAAGTATTTAAATTGGTCGGTTCACTAGCAAGAAAGAAAAAGATAAGCACAGCGAGACAGAGAAAGAGGGAATCCCTATGGAATCAAAGCTTTCACTCTGCTAACAGAGTTAGTCAGACAGGCACTGTCACTAATTATAAAGCAGGGCCAAAGAACTCTGAGGGCCAGTCCCTCTGCTATGATGGAAAAACTCAACCAGAGGAGAAAATAGCTCTCAGCTTGGAGTTAGAATATCCATAGAGGACATGAACGCAACCAGCTCTCTAGTTCACTGGCATCGACTGTGGTGCAGCCCTCTGTTATCAATCTGTCCCCAAAAGCAACAGAAACAAACACACCCCGAGAGATACACAAGGGTAAAGCGGTGCATGAGCACCAAAATTAGAAATGTGATACTCAAAACCAAACTGTTGCTGCTCTGGAGAACTATCAAACAGCATAAAAGCTGTGACAGAACAGTAACAACCCGCAGACAGCCAGCAGGCACAAAGCGCCTTTGGTCCTGCAAGCTCACTGCAGTGAGCTACTTCTCCTAATGTATAAACTGGCTGCCTTTGTTTGAAGACAGGGTTCCCTCAGTGCTTACTGACCCTAAGCCAAGCTGTGTTTTCTAGCACATAGTTCAATTGACCAAGCCAAAAGTCTGATCCCAGTTTCCACTTCTTCCAAAAATCCCCTTATTGCCTTAGCTCACCTGACTCTAGGAGTTATGCTAAAGCCATGTTTCTAAAACACTTTGAGAAATTTGGATGGCATTAATACTGCATTTATGCCAATAAGCCTTGGATTTCTCTGAGTGACATTGTTGTCACTTGGCTCAGAAACACAAGGAAGTAACCAGCACTTGACATACTATCATATATTGGCTGAACTGCAAGAATTGACTGGGCTCAGTAACCCCAGGGAGAGATGTGTAAACTAAGGCATTTCCTGTCTCAGATCTGAGTTGGGATGAAGCAGGTACACAGTCACTTGCTGTGGCTTGGCCAGCTGGTGGTAACTCAGCTGCGATGTTCTGGAATCAGTCACAGTTCCACAACGGCTTACGCAGAGTCTTCTAAATAGGAACTATTACTTTTTCCTGAACATCGCCTTGGGATGTTTGCTGTCTATGCAGAGTCCTATATCTATTCTTGGTTGTGTATCTTCTGTCTTTCAGGTGATTTATCGTGCCTTAAGTCCGGCTAGCAAGATCGAAGACCCCTATAGTCTTGAGGCTCAAGATCTCCTGAAACTCACCAACCTCCGCCTCCTTTTGTTAAAAAGACAGGAATGTCCATGCCATGGTTCAGGACTGGTAGAGAAACCTCAGAGATTTGCCCACTATGCTATTTATGACCTGATCATCCGGGGAAGCTGCTTTTGCAATGGGCATGCAGAGGAGTGCGAGCTTGCCAACAGGACAGGAGTCGCAGAGAATGTGGTGAGTTCTAGACATTCACTAACTTATCAGACTCGTTACCTGCTTGTGCTTTCTCAGGCTAACTGTAAATTTTGTGCATAATCCTGTCCAAGCCTCCCTAAGCCTATCCTAAAAGGGCTGCACAGTCAATCCACATTAGAGAAACCTAAACCACCCTGGGAAAAGATGTCCTATAAGCTTGGCTGCAGTTCCATGTGTATTAATTGTACTGCTATGAATTGTGAAGGGGCTTTGTACCTGAAACAGAGATCTAACTCCAAATACAGTGAATGAAATCTCCTATCTATATGCCCGCACAGAACTGAACTAATCTCTTTGATGCAAAGACTGCCCTGACCAAAATTTCAGCATTAGATCTCGAATCTCAGATTTTCTGAGTTTGTGAGATATGAGCAGTTCTGTCGTACTTGGGGTTTCAGTCTTTACTTTTAGGTTTTCAGCCTTCTGTGTTTTTGTTACTTTCACTACATAGACAGCAGTGTTCATGATGTCCCCTTCTCTGTTACCCATTCAGCTTAAAATAAGTTAGAAATTTTTTTAAAAGCCAAACCTTGTAGCAAGATCATTCTATGGTACTATGACTAGCCTGTCCCTGTTCAGTCTTTTATCTGCATTTGACCCTGGATGTGCAGAAGATGCGAGTGGTGTTTGTATGCATACTCAGAAGTTGCAGTTCAGGAAGAATGACTGCTGTCTCCTTTGAGATTTAGCTGCAAGTATTATATAGAACAACTGTAATAACAGTCACAGGGAAACGATGCTAACCAAATATCTAAGTACATCTAAACACATACATCACAGGCAGAATTCAAGCCACTTTCAACTATTCAATGTCTCCACTGGTTCCAGAACATGGTCTGTCTCTATAATGCATTTTGAAAACCAAAATAACCCTTAGAACTTTAGTCCATGGTGCACTTTGTCATAATAGACTGAAGAAATACATCCTCAGCTAATTTCTGTCCCTTTAGAAATATGTTACGCTTGACATTTTGGTTTATTCTCTTCTGGAATGTGCATTCTTTGTCTTCCTTTCAACTTTTCTAGGTTCAGAGGTAGATATTGTAAGATAATTAGGACTGTATGAGTTTCACAACATTTGCTGAATCATTTCTGAATCATTTCCATCTGTGGTATAAATCTAAGGTTCAGATACAGTATTCTAGCACAAGGTGATATTATCAGACTCAGCTAACTATAAATATAGACTCACTTAATACATAACTGTGGAGAAAAGCTGTTTAAAGCATGCATCCTCTCTACTGCAGACTGTGAAATATGCACATAATGAAACCAAATAGATGAACAACATGCTAAATGAATACAGCTGGTAGAAGAATAAACACTCTGCCCATCAGAAAAGGAAAACAAAATACTGTGTATATTACTGGCATAACCATTGTAAACTATGACTGGATATTTTTTTCCACTAGTCACAAGGGAATAGAATCTTTTTGTGCCATCAATGACTTCATGGGGCAGAAGGTGAAACAGTTCTGAAGAAATGCGCTTCACGAGTGACTCATGCCTCAGGAGACGAGAGGGTGGATGCACCACATCATTCACACAGGCACAGATATTAGCAAGTCTTTGCCTAAGTAGGGATTCAAATGCAGCAGTGGGAAAAGTGAGAAAAGCCTTTCAGAGCTTTAACTACCTCTACAATCTAGATGAGGGCTAGAAAAGGCCAGAAGTGAGCTGGTCTGCGTCCTCGCAGAAAGGTATGATCAAGCATACTAGTGAATGCTTGATGAACTAGTTCTTGAAAATCTCTGATGAAGGAGATTCAATAGCAACCCTCAGTAGTTGTTCCCATTTGACATTTTGAAAGCTCTTCTTCAGTGCCTGCCTAAATAATCTCTGCTGCAAATTAAGGTGATTCCTTCTTGTTCCCTCTCTCCCAATGATCATGGAGAGCAGCTGAATCTCATTCTGCAGATATGATTTGAAAGTTCTTACCGTACCCTTTCTTAATTTTGGGGGTTTTGTACTAACCACAAAAGTGTGAAATCTTAGGTGGTCAACATTTAAAATTCTACACCCAGGTCATACAAGTCTGGAGTAAAGATGCTCATGATATTTTGCTCCTTTTTTCTGTGCCTTAGTCATTACATCCTAGCTCTTTCTCAAATACCCAGTGAAAATCCACTCCTGGAAGAGGCAGGTCCCCAGATCATTTTACATTTTATCTAATTCTTACCAATGATGATATTACAGTAGTGAAGGGAGAGTTCACATAGGTACAGATCTCAGGATTTGGTCTACATAGTTAGCATGAAGGAGTTTATATAAGCGTATAACTTTACATCTTAAAATATAGTAATCTCCTTGCCTATATGCAGAAGGAAAAAGCCTTTGTTACTGAGCGGTGAACACCAGTGATACCTTTCTTGTCAGCCAAACTACATTGCAACAAAAATCATCATCTTGCAGTTTCTTGGCAGAGACAGGGAAGGTGCTCTACTTTCAGTCACATGGTGACCAAAATAGGATGGGGAAAAGAGGTGTTAGAAACAAACACTGTATGTCCAGAAAGAATCTAATTCATTCCACTGGGCATTTCTAATATTTAATGGGTAGAGCAAGTCTCAAAACACACAGTTTTTAATGTGGCTCATGTGCGTGATATCACAGCACGAAGGCAGAGCAGCTTCATGTTTCCTGGGCTGCTGTCAAGCAATTAAATAAATGCTGGAAAAATACAGACCTCCACAGAAAGGCTTAAGTAATAGGAGTTTCAGTCTCTTCAGAGTTCAGAGTCCTCCTACAATGTATCTGTTTTCTGTAGTTAACATAAAAAAAAGCAAGTCCATGTAGAAAACAACTGTAACTGTTTGCCATGGGATAGGCCCAAAAACTGAGATCGTTCTGTGCTTAGGTCTTGGAAGAGACATAATTGTTCTAACTTGTAAGTCTGCTCTTCTTACTCTTGAAAGAAATCTGTTCCATTTGTAATACTTCTAACACTGCTATATTGTTACTATATGGAGGATAAATAATGAATAAAGCTACAGCAAATTTACTGACACTTTTGAACGAACACTTTTCAACACCATTTTGAAGTGACTAGATGATCTATGACTACTAGACGATCTGTCAATGATCAGTTTGTCTGTGGATCTGCCAGTTCAGTCACCATAACCCATTCAACTTCTGGCTTCTCCACTGAGGCTGCCGACAAGAAATGCAGCTCTGTGAGAAGTCATGTCACAGATGCCACAGTGCTGTAGAAACTAATGGATCCAAGAAAATTGCAAATTGTAAAACCGACCTGCAAATGGTACATCAATCCGCAGAGCTTGAAATCCTAGATAGTTTCATGCATATTCTCTCTGGTCATGAATAATTTGTGAAAATACTGAGTACAGTAAGATTCAGAGTAGACTTCCACAGGACCCGATGGAAATGTCCTTTGACTCCTTGTTTTGGCAGCAAACCAGTAATAACTAGTCTTTCAATGTGGCTTTTTTTTTTTTAACAAGCCATGCACCTACCTCAACACAATTTATCTAGATCACGCTGCCGTTATTAGCTACTGAGAATATCATGTCAGACAGGAGAAAAGCTTTGAGAAATTAAGATGGGAGGTGTAAACAATAGGCAAGAAATTTCTGGACAAGCATATATGGAATTTTGGGTTTATTGCTGTTGACAGTGATGGTTTCTTGCTTTCCATTTCCTTTGCTCAGACCAAGAAAAAGAGACACAGAGATGTCATACCCAACTTTAATAGCTTCTTATGATAACTAAGGGCAAAATTCTCCTTTCTGAATTTCATGGCCCGTATTATTGAAACTCTTACAAGTAGCTGTTTGGCAGTGAGGGAAATTACGGATATTGTATTTTGCTGCAGAAACTACAGAGCAGCATTTTCTTTTAAGTGGGGGGTATTAATATGCCGTTATAAGGGAAACAACTGCCAGAACCTGGCCACCTGAATACATCTAGTCTTCTTCTACCATTGGATGCAATGGAACATAATCCTGTCCCAGGTATTGGTGTTGCAGGATGTACAAATTTATGTGTTGCTGTACAGTGAAAGCTCCAACAAAGTTAGTAAAGTTTAGGATCTGCTTTGATGACACATTTTAGATGAGCCCAGGGGTGCTTCCATAACAAAGTTTACAAAGCAGAAAGCGCACATGGACAGAACAGACTCTAGACCAAAGTCCTTTCTGTTTGCCAAACATTTCACAATTCTCTTTATAGTCCATGAGAAGTCAGTATGGATAGAGGAAAGAAAATGTGGATTACAATGTTTTTGTACAAAACATTAGAGTTTTTTCACTTGTTAATTATTGGTACCTACACTGCCAGGAAATTCTTACAAGTTGCCTCGGATGTTTCTTTTGCTTCTTTATCCTGTTTACAGAGACAAACTAGACTCCCTGTGGGTCTGATCCTCCACAATGAAGCAAATGGAAAGTTTTCCATTTACTTCAAAGGGAGCAGGATCTGGTCCTAAGTAAGATTCCTTGTGTGGCATAATGAAGGTTACATAAGGAAAAACTTGTTTTTCTACAGCAATTTTCTAGGTGACTTGGCTGTCGTATCCCTTGCAAATATTACCTCCTCTTCACATATCTTGTGCAGTTCTACTGATAAGCCCCAGCTAAGTTTTCACATTATCTGATGCAAGCTGTGCCAGTCTGTACGATGGCCAGCACTCAGAGATGCAGGAGGTACTCTCTGTTGTAGTTGGCAACTCAGAGACTAGATTTCATTTAAGAAAAAGTTACCTTGTGTACATCAACTACGTGAGTAGTGTCAGGAATGTTTGAAAAAAAAACAATATTAGAAGAGCTTCTAGATCATGTCAGAATAAATTCTAGAAACAGATCTCTCTGCTGTTTTTTTTTCCAAACATTAAAACTGAATATGGACTTCACGCTCTGCACACAATGACCTGAAAACATAGAAGAAGATCATATAAATTAAGGAGCGAAAAGTAGTCATGAACCGCACGAACTACATGAAAAGAAAGTGGTGTTGCTGATACCTTTGCTACCCACAGTAGGCCAAAGCATTTCACAGGAATCCTTGTGGGAACGTGCAGATGGATGAGAAAGTTTCAGACATTTGTCTTCAGAGATGACAAAGAAGCTGACATGGGAGCATCATGGAAAGGTTCTCTTTATTTTAGTGGATAGTTTTAGTGGGTTCCTAGTTTCCTGAGGCAGTATGTGCTTCAAACCTGTGACTCTAAATGACAGTTAAGTTCTCAAATAATTACTTAGATAAAAGTTGGAAAAGGATATTCAGACTTGTCGTGTAGGTCACATCCAGAAGATCCTATTTTGTCACATTCTCACAACAGTCACCAGAAACCTTAATTGAAGAATACTTAAATAAATCTAAAAAAGAGCTTTTCTACACATCCCATGCTTCTCTTGCTGTTTCAGAGTGACTGTGAGGAAGACTGGCACACTGAATTAATGCCTCCATTACTGCCAGGAGTTGGTTTTTGGCCAACCCAAAAATCAACACCCCTGTCCTTCTGAGTTGTTAAAAAATTGAATCCGAGCAAAAATATGTACATATTCCCCTTTTATTTTAGATGTATTGTATCCTCCAAATTGAAGTACACCTCTGGGCTGGAGTCTGGGGTCTTTCCTTTGAAAAAGTGTATTCATTCCGATCAGGTTTCTTACAGTTTTGACTCAGATACTACATCAGGTGTCTCCTAGAATTGCACAAAACCTGCAGTAGTAGTCTTGATGAAAAGATCTTAAATGTTTCAAGGTACCATTCAGTACAGATTTAGGCTCTGTAATCTCGGTTCCTCTCCATAGTTTGTGTGAACATTTCTGGTTTTTCTGGCTCTTTGGCACTAGATTCAAACTTCAACAAGATTGTTCTCCCCTCCCAACAGAACCAGCACTACTTTGCATTACAGCCATTTCAGCTGGAATAGCAGGGACACATGTAAGCAGTAGTTCACCCAGTTCTGAATAGACGTTCAGGTAAGATTCAGGTCATGTTAGGTCTACAGTTGTTCCAGGGACCATTGCTAGGTGGTTTAGTAGAAGGTTCTGCCCACCCTCTGCCTTTGCATTTAGCACTTCCTACTGAAGGTGCAGGAAAGACCAGGAGAACTTTCGTGCTGGTGTGCAGCTTCATCCAGCAATGAGTTGGCACTGGCCAACATGCTCCCTTTTAGAGGGGACATACCCTACCTTCTGTTTGAGCTCTGAAATTAAATTAGTCGGTGAGCGCTATTTCATCTTATGAACGATGGCTAATTTGGCTACTTTGGTGCACTCTGACAATATACCACGGCTTAGTGCATCTTTAATTTGCTTGTTGTTCCTAGGGTGTGTGGGCTGTGTTTCTACCCTCTTCTGATTATAATCAGTGTGTTTAACTTGATATCCATGCAGGTTGTCCATGAGCTCTACTGAGAACCCATGGTTTCTGGCCAGAGCATCTGGCGTGGATACCATCAACCCAATGTTTTGAGTATCTATGGTTTAGAGAATAATCAATTTTGATGGTATGATCCATATAGTGGTTCAGTCATCAGGAATTCTGCAGTTATAAACAAGTTTTTCCTACATTTTATTATTGTTGTGGAAATGTCTTTTACTGCTACTAAAGTCCAAATCAGAAAAACATGCCTATTCAGGGATGGTGTTTAAACATATGTCTAAATGCTTTCCTGATTCAGCACTCAGTGAGGATCCACCCATGCAGACACTCACCTTACTTGTAGGAAACCATCTCTTATTTCTTGGGATGGGGTAGAAAACAATTTCCTATCTGACATTATTAGCCTTTAAACACAGCTTTTCTTGAAAGCAATGGCTATGGGTGAGCTATTTAAACATATTTTAATTTTACTGCTTAATTGATGTCATTAATAGTTGGTTTTGTTGTTTTAATCACTTAAACGATGTTCTCTGCTACTTTCATCTCCATGAAAGAACCACAATAAACCTGTTAGTAGAAACATTTGATTTGAAACACTTGTAAATATATTTTAGGACTGGTAAAATACACTTGATAGTTCTTTTAAGGATAGCTTTTCACATTAAAGCTACAAGAGTCTGTGTGTGTCTGTCTAAACAGAGAGAAATAATTGCTCTACCTCACAGCTATCAGCCACCACTTGCTACCAATACCACTCTGATGTCCCATATTACAGCATATTTCTGAGGTTCTTTCGTTTAACCTCCATGCAATATATACTGTTCTGTCTCTCTAAGTTGAATTTGACATAGCCACCAACACTAGGAATTGGCTGTGATGTGACAAACATAGGTGTTGCTGTGTTAGGCCTCATACATTAAGTCTTTGTGTTTTAAGCTCCCTTGGGACTGAACAGACTGCTATGTTGTTTCTGTCCTCAGCTCACCTATGTGTTACTAGAACAAAAGTTTTCAGTCTTTTACTAAGGCTTTCCAAGACCTTTCAGCCAGTTCACTCATCCCCAATAAATCTCCCAGTAATTTAGGCAAATCTTTTTAGAGCTGAATGTTGTGGGTGCATGGAGTTTGCATTTTAATGCTTTTGCAGCAGGTGCTCACAAAATATAGAGAAATTTCGCACAGGATTATAAAAAAATTCCGAATTACTCAGTGTAAAAGTTATAAAATCTTACATATGTTTCTTTGCTTTGCTTCACTTACTGTGCTGGAAGGGTCCTGGGGTTTAGCTTTGCACCCTTTAGGCATCTGGGATCCTTTCCTTGCTGTGCACAAGTTTTCTGCTAAATCATGGACTTTCTCACCCTTTTTCTCCCTTCCCAGATTCCTGATAAATTTGGCTGGTCATGCGCCTTTTTCAGCCCTGCCCTTCCCCCTGCTTTCCAAGTTGCAGTCATCTGCAGAGAAGATGCAGAAAACTATTTTTCTCTTGGCTTCATCTATTCCATTACTTGACATAATTTCACTTGAATAGGAGCTATGCACGCTGCCAAGTTCAGTCAATATAGAGGAAAAAATCAGAGAAGAGCTCATAGGCCCACTTTGGGAGTGGATTTTCAGTCACGCACCCTTGGAGCCACTGTGGATTAACCAGTAGAAACCCAGCTAAGTTGAGACAGTTGCTGAAGTTGGCCAGACTTATTACAAAGTAAATGACAGAATTATTTTTCCTGTTGAATGAACAGGTCAGGTCCAAACTTCTCTGAACGGTCCACAGTGTGCTAAGCCATTATGCCTGACCCCTAAATCCACAAATCCTTTTCAATATATCAGAATCCAGAGCTTCTCCCATTTCCTCCTGTCCCGAAAACTGATTCTGGGTCTTTCTGTAGCAAAGGTTGGCAGTCAGGCCAGACTGTTGAGTGGCATCAGGAACAAAGCCTTAAACAATACCATACTCACTTGTGCCATTCACTTTCAGGAGATTTGAGAAGTTGTATTTATTCTTTTTGCTGTGATTCAGGCATTCACCTATTAAAATACTGAGCCTCACTCCGCTTTATGCTTCGTCCATTCTGAAGACACTCACCAAGAGCTGACGGACTGCTGTAACTCAGGGGCTGCATTTCAGCATGACAGCTGTTACTTGTATGCAGTTTGTTACAGAATGGTAATGGAGTTGTTGGCACTGTAGTTAAAAATAAGAGTATAGCTTAGCCTAAAAATGAATAAAAACAAGCTAGCATTCAGAAAGAAAACAGTAAGAAAGCACAGTGAAATGTGGGCTAAGGCACAGCCAGGCGTGTGTGTAAAGAGTGACGGAGGTGAATTCAGGCAGAGGATGGAGTTGTGTTTTGAAACTGTCACAGGCTGAGTTATATTCCCTCATATGAAGCATGGATTTTGTACCTCTTCCAGTCTATTTATCCTGTTCTTTTGTTACTGTTCAAAGAGGTCTTAGGGATGCCAGTCTGAATATTCAACTAAACTCTATCACTGATTTTTCTTCACCATTAGCTATTCAGTGAATTTGGAACCAGCGGTAGCTCATTCACTCACTGCTGTGGAGACCAAAACCTGTATAGGCTCAGGTGGCCTTGCCACAAGTGCCCCAGCTCTACTCGTCCCTGCCAAGTTCCCTCAGACTTCATTTACCAGAGTGACCAAGTATGAGCCAGAAATTCATTTCCCTCAGAAAAAACCCATATGTGCACTAGTTTTTAGACACATGCACTTATTCGACCTTTTCACAGAAACTAGCAAGTGACATAGGAATATAATGGCTTTTTTCATTCCTGGTGATGGCCAGAATTTGAACTGTCAATCTACCCATAGCAGGCACTGTAATGTGGGACTCACTCCCAAGCCACCCATTCTTTTAGGTCTTTGCAAATTTGAAAAAGTTGAAGGAAATTTTTAATTTAGCCTCTTAAAAGTTGTATGTGCTCTTCTCAGGACCTGATATTGAAGGATTTATTAAAAATCTGCATGGATACATCTCTTGCTTTGGAGAGACAACAGAGCCTATTTGAACTGTAAGAGAAACAAAGCAGAATAGCAGACACTGTTTCATATTTAACCACTCAGAATGACCCAGAAAGAGCCGTTTTACTAAAAGCAGGTAAGAGACTAGCCTCTGATGTCATTGCAAACTGCTGTATCCAAAATTTCTCTGGCGACATTACAAAGTGAATGCAGAGCCCAAAGACAAACATTTTCTCCGAATCAGCAACAGTTGCTCTGTTCTGGAAGGCTTCCAAATTTAACCTTCATTCATTCGGCAAAAAGCCCCAAAATAGACTGAGAATAGCCCAGGAGAAAGAGCACCAACCACAACATTCACTAAAAAGACAAAAGGTAAAAGAAACTAAATGGGCAGAGAGAATGCAAGAGGCTTCAGGTATGATACAAAGCTGAACAGTTTAAAAAATAAAAAAAAAAATTGTGGGACCCACAGGTGGAAAATATCCACCTTCTCTCTCAGCTGCAGATCAGAATACAGGTGAAGCAACTTTGTGCAGTCAAAGGTGAATAAGTATCATATGATTTCTTTGAACTGTCATATAAAAGCAAGATATTGTTCTACACAGAATCACAGTATGTTCTACACTACTTGCTATAAATCAGCCAGAAGTTACTGAGCTCTATGGAAGAACTATTGGACAAAATTCATGGCTTAGTGTAACAGGTCAAGCTAAATGATTGGAACTGATCATCCTGGCATCAAAATCTATGAAGCTACAACCTCCTCTAGGTCCTGATTCAAAGCTGCTCAGGTGGTAGACATACAAATCAAAGCCTTTGGCAGCAGTACCAGACTTGTAACAGCACAACTGTACTGTGAGGCAGATCAGGGAATTAACTCAGATTAAAAATACTAGTGCCAAGAAAAAAAAAGTAGTTTGAACTCTTTGGTTTTTAACATGGTTTAGTTTCACAGCCCAATTTACGCACAACTCAGGGCATGATGCAGAAGGTGATAGCATAGAAAGAAGTAATAAGGAAAGCAGAAATGTGTCAAACCAAGATTGTCCCTCACGTGCATTGTAGCTTGTCTCTCATTCTGTCCCCTGGATGGACTCTGAACCCACGTTGTGACCTTGTTTTGGGGCCTGTCTCTTGCTGCTCCTGAATTGCCCCTGGTCCATCCTCTTGCTGTGTCTGGGGCTGTCAATGGACTCTGCCTGCTGTGCTCAGCATGGTGCCCCCTCAGAAAGGGCACAGCCTGTGCTGTTATAACCCTCAGCTCATAGCTTGTCAACCCCTAAAGAGCAACTGGTTCTGGCTCTTCCTTGACAATGATCTCCTTAATCATCATTCTCTCCTCGCAACTCTGACCCTGCTTTCCAGAACATAGAAAAATATCAGTGTGGTTCCCCTGAATCTGTACTTCTCTGGCTATTTTCTCTACCTTGGCATGATCATCTTTGTGTTCCAGTGCAGCCTGACATCTTGCATTTGGTAGAGAGTACAATCTTCTAGTTTTTTGAACCCACTTTTGAGAGAGAGATGTGGATTTACTTCAGCAGGGAATAACAAGTCAGAGACACGCCTGCTCTTTTCGTGTTGGTGTTGAGCACTCTCACATTCTCCCTTCCTTAAGCAGATATCCCATTTCCTATTTTATCTGACAGCTTCCTGTATTTCAGACTTGTTCCTTCCTGGACTTTTGTCTCTGGCTGCCTCTCCTATCTCTTCCCCTCTAACAGAACAAATTGTTTGCCTTGTTACTTGCAGCCACCTCACCTACCCTGATTTCACCTCACGCTTAAGTGTAACAGGTCTCTTCCATAGCTCAGTTTCTGCTGCATTAACCAGTCTTTCTGCAATGGCCACTTTTATCTATGAATCACCTTTCCTCTGTGTGTTCTGCTTGAGTGGTTTGTCTCTGCTCTCTTCTCCTATCCATCTCCTTTCTGTACTTCATTGTGACCTCCTATTGCACTCTCCTCCTTAGCTGTTTTCACCTATGAATGCTGTCTGTGAGACTACTCTCCATGGAAAAAATCTTCCATAAGATACCCATCCATAGGTAACACATAGCAGACTTGCTTTCTCTTCCATTATCCTTTACCTTTGCCCCAATACCCATCAATTCTCTTTTCCTTGTTCTGAAAGCTATACAAAAAAGGTTAGTCCTCAGACCTAATACTTTCTAAAAAAAGTTCCATGCCAGCTCCACTGTTTGCTTCTGTGCACTCAGTGGCTCTCCTGTCTGCTGGCTGCTTGGCTTTTCAACCCTTTTTGTCTCAGCCAGTCAGTCATCCTTCCATATATATTTGGTAAACTCTTCGATAGCAGGGATCACAAGCAGGAAGCTTCCTTTATGCGTCTGTCCTACTCACAACATGCCATTCCTAGACAGCCTTCACAAACTACAGCTTGCAACAAACCAGTGGACAATGAGCAAACTAACACATCTACTTATCTCCAAAGAACAATCAGACTCCCCTTCTCGCTGAATTTTCCTCTTTACTTTCTGAATAATTGTTCATGAGTGTTCACACCATCTGTGCTGTGCACTGTAAGCACAGGGTCCTGTGGAATAATGAATATTTGATCATGTCATTCAAGGCTAAAACAAGATTGCATGGTTTAATTCTGCCATTTCCCAACCGTACAATCTCAGCATTTCTTTCATGTAATTTTTTTGTATATAGTGAACACAGTTTGTGTATATATCTCTAAAAAACCCAGGAGGCCAACTTGCAAATTTAGCATTGAAATACACTAGCATTTTCCTAAGAAATGACTGGAGCCAAGGTTTTGGTTCTGGTCCATTTTGAAATGAGCTATAAAGTTCAGAGAGTCTGAAGTCTGGGGACACTAAAAACTACAGTTCTGGGCCAGGCTCATGTCATCTTTGCCCACTCCTGGTCCTTTTCTCTGCTCTGTGGCTTCTGGAAAGCAGTCACTGTGTCCACAGGGGGGGACTTTTAAGCCTGAAGAGCCAAACCCAAATAGGAAGAAGCCCGACACTGTTGCGTATTAGTGTTGTTGTCTTTGTCTCTGTAATTTGTCATCCTATTTAGTGCTTTGAACATGGTCAACTTTCTTGTACAAAGGTCTGGAGAGGCATCACATAATGTGCTACACGCTGTATCCTCCTGAGGTTTTTTGGTGCTGAGCTCTGACAGAAATGCATACCCTGAAGTCTGTGCTCAGTCTTCCGTGAGAAGGCAGCCAACCGCTCTGTGCAGCAGCAAATGTGCCAGCTGGCTGGAGAGGGGCAACGGCATCAGCTGCAGCCTATCCCCTCTGCTAGCTGCATGACATATCTGGTCTGGGAGGATTAGAAACCGGGGAAGCGGAGAGCAAATTGCTGCAGGGAGATGGGTTTGGGGGCAGGGGAGCGCATCCACACAACTGCGCTTTTGAACATTTCTCTCTTGATCCCAAGCTACCTGCTACGGGAAATGGGGGAGGGGGACTGCAAAAGGAGAGCCTGACTTTCAGGAAGACTATGGAGAAACCTAACTCACATTAGTGGTGAGATTAAAGGATTAGATTCAATTCACACCCCCGTCAAAATGAAATCTCAGCCTCTGCTTTTTGTGTAATGTGCAGCGGGCCAGAGCAGTGACAGCGGTGTTACAGAGCTTAGCATCCTCAACAGCACATGGAGGGAGAGGGGTCTAGTCCCTGATTTCTGTGCATTTCCTGCTCTTGTGCAAGTGTCGTCTTGCAAGTGAAATACCACTAATTAACAGCTTCTCTTGTGATGGCTGTAGAACATGACCTGTGGTCCCACTTGGTGCTTTCTCCTACTTCCTATGCTGGATATGTCCTCAAAGAATTTCTCAGGGGCATCCTTTCTCTGAGGCATTGCAAACAGATATTGGAATCCTTTTTCTTAATTAAAAAACAAAACAAAACATGAAACACAACAAAAAAAACATCCTGTAAAGCACTTCTTGAATGTAGCTTGCTATTACAGAATCACGTGCACCAAATTACACTCTATAGTGGAACTGGCTATTGTATTCCCGGTGTGAGAAGTGACTTGTGAACAGAATCAGTTGCAATAGTCACTTTCTGTCTGAAGGCTGGACTAGCTCAGTTTCCAAGGTCAGGTTTCTGGTGTGAATACCTGATTCCAAAACTGACATATATTAGAATATTTCCATGGTTAAAATTCATCACTGTGTTCCAATGAAGGCAGATAAGTACAGAGGAAGCAAGTTATTTTTTCAAGTAATTTTTCGAGCAAATGGTCACAGAGACAACTCTTCTATTAAGACAGCTATAGTCAAGACTTTTTGCACTTATTTCTTTGTTTCCCCCTCAAATACTTTGTAAACTGTTGTTTCCTAGCTTAGGTGGATTTAAATGCTTAGTGCGGATAGATCAGCCCCATTCTTCAGCCATGCCAGCTTTTATTAATTTTTGTTGAGTATCTTCCAATTTCTCATTTATCTAGTAATAAAATGTTCAAAACTAAACGCAGTATTTCAGGTACAATGTCCTGTCTACTTGGAGTGACAATGCTCTTACCTACATAGTCCAAAATATTACTGTGCCTTTTCTGCTAACCTATTCCTTGCATATTTATCTGTAAGTGGGCAGGATGGTGCCTACTGAACCTAAGTCTCTTCAAACATCAGTGCTTTCCTCTTACAGAATATGTGGTTTGGATTGTTTTTCTGTGGGTACACTGATTGGTATTTTTCCAGGTTTTATATTTTTGCTACATTTTTAACTGTGCTAGGAGATCCAGGATTACTTGCTCATTATTCTAACATTTTATAATTTAGCAATTCATGGTGATTTCATTGCCCTATATTTATTCTCTCTTCCAGACCACTGTTAATGTCAAATAAGGCAGGGTCCAGTGTCCTCTCTTAGGCTGTGCTCTCCTGTGACTCAACTCTGCTAGCCAAGAGTATATTTGACACTGCCTGGAGGTGACTACCTGCTCAGGCTCTTTGCATGCTCTTGCCCTGCACTTGTAAATCAAAATAAGCTGGTTTATCTCACCTGATTTAAACAGTCTAGGGGCTGTTCATCAATGTAGTAATAAACTAGCCAGCCAGCGAGTTAAAATGAAATTGTTGCCACATGCATTTAAACTGAAAGATAGAGGAAAAATCTACATCATTAGTGACTGTGTGAAGAGATAAAGCTACACACTAAAGCTCCAGGCTCTGTGGGTTTCCTAAGAGAGCCAGGCAGCTGAGTGGGAGTTGTGTAGGAGAAGTCCCACCTCCTTGTGAGGCTGTTGGGCACTCCATCATGTTGTTGCTTGTAGCTATTTGAATGTATTCTCCTTCCCCTGACAGGTCCATGGGAAGTGTGTGTGCAGACACAACACAGCAGGGGACCACTGTGAGAAATGTGCACCGCTATACAATGATCAGCCTTGGAAGCCGGGAGATGGAAAAACAGGGGCACCAAATGAATGCAGAAGTAAGTGGGAGTTTACTGATACAGGCTTTCAGGATGAGCACTCACCGCACCAGCAGGCAAAGTTCCTTAGCAAAGAATTCTGTCGATTTACACTAACGGTGTCATTACAGGAACTGGGGATAAGTTGCTAGTCGTTGATGGAAAACTTTAGTATGCATGTTGTTTTACTGCAGCTGACCCATGTGGGCTACTGGGAAGTGGAATTTACAAGGCAGAAATCTGTTCTTCATGCAGCTACGTCCCCTCACGTGTTTTAGCACTCCAGGATTTTGTGCAAGGCTTACGATACAGAATCACAGAATTACAGAATGGTAGGGATTGGAAGGGACCTCTGTGGGTCATCTAGTCCAACCCCCCTGCCGAAGCAGGGTCACCTACAGCAGGCTGCAGAGGACCTTGTCCAGGCGGGTCTTGAATATCTCCAGAGAAGGAGACTCCACAACCTCCCTGGGCAGCCTGTTCCAGTGCTCCATCACCCTCAGAGGGAAGAAATTCTTCCTCATGTTCAGGCTGGAACTTCCTGTGCTTCAGTTTGTGCCCATTGCCCCTTGTCCTGTCGCTGGGCACCACTGAAAAGAGTTTGG
This sequence comes from Opisthocomus hoazin, assembly GCF_030867145.1. Taxonomy (NCBI): domain Eukaryota; kingdom Metazoa; phylum Chordata; class Aves; order Opisthocomiformes; family Opisthocomidae; genus Opisthocomus; species Opisthocomus hoazin. The sequence continues at coordinate 11,879,525 of NC_134424.1, read as the reverse complement.
CCCCATCCTCCTGACACCCACCCTTCAGATATTTGTAAGCATATATTAGGTCCCCTCGCAGCCTTCTCTTCTTCAGGCTGAACAAGCCCAGCTCCCTCAGCCTGTCCTCGTCGGAGAGATGCTCCAGTCCCCTCACCATCCTCGTAGCCCTCCGCTGGACACTCTCCAGCAGCTCCTCATCTTTCTTGAGCTGGGGAGCCCAGAACTGGACAGAGTACTAGATCACAACCACCCAAGCTTCTCAGACCCTAGTTTTTATGAAAATCAGGATTTCAGGCAGATGAAATATATTAAATTCAGAGATTTCCTCCATGATTCACAGTAGGAAAATGATACCATTTGCATAGTATTGCTGTGTCTATTATATAAGCCTGAAATATATTCTCCTGTTTCTCAACAGAGTGTCGCTGTCACAACCACGCCGATAGCTGCCATTTTGATCTGAGTGTTTGGCTGGCATCAGGAAAGCGTAGTGGTGGAGTCTGCGACAACTGTAAGCATAACACAGAGGGACATCGGTGTCAAAGGTGCAAACCGGGGTATTACCGAGATAGAGGGAAACCCATGTCTTCTCCAGAGGTCTGCAAACGTAAGTGACTGTTGTTACACACGGTGAAGGCAATTGAATGGTGGAAGAATTATTAAAAGAATGATTAAAAGAAAGAAATCAATAACTCCTACAGAATCAATAACTCCTACAGAAGTAACTCATAAGTATTACTATCCTTTCGTTGTATTTTGTTCCTAAAATACAGTTTTCTGATCAAAGGTCATCTTCATGGTTATCTGTGTCTATTTCTCCCCCTGGTATCACACATTATTTTTGTGATAACTGCTACAGTTCCCCAAATGCATTGCATTCTGGGGAAGAGTACATTCTTCTTGTGCTTGCATTTAAAATAATATGTTCCCTTTCTTCTTGAGGCACATGTTATCTAGCTGTTTTTTTCTGTATCTCTCAAGACTGTGTGTGCCTATGTGTGAGCTATTGTTAAATTCCATTTGACAGTGCAACACCTGTGCACATAAATGTATATAATAATGTCTATAGGAGGTATAGGAAGCATGTGACCATGCATATCCACTTGGGAACAAATAGATCGGAGCTCACTCAGTCTTGTCTCTGGATTCTACAGCTGTATTACGGGGTGCTCTGCCCAAATTAATTGCCTCATTAACACTTCAGCAGGATGTGTTAGGAAGTAACTCGGGCATAGAGGCACTAATGTGGGTACACAACCTCTGGATCAAGGTAGTTTGCACCTAGCCAGTGTGGAAAATAGCCCAGATCTCCCTTACTTAGTGTAAACCTTTCCTGAGTATCCTGCCAGGCTTCACACATCTGATTCCATCTGGCATCTATTTGGGAGGTTGCTATTTCCAACAATATACATAATTTCATTTGTTCCTTTGGATAGTTTTCCTTCCCCATAACTCAGACATCAGTTGCCAGCACAGAGAACTTCATCCACTGTCATCTATACTCATGCTCATCGGCATCATGTGCTTTTGAATTTTTCCTGACCCTTTGATGGTCTTCATCAAGATTCCTCTTACAAACACTCCACTCCCTGGGATTCTACAGCCTGTGATATTGCTTAAACTTTCTATGCACAACACTTCCTATATTTCTGCTCTTCTGTGTTCTTTCCACTGGATCTTAGTGCCAGCACAGGCTGCTTCCACACGACTCCTTCTTTTTGATTTTGCAGCCTTCCTCACAGAACCCTAATCAGCAGACAGGGCCAGGGGTGAGCTTGTCTAAACTCACCCTGCATCCCGTAGTGTTCCATGGTAGCCCCTTTCTAGTCCTGTTTCTACTCAGAGCAGATTTGTTACAGAGAAATATTGTAATGAAAATAAAATGTTATGCCAGAAGATTAGTTTCCAGTCTCATAGTACCTGAAAGGATCTGTGTATGAACTCTTGCATTTAACAGCAGGGTGATGGTGTAGTAACCAACATCATGTGTAATACTAGATAACCGCTAAAGTCAAGGAGCACTGGAGAGCAGAAAAGAGGAAAAAACATTGTTTGAAAATACAGTCTATCTGTGTGGAAACCCTAGAACAGTCTGCCTGGGTGAAATCAGACCTTGACTCTACCTCTGCCTCTTTTGTCTGGTCTGGTTACAGGCCTCTCGGTACCTCCTGCCAATACTCTGCATAGCAAAAGAAAAACTGTTCAGAAATTTACCTTGTTGAAAGAGCTTTACTCCTATCGTGCCAGTCGAGAACAATAATGTTCTTTTCACCTGGGAACATGCTGCTGCCAGCAGAAGGGCCCCCAAATGCAATTGTTTCCACTCTGACTTGCACGCTCAGGCCTCGGTCGCTGCCGTCCCACTTTAGCCACCTGAAAGTTATATGTCTTCTCTGAGCTCCCTGTACAGTCAGTGAAGAAACAGTGAGACCTCTAGGGAATGACTTACTGCAGTCTAATGTAGATGCCCAAGACAGATGAACTGAATTTCCCTCTAGAGGATATCTATTTCTCTTCCTCGACTTAAGAGGTATTCTGGATCACTGGCCTGCACTAGAGTTTCTGTTGGCTGAGGAGAATCTAGCGGGTTTGATTCAGCATTATTGCAAAGATGTAAGCATAACCCTATCTATGCAATATTCAAGTCAACAGGAACTTTCACAGGCATGTTAAGGCATGCATGAATGCTTGCCACGTCAAGATATAAGGAAAGGGTATTGCAGTTCACTCTAGAAAGCCTCAGCTTTTATAGCAGACTGATGTGTGTGCACGATGCTTGTACCTGTGTGGAAACAGAAGAGGCACTGCAGATATAACTACAGAGTTAAGAGAAACCTGCGATGAGGTTGGTTAGTCTGTGCCTTTTTCCCTTTATTTAAGGTGAGGAAGAGAATTCCCACAGTGACATGTGATAAATTACTTTAATAGGGTAGTGTCTTGAATGATGAAAGAACTGACCCCCAAACACTTCCCCATGTGGTTCGTGGACAGTGTACAAGTGTGCACTTCATGTTATGCTGTACCTCTGCAGAGAATTTTCAGAGAACGTTTCACTACTTTGGTAGTGACAGAAAATCCAGAAACACCAGTGCAGACAGGGAGAGTTGTTTTGGCTAGAACAGACTCCGTTTGATAGAGGGAATATTTCACCTCCAGGACCACCATCAGCTCCTTATGCCTAGAGCTGATATTAAACTGACAGGTCTCATGCAGGATGTAAGATAGAGGCCCTCTTCTCCATCCTTTAGGTTGCAAAATTTGCATTGCTATTAAACTTAAGCTGGTGTGGTCTGAGTAAATTGTTCAGGTTCTGTGACCCTAAAACCAACTCTGGTTATTCAGTAAAAAACAGTTACTGTTCTGAGTATTGCTCATATGTAATGAATCAGACAATTAGACCACCGAGTACACTGCTGGCATACCTCAGCCTGCTGATCATAAACTGAAGAGCTACCACTTCTGGATTAGCATGTTTGTGAGGATTTAAATGTACCAATTCCAAGGCATCGTCTCACTTTGAGAAAAACCAAATGAAAAACCCACCCACTGGGCAAGTGCTGAAAAGCAGTAATAAACTGCAAACAGTAGACTGAATGGATGACTTTAGTGAGAGCAACCTGGTCCTCAGCTTCCCGTTTTGAACTCAGAAGAAAAAAAAAAACACCTCAATGGGAGATCAAAACTTGACCCTTGTGTACAGTAGATACTGAGCTGGGAAAGGAAATCTGATGAAAAAGCTGAATGAAATGCTGTGCTAATCCCTTTGAGAAAGCACGCTTGAAGAGTGCTCTGCCATCCAGAGCAAAGTCTAGGTTCAGCTGTGACATCCCCCTCAGGCTCCCAGAAAGTTAACAGGACACTGCCCAGGCCCAGGAAGAGTTTTTAAGCATTAGTCATAATAATGAACAGCATTCTCTCTTAATCACTGCTAGGAAAAAAAAGTTGTATAACAATTGGATGTCCCGGCACTATCCAAACCACCCTTTGCTGACCCTCCAGTGTGAGACTGCAAAGACATTCCCTTGAAAAAAAATCTGTTGAAATTTGACATGTAAGTGTGAATCTGTTATTCCTTTTTGTCTGCAGAGGTAGCCTGCCTCTGATCCCTTTGCTTCTTCTGTTCCTAGCAGCTGGGGATGAATGAGAGCTAGTTTGTGCACAGAGCCTTGTTTTGACACCGCTTAGATCTATATTAAAAATAAAAAAAAAAAGGAAGGCATGAAAAGAGTCCCAGAGCAAAGCACACACCTGCCTTTTATTGGGGGTGATGACACAGGATTAAGTAGTTTGGATATAGACTTGTATGTGAGCTTTGACTCGGAAGCCTAATCGTTTCCTAACCAATGGTTAGAAAAGCTGCTGTATACTTGGTTCTTTCCTGTGGCTTATTTGGAGGCTTAAAGGATCCTTCTGAAATTGCACCATCTTTTGTACTCAACCTTTGCTTAGTTTAAAAAATAATGCAGGCATGTAGACCCATTAAAACAGGTCTCCAGGAAAATAAGCTTTTTTACTCTAAGCCCAAGGGTTGAAAATTAATATGTGCCCAGATGCACGTGCGCACACACACACACACTCTGAAAAGCTCTGCTTCTCATCCTTTTACTTCTGAGCAGAGGGAGTGAACTTTTAATTGTAATATCACAAAAGCCTGATCACGTCTTGGTTCAAAGTCTGTCTTAACCAGCTCTGACCACACACATAGCTGTCTATCTTATTTTCTTCATTTAAGAAACATCGTTGACTGAGTCAATCCCCACAACTGACATACTTTAAAAACTGCCCTGTTTTGGTCATGTGCTCCAAAGATGAACATGTATATATTTCAGATTCAAAAGACTTTGATTTTTAGTTTTGCATGTTTTTCATCAAATAGCCAGAGTCTGCTCATAGCTGTATCTTATGTGGTATTCTTGGACAGAAGTTTAAGGCAAGATACCTCAAAGCCCACTGAATTACTTGGCGCATTTGCTATTTTCCTGTAAGTTGGGACCATACTGTTGCAACCAGTATTATATTTTACATCTGTGTATAATTACACGGGAAAGACAGCTGTGCTGAGGGCAGACAGATTTATTGAGGACTTAAGTGGAGACTGCTGTATGAATTATTCATTTTTCATTATGCCTTGTCTCCTCCTTTTTACAGTAGTTTCTGACAAAAAAAAACTTACTGTAGGAGTGAGACTAAAAGGCAAGAGGATACTTTCTGGTACTTTGTGACTGATAGCCCATTCTAAAGTACAATGATGAAATTTTTCATTACACTGCTGTCAAGGGGAGAACGAAAACAAACCAGCCATCTCTGAGCCAGAACTGTCTGCACACCGTCCCTAACACAATTGATGACGCCTTTGACAAACAAGGCCATTGTCATGTCGGCTGGTGTTTTGTTAGACAGGGAGGTGGATGGAGAGAAAAATAGAGTTTGCCAAGAGAAAAGAAGCAAAAATCAGCAGGGAAAGGTGCTGTGTTGCGAAATATTGGGAAATGTAAAAGGGTGAGGTTTTGGAAACTTACTTTTATGTTCCTTTAATCGTGAGGTTTATCTGCAAATCTGTGGTCCTATTTAACAGATTAAACCTAGTCATCAACAGCTGCCCCTTCAGCATGTGATATGTGGGCTCTTATTTTGGGAGTTACCTTAGATGCACGACTGGGATTTTGGCCGTAATACTCTGGAAGCCAGACAATGTACACACCCAAGCTGAAATGCTAAATAAACACAGACTGAGTCAAGCATTCGCAAGCCACTTGTATAACTCATCTGAAAGTGTTGTACATTTATTTATTCAGCTTGTTTTCTGATCCACCAGAAGATGTCCCAGTTTCTGATTGGGGAATATGCCCCACAGTTCATTTGGGAACATGAGTTTTCCTGAAATGTAGCCCCAAAATGAGGGGAAAAAAAAAAGCACTTTTTCCCCCACGTCCTCCTCAGCTCCTGCCAATGCTGTCAGTCCTGTAATACTTTCCCTTAGGGATAGCATGGGAGAAGGCCTCATCTTCCTGAATCAGGATCTAGTCTCACTTGGAGATACGTAGTCTCGACAGGCAGTCTAATGATGCTAGTGATCTACCCATCTGTTATGTGACCATAAATGATGAAACCTGAAAACTGGTACTAAGATGGGAATAAAGATGGACTCAGAAGTTGCAGAAATACAAGAAAATTCAGGTGAAAACTCCAAAGGTAGGTCTGACATACAGAGATATTACAATGAAAGCAGAAACCTGGATTCAAGCCAACCCAGATGTTGGCAACCTCTTACTTCTTATAGCTCAGACCTGCCTGCAGTAATGGAAGTGTGTTTCCCCTCCTTATCCCCAAATCTATGATATCCACTTTTTTCAGTGACAGACAGAGCTATGTGTCTCCTCTTTTAGGGTGATGTAGTCAGCCCTGCAAAAATCTGGGCAAAAATAATTCAAGTTGAGCAGCAACAAATCAGAACTTGCCTTTGAAACTGTCAGTGCTAATGAGCCCTTCATTGTCACACCTGCTCTCCAGAACTGACAGCAAAATCCCTGGGTTTGCTCCCAAAGTCAAGACTGCTTTGTGACAAACAGGCAAGCCTGCTGCCATCCGCCAACCAGCTCATTGTGTTGAGTACATTGCCCATGACAGCACGCTTATTTTCTGTCCTTAGGCTATTGTGCTAGTGTCCCTTGAAAACAACGGACTGAGATCCGTCTACAGCAGAGTGTAATAATATTATTAAAAATATTGGCATAAAGAACACAGGCCATGGTGAAAAAAATGACTATGTAGTAAGCAGATCATAAGAGAAATGCCCTTTAAACAAAATTGCTCACCCTTTTTCTTCTACTATTTTCAAAACATATCTTCTTTTCTTGAGCATCAAATATGAGGTTGCAGATGAAAATGAATCTGTCCCTGCTACACTTAACACTCTTTATGGTCAAATACTTGCCCCTTCCCCTTGGAAAAGGATGTGTGGAATCAATGTGTTCCTTTGGTCTCTTCTCTGTGAGCTCATGAAGAAAAGTAGTTGGATTAGCAGCAATGATGGGCAGACTTCAAAAGCTTTGGAGATCATGTTTGGTTCAGATAAGCATCCAAAATCTGTCCCCTGATCCAAGCTATCTAAACACCTTGGGTGTCCAACATTTAATTGAAAATCTCTGTTAAAGAGGGTCTTAGCCACAAGGTTTTTATTTCTGCCCCCTTCCAGATGGATGAAGTAGTGATGCATTTGCTTCTCAGCCTCTGCTACAAGCAAAAGCCAGGGCACGTTGCTTTGTTAATACAAAAAAAGAGCTGAAATATGAAGGCCTGCAGTTCAGCTCAGTTCTCATTTTAATCAAACTTGTTTGAATATCAGAAATGAGTGGGTATATTTATTGCTTGTATTTTACCTCTGCAGAGCTGTTGGCACAAGCCTGGACCATCTCAGCTACCCTCTGCCCTGATGGAGTGGAGTCAGCTGTGTTGGCTTTGCACCACTATATATGACTTCCCACCTCATCCCCTGATGCTGTCTCATTGGGAATGTACTGGTTGCAGGGGATCGTGACAATTTACTGTCTGTGAAGGCAGAGCTGCCTACAGGAGCTGTACCTATCTGTTTTATTGCCCAGTCGACTTGATTTGCCAGGCTGATGTCAAACTGGCAACAGCATTAGAAAGATCTGTGTTATTTTCCTCCCATTTGCTCATCTCCAGCTACACGTAAAATACGTCTAGTGCGTTTAGAAATCTTCTTTGATTCTGTCCTCCTTCATTATAACAAATCTGCTCATGTATTTGTACAAAAAAATTTCATCAGCTTCCACACAGACATAAAGTACTGCATGGTGAGATGTGCTCCCTAGAACTCGCACTGAAGGAAATTTGTGGACTCTTTGGAGACAGAAATCAAAAAATGTCTCAGGTCATCTGAACCACCTGCATAAGCTGCATCTAGACCCAGAGGAAACAGTAGTTTTGTGATCTCTGCCTTCATAGGAAAGACAACAGAGACAATAGCTATCATTTTTTACCTTGTCCATGCTAGTGAATATTTTCGCAGAACACTTTAAAAGTGAATCACATGCAAGCCCCTTCAAAAAATACATAGTGGAGGCTTCCTGCCACCGCTTCAAAATCATATATGGTCAAGATTTGTGTAGCAGGGAAGAACTGACTTTCAGACATAAATGGGTCCCAGATGTACTTGGTTTTCTGTGCTTAATGAGTTAAAAAGAAACAACAATAACATTGCAAATGTAAGCTGATGATGTAATGTTTACCTGTTCTGTCTTAAAACTGCTGAGCATATAAGGAAGAGGGCATGAGCTTATCAATCTTGCAAAAATGTCACTTAACCATATGACCCCTGGGCACATCATCTCAGTCACCTCTTACCGTATCTCCGTAGCTTGCGACTGCCAGCCAATGGGTTCAGCCAACGCAACTTTCAGCAGAAGCTGGCGATGCCACCCCAAGACGGGATTCTGCTACTGCAAGCCAGGTGTGGCGGGCCCCAACTGCGACAGATGTCTCATGGGCTACTGGGGCTTTGGAGAAAATGGCTGTCGCCCTTGTGACTGTGCCAGAGACTGCGACCAGCACACTGGAAACTGTTTCAACGGGTAAAGAAGCCCTCCTTCGGGTTCACTTTGAGATGGGATTCTGTGAAATGAAACAAAGATTAACTGAAATACTGCAGCAACGACAGTAATTGGAGGGTGTACAATCATTTGAAAAGGTGTCTGTAAATCATAAAAGGTTTCTTAGATTCCATTTGGTGACTGGCATACTTTTAAGTCTATTGGATTATCCAAGGCAACCATGAAATTATGACTTTTTGCAGTAATAATAGGCAACTCCACAACCCCATGGAAATATGTACAGCATCTTTAAATGCACCTGTTTGCCTTGGAAATAGATGGAAGCGTCTGGAGAGCTTGCCACTCATCTGTGCCCAGGGTAAAATGAATTACAAGGTCTCCCTCTTTTTTTGAGAGGGCAGGCATCTATACCCCAAACATGCATTAATCAGTACAGAAATCCTATGATTTGCTGAGCGACTGCAGTTTTATAGGTCCTGCAGGTGTCCTCAGTTCCTAGTGACATCAACAAGTGGTCATTAACTTTGAGTTACTTAACTCCATAAAAACAAACAAACAAAAGCAAAAAAGGCCCAATATAGTTACTTTAAAAATGCTAAGTCAGCAGTAGTAAGGCCCAAATAAAAGCCTAGATTTTGTGATCTCTCTATATGGCATGAAGTCTTGCTCTTCTTTGCACTCCCAGCCTGAAGAAAGCAAGCTCATCTGTCTGGATACAGCCACGTTACAAACATCTTCTTCCCACTCTCTCACGTCCTAACCACATCTTCTGTTTTCTGTGTCCCATCAGCTATGACAATGAGCCATTCTTTAACATCCCCATTGGGGGACGAATCCCTGACCTTGTGCAAATGCCTACCAACGAGAGCGAAGAGGAGTGGAAATGGAATGACCATGAGCAGGGATTTTCTGCGCTGAGGCACCCAGGTACAGCCCAGAGTCTGGGAACATTTAGTAACTTCACTCAGTGCCAGTTCTCACTCCTCTCCACCCTGACTTAAATTCCCCTACTCAGCTCTACCTTGTCGGTCCCTCATCTGCTGGCAACTTCTGCTAATCTGAACTATATAGGTTTATCATCACACTGACATTACTATTTTCCAAACCAACTGTACTGTCTGACTTTGGTTTTGGAAATTGATAAGTCATGAATAAGATTGTGTGGAAAAAATACTCTCCTTTTGTGGTTGTAATTATAGTCACAATGCTTATGATTTTACACAGCTCCTTCTCAAACGTTCAGTTGCTCTTCAGAACCTGAAACGCGATTTGTAAAAAGATCTTGTCAGCCACCACTGAAATGCACCACCGCTGGCGTGCGATGCAAGTGATTTTAAGAGTAAGATATTCCTGGTGGCACAACAGCTCAGGAGAGGAAGTAAAATATACTGTATCCAGCTACAGTTACAAAGTAGCTAGGCTCATAGAATGAGGTGGAGCCTTCAATATTTCAGTAGTTCTCAGTTTTGCTTGCATAGATGAAGGTCAGCACTTACCAGCACCAATGGCTTTGTAAGACCCGGAGGTAATAGTGCCACCTATTGCATATCTTCACTTTTCTGAGAGTGATAGTACCTTAATACCAGCATTTCTTAGTTTATGGGATCGAATAAGGATATTATTACTTACGTGATTTACACCTGGATCTGATTCTTACAAATCTCTTTATTAGTACCAGCTTATTGACTTAGAATAGACACCACGAGGGCTGCATTTTACTTGACAGTACCGATCAGATTTCAGAACAATTACTGTATCATCTAACAAGAAACAGATATGCAAATAACTGAGCTCACTCTCAAACCTACTCTTAAGGTCCATACAGATTATAGGATTTATATACATATAACTTTATAACTGAGTATCATTTGTTCTTCTCATGTCCTGGCTCTGCTCCAACCCTTTGTGTTCTGCGTTTCCCCTGCTAGAGAAGTGTGTGTGCAAAGAAAAGGTGCTTGGAAGCGTCACTGACTTCTGTCAAATGAAATATGCTTATGGTAAGTGGGTAACATGCCCTCAAGGTAGGATAATTTCACAGTGTTCCCTCTATGCATGTTATTAGCTGATAGCTATGAAAAATGACAGGGCTGGCTAAGTAATGAAACAAGAGGTAGGATTTCTTCTGCCTTTTTTGTCTAGTGTCTTCTGATCAGAACTGAATAGCATTTTTCATGCAAGGCTCCGTGGTGTCTCCTTTCTGCCCAGTTTCCCTCTTTACAGCAGAAGGAGTGATAGAATTGTAACTCAGTGGAATGGCTGGCCTCTACACAAAGAATAAATGATAAAAACCTTGCATCTAAATTGCCATTGGTTTTGCACTCACTATGCAGGTTCAAATAACCATGCTTGTTTACCAAGAATGTATTTAATGCTGCCATTTATGAACACCTGGTTCATGCCATCACATGAAGCCAGAAAGGAAGTCTCTGGGATCCAAAGGTTTGATGTGCTTGTGTCATGACAAAACAAAGCTTGCTTGTGAGGCTGATTTAGATGAGACGACCCTGCCAAAAAGTTATGGGATCCTATTAAATTAAAGGAACTGAAATTTATCATGGCAACCAGGTGCTGGGCCACAAAACAAAAATGCTTTTTCTGGTTTGTTGTGCAATCATGGAATTTCAGCCATGTGACATGCCTGCAGTCTGCTGGGAAACTTCCCCACTTCCTTCTTGCAGAGTAGACTGTCCTTCCCACAGGACAAAAATTTTGAGGCGCCAGTGTAAACCTCAACACAACTTTTCAAATTGCAAAAATCTGAAGCCTATAATCAATGCACTTAAAATCTGACTGTTAGCTGCTGATTCCACCTTTCCTATGTATACGTATCATTCCTATGATCTCCAAGTGTTTGACAACAGCCCATTAAAAAGTAGTTGCTAAATAACATGATGAAAGGATTAGTTAACTACTTCAATAGAAAAATTGTAATTTTTCTTCTCTAAATTTAGTTAGAAGAACCACGACTGAAGTTGACCAGCATTGGAATACACTTTCTGTACAACTGCAGTCTTTTTTTCATGTCTTCTTTCAAGGTGTTTAAAATCTACCTTTTAGCAGCATAAAACAAAATTCATTTAGAAACTCATTGTGGTCTCTTCTATCTTGATATGTTTTCTGGCAGTGATAAAAGCAAGAATCCTATCAGCTCATGACAAAGGGACCCATGCAGAAGTTGTTGTGAAAGTGAAGAAGGTCCTGAAATCAGGCAAAGTGAAAATTGCTCGGAGCAACAGAAGCATTTACCCAGAATCTTGGACCAACAGGGGATGTACATGTCCCATTCTCAATCCTGGTAAGGACAAAATGCATACCAAGTATTTTCCTTCCCCTGTAAGCAGGGGTGACAATTCTTTATGAACTTTAGCTTGCTTTCATATCACTGGAAGTTGGTGGTCCTTGGGACCATGTCCTGGGATCAAATCCCACTAAGACGAAGACTTATGGGCATCATCAGGGTGATGAGTAGTGTACGCTGGGGATCACGTTTCATTATTCAACCTTACACCACAGAAAACGGTGACTTGCCATCACTCTAAAAGCAGCACCTGACAGAAAAATTACCCCATGTATTTTCTTCTGACTAGATTAAAAACATATCCACTAAGTGAAAGGAATTCCCTCTGCTTCACTTAAAATGTAAGGTTTACTCTAACCTTTAAGACAAGTTCTCAGCTGAAATTAACCACATACAAGAGAAAGCTGTTTTAGGAAAGGCTGTGTCAAATCGAACTCTGTATGAATTTTTCCTGTTAGGACAAAATGAACTGTACTGTCTCAAAACCAAATTCTGTCACCCATTATTTGTATCAAGTGAAAGATTCCATCTGAATTTGCATTCAAGTGTAATATGGACCCCAAGCTCTCTTTTTGGGTGTAGTTCTTGAATTTGCACATAAAACTTTTGGCTTAATGTAGTCCAAACGGATAAGGTGTTTTCCTTTACTTAAACTCCAGTGGCACAGTTCTGCATAAGTAAGAATTTACCAGTGCTCCCTATGAAACTGTGGGAGCCCTGAATCAGGCATGAATAAAACATATTGCTTAAATATGATGAGAGTACATCTGACCCCACACAGACATTCAAAGAGGGAAAATATCACAGGACATTTATCTCCTTTGTACGTCTCCAGCTTTACTTTGCACCTCTTTGGAAACATAGGGCTGAAGAGCTACAGCTCAGAAATTCTGATGCTAGAGATACAGGTCTTATGCCATTGCCTCTTGATAAAAGCTATGGACAGGTCCCCATCACTGCAGTTCTGCAGATTTCAACATATTGTTTGACTGAACCCCTGCCCCAAGATCACTGTATGCCCTGACTCATGATAGAAACCTTACTTTTTCCCTCTTCTTGGGGCTTTGACACCCTCATTTCTATACAAACATCAGCAGTTGCTTCCCAGTACACAACTTGCAAGGAGGAGGGCAGCAGTGGCAGGAGGGGACAAAGGTGTAAATAGCAGCCACCAGATCCCTGCAGATCTGCGTGCAGAACCTCACACATAACTTGCCCTGGGTGCACCTGTTTCTCTAAATTCTCATCAATGAGGTAATTTTACTTTCTACAGATAGTACAACACAAAGAGTGCTTACACATCTACTAAGGCAGTGACATGACTATTCATAGTACTTGTTTCTTGTCTCTATGTGTAGTTACCCACTTTTTTGTTCACAGACCTCTTTTTTGAGGCTCTGCTACCTGTATCTTAAGGTTATAATCTAGGAAGTCTGGCATACTATTTTCACGTATAATACCAGCTTCCACATCTGTTCAGATCAAATTCTGCTACTTGTCACACCTACACAAGCCAGGAGTAATGCTACTGAAGCACACGAAGTTACAATGGCTTAAAACAAGGGCCAGACAGACCAGACTGAAACCTGGCCCTTTGCACATGGAGGTGTTGAATTTGCAAGCAGTAAAGCCACTGGAACTAATTCAATTTGTAGCTGTAATTCCTGAGCATAATCATATCACAGAATCACAGAATAGTAGGGGTTGGAAGGGACCTCTGTGGGTCATCTAGTCCAACCCCCCTGCCGAAGCAGGGTCACCTACAGCAGGCTGTAGAGGACCTTGTCCAGGCGGGTCTTGAATATCTCCAGAGAAGGAGACTCCACAACCTCCCTGGGCAGCCTGTTCCAGTGCTCCGTCACCCTCAGAGGGAAGAAGTTCTTCCTCATGTTCAGATGGAACTTCCTGTGCTTCAGTTTGTGCCCATTGCCCCTTGTCCTGTTGCTGGGCACCACTGAAAAGAGCTTGGCCCCATCCTCCTGACACCCACCCTTCAGATATTTATAGGCACTTATTAGGTCCCCTCTCAGCCTTCTCTTCTTCAGGCTGAACAAGCCCAGTTCCCTCAGCCTCTCCTCATAGGAGAGATGCTCCAGTCCCCTCACCATCCTTGTAGCCCTCCGCTGGACTCTCTCCAGTAGCTCTTCATCTTTCTTGAAGTGGGGAGCCCAGAACTGGACAGAGTACTCCAGATGAGGCCTCACTAGGGCAGAGTAGAGGGGAAGAAGAACCTCCCTCAACCTGCTGGCCACACTCCTCATAATGCACCCCAGAATGCCATTGGCCTTCTTGGCAGCCAGGGCACACTGCTGGCTCATGGTTAACCTGTCGTCCACCAGGACACCCAGGTCCCTCTCCGCAGAGCTGCTCTCCAGCAGGTCCACCCCAAGCCTGTACTGATGCATAATGACAACGTTGAACCCTGTGTGCCCAGCAGCCAGCACTGACAATATGCACATGAAAGTATGTTTACACGTAAGATGGCACATACATAAACTGGATGAAGCTGGCTAAGATGCTTATGAAATAGAGAAATTCTGCATTTAGTTACGTTTTCTTCTATTTATTGACTAATGTTTTTCCCTTTTTTTTTTTTTTTTAAACTAGGTACTGACTATCTTATAGCAGGCCAGGAGGACTCTAGGACCAGCAAACTCCTGGTGAACATGAACAGCCTGGTGAAACCCTGGAAAGCATATTTGGGAAAACAAGTATCAGATATTCTTCGAATTGGGTGCAAATAATTTCTGCTCCAGAAGTCACAGTGCTGAACTTTGCCTTTTAGTAAAACTGCAGTGAAAGGTGTAGCTAGTTCATGCGTTCCCACTCAACATGCTCCTAGCTGAAATGATGAAAGCAGACTTGTCATCCTTTCTCCTTTTGTGTGCTTAGACATGAAACTTGGGACATGACTACTTTTTTCAAAAAATGCACAGCCTTATCGTACTAAATTAACTAGCGCATCATACATAGGTTACAAGTCAGTTCTTAATTTGAGCCTGGTTCCACACAGCCAGAGAATCATTTTACAAGGTAAAACTAAAGATATGGATTAGTGTTTCCATATTTCAGGTCAGAGCCTGATATTAATATGTATAAGCTGCTTACATAGTACATTCATCACTTGGGTGTAGTTTTCTTTGTAAGTGACCACTAATAAGCAGCAATTTCTTTCAGCTTTACAAGTGTCGTAATACTAAACCATGTCAAATAATACTTCTTTAAAAGAGCTCAGATAGATTTAACATGAAGCTGCAATTATGCCAATATAACGGGTTGCTTTCTAGAAGGCAATATTATCCCATTGCTGAACAGAACAAACTAACATGTCACTTATCTTGGAACAAGGTCCTTTATAGACGTACACTGCTATCATCAACGCTTAGCACTGAGGTCTGCTGCAGAAAACACCTTGGCTCAAACTGAATTCCAAACCCAAACCTTGCTCTCTAAGGTCGTTTTGCTCTTTGCTGTAGTACTTTAGTCTCTAACACCTCAAAGGTTTCACAGCAATTACCACTAAAAAGCCTTATGCTAGGAAAGAGCCAAAACTTGTGAGGAACTAGTAGCTGCTCTAATGTTGAGACTGTAACACTACAAAAGCTACAAGGCAGAAGCAGGAGGAGGTAAATGGATTGGCTGGACTGTGTATTAAATGAGGTAGCTATAGTTACTGTGAGAGCAACCTGCCTATTCAAGCTGCGCTCAAGACCACTGGCATTTGATTGCACTTAACGCTTTCATTCTGCTTTATTTCTCTCGGTCACACTTCAGGTTAACATACTGAAGCTAAGTACCTTCCCATTGTCCCTGACCATTATTTTTCCCTCCACAGAAGTATAGGACTGGTAACATCTTAAGAGGTAGCTACTTAAAACATTCCTTAACACAGTGTTTTGAGGAAATTTTAGTTTAAGACCTGTGTCCCCTGTTTAAGGACTCACGATCAAATGAAACTGGTTGGAGCACACTCCCTCATCAAGTAAAGCAGAAATCGCAAGAGTTCGTCTGTTGTTTCAGGGGGTTACAGAGAAAAAGCATGCACACATGCTATTCTTGCATATTTCTATTTCATGTCTATAATTTTTTAATGCTCTCAGGAAAGAGGAGATATCTTCATTTAGCACTGCCTGACTGGCACATGGAGTATCCAGAAAAACCTAATACTAATGCAGAAGGATGGAAGTCCCAGTCTACAACTTAGCTCATCAGTTTGTTCTCTTTATCACTGGGAACCTAAAAACACAGCTTCTTTCATTCCATTTGTTGCTGTTTTCCTATTTTAACTTCATATTGGCTGAAGAGCAGAAAAACCCTCAGCTCATGTGGAAACAGACAACAGGCAGACAATTACAAAGTAAAAGCCCCACTTTTCTCCCAAGTGCATAAACAGTGTTTCTTCCTCCTCCCTTTTCAGAAAGTCTCCCCTCCTCCATTACCATTTCTTTCTGTCTTTCACTTCATTATTTATTTGTTGTTACCTGAAGTGGTATCCAACAATATGGCATCTCCAGCAAGCCATTTAATTAATGCAATAAAACACTTTTTAACCAAGGACTCTGGCTTAATTTGAAATGTCAGTTTACAGAAATTAAGAGCATAGCAACTGCTTTCTTTACTGTCTCCAGAAATTGCCTCACAACAAAAAGATTGACTTGTTCTCTTTCAACTATCAATAAAGATGTGTACATGAATTTACAGTCTGTTCTCAAAGGACCTCTCAGAATAAATGCAAATCAAGCGTAGATTTAGAATGAAGCTAAGGAACATGCTTTTCAACACAGGCCATTCTACCTGCAGGGGATCTTATTTAATGAAGAACATATTCCATTTTGGTTTATAGTCAGTACCGTATTAAAGCAAACTCCCATCTTCCACTTTTTGTGCCAGACTGGTGATTTTGTGGGAAGGGTAAACATCTGCATAGTTCTCTTCTGTGGATGAAAGTTATTTTTTAATATGGTCATTTACAAGGATTTCCATGTACTGCTAGTAGAAGTACTATTTGGAACAAGAATATTGATACCCTGGTGTGTTCTCTTGGGGCCTACTATAATACAGTGATTAATGACTACCAAATGCAAACACCATTGTATGCAAACAAGATAGTCATCAATCTATCACAGATTTCACATAGCCCAAAAGTAGGCAATACATACACACACTTTAGAGAAAAGTGTCAAGTGAGTGGGGGAATCCAAAAACATTCACCTAATTCCTCCTCCTCCTCCTCATTTCCCTTTCTTTTTGAATCTCTAATTTACTTGCAGGTACCTGTACAGCTAAGACTGCTTCATTCCCTCCATTAGTTACAAACATTGCACTTTTTGTTGCAACTGCTAGCTCTTGTTTAATGGTTTTGCTCTATGGAGTACCAGGTATTCCATAAGCACAGGATTTAATTTTAAAGTGAAAAATGAAAGCACATTAGGGTGAGTCAACTCTGCAAATTGACTTTTTATTGGTATCGCTGCTTCTGCTAATTGGGTATCTCCGAGTTCACAGAGAAGAAAAATAAAAGAATGAGATCCAACCCACACAGAGCTACCACATGCAATCTCTTTGTTCTGCAGTGCTACAATCCAGGTAGCCTATCTGAAAATAAGTATCTAAACAGAAATGAACTGCATAGGTCAAGTTCGAACAGCTATTGATTAAAGAAGCAATGAGAAAGTTTAAACTGATCACCATGAGACTTTGGAAAGGAAAAAAGTTATTTTCTTGTGTAATGGTACCTGAAGTAAAGATCAACATGAGACAGTGCAAGATGAAAACTGTTTTCTCATAGAAGCTGTCAGAACAAGCAAACAAGGTCACACATAGTAAATTAAAAGAACTACCACAGAAGGTATGGTATTCCTGTACCAAAAAAGAATTGTTTTGTAGGCCTGTGTACAGTATCACATACCTTGTGATCCTCTCTGTGACTGTGTGTCCTAGGTGCCACAGGAATACAAATACTAACATAGAACAAAGGATGCCACAGAAGTGGCTGGACAGCTTCTTTTCGTATGTCTAGAATGGGACCTGTCTTTAAAACGGCCCAATTCGACAAGGTGTTTCACAAGCAGTAGCAACCACACACCAAACAATAGCAGCTGGAAATCCTGGCTAAGGATGAAATATAAGCTTTTACCCACAAAAAGTCTGGAAAGCTGTGGAAAATTTGTAACAGAGCAGGTGATAGCTTGAAGCAGAAGCACGTAGAGCAGCAAACTCAGGACTGCTGGAGGTCAAAGCAGCTCTCTAACAGCTGTGCAGCACACGCATCCATGAATACCTGATCATTCTGTCAAGGTGGACTCGTACAGCATCAAAGTACTTCATTAAACGGCCACTGTGAGTACTGAGCCCTAACTCCAATGTACCGACACATTGCTACTAATGCTCCTCCAGCCTCTGCTCTTGGCAAGCAGCTAAGAAGGAAAATGCACCTATGCACAACCTGTGTGCAGGGCTCTTCTGAGAGTGGCTCACTGCTATAAAGAGTAAGTTTTCTCTGTAGCATTTACCATGCTGCTTGATGTAAGCTTTCTTTGAATTGATGTAATTCACATGATGTGCTCCCTCAAGTCCCCCAGACCTGGAAAAGTTAGTGTGTTATTTGTTCTGTGTTGTGGCATGTTTTTCTTTTTTTGTACTTTAAAACTTCAATTAAAAATTCTCAGAAATTTATGTGAGGTTTGCGATTATCTTTAAAATTTTAAACCATGCAATCCTCAAACCGCATGCACATTAATTCTTTTTAAGTTAATAAACCACAAACATTGAAAACTTCAGGCTCTTGCTTCAATAGTGTTAGCATAGAGTCAGGCAAATGGAGAAAAGTATTTAGCTAGTAAGGCAACGATGATGCATGTTATTTTTCTGCTGTGCAACTTACCAAAAAGATGTATATTTGGTATGAGAACATTTAGAGATTAGAAACACAAAACACATACAGTTAATTTATGTCAATGGCATGTTAATCCAATAACTGATCAAAACCCAGTACTGCAAAATCTTACATGTAGGTACTTGCAGTTGCTTAATTCCCATCAGAAATACACACATTGAGTTTTGTTGGTTCGAGGTCTTACTGTGGTCTAAAAAATACTTAACAGGTCCTAAAACTGCTCCTTTAAACAGAGGTGATTTGTGGGATGCAAGGCATAAAAATAGAAATTCATGATAGGTAGCTGGAAGATGCCCTACCTACAAATGCTCAGCACTTAGGTAGACAGAAGTCTGCTCATGCTGGTCTCCATACTTAAAATCAAGCCAGTATATGACAGAGACTTACCCTTGCAACTCTACATTATAGTTGCATTTACTCTTCAGGGTACTGTACAAGTTCTTACCTCACCTGTATCCTTCTACTGAGGAAACTGTACCTCTAAGACCCCGTCTTCATTCTTCACACACTAATGACACAATATTTCCATCATGCTTTTGTCTCGTAGCTTAGTGATGAGAGACATTATGATGTACCACTTGCAAATGCTCAGGTCTGAGTCTTAAAAGAGAATTTTGATCCAGGAGACTGTCCCTGTATATTGGTACTAGACAGCATCTTTACATCAGGTGTTGTGCTTTCACGACAAGTAACACAGGCCAACATGGGACAATGTACAGTACAAGTTCTGCTAGCCCAGATTCTCAGGCCCTCCACTCCTCCGCATTTGAAAAATCATGAGTCTAGCTCTGAAAATACTAACTCAAGATCATTTGTAACATGGCCTTTATGAGAAATATCACAAGCACTGAGGATATTTCCATCATTAACTGTCCAGGTAACACACATTAGTAACATTTGTTACACGCTCCCAACACAAAAACATACTGGTTATCAACTAGACTAATTCTAAATCAGCAGCTTCACACACAGCATGAGAAATGCTAACTACAAGCATGGCATCCAACTATCCAACTCTGCCAATCTTCGCTTGTTCCGTGCAGGGCCAAATAGGAACAAAATAGCTGGATCCAACCTAGTTCATTAGTTTAGGTGCTTTATGTTGCAAGGAGAAAGGAGATGGTCCCTTGGGCCAGGTAAGGGCACAGAGCCAATACCTGTCAGGAGAAACGTGACTGGCTGTAGGGGAAAAGGAAGCAATACTCGTATTTGGGGGTGTATGAGAAGGGGACAAAACGGAAAGCAAAAGGAACCGGGTGGAGACAGCAACACTCATGACAGTAAGAAACAGGTCAGAAACTACGGATGTAGCAATCAAACATCCGTCTCCCACACACAGCACCCTATGAAAGGAATGAGCGCAAGCGAGGGGATGCGTTCACCTTCTCAGGAGGCATAAGGAACTTCTCAGGTTCAGAAACAAACAGACCAACGGGATGTGTCATCAGATCTGGTACAGCAAATCCTATGTCCACGTACCCTTCACATCATTGTTGCGGCATCTGGGTTAATCCGCAATGTGCAATCACTACAAATCTTCCTGTTCTCTTTGTTGTGGCTGTAACAGGGCCTTCGTGAGCTGTCTGCTCACAGATATATCAATACCAATCCACAATAAGCTATTTGTAAAAAAAAAAAAAAACAAAACCCCAAAGCACAATACCGAAAACCTTTCTTCTTGTTTTAGAGATTGCCTCTCCATTCAGGCTCTGGCTGCTGACTATAGTTTATGCTAAGAACATGGAATTCACTGGAGGAAATGTACACACACAAAAATTAAAGGAAAAGTCCATCGATTCTTGAGGAAAGTAAAGTCAGTAACAGACAGGAGAAAAACCACATCCCGACATTAGGTAGTCATGGCCGTACATTCCACTCTCGACACCACAGGGTTAAATGTGCCACTCCAGTTTATTTTCCCTGAATTACAAAAACCTTTTTTTGTATATCAAGCAGCAAACACTGCACTCTCCACAAGCAAGACAAAATATTTTATAATTTCAATTAAACTAGCAAATAGCAGAAAATTAAGCAACATTCCAAGCATTTGGAATGATTTTGATTAAATTAGCAAACAGCACAAAATTAAGCAATATTCCAAGCATTTCAGTGTGTTGCACAGGGCTACTTTCAGTGGCTCTGAATGCATGAAAAGGCTGTTCCAGCTTGAACCACTCTATGAACGCACAAACCCTTGTGCTTGGGGCAGTGATGGGTGAAAAACCCATTACAAGCTTTCATTAATGCTATTAACATTTTAATAGCAGCAGTCTGAACTACGCAGGCTGTCTTTAGTAGAAACAGTTATGCATCACATTTATCAATATTTTGGTATTTTAGCAGTCTTTGACTTTCTTGGCCTTCATAGTAGCAAGATACATGAACACTTGAGAGGAAGATAAGCTGCTGCTTCATCCATGCTCAGCTACAGATTCGTAAGTCTTGAGCTAGAATTCTAGTCATTCTACCCTATGCAGTCAGAACTAGCCTACAGTGAAGAACACTGAAAAAGCACCAAACATTTTGCTGTTTCATGCCTTGAGAACCCCATGCTCTAGCTATGAATTCACCACCAAATTACCTAGTTTGACATTTTACATAACTTCATACTGATTCGTGAACCATGTTAGGTACTATCTTGCATTAGTGGGAAAGAATTACAACACTGGTGTTACAATTGTTGCTGCACCATCTCCACTCTTCCTCTGTTGGGTGGGTCTTCTGTCAAGTTCTTAGTATCACTAACAAAACATCAGCTCCAGAGGCGTTAAAAACAGTTGAAAAACAATGGCAGACAGTTTGGTGCTGTTCAACAAAATGAAGTCATGTCCAATGAGTAGAGCTGATTAAGAATAAATGACAACTGCTGGTAGATTCTCTACACTGTTCCACGCTAACACTACTAGAATTTTAATGAGAAGTAAATAAGTCTAAGAAGCATATCTTTTTTTTCTTCCCTAGGAATAAGAAAGCAGGTTCTACCTATTTAAGTAACAACTTTCCTCAAAGAGATTCATTGACATGTGATCAGATAAGTGCCTTTGATGAACAGGAGACATTGCTGTAAGGTTTAACAAGGACATTCTCAATGAGAACTGCATAGGATGTAGATCTTGTTTCCAACACAGCCCTGCCAGATCCCCAGATCTAACAATCCTTAGAATAAACTGCAAGATAAACATCTCCCTCTAGACACTCATCTGTGTACGCAAGTACATCATTCCTGTTGCAGGGAAGAAGGAAAAAAAGAAAGGTCATTTTCACACCTGAAGCAAGGTCATAGCTCCAGGAAAGTGACTAAACACAAGTTAAAGTTAGGTCTTTGAAATGCAGGTACACTGTACTGCAGAGAAAAGCAGAAAAAATTAGTAACTTATGCAATAATGCAATTTTATCTAATTTTAACCATTTTTCAGTAGTTAACTATACTTTAGAATATATTTTATGTTAAAACAATCACCTGTGAGAGACAATTTTAATAGGCAATCTTTATCCGCATGAGGAGATGTGACACATGCTCCACTGATTCAAGTTTAAGTTGATAGCAGGAACAACCCCATCCGAACAAGGAAGTTATATATGAATTTGTGGCCTGCATCATGCTGGAATTCCAGCCTGTTGATAACTGTCCTATCCAGTCTCCAAATCTATGAGTTGTTTCACTACTGCATTAACTCCAGAACTACAAGGGTGTGCAACTGAAGAAGAATAATTAAAACTGGAAAAATGAAGTATTACATAGCAATACTGTACAAGGCAGTATTTTAGGAGCAATGACAAAAGTCTGTAGGATGAATACAGTTAAAACTACCTCTTTTTATTCTAAAAACTAAATGGATAAAATCCAACTGGAATTATACCTGCACTTAACTGTTCGGGCTAAGTAATTTTTACTAAAAGATTATTCTACTATATCTAGAAGTGTTTCATGCCTTGTTAACAGTTCCTTTTAGCTGAACTCTAATAAACCTTTAACCACACTCAGCACATCAGTTTTTATAGGACAGAGATCAACTAAAAGGCGTAGAATTAAAGACCAATTATTTCACAATGAAAGCTTTCCTTTTTACCACCAATGACTACTTTTGACTTGGCATACAAAAGCACCTGATACACCATGCATAAAATCATTACAAAATGACTCCATGAAAATAACTTCTCAAAAATATTTAAATCTACAATCCACCCTCCCAACCTGCAAGAATCAGTAGCTCACTGATGGCAGATAGACAATCAAGGCATTACTTATGCAGAAAATGAGAAACACATTACAACAGCAACAGACAGAAATATGCAACTCTAAGCTTTATATTCAGACAATAAAAACGTAACTTCTTATTATCTGCTTATTTCACAGGCTGGCCACATATTGCCAGGGATCATTTTATCATCTTTCTTACATGCTAAAATAACCACTGCTTCATTTTAGATTTAAAATGGGAGCATGCAACTGTAAAGAGGAAAATCATGTTAACAAAGCAATACTGGGAAACATAACAGCAAAAAGGAGTTATATTATCTATACACAGACAACTACATTAGTTTACATAGCAAGAAAAGAAATTCCAGACAACTTATTTTTCCCCATTCATCTAGAGTTATAAACAAGTCTACTACTAGAGATGGAATAGAAATCTCCGTGTAAATTTTGTAATAGTTTCAAGGGATATACAATGGTCAGCAATGGTCAAGAAAGATAACTTGACCATAAAATTGCATCATCAAAATCAGCTGCAGAGTCCACACTGAATAGCTTCTCCTTCTTTACTTTCATGGGTCCAAGGAAGTGACAATATGTACTGACTGTTGATCTACCTCCTAATTCCTAATTGTTCACTGAAGTGCAAACCGTACCACATGGTTGTCACGAACCTAAAATCTAGAACGAAGTCTGACTGCATTTTACTTCTCAACGTAGCAAAATACAAATTCCATGGCAGAAAAATGTACTCTAAGAACTAAACCAGAAAACAGGAGGGACTGGACTCTGTGTCTGAACATACAGCCCTAATTCCTTGTCAGGCAAATCTCTATTACTACTTAGTTACTAATGATGGAAAAAAAAAGTAAACAATAGAACATGCTGGCACTCAGCAGGAGCAGAAGCAAAGGGGAAGAAAAAAAAAAACTGTAGGCGAGGAGAATTAGAGAGACTTTTTTTTTTTTTTTGGTCCAGGCTACATCATTTTTAAGGAACTATCCAGAACACAAATGCAGTGAAGTGATGACAGTTACACTAGTTTCTAATTTGACAAGGATAGGAGGAAAAAAAAGTGGTAATTTCCACAAAGACCACTTTCAGATTAGAGCTATGACTTCCCTTCTCAAAACACCTCAAACACATTACACAGTGTTTTTCACAGTTTCTGATGTAAGGCCCTTACATATATTCCATATTTGTACTGGATCTAGCACAACAGGTTACCAAGCCAACAGCAGAACCAGAAAGAAGTAACTCCATCCTAAACACACCCTCAAATATGTTGGATTATATGCTGCAAGTTCCCTCTGTCAGTATGACATGCAGGTTCCTGGCTACTGTAGGACCAGGAGGGCTACAAGGATGGTGAGGGGACTGGAGCATCTCCCCTACGAGGAGAGGTTGAGGGAACTGGGCTTGTTCAGCCTGAAGAAGAGAAGGCTGAGAGGGGACCTTATAAATGCCTACAAATATCTGAAGGGTGGGTGTCAGGAGGATGGGGCCAAGCTCTTTTCAGTGGTGCCCAGTGACAGGACAAGGGGCAATGGGCACAAACTGAGGCACAGGAAGTTCCGTCTGAACATGAGGAAGAACTTCTTCCCTCTGAGGGTGACGGAGCACTGGAACAGGCTGCCCAGGGAGGTAGTGGAGTCTCCTTCTCTGGAGATATTCAAGACCCGCCTGGACAAGATCCTGTGCAGCCTGCTGTAGGTGACCCTGCTTCGGCAGGGGGGTTGGACTAGATGACCCACAGAGGTCCCTTCCAACCCCTACTATTCTGTGATCCTTGCATTTTATGTTCTGTACACAGATGCTCTAAACACTGTTAGAGGATAGATCCAAAACTCATAAGAGCACTGAGGCAACGTGGGAAAGGAAAGCACAGCAGAAAAAAATACGAGGCAAACTGTTCTTAGAACAGAGCATGCCTTCACAAACAGCTCTTGCTTCTTCACAAATAAGGCACTGGATTTCCATTTGAACAACCAAAAGCTTGGGTACATGTGATTTTTTTTTTTTTTTAATTTGGTGCCCAGTGTTTATCTGATTGCCTAAGATTTCATCTTCATGGTCCAATTGCCTAAGTGCCAAGGTTTATCACTGCTGCTTTTGTGCCCATTTACTCAGGTTAACTTGGCATGTCTTCCTATGCCTGAAAGTCACACTGAGAAGCACTGTCACACTTTGTTTCTGTTAAAAGCAAAGAGATGCTGAGAGTACTTGCTATCCATGCCCTCAGAACTGAGTAGCTGTCAGCCACTTAATCGCCTACAATGTTTTCTGAGGATCCAATAGCTGTAGTGAAATATAAACAGCTCAAATACACTATAAAATTTAACACAAATTCATCTCAAATATTCAGAAGCATCATCACTAACACTGAAATCACTTCTGCAAACAAGACACCAAAACCTTACATGGAAACAATGTTGCTGAGCACTCCAGATTGCTGCCCACAGCAACAGACAAATGTTTAAGCATTACTAGACCTACTGGGCTGCATTCTTGCCACTACAACTTTTTATGCTTTGGTTAACCAACACATTAGGGGAGGAAAAAAACAACAACAGCAAACAACCCTGCAATGAACAGTTACTGAAGCAACAGGTACAATTTCTTTCTTAACACAATTCTCACAGCCTATGCTTTGTTAGGAAGGAAAAACAATGTAGTGTTCCCTTATCCAGGCACTAAACTACAATGAATTACTATTAAGTTATTTGCACGTCTAAATTAATTTTTAAATGTTTTAATAGCTGTTCAGGTCCTCTGTAGTGCTGGTTCATGATCCACAGTCTACTGTAGCTACTCAAAATGCTTTACATTTTTTATGCCTTCCTGTCTTGAGCTGGGGAGAAAAGAATGGGACAAAAAAATCTGATTAGCTGTAGCAACTGATCTTCACAACCCACAAATTGATTCAAAGTCTGCTTACAATGCAGTAGAGTATCTCAAATCCAGGCACTGTTAACAAAAAACCACACCACACAAACAGGAGCTTTCAATGAAGGTAAAAAGTATTTGCTTTTTAATATGCACTTAAATCACAGTATCTGTTTTGATATCATTACACCAGTTAACATTCTCATTGTAGTCTCAAAGTATTTTGCAAGAGTCTGTCTATACACTTAAGAATCAGGTACTAACTAAAGGAACCCAAAACCTGTGGTTTCAGAGCAAAAATAAAGCCAGTGATCAACCTTATTTCCATTCATCTTTATCAATGGTTGTATAATACACGATTTTTAAACATGCAAAAGCCATCACAGTAAGTAAATTAAATCAAAGGAGATATACATTTCAACATTTTTCTGACAGTCCTTACCTGATGCTGGTTGTAAAATGCAACCATAATCTAATAAGACCATTTGAAATGATTTTACAAATTCTCGATTTAGGCCATTTTCAATGTCCTGTATCACTCCAGAAAAAAAAAAAATCTTTAAGGGAAAACAATCATTTAATGCAATTTCTATTAATAGAACAGAATACATTAAAAAAGAGCAGCTATTGATCAGAAGATACTGAAATGAAGACAGACCTGGTGTGCTAGTGGAATTTTAGTTGAAAGCTATATATATTTAAAGACATTATTCAAGTCAAAACTCAAGGAGAACTTGAGGGTAAAAAAAAAGCTGTTGAAGTATTAACTGTGTCTGATAGCAGGTTACACAATACATACACATACTTGTTCCTTTTGCAGTATTTACTTGCAAGGCTGTAGCACTGAGATTCCTCCTTCAACAATAAATTATTTACTACGATACAGTGTATAGAACAACAGTGAAACATTTGTTGACGACTCAAAATACAGACATACTGCAAAAGTCCATGTCTCTGAAAATGAGGAATGGAGACAACAGCCTCCTTGCATCTTCATTAGCTAGATCCTTTCTCCTCTTTGGCAGCAGAAGCCTCCATAGGAGTAGCTTCCAAATCTTTACTTGACTTCTCTTTTTCTTCATTTTCATCCTCTTGAGGGTAAAGATCTGGGTATTTCTGCATGCATTCCTGCATGGCACGGAATTGGTCCACACAGTCTGACCCCTTTATTTCTTCTGTGCTATAGTGGAAACAAGAAAAGGCTGACTTGAACTGTTCCCCACAGGGACCACTAGCCATTCCACCCAGACATGGGCAATTCCAGTTGATATCTCCATTGGGCAATATCAGTCCTGAACAAACAAGAGAGAAGAAAAGTTAAGTGCTCCTTCCAAAAACAGGTATCATTCCATGAAAGCTGCTAGGTTGCAGGCGTAAGCTGAAGTATTAATAACGCCATATCAGTTCTATGGCTTCAAGGATGCCAAACACCTTTCATTTCCTGGCTAGTCTGTTTCTAGCTCTGACCTGTAGGATTCTTTACTGGTCACCAGTGAGTTTAGTTCTATATCTGTGCCTGAATTAAGTCTTCAGACCACTGAGAATATTCTAATGAAACTGCAAAAGAGATCAAAGTCAAATCAATCCACTTGCCAGACTCTGTCAGGTGAACAAGCAAGCCTTAAACTCATGTCATACAAGTCATAAGAATTGAATTCCCATATTAAGACTAGAATTCTTGTTAAATCAAGTTGGATGGATGCATTTTTTGTCTTGGTTTAAATCAACCCTGAATGCACAACTCTCCCCCTTAAAATTCAAACTGGAAAACCAGAATTACAAAAACAAAAATTAGTTTATTTGTAAGACACAGATTAAGTCACGTGTCACAGAACACAAGGAATAGTGAGAGCATGACAGCCTGTCTGGTTCCCAGAAATCAATCTGCACTAAATTTCTATCACAACTGAAAGTGAGTTAGGTCTCATTTTAGACATTAAATTGGAACAGCTGTAAATTTCTGCTCTGGAACAGTTAAAGTCATCACAGAAATACTTCAGTGATGGAATAGCAAGGTGAAGATTTAAAGGGGCGTGTGTTCTTTGAGACATCAACCAGTTTGCACAATGAAGTTCAAGCAGCAAGACAGAGAACTCCTTTCCTCTGTAAGTCTTAGAAAACCTTTTGAATAGTCAGGTATAGAAAACTAATGTAATGGACTTGGTTGTGTGGGCTTCTAGAGTCTCTAATTTATTGCTCTAAAGTAATAAATCTCCAGTCTCTTTCTCTACTTTGCATGAACATACATGCAGTTATGTTCACCTATGAAGAACAAGGGAAACACTGTGCTGTGATACAAGCTGTTTTTTTCTTCACTTTAACAATTGCTCTCCTCTTCAGCAGGCTTTCCTAAATTTATCTCCAGGTACAGTGTCTGCAGAAGCTAATAGATGTGCATAAACAGGAAGTTTAAGTACTTTCCCTTTAGAAGCAGGTATGAAAATACCATTGTCAGAGAATAAAGTTGCATTAATTCCAATCTTAACATGAAATTATATTTAGGGCCTGAAGTAACTTGATGTTACCAAAAATACTCCCAGATAATTTAATAAGCCTACTTCGTCTTTGTCCTGTGGGATCAGGAAGTTCCAGACATGTGATTCACTCCACCAGCAACTCCTTGGACACTAGGCCATGGTATCACGACTCTTATGCACTGGTACAGCAAAAGCAGCTCAATCACATTTATTGCTATACTAAAAGGAATGAAAATTTTACTCTGATTTGCAATTCACCAATGATGCGCTCTAACTCAGTCAGTGCAGTTCAGCAGAAAATAAAACTGAGTCAGTCAAATCTCAGTGTTGATCAGCCTCCTTTTCATTACAGAAAGTAACAGCCTCCTTAGCATGATTTGGTCAACTACAGTAATACTGTCATTTTTCACAGAACATGCTTTATTCAGCAAGACAGTTTTGTAAAATATCTGTAGCAATCACTGTACTGAGAAGGTACACCTAGTACAGTGAATCATGGCATCTCTAGCTGCCTGGAGGAAAAGCAGAATTTCAGAGACAAGGAAATGGATGGCTGGTGCCAGACTCCTTATTGCCAAGGATGACATAAAGCAGAAAGCTGTTGATCATACAGTGTAGAAGAAATATGGCTTGCTTTGTAAACTAGATTTTGAAGTCCTATATTCCTCTTCACTAACATCAACCAGTCATGTTAAACAGTCATTTTTCTAATACTTCAAAATGAAAAAATACAGAGTTCTGAAATGTTCCTGAAGACATCACAGCAATAAAACCACTTGAAAACTAATTCTCTAAAATAAGTTGCTCTTTTTAGAACCAGAACTGCCTTGTAAGCACTCAGATTTTAACAACATAAGAGTTATCCCATAAACAACACATTCTTGTATTTCACATGAGCACTGATTTGTGCCTATTTGATCACTGAAATAGCACTCCATTATTTGCACAGAAACTGTGCTTTAAAAGAAAAAAAAACAAAAAACCAGATGAATAAGGTAAGCATTTCCTCACTGACAAGTACAGCAGAATGCACACTTCAATGAGTCAGTGTACCAGCTAGCTTAGCACACAATTAAAATGGAAACAGATTTCATCCATCACTCTCCCTGAATTGCAAGTCTGAAATAGACAGGATTACTATTTTTAATCAAA
Organism: Opisthocomus hoazin; assembly: GCF_030867145.1. Taxonomy (NCBI): domain Eukaryota; kingdom Metazoa; phylum Chordata; class Aves; order Opisthocomiformes; family Opisthocomidae; genus Opisthocomus; species Opisthocomus hoazin. Next base: position 11,850,064 of record NC_134424.1, on the reverse strand, counting down.
TTGAATTAGAACTTCTTTCAAATGCAGCCTGAACCTTACTGATCCAGTGGGTCATAATCTACTCGAGCCTGCACTTGGGGAAGAAAAAGCAACCCTATTTACATTATAGCAGGTCAAGGCTTGCGTTAGCAATTAACTGCTGACATCACACAACCCAATCCTAATCTCTCTTAGCTCACGGGATCTGTTAATATCACAGATGAAGGCAGGCCCATCCACATTTATGTCAACACTTGTCTCAGTGCTTGCTGTAATGAAGTCCCGCTGTTGTTCTAATAAAAGTTTCTTCCTTGTTATATCACAAACATTCCAATTACAAGTTTATCTGCCAATGATTCACAATACAAGATGACAGACATATAGGAAGCAGGATTGAAAGGGACACAGTCAGTCGTAAAAACAGTCCTGTACACCTGATCATTCAAGTTCTTTCTTATAAGAATTAGGGGGTTTGCTCCATCCGACCTCTGTGGAAACCATTTCAAAACTGTCTCTAAAATAAGGTGACTAGAGCAAGTCTGGAGAAACAGAGAAGGGAGAGGACAGCAACAACCTATGTCCGAGGTGCAAATCCACAAGCACTTTTAACCAACATTCCTATCATAGCTTTAATGCTAATAAAGATTACTTTTCACACACAAAACTCACCAGTGCCTTCTTCATATAAGCTTAATAAAATAAGAAATTATTCTGACGGGAGCAAAGATCTCAATGAAAACTAGATATCTTTCACGTTTAAATTCTTCCATCTGCAACACATAAGACCAGAAACAAGCTTTACAGAGAGAATACTATTTCAAAACTGCTGCAAAAGAATTCTTAATCTGTTTCCAGCAGCCACAGCTGTTAACAGGCACATACAGTGAACTCTTGAGATATGCTGCAATACGAAGTGCTAACTTGAACCTACCCTGGGGTTTGTGTGCCTTCCCATTTCACACGGCTTCATTTCTTTCAATGCTTTTGGCTTCAAGCGAGCCATTAACATTTTGCCTACGTCTCATAACTGACAGAACAAAAACAAACAAATCAATCTCATAACTTATAGAAATAAAAAAGAATACTACACAACTCTATTTTCTCCATAGGGAAACAGAGCACAAGTTTTCCTGAGTGATCTACTGACTAAAGTAGACTGCCCAAAGACTAACGGCTGTTAATGCACAAAGCAAAGCAAGAACTATCCAAAAACACCAACTACATCATAAAATGATAAAATCTCCATCTTAAGTATGAAAAACGCCCCTAAAAAAACACAAAACCTCAAATAAGTTTCAGCTGTATTAGAAAACAATACAGATTATGGTATATCTATATAATAAATCTCTTCTTTCTCAGATATGGCTGTTCTATGTACAGGACAGCAGAAAAGATGAAAAGAGTCATTATAGTGAATTATGCCACAGAAGCTGAACACTGGAAACCAAGTTTTCTATTCAAAGTAGAAGCTAAATTAGAAAAGTCTGCATGTTACTTTATGTACGGCAAAGCTCTTTCCAGTTTTCTTTTAAATAAAAACCACATGAGCCAGAGCTTCTGCACTTTAACATATTTCAACACATTTTGCCCATGTGTCTTTCCTGACCACAAACCTCACACCCATTAGATGCAGCTACATTCTGTGATAGGTCAAATGTTGCTCTGTTTTGACCTGAAGCACTGTAGCCCAAGATCGTTCAAGAGCGAAGTTTTCAGAGAACACTTAAAACATGACAGTAACTTACCACAGGCTAAGAAAAAAACCCCAACCAAACAAAAAATCATAACCCAAACTTATTAAGAGTATTTAAACAGTTTGCAGAGTTTCTCTTTTTGAATCATACCGTCATTTTCACTGTAAGGTGTCCCTAACATGACTAGCTTCTGGCTTTCTGTTTTCTTCCCTGCTCTATAGTTTAGGAAGCAAGCGATCTAACGTGCTGTATATACAGGGTTGCTAGAAAAAAAACCCACCACCTCTACTCCTCTCCATGGTCTTTCCATATCCAGTAAAATACACATAAAATGAAACAATGAATATGGCATTTAAACAAGGAGGAAGTGGCTCTTTTAATTTTGGTTAGTTTATTACCCAAATAAACGGCACAAGACTACATACTTGTGGTATATATACAACTAGAAAAAGGTTGGGGCAGAAGGGTGGGGTGTGAGACAGAAGGAAGCGAATACCCTCTTTAGAGGTATCACGAGAATTGTTTTCTATGCTCACGTTCCAAGCCCTTGTAGTATGTCTCTCTGTTATGCTAGATCTGAGATGGGCACCCTTCCCTTTCCTCTTAAAAGCTGGTGTCAAAAATCGATGCTTAGTTATAGGACCACTATGCATCCACATGTTGCTGCTATACAGACAACTTTTACTAACAGAATATTTAATTATCACCAAAGACCATGAATGATTATGAGGGGAAAAATAGGTGAACTTCAAACAACCACATGTAACATCAGCAGACTGCACACATGAATTCCCTTAGCTAAACAGCAAGCTGGTTTGTTAAGCTGTACACCACACAAGGTGACTTAACAGTTCAGTGAATGACAAAATCTCCAAGAGTCTGCATGTTCTCCAGATGTGATACTTAGAAAAAGTATCTTTCCATACTCTATTTTGCAAGCAGCCTCCAGTTTTTCAGAGGAAACAGCCACAGGCCTCAGAAAAGAAACGAGGAACTTAATTCCACCATCCGATCATTAGATGCTGTTAACTCTTCACTTAACAGACCAACACTGGATTATAAATTTGCCAGAGATAGGAGTTAAAAACTCTGATTTTGTTTCACTTCCACATAGCATACTGCCAGGAGTAAATATGCTTAAAAATGAGCTCTCCTCAGACACTGTTCTCCACCTAAGGATGAACTACTTTACGTGAATTATTTGTAGGTTCCATCTTTCATCCTGGTCAAGGCATTAACAGATAGAAGTGTCACGTAAATTTTACTGCCTGTAAGGGTCTCTATTTTGAAATATTTAGGGGCTGAAGCACCATTCCCATGGTGAGGATGATGACAAATCCCAAGCATAGACTGTTTCCTCCAAACAGGCAGTTTGGGTATAGGGTCTTAGACAGTGAAACAACCTACCTGAAAATATGCGGTGGAAGAATTCCTGACAGATACTAAATTCAGTTTTTACGCACCTTTCTGAAACTGAAATTGTTTTATTCTTCTTATTTGGGTCATTATAAAACTGAATGGACTCGTAACTGCTGACAAGTAAAACATTTAGATATATGTACCAACTACATACAGTTGTAATGAAGCCAAGACAGGCAGCTAAATGCAAAATCATTTCAACACAAATCTATGTATGAGAAAGTTATTTTAATGACCTAGGAAGATAGGGTTCAAACTAAAGCACATACCACATCAGCCAACAAATTGACCCTGTGTGCACCAGCAGCAAAACTGTGCTCAAATACTGCCCTCTAAAGGTCACAGAGCCACTGGCGTAACTTTTACTTTCTAACGAAATTTCAAAAAGGGTGAAGCATTTACTTCAGTCTCAGCTGAGCTGAAAGCAATGAGGTCATTTCACAACAAAATGAAGAGGCTAAAAGACCTGTAAGCATAAAGGCAATTAGAAAAAAATTTAACCCAAATTCGTAGGTGTTCATGACAATTTATTAACATAGGCCAAAATTTATTTAATCATCACGACAGGAAGATTGTTTCATTTACCCATTAGAAACATCACAAAATATGCTCTGTGCAATCAGAATATTACAAGCCTTGAACTCAGAAATATTCTGCTCTCTTAAATCTCCATTTACAGGTTAGATCTACTTCATATAAGAACTGTAATCTTCACTGAAAACTTAACTTACGTCTTTTCAAGGCAAGATGGTTACAGTTGAAAACTGAGTAATTTGAACTTACCTGTCACGTGATGTTGAAAGATATTGCTACTAGTTATTGACTATATTGCTACTAGTATAGTACAGGATTACTCAGACATAACTTATATTAAATTGGATACGGAGAGATCACCAAATTAGGCAATTTCAGCTGCACACAGTCAGGTGAGCAACTGACATCAATGACAGTCGTGTGTAACTCACTTCAGCTTCTCTGAAAATTGCACTTCGTCATTTAAAACTGAAAAACGACTACAAGTTTCACTGGTTAAGCACTAACTTTGTTAATAAAAGAAAGGAAGGAAAAGCTTTTTCTGGGTATTTCTGGCTACTAACCAGAACTAAAAGCCACCAACTGATGTATTCGAACAGGCCACTCTGAAAGATCATTAAAAGGGTAGAAAAAAATCCACTGTAAGGAAAGTATGTCATTTGTGATGTCCTAATTTGGAAGCTAAAACTGCTAAGAGTTTGCGTATTTGTCTACTGAATAACCAGCTGCCCTTAGCCTCTAAAAATGAATAACTTTTTCCTGCTTCATACAAGGTTTCTTTTCTGTTGTTCTTGTTTAAGATTGTTAGGATATATGTGATGTATCACTCCTTATGTCCATTCTTCTGCTTACTACTGACCTTGTTCTTCGTAAGGGTCATCTGGGTCATCTGCAACCAGCTCAGCACTGCTTGGTGTCTCATGGTCCTCCTTGGTCGCAAATATAATTCTGTCTTTTCCTACCATAGGAGACAATAAACAGAAGTTCAGAGATAGCCTAGACAGGAGTCATTTACAAAGCTGCTGAGCACCAGAAGATAATGAGATATTCAACATGATGCATTAATGCAAATAATGAATGGATTCTGTTGTACTTATCAATCTCCTTCATTAGAACTGTTGTTGGTTCAGAGGAACAGATACGCAACTGAAATTTTATTCTTCTAAAGTTCCGATTTTCACAGCAATATACTGTAATGGCTACAGATCCCAGTACAGTTCATTGAACTGTGAAGTTAAAAAGCCATTTCAAAACAAGCTCAAACTACTCCGTTACAAGGACTAACCCAGATGAAGGGGTTAGGCAAAAAAAGGAAGGATGAAAGAAAAACTGTACTAAATTAACGGGAAGTGTTCAATAAGATACTTATTAATAACAGTACTCGCCATTAAAGACTGGTGTAATATTTTACAGTAATTATCTGAATTAAATACTGAAGAGCACATTAACAATATAGAACCAACTATACTGAAAGGTGCTGTGAGCATTACCAAGGACATAAAAACAACACTTCGTAGTTTCTGCTCTTGTGCCACTCTCATTTAACAAAGAAGTTCTGTGGTGGTGCCGGGAGAGGCTTGGCTGGAAACCTGAGTAGAGATTTATAACCACTACGTAAAACTATAAAAAACACTCTGAGACAGACGCAAGAAGAAAAGAACAGCTAACTGAAACTCTTTTGAACACACAACTGAATACTCACTGAGTGGAAGAAAAATCTGGTAAGCACCCCAAGAACTTCCTTTCATTCTCCAAATTCATAAAGGCTGCTACAGTGACTTGGTATATTAGAAAGCAGTATCTTTTTGCCCCTCAATGTGACCTCTACTAGCAGATGTTTGGTAACTCCCTTTACTTTGCTCAGTAACCAATATGCATTTAAGTATGTCTGAGAAACAGATAAATCTAAACCCTTTTTAAAAGGGAAGAAGTTTTCTGTCAACTCTGCAAACCTTACAATGTAGAATATCCAGTCATTTCTTATATAAAAAGAACTAGAAGCGCACGAACTCAAACCCGTCACTGTAATTTTGTAGGATGCCATAAGATGACTTACAGATCTTGTAAAGATCCAAGATGTTGTTAAAATAAATAAATTAAAAACATAAAGCAAAGAGGTCCATAGGTTATAAACTGTGGTGAGGTAGTCATAATCAGCATTCAGTGTGCCAAAGTTCAAAATGGCATTTAGAACTACAGAATGGCTTTTATTCCAGTTTGAAACTTTACATCTAGTCAGTGTACGTTACTTACACGGAGGGGGGAATATAACCCCCAGGATACGAGGGGGTCAAGCCTATAAATATCACAATCCGTACAAGATAATACCTCGTACAGATACATAAACATAAAGCTCGCACTCTACCCTCCCTGTCCATTTACGGTGTTTTCCTTAAAATGGTAAAAAAACCCCACCTCCGGCCAGCGAAGCTAAGCTAGTAGAAGTTTAAGCCCTGCGGGAGAGCAGCCACAAGGAGCGCGCCGGCACGATCGGCCGCTCCCCAGCGCAGCCTGGCGAGCTGGAGGCAGAGCCCGCGGCGCAGGCAGGCTCAGCTCGGCCTGTTCCGCGGGGCGGTCCCGACCCCCCGCTGCGGGGCCCCACAGCCCGCCGCCCCCCGGGGCACCCGCCGGCCCCGGCCCCACAGCGCAGGCCGGCCCGTGGGGCGACGGAGTCCACCCCCCCCCCCCCCCCCGGTGCCATCTCCCGCCTCACGGCCAAACCGCCCTGCATCGGCTTCCCGCCTACCGTGAGGAGAAAGGTCGGAGGAGGGAGGCGAGGCAGACCGCCGTCCCCTCACCCGCTCGCCACACGCGGCCCGCGGGCGGCTTTCGCGCCTTTTCTCCCCCTCAGACTGCGCTTCCCCTTCCCGGGCTGAGGCGAGCGGGCAGCCGCCCCGCGTCGCCCCCACCCCCCGGCCGCCTCAGGGCCCGGCGCGGCGGCGTGACATTGGCAGGACACCCGGGCGCACCTTCCTGCCTGCAGTAGGACATGGCGGAGCCGGCCGGTGCCTTCCCCCGTAGCGCGCGCGCAGCCCGACCCCGCCGCCCGCTCCGCTCCGCTCCTCCTCTGCCCCCGCCACAGCAACGGGCAGCCCCGCGCAGCTCCACGCGACGACCTCCCTCCTCCGGAAGCGCCTTCCCTGCCCGCCGGCGGCCGTGACGCACCTCCTGCCGACCGCGGACCGGGGGAGGGGGCAGCTGGTTCCGTCGGGCCCCGCCCCGCCGCTGGACTACAACTCCCAGCCTGCCCCGCGCCCGGCGGGGAGGGCGCCGTTGCCTGGGGCGGGAACTACGAGTCCCGGCATGCATGGCGGCGGCGCCCCGGGCCGTGTGCCCTGAGGGGGAGGGCTCGGCCGTGGGCGGTTCTCGGTGCGCGGCCCTCGAGGTGGTACCCGGCGGGGGCAGGAGGCTCAAGATGTCGAGGAACGTAAGTCCTGCTGGGGCCGGTCCCGCCGTTGCTTCGCGCTGCGTGCGTGGCTGTCCCCCGGGCCGACCCGTTCCCGCTGCGGCCGCTCCCCCGGGTCGGCCCGTCTGAGGCGAGGGGCCCTGTGCAGCGGCGGCGGAGGGGCCGCTGTCGCATCGCGCCTAGCGCCTCGGGGTGAGCTGAGGAGAAGCCTCTAGAGAAGCCTCACCGCCTTTCTTGCCTGCCTGTGCTAGTCTAAAGTTGCTGCTTGATCGCTCCGTGCAGAGAGGGCTGGTAGATGGAAACCCCTGGGCTTCCATGCTTTAATGGGGCACAGGCTAGGGCAGCGACAGCAAGTTTGTTTTAAGCTATCTCTTCTTGTTGCTGTAGATGGAATTATTTTAAAGTATGCAGGCACTTAGCACTGGTGAGGTAGAATGTTATTTATAGCTATGTTTTAGCTGGTCTGGAATTCGGGAGTATTGCTGGATTTGTCATGGCCCGAATGCGGGGTGTGGACACCAAATAGGGAGACAGACTGAAGAAAGCTTGAAGGAACGTGTTGAACCACTATGATAGCAATTCTTTTTTCCATCAGGCTTGATTTTTATTGACTATATTTCTGCTGTCAAAAGTGTGATGAGGCATTTAATAAGCGTGGGAAAGTTTTGGTCCAAGGCAAGAGGTTCTGCTCTGTAGAGCAGCAGTATTAACAAAGCTAAAAGACTTATTTTGAAATAGAATGCCTTCCCCTTTCACAACAATATTGCATTTCTTGTTTATCTCCAACAGTTCTCTGACACAGGCAGCAGAAAAGAACATGTCAAAATCACAAGTGAGTCCAAACCAGGGTTCCTGGAACGTCTCAGCGAAACTTCTGGAGGCATGTTGATCGGACTTGTGACATTTTTTCTGTCTTTCTACCTTCTTTTTACCAATGAAGTAAGTCAAATACTGTCAGTGTTTATACACAGTTTTAAAATACGCAGCTGAGGTGATATTCAACTAGCTTTGCATTTATAGCTTTTTTAAAATGGTCGTGTCAAAGCTTTACTACTTCATCCATGAGAAGAAGACCTTATGTCTGGAGAGCCTGGTGCTTACGGTTGGGATATAACAGGAGAGTGAAATCACAGGGCCACAGATAGTCTTTCTGTAGAACTGAGTGTGGTAGAGATGATGGCAGTGTGTGATGAGAGATGAGATACAAAACATGTAAGCTGATGCAGAAACAGGCCCTAGTGTTATTGAAAGAGGATTACACCCTCTGAGCCAGCCACGTTCTAGTCTTCTCTCTTTTCTTGGCGTAACATAAGGTTCTCATTTCTAGTGTTGTGTCCTCGTTTTGGCTGGGATGGAGTTGATTTTCCTTCCAGTAGCTGCTGTGGTTTGGATTTAGCATGAGAAGAATCTTGATAATACACTGATGTTTTTACTTTTTGCTATGAAATCAAGGACTTTTTTCAGTTTCCCACGTTCAGCTAATGAGCAGGTGTACAAGAGCTGGGAGGGAGCAAAGCCAGGCAGCTAACCCATGCTGGCCAACAGATGTATTCCGTACCTTAGATGTCATGCTTGGTGTGTAAAGGGGGGTTGGCCAAGAGGCAGGAACCCTTTTTCTGTGCGTTTGATCTTTTATGTGAGTTCGGTGAGCTCTGCGAAAGCCACGAGCTCTGTGAAATCTGCGATCGCTGCTCAGGGACTTGCTGCACAAATGATTTCAGGCAGTGAGAAAAGTTGTATTGTGTATAGCTGGTTTTGCATATTCTTTATTAATATTATTATTATTGTTCCATTCTTTGTTGTCTTATTAAACTGTCTGTATCTCAACCCACGAGTTTTACTTTTTGTCCATTTTCCCCCCAATCCCACTGGGAGGGGGAAGAGCACGTGAGCGGCTGTGTGGTCCTGGTAGCCGGCAGCCGGATTAAACCATGATATAATTGCCTTAAAGGAATTCATGTTGCAAAATCGAGGGTGTTATTTGTTGCCAGCATTATTTTATGTTTTGGTTTTAGATTAAAAATAAAATAATTAAAGTAAGCAGGGAATCCTAATGCCCTGCTGTTGCAAACATGCATGCTTTTGACAGTTTTGGAGTAGGGGAGCAGAATTCTGTGAATTTTCACCTAAGACTTTGTTTTGTACCTCCACAAGAGGAAAAAGAACCAATACTAATTTTAATGACTTTGCAGGGAAAAACACACCGTAACATGATGGTAAGGTAAGGAAAACTCCTGCCAAGTAGTCACACGGGTCTGTGGAAAAAGGAGCATAACTGATAGAATTTTTGCAGTTATTTGTGAACAATGAACAGGGTAAGAGTTGAAGAGCAATAATTTTGAACACTTGTAGAAATAATCTGTGTGTGTTTGAGGAGCTCAGTCAATGTTAATGGTCCTGCTGCGTGGGTAAGAAGTACTGCCCCAAACTGTGTCAGAGAAAGAGGCAGTGGAGAAGTACAAGTGTGTTTCGAAAATATGCCTTGAGGCTGAATATACAAGTGTTCGTTGCGGTCTTCACACCACTTGTCTGCTAACCTTTTTCACAAGATACTGCTGTGCCATTGATTCTCCGGAACTTGATTTTGCTTTTCTTGTTTGCAGGGACGAGCTTTAAGGACAGCCAAATCTCTTGATGAGGGACTTTCTCTTGTGATCCCTCTTGACAGCATCCACAGTGTGTCTCATCAGAATGAAGGGAGGTTGGTGCACCTGGCTGGCGCTCTGAGTACATCTAAGGTAAATAAAATAGTATCTTGAAAATACGAGTATTTCAAGCTTAGAGAGAAAGAAAAGTCATTGCCAATTAAAATTATATTTGATACCCAGGGAGAAGACAGGTAGCTTCTCTCCTTCTCTGTAAGCATTGCCGGCTACCACCCAAGCTTTGGTTCTTGACCTGGAATCAGAGAGATGCTGTACAGCCTTGGTCTCCCTACTCCGAAGCAACATGTCACCTCTAGCTGTGTTTACCCTCCCACTGCCTTTGGTGGACAGTTTCAGTTCCCCTTTGTAAAGGGAACCTGTTGTGTATTCATGGTATTGTAAAGTCTTCAGGCTCTTGCAGTACAGAGCTTCTGCAAGTTCTGACTTTTCAGTAGCGATGACATTTTCTGTGGTCAGCCTGCATTGCTGAAGGTAACACAGCACAGTAGCTTCCAGGAAAATAAAGTTTCTCCCTGGTTTAAACATTTATTTAAGGCTGCATACCAATAGCCAGCATTTCTGGTTTTATTCTTCACTATGGCAATAATTTTTGATGATGATTCTTTAGGTCAGATTTATCAGTGATATAAAGAGATGCTCCTTTTTGTCTTTCATAACATTTATACTATATTCAACTGTGTGTAATATAATACTAACTATGTACAGTGAGGTATGTAAATGGGTTTAGTAATAAAAGTACAGTTTTTGAGTTTGTGAGGTACAGCAATTATACTGACTTGTATGTTCTTTAATTTTTGAATAGCCTTTGTTTGATCCCAGCTATGGGCTCTCCATCCAGGCTGTCAAGCTTAAACGTAACGTTGAAATGTACCAGTGGGTAGAATATGAAGATTCCACGTAAGTGAAAATAATCTTTAAAAGTTGTTGATAAAACCATTGTATTAACAGGATCCCACCAAAACTTTTTCCTGTCCTCACCCCCAAAGAAAAAAACCCAACTCTTTAGGGCAGGAGAATTCTAGAGCTCTTGGGTTTTTTTTTAGAGAGTGACTTTAATTTCCTTGGAGACGTCAGGTCTTGTAGATGGTCAATGCTGCAGAATTTGCATCTGATAAAATTTGGGTAACTTCCAAGGCCTTTTATCAAACGTTTCCACTTCCTGATTTTGTATAACTTCATATGGGATTTCTTAGCCTCCATGCTGCAGCTGTGGTTCTTTTGTTTGCATTTTTGTTGCCTGATGCTGGGCTATCTCAGAGCCAATTGATCTGTTTTCATATGTTATCAACAGAATTCAAAGATCTTTACCAATTTATGAAAAAGAAAAAAAAAATGAGAAAAAACTTGTGTTTGTCCCAAAGACTCAGTTGATTTCTATTCTTCCTAGTGTTCCTAAAGCTTCTTTTATGTGTTGATATACTTTCTGACCATCAGGATTTCTGTGACTCCATCCCCATTATACTCCCTGCTTGCTAGTTAATTAGCAGAATCAAAGCTCAGAAAAGAGTTAGTTTACTTGTAAAGAGAAGTTTGTGTTGCCAGTGAGCTGTCTGTGCATTTCATATGTAAAGTGTATTCTGCCCTGAGCAGGGGTGTGTGTGCAGTGTGTTGGTTCTCATCCCACCCTTTTTGCCTGCAGGGAGTATGAAGAGAATGGTGAGATTAAGAAAGAGACGAAGTATTCATACAGTAAGTTGATCAACTTGTCCCTGTTCTTTTACACATATAACTTTGGACTTTTATGTGTTTGTGTTTTGATTTTTGTTGTAAACCCTGTATTTTCTTGTTGGGAAAGAAAGGAATGGAATGTGAAGAAATAAGCAAAAATTCTGTTTCCTAAACAAGTGGCAGGACCTCCCTTTTTTGAGGTAGCTGAGGTGAAAGGTGGTGTGCTGTTAGCAAGCAACTACTACAGAAAATCTAAGTCTTGTCTTGGAACTCCTAGATGTTCAGAGCAGCATCCAGGGGTAAGGATGCTCCAGAGATAGGGCACGTAAGGACCTCAGTGACAGGAGATGGGCAAAGATGGGAGTGTGTTCAAAACTACGCCTGAGACTGCTCTTTAGAAGTGGAGTAATTGGGCATGAGCAGAAGAGAATAAAAAGGGAAGAACTATGTAGCTCCAGCCTGTAAGACAGCCTGTTGAGAATCTGTTTAGGTGTTGTTACCAGCTAACAAAAACCACCAGCACCTTCTGAAGTGCACTGTGGCTTTTGCCAAATGCTGTTTTGGCAGGAGCAGAACTGAGAGCGTTATTCTGATCTGCCCAGTGGTAGAAAAATACTCTGAGTCATCGTATATCTGGAGATTGGTCTCTGTGCTTCATTTATCATTGATTAAAGCACATGGATGTATAACGTGGGTGTGCAGCAGTTTCTGGGTGTGATCATGGAAATAACCCAGCTCAGCAAAGCATGGGACCCTGGAGCATGGAGACGCATAAGGAGCAAAGCTAGTGGTTGTGAGCGAAAAACAGCCTTACAGTGGCAGGGAACAAAAAGAAAAGCCTTTTGAAAAAACAGCTGCACTCTCAAGATTAATGGATTCTGTCCAGGAAAAGTCTGTATGTTATTAGATGTGGTGGGTTAGCTTTGGTTGGCAGCTAGGGGCCCACACAGCTGCTTGCTTACTCCCCCCCTCAGTGGGACTGGGGAAGAGATTGGGAAGAACAGCAATGAGAGAGCTTGTGGGTTGAAATAAAGATAGGGAGATGGCTTACCAATTTTACCATCATGGGCAAAACAGACTCAGCTTGAGGAAAATTAACTTAGTTCATTGTCAATGAAAATAAATATTTAATTACTGATTTGAGTGTTGTGTAAATACATTTGCTCTCACGCTTTCCCAGGCTCAGTTTCACTCCAGACTCCTCTCCCCTTGTCCCCTGTTAAAACTTGTTATTGCCACAGGTTACACTGGCTCCCTTTAGTGGGGCAGCGAGCGGTGCAGGGGTGGGGGTAGGTTCAAAGTCAGTACGTAGTGGTTTCTCTCTGCCACTCTCTCCTTCTTGCACTTCTCCCATGCTCCAGCATGGACTGTCTCCATGCTGCAGTGAATATCTGCTCTGCTGTGGAGCACCTCCTCCTCTGACTGTGGTGTTCCCTCTGTTGTTTCTCACTCCTTTTTGTTCCCTCCTTGCCCCATTTGGTGTTTTCTGCCCTTTTTAAAAAATGTTTTGACAGAAGAGCCCCAAATTTCGCTGATGGGCTCAGCTGTGGCCTGCAATGGTTTCAATGTGGAACCAGCTGTGCCCAACACAGGGCAGCCCCTGACCTCTTCCCACAGAGGCCACCACCCCCGCCCCCCCAATCTTGCCACGTACCCAAGACACCAGAATATCCCATGCAATGATTCCTACTCCACTGTTTAGCCAAACTCCCTTTCCTTCCTTTCTACTCTTTCATGGAAGTGAGCAAGCTATATTTAATATGGAGGCTGCTCAAAAAAGGCAGTCTAATTTTGAAGGAGTTATAAGTAACCTACTGGAATCTGTTCTGGGGATGTGGGGAGGCTGCTGTAGCCTGAATGAAGACAGCATTACGTATTTTTGACAGTGGCACATACAGGTACCACCTCTATCTGTTGCTTGACTGCACTGAAATTTGCTAGTTCCAGCAGAGCTCTCAGCTTTTCCTCACAAAACCAGATTACTCCCATAGAGTGGAGCCGGGAATCAAATCCAGCAGCAGAGCTCACACTGAAGTGAAGCTGAGTTACATTTTTATCGCTAAAATCCTTTTTTTCTAAATCCTGCCATTCCTCATTAATGTGCTAGGAAGATGGATTTAAGTATCAGTGCAGACTATCACATACATACTTTGATGTAAACATCATTACTGCAAGTATAACTTAGAACTGATTCGTTGATTGAAAGGTGTCTTCAATAACTAAGATCTGAGTGGCAGTTTTTCCTGTTTTCTCCTCAACCTTCGTATCGTTTCCTTTAGACACCGAATGGAAATCAGAAGTTGTGAACAGCAGAAACTTTGATCGAGAAATTGGACACAAAAACCCTAGGTAATTTACCACCAAGCACAGTCCCTCTAGATTCTGTCACTATATGATCAAAGATGAAAGCTAAATGACTAATCTTTATGACACGGTGAAGTAGGTGGGAACTGTTGGTCTTTTGGTGGTTGGGAGAACTAAGGCATAGAGAGATTAGAGAGGATTTCAGAGCTGGCCAGTGGAACCAGAATTAAGCTATCCATTAATAATGGCTGGATGTCAGGCTATTATGCTGTTACCTCTTGACCAATGTGGGCTCCATGTAGGAGAACTTGAATCGATTCCTTTCTTACTTTTATTGGCTATTAGTGCAGTCTATTACTATTTCTTTCCGCTGTTACAGGTACAGGGTTAGAATAGCAGGCGTCCTGTGAGCTTGTCACACCACTTGCATGCTGCTCTGCTAAGCTAGAGCGTATGAGCTCACAGGCTTATTTGTGGCAATCACCCATACGTAATTTGTTTCATGTGTACCTCATCTGCAGCATTTTAGTTACACTACAGTGTGCCATTTTTAACGCTAAGTGTTAGCTTGCTTGTCATTCTCACAGCACCTGCTTGGTTCCTTAGGATGCAAGATTCCATTTGGCAAAAAACATCATGTGTGGTGAAAAATACAGCCAGAGAGGTAGTAGGACCAGGATTTCAAAAAATCTTTGAACTTTGCAAAATCCCCAGAACTTTGTTTTGGTTCTGTGAGCTTATCCAAATACACTGCCATTTGTTTGGAAGTACGACTTGCAGAGGGAAAGTGAAGATCTATGTGGTTTTGATTAGAAGTCCCAGCTAGCAGACTTGTTTAGATGAGAGATAATGGAAAAAAGCATGCACAGCTGACATACCCGCTTTGTGTCTCCTCTCCATGCACACTTCTTTGTTAATGAAAATTCTTCAAGCCTTCTCCAGTAAATGCAAATCTCCAATTGAGAGTGAGAAACATTTTTTTATTTAGTGCTATTGCAGGACATGATTTAAAAAGTGCTGCAGCTAAGAACATTTCATCTGAGTGTATTAGTACAAACCAAGGAGACTGAGCATACTGTGGTGGATCCTTGTCTGAGACAGCACGCTGTATACAGACATGCTGAACTTTAGAATTTATTCCTAGCATTAATGAGACTATTTTAAGTGTGTACTACATGTCTTCTTCCTTCCATCCATCCATCTTACCATTTTATGCAACTTAGACATTTGTGAAAATAAAATCTGTTCTTTACTGCCAAGGAGATTCTAGTAGTACTACTTAGGAGAATGAAGTCAAGTCTGACACTAAAGGATTCCTGAGTTTGGAATTTAATTAACTTGGCCATGATGTAGAAGTACATTTTATATGGAGAAGGTTTATGATCTAGGTTTCCAAATTTAGCAGATAAGATCTAGCAGTTGACAGCGGAAGTTAAATAAATTCAGGCTAGAAATAAAGTGCATTTATGAGTGTAGTTAAATGCTGCTGGAATTCTCATCTAAGAATGTGATTCATTCATTGTCACTCAAAAACTTTATATCACCACTGAACAGCTTCCTAAGGGTTGAACTCCATTTCAGCCCATTATAGGTTCAGTAGAGAAAAATCTAGTGAAATCCTGGAGTGTGAATGGAAGGTCGGGCCAGGGGATGAGACTGTCATATCTTGTCTTAACTTATTTTGATGGCTCCAACACCATGCAGTCTGGACACAGCTTCTTGATGGATTTGTTTTCACGTCATGACAGCCATTTAGCTCTTTGAGTTTCTCCTGATGTTTGGTATAGTGCCTTTTATGTGCTGTATATTACATAGTGCAAATCAAGAGTTTGATCATAATTCTGGGACTAATCAAGAACTCTGTCTGTTCCCTAGTGCCATGGCTGTGGAGTCTTTCACTGCTGTTTCTCCTAACGTCCAGGTTGGCAGCTTTGTTCTTTCCAAGGGTAAGGGTTGCTTTGTACTGGCTTTGTGTCTGATGTTGCATCAGCAGCGGACTTTGTTTTTTTCCACTATGGCAGTCATTCCAAGTGATAATCAGGAAGCCAGCCAGCAAATTGGCTGTTCCAAGTTAGACACTGGACCTGAGCTTGATTTTTTTATTCTGCTTAGGTCTTGTGGATAAAATTGATGACTTCAAGCAGTTGAGCTTGTCAAACCTGGAGGATCCACATGCTGATGTTACCCGAGGAGGAGATTACTTTTACCACAGCGAGAACCCCAGGCGTCCAGAAGTAAGACGAGAAAGATAAACTGAAGCAATGATTACTACGATGTGAAAAACAAAGTTGGGGCATGTCCCATTTTTATTTAAATGTGTAGAATTTGGAGTGCAGACCATCACCTAGGATGGGACCCTTAGTACAGTCCTTCAGCAAGAGCGCTTCGCTTGCAGAAAGCTTCTGATCCTGCTTATATCTTTGTCTTCTGTTTTCTTAAGTCTGCTGTGCTTTTAAACAGAAGGACACAGGATGGTGCTGGGAGGTGGGTTCCACCTGTGCCTTGCTGTACTGAACACAGTACAATGAAATAGCTCGTTGTTAGCTTGTGCTGCCTGCCCTTCTCTGCCAAAAGGTGAAACAACAAGGGATGAACGTAGGATCGCATTGGTGCTAATCTGCTTGTACAGCTAAATCAGAGGGGGTATTGCAAAACAGCATTTGAGCTACACTGTTTCCTCTATCAACTAGGCTGGAAAAAGTACAGCTTGGAAATTATTCTGGATATCCTCTGGCTTGACACAAGCGTTCAGAAAAAGTGTTGATACCTAAAGGATGCTCCCAGGCAGAGTTGTCTTTTGTGTGATTCTCCTTTGTAAAGAAATCTTTCCTGACTTCCAGTATTCTCTTGTTTGTAGGTGGGAGACCTTCGTGTCTCATTCTTCTATGCAGGTCTGAGTGGAGATGACCCCCATTTGGGCTCTGCTGATAAGGTGTGTCTTCAACTGTTTCTGTATTCTGCAAATTTGGTTCCCAACTCAGTAACCAGTAAATATTTTTCCCTTTCTTCCAAGGTGACTGTGATTGCTCGGCAGCAAGGCGATCAGCTAGTTCCGTATCACACCAAGTCTGGAGATGCTCTGCAGATTCTCTACCCTGGGGACCTCTCTGTGGAGGTAAGATACCACACTGTACTAATGAAGGGTTAAAACTGGAGATGGTAGTGCAGAAGCAGCAGGAGAGTAAGCTCTCACTGTCTTTCAGACCTGCTCTAGAGGAGGAGATAGTCAACATAAACATTGACTTTTACCTCTCCTTTTTCTAGGACAGTGTGTTAAAGCCTGTTTTTGCCTTCCAGGTTTCTGCACATTCTTTGTGTTGCAGCAAAATGCTGTGCTTCACCTGCTAGCAGTGTATGATTTGGCTACAGTTATTCCTGATGGGTTTTTTTAATTTTAAAAAGGAACTGTGGCTAAAGTAACTATGTATTTTTTTTTTTTTTAAATCTCCTTGTTTTGTCTTAGCTTTAAAGGCTGTTTCTGTTTCTTCTCATTGTGCTTTTATTTGCTTTTTGGTAATTCCCACTTGCACATGCTTTTGAAAAGGTCAATGCAAAAATAGTACAAATTAGGCTTTAATTAAACAAACCTTAGGAGCTATCTTCTCTTCAGCTTGTAGTAACAGGGTTTTAGGCTTGTTTGAAATGTTTATTGCTATTCTGGCTGAGAAAAAACCTTTAGGCAGAACATTATGCTCCAATAAATCCTGCATGCTCCAGCAATTTGGTGATTCATTTACTCTTTTTGGTAGGTTTGCTTCCATTAATGATTGTTTCATGCCCTGCTGCAAAAATCCCAGATGTCAAGAATTTACAGGAGTTCCCACAAGCAGTTAAAAAGACTTTTGTTTTGAGTTGAAAGAGAGTAGCAGTAGAATCATCTCTCTGCTGTGAGCTCTGAATCCTCATTAGGTAGAGTTTTAGTTCATCGGAGATTAACTTGCTACAAATGAATAATTTGTAGAGTACTTGTATCTACAAGTAATTGATCAGTCATACACGTCTTTTCCCAGTAAGTGCTTTGCTATCTCTTAGCCATCTTCATGTGTACGTTTTATAGAGCCAGAGGGGCACACAACCCATTTTGAAAAAATCTTAGAATTGTTAAGAATAGATGCTTTGCTTTGCCTGATGAAATATACGCACACCTTTTATCTTTTCTTCCCTGCATACTGCTTGCTTTCTTTCACACACCTTTCCTTCAGCCATCAGTGGTTATTGTTGCCTTTTGTGTCTTCCTCCAAATATAATGAAGTCAGATTGTTCCTCCTTTATTACACTTACTTACTAGTGTCTTATTTTCCACAGTAATGTTCAATGTATCCATTTGCAGCAAAAACGGTGTGCTTTCTGCCTGTGGTTATAGTGTGTTGAACAGTGCTTGTTTAGCTGTCTTCATTTAGAAAAATGCTCGTTTCTCTTGTGCTGCACTTTACAATCTATTGTAGTGTGCTGCAATAGTGCACAAAAAAACCCTGCAGAATGAGCTGCAGTATATCTTCTGCGAGAGAAATTGTACTCCTAAAGTGCTGTTGGCTCTGATTTGCTCATAATATAGACTGGAATCAAGAGGATCTCGAAAGAAATGAGAAACAGGCTGCATGTCACGGTGTTTGTTTTCAGGAAGTGTTTCAGAAAGAGCATGAGAGTAACACCGTGAAGACCTGGGCCCTCCGCGCAGCAGGCTGGCTGGCAATGTTTGTAGGCATCAGCTTAATGACCCAAATCTTTTACACTCTGGGTAAGTTTTTTACAGAAAAGTAAAATGATTTAGATATAGGATCATGATCCCTAGAGAGTCCTCTCTTGCTCACATATGCAATTAATTAATTTGGAGGTCAGGAGGAGTCTGGTTTGAACTCAGATTGGATTTGATCTGAAAGTCACTGTAGGCAATTGCAGATAAACAGGATCCCAGAACCAGATGACTGCTTTGTGAACATTAAAAAAAGGTATGCAAATATCTCCTTGCCAGTCTCAGAAGATCCCAGCCCAATGCTTACCAAAACCAGAAGCCGAAGCACATGTTGGGCTGGTTCTTTCAAGTCTAACTCAAGGTGCTGCAATCCACTTACTTTCTACACCCATACACAAGTGGTCCCCCCAACAGGTCTTAATTAGTAGTTGTGTAGCAACATGTCTTTATTGTCTGGTTATTCTATGCTACTGCAAACACACAGCAAAAATGGTTTTCGTTTATCCTTTTAATGTAGAAAAATGTTGGAATAAAAACTTACAGAAAGGCAGGACGGTGCCTCAAACTTGTATAAACTTCAGACATCAAAGCTATCATTTGCTTTGTAGCTGTGAACTCTTTTTTTCTTATTTATCCATATACATGGTACTGCAAGATTTATTGTTGCCGGAAATCAATTTTTGGGCTAGCATATTGTATTAGTTGCCCTAGACTTGTTCCATAGCTGCAGGGCTATCAGTCTACTCTGCCTCTCAAGCCTTGGACAAGCCTTCAGCCTGAATTCTGGATTACTTCCTATCTGAAGAGATGAGGATGCCGTTGCCTTATATATTTAGCTGTTGCTTAATTATCAAATGCCTTGAGGACACGCTGCTGAAATGTCTTACCCAGTGCTCTTGATAAATAATTTGAGTCTGTCTTCTGATTGCAATAGTTAGTTTGCAAATCCTAGGCATGAAGAAGACGACTTCCTTTTAAACTCCCATCAACTTCTTTATCCCTTGTTTAATTCTTTCTGCAGTGGACTGGTTTCCTGTTGTCAGAGATCTGGTTAACATCGGATTGAAAGCATTTGCCTTCTGCGTAGCCAGTTCGCTGTCGCTCTTGACCATCTCCATCGGCTGGCTCTTCTACCGCCCTCTCTGGGCTTTGCTGATCGGGTTGCTCTCTGTAGTTCCAATTGTGGTCGCGAGATCTCGTGTTCCGCCGAAGAAGCAGCAGTGAGAAGGAGGTGGTCGGGTTTTGTGCTGAATCTCCGTTAGAAGCTTCTCAAGTGCATTTCTGTCCCGGTACTGCAGCATGCTTACAGCGTATCACAGTTCAGCAGTGTGCACCAGGAGCTGGGGAGGGGGCTTGAATGTTGTTGTTGATACATGTTATCCATGAAAAATATGACTATGGGATGCTGTTTGTAGGAAGTCAATGACATCGACTGTGGGGAGAAAAGCATTCTGGAGCATCTGCATTAATTGTAAGTCAGTGAACAAGTAGATTTGTACCTCTTCTCCACTTACTGATTCCTCCTGACTTGAGAACTGGCAAGTGCTCACTGCCAGGTGGGGCACCTTGTGTCTTATGCAGA
This sequence comes from Opisthocomus hoazin, assembly GCF_030867145.1. Taxonomy (NCBI): domain Eukaryota; kingdom Metazoa; phylum Chordata; class Aves; order Opisthocomiformes; family Opisthocomidae; genus Opisthocomus; species Opisthocomus hoazin. The sequence continues at coordinate 11,830,119 of NC_134424.1, read as the reverse complement.
AAGTGCCAGCTTCATCACATGCACTGTGATTAGATACACATAGGAAATACGTGTGGGTCCCCATCTCTGACAAACCTGCCCTCTGCTGCTTTTTCTTATATGCACCGTCATGTATCATG